>NC_067287.1:38915749-39515749 GCF_020740795.1 Apus apus | reverse complement strand
GAAGTATTGTATTGATCTGTTCCCTGTTCTCCTTTTTTCTCAGCTGCTAGAAGTCTGGCTTCCAACAGAGCCCCTGGGTAAAGATCAGGTTGTATATTTTTCCTTTCCCTCTTTTTAACCAAGCAAAGCACGGAATCGCCCCTTCACCCCAAAGCAGGTAACCCCCCCAGCTCCAGGTTTCTTACCACTGCTAATGCCAGAGTTGGCAATGACTGTGGCCTCACTCCACTGATCTGCACTGGAGACCGAGTAAGAGCGCTGATGCAAACCATCCGGGCGGCTGTTGAAGGAGACTAGACTGATCCCACTGGCCATCTGAGACACAGATGTGCTAGTAGTCACGTTCCCTAGGCATAAACGGAAAACAAATTGTGTCAATAGAGAAGACAGAATGGATTTGCATGAAGATGGAGGGGTGCAACTTCACAGAGGAGAAAAAGAGATTACTTAACCAACACAAAAACCAGCTCAGAAGACAAGGGGCCTGTGACCAGCTTTAGGCATGGCAGATTTCAGCAGCCCATGCAGATCTGGCTAGGAACTTCTGACAAAAGAGCCTACATCTTCTAAGATGTCAGCTCCCTCTGCTCATCATCTAGGAAACACAATCTTCCACAAACCAGTCCCTGTTCAGTTGAGGTTCTCCACAGATGGAGCACGAAGGACAGACTGAGCACAGAGAATAAACATATTCCTGAAAACCACTCTTTATGCAAGCAACCAAGATGAGACACAACTGAGCCAACTCAACATGCTTAAAAACATTACCTCCAAATAAAATGTCAAAACAAGTATGTCCCCCAAATGCAGCCAAGAACACAGTGATGGGGAGCAGCTACTCACTAGTGTTGCAAGACCAAACTCAGATTTTTAACCTTAAAGCAATATCGTGACACAAAGTCCATGCTAGAGGCTTGTCCAGTGACTGCAAGTGTCCTTCTGGTGTCTCATCCTGCAGCAACACACCCAAGACAACCCTAACTGAAGGCTACAACACAAAAGGTAAGATCCAAAGACCGGCCTTACCCAATAAACACTACCAGTATTTTCACTACCACTATTCCAGTATTTTCATCCACTGGGAGGGCCAAGGCAAAAAAAGGCTGGACGGTGTGTGCCAGGGGGTGCAACAGGGACAGGTTGCTCACAATAAACTGGGTGAAGCATGATCTGGCTGAGCCAATTTCAGAGGCAAAACAGTTCAAATCTTTTTAAAAGATCAGATTCCTGATGGTCTTACTCACAACTTGATACGGGCCAAAGGCTGCTCTGCAGTTGTGGCTTCTAAGGACATTTTACGCCATTTCCAGCATATCATAAAGACACAAAGAGCTCACAATACTCATTTCACTCCTCGTGGCAGGCTCTCAAAAGGTACCACACAGATCTTCTATGGATTTAAGGACACTCTTTAAAACACACGTAAAGGGAAAGAAACAGACACAATTTCATAAAATAACCTAACACTTTGCATTTCTATTGCACCTTATACTGATGAGTTCAGAAAAATTAATGAATTAATTTTCAATGCTCCTGTGAGGTTGTTAATTATCTGCTATCATTTCCCCCATTTTTCAGAGGTTAAATGACCCAGGGCCACAAAGGAAGATTGTGGCAGACTTGAAAATAAAACCCAGATCTCCTGACTCCCAGTTCTATCATTATGTCTTTTCCCAGAGCAGCCTTTGGGAAGACAGCAGAGCTTAGTGAACTACTTTGTGTTTATTGGAGTTGGCATAATTGTTCCTTTCTCTCCTTTCCTTTCCCAAGACTAAATCTCATCTTCAGTCCTTAACACAGATCCACCACCGTCCACCTGAGTCTTGGATGCACTTGCTCAGTCTCAGGAACCTCTGTTTGGCAATCTCTGCTTTGTAGACATGAGATACATACACAAAAACTGATTTGCTCAATTATGCAAAGTCTAGGTTTGCTTTTGGAACCATGTAGGGACCTCCCAAGGCAGCGTTTTAGCTACTGGTGCACAATTCCTCTCTGGTCACCATCTCTGGGCCACCCATTAGTCCAAAAGAATTTCATAATCAGAGCATCATCTGCCCAACTGCTGAAAAAAATTCATGCCTCTAACAACTGGTCCTCTTCAAGACACGGTGTGCTTGACCTCATCAACTGAGAGTAATTTGCTAATGCTGGTGTTTTATCACCTTCTAAAAACATCTTCCAAGGAAATGTTCAGCTGAGAAATCAGGCCTAGGGAAACGAAAGTACAAAGCAGAGGATCAAATTATAGCTCAGTCCCTTGAAGTCCCAACAGAAAATGGAAATATTCGCTGACGGTACAAATTTTCAGGTCTCTTATAGGAAATATTTCCTTCCAAATGAACTTCTGTGAGGCCTCTGATCCTCAGTTTGAAATAACCAGCAGGGTTTTCCTCTGGTTCTCACAACACAGAAAAGCTATGGACATTAATAAGTTATTCTGATGAGACAACAAATTAAAGGGAGTGCCTGAAATGAATGACAGAGCTTAAGACCAAATGGATTCTAGAAAACTGAAATTTAGGCCAACAAGGAGAAGTCCTACCCTCTGCTCCTGAGGCAGAAGAGCCTGGTGTAGCAGCAGAGGCTGTGAACCATTTGGTTGAGTAGCAGCATTGTTGTGAAGAACTCAAGTCAACAATGGACACCAGGATGTGCATTAACACTGCCCTTAACACAAACCGCAAGCTGGGCACACCAGGATGGGCACCTGAGACACTGTACTCAGTTCTGGGTCCCCTGCTTAAAGAGGACAGTTGGGAAATAGGAGAAGAGCCAACAAAGAACTGCCAAGACAGTCAAAGGTCTAACACACGAGGCCCATGAGCGCTGAGGGAGCTGGGCTGATTTAGTCTCGTGAACAGGGGGGTAATGGCTGACCGGACAGATGCCTACAGCTACCAGGAGGACACTTACAAAGATGAGGGGGGCAAAAGCTTTTGAGCTGTGGATGATACAAAACAGCAGCAATGCTACAGCTTGGAAAGTTCAGGTGCAACACCGGAACAGGCTACCAAAAGAAGCTGAGGGATCTCCATCCTTTTAAGTTTCCGACACTGGTGACATCCCTGCTTCTCAAGCAGAAGGATGGAGGAGATGATCTCCAGAGGTTCAGTTGAACCTACATTATCAGGGCCCACTGAATGACTACATGGTTTTTTCCTTTCTTCTTCCATCCCAAAGCAAAACAAGATCACCTTCCTGAGCTCAGAAGCTGCTCTGTATTCCCTTTGTATTCTTTGACACATAGCAGCAAAACAGCTGCAGCTCCTTTGACTGCAATTGGAATAGGAGCCATAGGGTAAGAGATACCTACAGGTCCTTCACATCTGTATTGTTTCTAAGTTAACTTACAGAAAAGTTACCAACTTTTTTCTGGTTTTGTTTCTGACTTTGTTTATAAGCTTTTAACTCTGCAAAGGAGTTTACCAAATCCAACGTACAGGTGACTATCATACAGCAGGCTAATCCAAACTCTTTGTTTTTGCTGTAGCACCTTTTGGGGCATCTGTGGATCATTACTGGTAAATGGCTTTGGACACAACTTATATCCATGGGTAGATCTCAGAAGGGCTGGTTTACAGAAAATAGAGCTGGCCCTTTCCTCTCCTCCCTCCCCCCTAAAATGTGTTCAGCTGAAGCACAAACTTATTACCCACAACCTTATTTAAAACCCATTATTTCCCAGCCCAGTGCTAACTTTCCCACTTCTCAGCCCAGTCACAGCATGCCCAGGACACGTATCCCACCAGCCCAGCAGGCACTAATGCCCTCACACCACAAGGACTACTGGAAGTCAACTGCTGCTCTTGCCCACTTCCTGTGCTGCACAAAGCTTCGACAAAACACTCCTTGGGCTTTTTTTTTTCCCCTTCTATAACAGGCAAATCCCAATCCAGACCTCCACAAAGCAATTGCCCTTTATTTTTGCTCAAGGATAAAAGCCTCAACAGCTGAAATCACCTCAGTGTTTTAGCAGACAAGCCAGAGATGGATCAAAAGAGGAGGCCAGCAACACTCCTTGCGAAGTGCACCCCTTGTTTTGGGTTTAGGCACACAAAGGTTTACACCAAGCTCTCACAAGCAAGGCCTTGATGCATCCTGCACTGCTGCCTACACATGTACACACATATTTGTGCAACCACCTACTTATAGACAGACAAATATTCTCAACATGAGCACGAAATCCATGGTCAGCTACCTGGCCCAGTCTGGAGTTGTGAAAGAGGGTCTCTTCAAACACATCAGATATGCATCAGCTGGTTGCTTAAGTTGATTAGCAGGGGGCAGTTAAATTACTATGCTAATCCATGTATTCTCAGCACTGTTTCCTTGATATGGATATGTGTATATGCTTACTGGGAAGCCTTGATTAGTTCAAGCTTCAATGTGTCAAAGGCTCCAGATTCCTTCCAAAGAATAATTTTAGCTGTACTCACATCGCTAAAGTGTGGGAGCTGATTTGAAAAGGTACTTACCTCTACCATATGCTATTTTTCTTTAAATAATTTGCATTTCAAAGTCAATATGGCATTTATATTTGAATGAATATCAGTATGTTGCCAGAACTGGTCTCAAATGAGCAAAAAAAGATGCTGGTCTCCTATTGAACAAAAATGTTTTCATCTACCAAAGGAGCATCAAAGGAAGAGTTCCTCTTTCTAGCTCTAGACACCTTTATTAAAACTATCTTTTCTGATATTATAAAATACCCCGTTCTGATCGCACTCACAAAACGTTCAAACAATTAAGCTCCACAAAACCCATCCAAATGAAGATTCAAGGTAATTTCCAGGTTTGGCCAATGCTCAGCAGAAGAAGCCTCTAAGAAAAGTGAGCGTGCTCACCCAGAATCCAATTTCTAGATCCTTCCAGTCAGTGTAAACAGCCACAAACAGCAGAGAGAAAGTAAAGACAAGAGCTTTGGCAGAAGAGGAGTGAGCAGAGGAGTGCACGCCTGTGTGTAGGCATTAAAATATGCTTTAAGAGGCTGACAGAAACACACACACTGGGGGCAGGATGGGTTTTCATCTCTAAGCACAGAGGCTCGCTTTGGCTCTCCACAAACAGTTGTTGCAGATTTCCAAACTAACAGACCATAAATGCCATGTCAGATTGCCATACTTAGAAATATGAGGAAAATAACAAGGATTTCTACAAGCATAGGACCCCAGAAGGTGCTAAGTGCACATCTAGGCAGTAAAAAACAAAAGATAAAGACTCTCTGAAATACAAACATGTTAATAAAAAGGCAGCCACTTGGGGTTTTTGTCACGTTGCTCTTGGCACTGAACAGTAGGGTGGATAGCATCTCAGCAATTCCTCTTCTGCTGCCTTCCAACTTAAAAAAATACCAGAGTGACTCCTCACTGGGAAGCACAGGCTATTTTATCAAACACACCATTTGAAAGTAAGCCTTCACCGACTATGCCAATTACAAATGCAGAATGAATCTAATTCCCAGCTACAACCTCAAAAGCAAGATACTGGAAGAGATGGAGGTGGTCTCCATTCCTGCTGCAGACACACTTGTGGGTTCTCCCAAACAAATCACTTGGTTACGAGACGTTCTGTGCAGGAGTGCAACGAATACACTCCAGAATTTATGAGACAAGCAGACACTGCACGAGTCATGGAGCAGAACTGTATTTTTTCAGGAGGCAGCAGCACATGAGACCTGCAGAGAAAGGCTGAATGAGATGAACTCCAGCCTGCTGCTGGGCTTTCACCACAGCCCTGCTTTATTTGTGTTACGCTCTTCATGTTCACGATGAGTTTCTCTTCCAAAAAAAGAAATAAACCTCTTAAGGCCAGAGGGCTGTGCTCACCAGCTGTTAGAACTAATGAAAAAGACATTAGAGCTGTAGGTCAGGAAATCCTGACTCTTGATATCAGAGGGTTAATTGTTTCAAATCATGTTGGGTCAATTTCTGTTGTAGGAACAGTGCCTATTCTTGAGATGCCCTCTAATTCAGCAAAAGGCACTGCCAGGCAGATGAGACTGGCTGTTTGCTGGTTGCCCGTTCAAAACCCACACTCAACACAGCTCCCTTAAGTTTCTTCCTTGCCCGTCCCTTCCAGAATTTCACCCTGCAAATTAGTTGCAATGAAGGATTCTATAAATCCCTGGCTAGTTAAAAAACAAGCACCATTGTCAGCAATGCATCTTATGTATCTGGCAAGAATAAAGGTGGTGAGTAAGGACAAATGTATTGAATAAACAATAGTTCAGTCAGTAAGTGCTTGGTTTTAAGCTGCAGGTATGGTGTGTGGAAGCAGAATTTGGTAAAGCCAGTAACGAAATTACCACCCAGTACTTCCAGGTTTTGTTGCTGACTCTGACCTTGGATCTAGACTGACAGGACCAGTGCCACAGAGTCACTCAGACCCTCATCCCATTCCCAAACGAGGGAGGTTTTTTTCCTGTGCTTTGGAGCACAGCAGGCGGGTGGCACAGACAGGACACACAGGTGTCACAGAGCTGGCTGTAGGGTTCCAACCATGAGAAGCTGCCAGCTGCCCCAAGGCCAGTTCAGCTGTCTGGGGAAGACACCTGGGCATCGTCCTTCCACTTGAGGTGTTTTCCAGGCTCCTCCTGAAACACCCTTTGCACCTTGCACACACAGGAAAGACACAAGTTGTGCAAGAGTTGTGATGTTAATCAACTGGACAACTGGAGAGGGAAAAACAAAGCCCAGCCTAAAATGGTAGGTGGTACCTGGAGAGGAAGGAATGATGCTAGCAAGCAGAGGTGATGAAATCCCTGACCCTGGGGGACAGCAGGAGACACAGACAGCTCCCAGCCCCAGAGCACTAACCACGCAGTCACAACACAATTCCTTCTGCTCCTGCATTGTGTCCCCATCCATCCTCAGCCACATCAGCACTGAGGCTCTGCAGAGCCCCTCTCTGACCCAGACCCCTGGGCTGCAGCTTTACAGGGTGGGGCACATTGCAGGTGCTTGGGCTGAGATATCCAGCCAGGGATTTAAACACAGAATAAGGCCCCAATTCCCTTAAAACCCCTCCCCAGCCAGCAGAGACCGACAGGCATCCCTAGGAGCTGCTGGAGACATCATTCCTTGCTGCTCTTTTCTATTCCATGCCTTCCTCTCCCCTCATTGACTTTCCTTGACCTTCCTAGTGACCTTTAAGGTTCCTTCCAACCCAAACTATGATCATATGTTTAGAGTGCAAAAGGAAAGTGAAAGAGGCCAGAAAAGATGAAAAGCATTCCTTTCCCAGTTCTTCAGTTCTCCATTATGTTAATTCATGAATTCAGAGAATGGTTTGGGTGGGAAGGGACCTTCAAGACCACCTAGTTCCAACCCCCTGACATGGGCAGGGACACCTACCCAATAGACCCAAGTTCCTCCAAGCCCCATCCAACCTGGCCTTCAACACTTCCAGGGATGGGGCAGCCACAGCTTCTCCGGGAAATTCCTAGAGATGTGCATAAATATTTCTAGTGGACAAATCTTTCCCTAAGTGTCACTTTCTGCCTTCTGCTTCCCCCAGAAGTATGAATGCTGGGACAACCTATCTGAGGAAAGTCTGAGACGGCTCTTCTGGATTCCATCACTTTGCTGCCTCCCATCCCAGCACCCATCTTTTTCAGATGAATGCTCTTTCTTTGCTAACTCCAGAGACAGCTCATGCCCAGCACTGGAATCCAGGTAAACTGCTATGTACTATCCTAACAGCACCATGACTCTCTCTTTGAGTAATATCTGCATGGGCAAGGAAGGAATGGTCCAGGTGTCACAGCACTGTCTGCCAATGCTCTCAGGAAGCTCCACTGTGGAACCAGGGCTGGAGAGCTTCAACCTCCATAACCATGTCTTTGAGTGGGGTTATTACAATAGAGGGAAATCTAGTGAAGTAGCTGTGGATTGTGTTTCGGTGTGACAAGAGTGTGCCAACAGCACATCAGGATCTACAGTAACTTGAGGCTACTCACACATGGAAAGAGAAAGTGAGATTACAATATCTTCCCCAAACAGACTGGTTCCAGTACTGAAACTCTCCCTCAATACACTGACAATCATTTCTGATACTGTAGCAGATGACTTGCTTGCACATTTAACTTATTTGTATGATTTATTTTTTTTTCAGCAACACTTTTTATCTGGACAAGTTTCCTGAAGACAAGCAGCTCTTACCAGAGGAAGACCTTCCATCCCACAGCCTCTGCGAACCGGGCGTGATTAGTAGTGTACAAACTGAGAAGGGTCAGTACTAATGAACAAACAAGGCAGTGCCAAGAAATATCCTGGCAGGGCAGGACATGGTGCTGGGAGTGTAACGAGAAAAGCTATTATTCTCAGAGCATGCCAAACCAACACAGCAAGGGTGCAGGAAAATTAAGTCATCAGAGGAGACATCTCTTCTAAAAGAAAGTTAAAGCCAGGATCTCCACCAAGGGCTTCTTGAGATACCAACTATTTATTCTGCTGGGATCAAAGTCTGCTTTCCTTTCCCAGTAGGGATATTATAATTTTTCATCAGTTTTATTAAATAACAGTAATAAATGAGATATGCTCTGCTTTCTGGGCAGGTCCTGACTGAGGTTACCTGCTTGGTAAAGACTGCATCTTTAAGACCCAGAGGTGACCATTTTACACCAGCAAATGCTCTACTTTGTATAGCTTTTTATTTGGTTGCAAATCCTGTTCAGAATTGTGAATTGAACTTTGCAAAACATAACAGCACAAAATCAAATCATTCCGAGGCACTACGCTGCTCGCATGTAAAGTGAAGTGTGTGTAGGGGCCTGAGGCAAAAGATGTAAAATGCTTCCTAATCCCTCTGACTGTCTGAGGAAGTTATTAATAATGAGGCTGGAGAGGGGGTGGGAGGGGGAGGTCTTACCTGGGCACTGGATCTTACATCGGAAGCTGCTAAGATTAACCCAAGTAACTTTGGGAGCTTTCCCTGAGCCTACAAACCTCCCCAACCCCTGCGAGCTGCACCCAGAGCCCCTCTGGCATTCAAATATCCTCCAGGCTCTTCAGAAAACGGAACAAAGAAACTTTATTTTTGAAAAAGAGACAATAGATACCAATGCGAGATGACTTTTTTTTTTTTTTTTATAGCTATTGCCACTGTAACAGCAGCTAAGTGAATGCATGTCTGCAGTGTGAGCAGTTTTGATAAACAGCCTCTGCGGGCCACACAACGGGGATAATGTATCCTTAAGTACTGCCAATGAGCTGCCATTCTGCACAGCCAATTACTTCTGTGCGTCTGTCACTCAAAGGAAAAATGACTGAGCCCATTAGATCAAACCTTTGTCACTGTTCCTAATGCACTCTTAGGCCTCATTAATCTGAGGGAGCAGCAACACAGCCGCCGGTGCCTCATTGCCTCCCCCACAACAGGCCCACGTGAATCTTCTCATCTCTCCCCCAAGTGCACCACGTTAATCAAGCTCTCCTTATTACCCCGGTCCCTGTCACGGCGGAGAGCGCTCTCTCTCTTAAATGCTCTCATTATGGTCCATCTTTAGAGCCGGCTGAGTGGAAAAAAAAAGAGCCAGAGAGAAAGAGAAGAGGAAAAAGCAAGTCCGATCACATTAATATTCATGACAATAATTAGTATTCTAGGTCACTGAATATTCATGCTATTAGTTTGGTTTTTTATGGGTTTGCTGGATGTCCTGATTGCTGGAGTGTGGAGGAAAACAGCATGGTTGGGACTTTAGATGTCAACGGCAGTTCAATACTCAAAACACATTTGTGAATTTTTTTTCCCTTTTGGTAAATCAGCTTCCACCCTCCTGATGGCTTTAATATTTTAAAATCACTGGGGGAAAAAGAATGAGCAGTTCTGCAAAGGTCTTAACAACCAACCGGTTAGTATTACAATGTGTAACCGTCAAAACTTGGCGAGACTGCGTCGGGTGGACAAGACAGATCTGTGATTTTATTCAGGATACAGCACAGTGGAGGCATGAAAATCAACCAGAGGGAGAGAGGCACAGGCCGAGCAGCAATGACTGTGTCTTGTCTGGCATCTTCAGACTTCTGCCTGCAGCTTTGTGACAGGATTGCACTGTTTAGCTACCTAATCCTCAGCAGGGACGGGCACCATTTGCCCTCTGTAAGAAAGGATCATCCTTCTCTCCCTAAAGAGAAAATCTAAGCAAACTCACTGCTGTTCAATACTCAACAAATGCAGTGGTTTTATCAAATATTTATTTCGTTAACACCAGTAGCTGTCCTGCATTCCTCCCAACATAAGGAATATAAGGCAGTAAGACTCAAAGTTTGTTTCTCTCTAGTTTTGGGAAGGGCACCTCCTAGTGCAAGGGGTCTGTAGAAGATGACCTTGAGGGATCCCCCTCTAGTGGGATGAAAGGGAAATCTCCAATCCAATTACAATTTCGTTCCTTTGAAACAACCAAACTGACAACTTCTCCTTTCCTTCACTACAACTGCATATCGTAGAACTAACAGCAAACCCAACCAAATGGAAAACTGGCTCGAGTGATTCATGACTAACATAAGTCACAAACTTGCAGCTGTGATCTGGGGCAAAACCATCAAACTTGTGCTCAAGTCGAAAGGTAGAAAACTTTTTGTGTGAAGGCATCTCACATGCCACACCAGACCACAAAGTTAGCAGCAAATAACTACCAACCTCTGGCCTCTTGGGTACTCCACCAGGTAACATCTGGCACTGTCAGGACAGACACTGCTCCAGTATGCAAGCTCAGTCACCTACGAGTGAGGACTTCAGAGCAGAATCCAGAACAGAGTTCTGCATATATTGCAAAGGCACCCAAGATCCATGGGCTTTGGAGCAACTGCCTACACCAGCAAGCTCCTGGCTAGACCCATGACTTTGCACGGTGCTTCCCCTCCTCATATGGCACAGCACACCGCAGAGGGTTTGGCTCTCTCCAGACTGAGCAGCTGTTGGTTCAGGTATTTTGGAAAATGGCTACCCAATGGGACAGGCAGGGCTGGAGATGTAAGTCAGGCTTAAAAGGTAAAAGAATGCAGTGTTTAAAGAGCAGAATTACTAGACAGGAATTAGAATCTCCAGACACAGTGTCAGAAACCTGACTTTGAAGGTATACTGGCCTAACTGAAACACCAATTTACCTTCTCAAAAAAAAAATATCTGGAAGCCAGTCCCTGCAACTCAGCCTGATTCCAAGCACTTTGGTGCAAAATACGATAACTTAACGACCACTGCATTAATTTGATAGATGATCACAACTGATAACAGATAGAAAACTCCCATGTATAACTATGTGAAGATGCTGTTCCTGTGACATGTCTGAAATGTCACATACAGTTAGCAGATAACAACCTTTAGCACAGTTAACGATGGCTACGGACCTAACACATTTTAGGATACTTCACACACTGTACAGTCACTATTGTAAGTAAATGTAATAGCACCAAATGAAGTGTTAATCAGGAAACAATTTATCTGCACACCATAAGCTATTTTTAGACATGAACTTTCTACATCAGTGGCTCTTGCTGCAACTCAGGCTTTGGGTTGTTTGTAGAGGAGAAGAAAGAAATGACTCCTGGGAGAGAATTGTGGACTAAGCTCACCTTCAGGTCACCAGCTCAGCTCCAACCCAACTCAAGAGTAACAGAGCCCTGGACTCACACTTGCTCCAAAGTCAGCAAGGACTTAGCTTCCGAAAGGCAGAGAGACTTGGCCAATGGCTGATGTAGCAGGGCCCTCAGGACATTGCTGCAACATTCACCTCCTGCTTCTTAGATAAAGTTGGAACTGAGCAAGGCCATAAGCTCCTCTGTTCTGAAGTACTTCCCACTGAGGAGCATCAACAGACTCATGTTCACTACCACGAGAATTCAATTTAAGCTACTTAAGCATCATTTAGCAACTTTAAGATACCATAAAAGTAACTCCAGATTGAAGAGACTTCCATTTCCCCAACTCCAAGATTGCTACCAAGTTAGCATACAAGTACAAGCCCCCTTCATAAAGCCACCATTAAAAATCCGTTATTCAAGCCTTCAGATAACAAAACCAAAACAACCGACTACACCTTTGCATTGCCCAGGAGAAGCAGCCACACAGAATCTCAGTCCAGACTGCACCTCCAAGAACCCAAGAAATCCCAGGGACCAGCTTTCACCTTTGAAGTGTTATGGTAACACTTTCAGAAAGAGAAATTTCAACCCTTTCCCAGGCAAGGTGTCTAGACTTAAAAGAGCAGAAGCAGCTTTACCTTCTCCTTATTTGTCAGAAAACACTGCTTTTTCCCACTGTTCTTTTCACTCCTAATTTGGTTCCTGTTCTACTGTGACTCCCCATGTCAAAGAAAAAGCTTTTCTCCCAGCTCTTGTGCATGTTTGGAAACCTAGCAGGAAAGAGTCATGTTGGCTTTTTTTTCTCGTATTTCCCAGAGGTTTCTGCTTCCAGATGTTTGGGATATAAACACTCACAGATCAGGATAGCTGTCATGAAGATGGTTATTATATAGCTGTATATCAAGCAGTCTTTTAAACCAGAAAAACAATCTTGTTCAGACAAGGGAGTGCCACAAAAGCACAACTAAACACAACATGCTGAGAATGATGTATTTTTAAACTTTAGTTTCTGCACGTGATGTCTCCATCAATTAGATCTATTGGATAAAACTTTCTCTTACTGTGTGGCTGTTATAAATCATATCAACAAATAACTGAGTATACTCTGTTTGAATTCAGGATGTCATCTTTCTCACTAGCCTAACTCCTTCTAGTCTTCTCACAGGGAACCACCTTGGGGAAGATCTTCACTGGGCTTAAACATGTGGGAGAAAGAGACTGAACACATTTGATGCAGGTGATCACTTAGGTCCAGGTGATGAGAAGGAAAAGCTCATGGTGCCCTATTTTCTCACGGACTGTGGTTGGGATTAGAAGTTGAGCCAACTTTTGATGTTTGAATGGAAGTCAGTTCAGCCATTTCTAGGAACCCAAGTTACAGGAAAGAGGTACGCTCAGCTAAGAGAAGTTTTTAGTGGGCCTGTGCTTTCTCCATGTATAAGCAAAGATGATGAATTCTGTTCCCAGAGGAAATCTGAAATGCAACATTTTAATTGAGCAGTGGTTTTCTTTTCATATCTTAGCCTTTCCACTAAGCTGTACACAATTAAATAACAGCAGAAGAAAAATTAGTCCGTTCCTGACCAAATCCAACAATGAAAAAATACTGTCCTGATATCCAAGCACAGAATATCCAGGCACCAAGTCTGCACTGGCAAAAAGCAGAACCTTGCTGTTTTGGGGCAGAGGTAACACACCAAGCAGCAAGAATGCAGTGTAATTGCATACCTAAAAATTAAAAAATAGCAAGTGCTGATTCTTTCTGTGCTTGGTCCAAACCTCCTCTGTGAGGAGGAAAAACAACCTAACAAGAAACAATGAGAAAACCCTAACAGACAATTCAGCCCTGTGATCGATTTTAAAGCATCACTCAAGCAGACAACATTTTGCCAGCACTAACAATTGAGAAAAAGCTCAGAGACAGCACCACAGCCTCAAAGGGATAATTTGCAAATGCGTGCAGTCGCATGGCAGGCAGCTGCAGGGGTAGCAGAAGTTCTCCCTGTGCTCCAGAAGCCGCGTGCCGAGCACCCATGGGTCTCCCACCCAACAGCAGCTGTGACCCTCTGCACAGCCAGCACTGTCAACATACCTGAGCACAGGAAAGTTCAGACTAACAAGCCAGGAACATCTTGTGACAGGGTTTTTTTTACAAAACTAATAATACCCTAATATTTTAAAATCACTCTCTGCAGCTCCTCACTCTTACCTGCACATTAGAGTATGGAGGGTGACATACAGACTGACACACAGCCGAGCTGCTGACAGTTATTTTCCAGATCTGGCCTTGTTTTTAATTGAGTTAACTGCTGTTTCGATCACTCAGCTTCCTAAAGCAGCTTCTCTGTCCCACTGCTGGCTGTTCTGTCCAGTAATGCAATAACCAGACAGACCTCAAACATAGCCTTTAAGTAAGAAAGATTCAAAGAAGGCAGCTTCTTCAGAAGAAAGAAAAGCTGAGAAAAAAACCCTAAAGAAGGGGTGTGATGACTGATAATGCACTGAATGTACCAAGTTACATTTCAGAAGCAATAGCTGTGAGGGACAATACTGCAGCAGGTCTGAAACTGCTGTGTATGCAGCTGAACTAATGAAATACAACCTCACAGAGCTGTTTGCATCTTCACTGACACTCCTCTCCCCCAGAATCCTGAACATCCACCTTCCATACCCCCTGACACCCCAAGTGGGCAGGAGACAGCAGGTAGTTAGGTAGGAACAGGCTGGCCAGCTGCCATGTAGGGAATAAAGCTATTCAGTCCAGTCTGTCTTCACCTGCTCCCACCAGCAAGTTACAAAGATGCTTTCAAACTGTTATGCTTCCAGCCAGCTGCAGGGATAATACAATTAAGACAATTAAGACATCAATCCTTGTGTTATCTATGGGAAAAGCATCACACAAAGATAAGCAGGTCAAGAACTTGCTTAAAATTACAGTAGGATTGGCGTAGTGTCCCAGCTGCGTGAGGGGGGAAATTAAGGTATTCAGGTGGGGGATGACAGAGGAACCAGGCTCCACCTCCCTTGGATACAACTCCTTTTTTCATTAGGAGGACATTAATTATTTTAAGACTTAACCACAGTAGATCTCTTGAACTGCTATAACCAGAAATCAACAACAGAAAAGTCTTCTGGTATTTCTAAGCAACATGATGAAGACGTCAAGAGAGGACAGAAGCTCCAACTGTTCCCACCACATTACTCAAAAAACACCATCTAAAGGCAGAGCTTTTTCCCAGCATTTGCACTTTCTATCATAATTAACTTGTCTCTTTTAAACCAACTGCTGTGTGATAAAACTTCTGCCTAGCCAGGATACCTTCTCCATGGCTTCCATCCCTGCCAGAGCAAGCTGGCTAGTGCACAGTTTCATGTAAAGAAAGCATCACAAGTGCAGAGAGTTCTGTAACAAAATTAACTGTGCAATATTAACTTAAGTCACGTACAAGCTGTTTTCCTCTGACCTAAGTATATGCCAAAACATCTAAATTCCATGTTATAATCTTCCTATTAGTATTATCCCTGATTACGTTTCCAGAAATTTACTTTTCTGGAGTTACGAAGTAATTTTTGCCTGTGTTCAGACATCTTACTGCTGGTTTAGTGACTCACTCCAGTGCTTTTCTTCCCTACATTATGGAGTACGTTGAAAAACAAAACCACTCCCTGCACCCAGTCCTCTAAATTCAACAGCAAAATGGGAAGAATAAACCAACCACAAATAATTTTCTCCTGTGAACTTTCCCAGTGGCAGTGCCAGCTCTGAGCCTCTTGAGGGGTAGGTTACAACTTGACAAAGTCTGCTGTAATTGTGGCTTCAGAAATTTCATGTCCCAGGCTGAACTAATACAACATTCCACGCAAGACCTTCAGGGATGTCTGCTCAGTAAAACCAAGTTGTTTTTTTTACCCCTTTTTTAAACACTCATCTCAACAAGCAGCATCTGCAGATGGAAAGAAAATCCCTCTCCCTCTTCCCCTAATATAAGGGAATCACATCTTGACTTGAGGCATATAATAGCCATGACTACCCAAGAGAAGGCTTGACCAGCAGGGTGACCAAGCTCCCTCCTGCTGCTGCTCATCCTACGTGTCTAGTGTGTATTGACAGGAAAAGAACAGGTTGGGGTATTTTCTTGACACGGATGCTGGAGGTGTCCATATTCATCATAAATGCAAAAGGCGCTTGGCACTTTATGGACCTCATCCCAAACATGCTGACAGAACTTCCACACCACCACTTCACCATTATGAGCTCTGTATGTGTTTTACAAGTTGTTTTAAATGTCTTTCCTTAATGCAATTTTTAAAATCCACTTAGCTGCATAGAAAAGTACTTCAGCAAACAATAAACTCCTTTGTTTAGAGCTCACAAGAAGCTATAAACTGCTTCCATAAATGAACTAAAATAGCTTTCTACAGAAGAATCTTGCTGTTGGAAAGTCCAAATTTACACATCCTTCTAAAGGTGGAAAGAAGTGCTTTGAGTCCCATCAGGAAGGCACAAAAAGCCTCAAATGATATAGCTCCTGTTTTTCCCAAGTTCTAGCCCTAACAGATCAGGCATAAGGCAGTATCAATCCTTCACATGTTAATTTTGGTGAGTTTAGGTAGGGTTTTGGCAAGTACAAGGTAACAAATAGAAAAAGATGGATATGGAACGTTACTCAGAATCTCTTGTGGAGGAGACCAGCAGTCAGGGCTTAAACAGTCACACATCAGGGGTTATTTGGATTTGTAAATTATTAACAGACACCATCCCAGGAGTAAATGACAGCTGCCTACAGAGACTGGAGTGCAGCCTTTCCCTTTTGTCCTCAACATGGCATTCTTACCTGAATTGGGCGAGATGTGTAAACTGCTCATGTCCTTGGAGAGGCCGTTGGTTTTGGGGCTGGAGATGGGTGCACAAGCTGATGTTGCTCGGGGTGGCCTCTTCCCAGGGACTTTCACAGTGGTTCTCAGCAAGTCAATTTCTTTCCCGTGGACATTCTGCATATAGTCCTGGTAAGAGGAAAGAAAAAAACCCAATCCCAATATCAAACAGGTGGCTCTGTAAGCAATAAAAGTAACGAAACCTGGTTTCCTAAGACTTTTACCCTACATCATCCACCTGTACTCACCATGTTTTTCCCCTTCCATTTTCTTGATAATCCCTTCCACACTTTTGACTACAAATAGCCCTGGTAGTGTGGAGCTTTCCAGTAAGTGATGAGGGCAAGATTTATCCAGATTACAAGGTGAAGATTACCAATATTGACCTAGGTCAGTTCCAGACCTGCAGCACACAGGCCTGTACACCACCAGAACGTCACTTTTACCCAAATGGACTAAAGGCATCCCAAGGTCTACACCTCTGCTACCACAACATGGGAAGCAACCAGCTCTCCCACAAACATTCTCCCACCTTTGGCAGTTTTTACAATACACATTATATGTTATGCTCAAAACACATAAAAATATTCTGCTAGACCAGCATTTGTTTCTTCACAGCTAACATTAATCTGTGATAAAACCCCCAAACGAAGCCATCACACCATCTTCCCCCCCAGCTGTTTGAGAATGATTAACAGTAACAAGGGGGGGCCCTGAACAACTCAAGGGGTAAGGACACAGAACTGTGCTGCCAAAAGAAACAAAGGCAATCTGGGAATAAATTTCAGGCACTAGATGTTAGAAATGAACAAAACAGTTTCATTCATAAATTACCAAGTTGGCATAAACTTTCTTGTTCAGTGTCAATACTTCACAAATTAAAATACAATAAGCAGAGCATAATTGAGCATGTATTGCTTATGGGCTCCAAAATGAGGCTTAATCAGATGGTGACTAAACCTCAGCATGTCCTCTTTGTAACAGACACGTTTTATTTAACATACAATAACCAGTGTACTCCCTTTACATTGAAGACAGAAGTGTTTATTCCAAATTCTTTGGATAAATAGCACGTACCCCTTCCCTGCTACCCTGTCAACTTGTCACAAGTCATGGGGCATGATGGAAACCCTTTGAATTGAGAGTAAACCAGGCTTAGGTGAGATAGAAATCGTGTGAGAGAGCAAGTGGATGTTGGCAAACAGGAAATAAATGCACTGTAGCCGGGCTGCTGTTACACGGAAGTGCCTAAACGTGACAGATGCCACGTAGGTATTAATGTCAGCTTAAATATTTATAGGGATATATCAAATGTAAATAATAAAGCCTCCTTCATTGTGTGCGAGATGCACAGTGATAATCTCCGTGTCTCCCTGAGGAGGAGAGGCAAGCACCAAGTTTGCAGTCTCTGGAGCACCCGCCCCCACACTCCTTCAGATCCGCACTCGGAGAATAAAAGTGAAGGCGACAAAATAACGTCGCGGCTTCAGAAGCGCAATGGAGGGTTTGATCAGATTAGAACAGATGAGGGTCTTGCTGTCATCTGGAATATGCTGTGTTAAAGAGAAGACAGCAAGCCTGATTTTGATATGCAAA
This sequence comes from Apus apus, assembly GCF_020740795.1. Classification (NCBI taxonomy): domain Eukaryota; kingdom Metazoa; phylum Chordata; class Aves; order Apodiformes; family Apodidae; genus Apus; species Apus apus. The sequence continues at coordinate 39,497,696 of NC_067287.1, read as the reverse complement.
TGCTACAGATATAACTCCCCTAGATGTTAGTTGTGGAAAATGCTGATCCGAGAAAAAAGGGGAAAAAACCCTTTAACAAGGCATGAGGGTAATTCAAAGCCAAGTACTTTTAAACAGCACTTAACAAGTCCCTAGAGCCCACTCAACAGCGGGCCACCCCAGAAGTGCCATCTTCTGCCCCTCAACAGCTTGAAAAAGTAGTAATTGCAAGCCCATTTGCATTTTTCTTCTCAACTTGTCCACGTTCATCATTCAGGAACGCAGGGGGGAAAAAGAAAGACAAGGAAAGCAAGGGGCATAGGAAAGGGAACTCTCCCCAGACGTGTGGATCACGGGAGAAGCAAGGCCCAGCCCCCACACCCCTGCGCTTGCACCTTCGCCACTGCTTGTTTTTTACATTTCGCTCCTAATTATATTGCATCTATTGCCATACACTTAATTAGCTGCATTAATGTGATTTCTTTTCACATAGTCAAGCAATTAAGAGCTATGATTGAGTTTCATTCAATTAGCCTCAACAAACATGCTAATTGATGTCCCAGATGCAAATGAGGTGCAATGAGAGAAACCTGCTAGCAATTGAGAGTTGTGGCAGGGAGACCCACAGCGCTCAGCTTGCTGACAGCAGCACAGCTTAACATGGCTCCCACCTTCTGAGGCTGGAGGGGGAGGACAAGCCATTAGTGCCTCCATTGTCCCAAATGGATCCCTACAGGAATTACACTGAATCAAATCAACAGCATCTCCAATTCTCACGGTGGGTTGGGGGCGAGGCAGGTAAGAGCAGAGCGGGCACCACAGACCCTGCCAACACCCTGGCTTCCTCAGCTGAGGACTCCAAAAGATCTCCATCTAACCTCCCAGCCTGGGAAACACTAGGCAGGTGATGGCCTGCAGTTCTCAGTAACTGACAGCTTCATCTTAGTCAGCTGAGGGGCAAGGCTGCCTCTTCAAGCTAAGGCCAGAATGCATCAATCCATCAAGAATCCCTAAAACCGCGCTCACTGTATTGATTCTCCTGGCTTTTCATCCCCGGGTTACCGTTAGCACTCTGCTCAGATCTAGTGCTGCCGAGGTGTTAATTTGACTACTCAAGGCCATTGACCATTATCTAGAGGACTAAACAAACTGTTAAAATATCAGCAAAAATTGTAAAAGCTACACTGACTGAAGATGACACAAAACATTATTTGACAACCCCACAAAATTGAATTGCCGTGAGTGAGAAAGAAACGATGTGCCGTGACATGGGATAATGTAAAGTAAAATCACTTAAGGTCTGTTCTTAATACAGCCCTCCCTTTACAACAGCAGAAATTAATTTAACCAATTAACTGAAGCCTTTCAGACATGCAAATTGAGCAAACAGGTATGATGTTGTTTATTTAAATAGACCTACCAAAAAGAAACACTGCAATTTGGGGTGTGGAGGGGCTTTTGTTTACAATGGCAGCGGTTGGTAGGCTTGCTGCCCCACATAGCAATGGCTTCTGGCTTCAAAGCCAGAGAGGACACACCACTGAGGGCCAGAAGCTGAGCCCACACTTATGTGATGCTTCCAGCTAGCTGGTTGCTTTCTCCCAACTGAGAAGACTGACAACAGGCAAACATCTCTTCTTCCACAGCCCCACTTAATGCTGTTGCTGCCTGCCTTGCCCCTTTTTCAGGGGAGGAAGGATGTGAGGGTCAGATTGAAGGAAAGGCAGAAGACAGTGCTGGAGGCTGTATCCATGAACCTGGGACTCAAACTCATAGCATCCAAGTCTACTACAGGTATCTCAAATACTTCACTAAAGGAGTAAGCACATGGCAGCATGGTTCCACGCATAACAAGCCTTAAATAAGTGGCTCATGGATATCAAAAACATTATGGAGTTCAAGGATTTTCAAATGTCTCCAATGCAAGAAGAGATGGCCATCCTTGTCCCACAGGCAAGGCCTTTCTGGTACCAAGGTAGCATTTTGAAACCATGGTATTTCATTTTCAGTGTAATAAGCAAGAAAATGTGTATGAATGCTAAGTTGGTGACTATACTATTTATCAGTTAGTACCCTGAGAGCTAAATCCCCCTGCTTTTCTGCAGAGCTGCCTCCAAATTGTTTGGAGGTGGTGTTGGTGGATATGTAGAGTAGGGATGGTGGTTGGACTCAGTGATCCCAAGGGGCTTTTCCAACCTGAATGGTTCTATGATTCAGAGTGGGAGTAAAAATCCCCCTGTCCTTAAGGCAGGTGTTTTCCTTTCAATCTGCACAACTGCAAAGTCTTTCCCAAGGTAAGAGAAAACAAGCCCATGAAGGATGAGAGCAGAACCACTTCAGTGAGCCAGGTTTGGGCAGCAGTGAGTAGGCAGGCTCTGGCAGCCTGCCCACGCAGGCAGGGGTGGTTCTGCTCTGGCAGCAGCCGAGGATGGAGCCCAACTCTGATTGAACTGCTTTGGATGGTGCTTCTACCCTGGGATTGCAGTGAACCTGGGCTTCCTGGCCAAGAAAGCTCACCAAGAAGACAGAAGGATTCAGCTGTAGAAGAGATCAGCAGAGCTGGACTGTGGATAGAGAGAAAACCCTTCGCTCATGTTATACTATTTTTACCTCATGGCACTGGATGAATGAATCTCACACCAAAACCACTCACCTCGGGATTGCCATGTGTCATAACATCAACATTGTAAAAAGTATTTGCTCCCTCCTAGGGAGCTTCCCCGTGCATTTTTCCCACCATCTTACCTGTCCCACTGTCTCCCTCTTCCAACACACAACCTACCAAACAAGAGGGCTCTTAGCGTGCAAGTGCCTTTCCACATCCATAACAGTAGTACACACAAGCAAGAACATCCTACTTCTTTTCATTCTGAGCTAATAAAATCCCTCAGAAGCCTTTTTTTCCAAACCTTGGAACTAGGCCCAGGCTCCTTCCCAGATCTGGCCCTGGTTTACACTGAGCTTCTGTTGAAAAACACCTTCATTTTATGCTAGTTTTTCCCCACTGTTCAACTGGACAAAGCACTCCTAAGGCTCAGTTTACTAAGGCTGTGATAGTATTTCCCGATTGGAGGCAAAATAAAAATGATTATGGAAAAGAAAGTTTACGGTTGCACCTTGGATGACAATTTAAAGACTGCAGGTGGCATGTTTTTAGAAACGAAATCCTGCATGCTGAACTGTCGGACCCACAAAACCCATTGTTCACCATCAACAACAACTGCTTCCGAAAAACAAAACCCAATCCCCTTCCCTCCCCCCCCCCCCAGACCAAAACCCCCAAGCCCCTAGCAGCCTGGTAGATGGATGGAGCCTTGACTTTTGTGCCTCTCTGTGGCAGTCAGACATTTTTATTGCAAAATGCCGTCTGGAAAAGATGCAAAACAAAATTGCTAAACTGCAAAAAGAAGAAAAGGGGAAAGGGGGGGGGGGGGGTGTGAAGAAAAAAAAAACAAAAGACCCCCTTCCCTTTGCTTATTGAGTTCAAAGGCATAACATGCAGCACCCTGCAGCAAATGGGAAGCTACACTAATTTTAAAACCATAAAACGCTCTCGAGTGCCCCGCGGGGCAGGACTACACTGGAGCTAGTTGCACCTAAATAAGCCACGGTTCATTTCCTTCGCAGCTTAGCCTAATGTAATCATCAGCGCGTTTCTAGCCTAGAGTTGGAACAGGCAAATAGCCCCTACTGCCGCGGCGACACTCCCAGCCATTGAGGGGCCCCAGCTAGATTGCTGTTGATTAGAAAATTTTTCAGTTTTGACAAGCACTTAATGAACATAAATCGCCCCTTGATTGGTTTCCATTTGGGGCCACAGGCACACCTAAGAAGAAACAAAAGTCTGCAAGTCTTCTCCCCCCTCCTCTTCCCAGGAAGGACCTCAACAACAAACCTACCATGAGGTTATGAGCCACAGTGGAATATATTCATCAAATGTTCCTGTTAAATTAGCCATCCTCCCCTCTCGCATATAAATACAGGCATAGTATCATTCGGCTTCATAATACATAGTTAATCTTAAGAAAAGCAATGAAATGTTCTTTCTGAGGAGGACACAGGAATGAAAAAGCATCCTGGAAAACACTGATCACCCTAAAAGCACTCTGTCCTGACAAAAGGAAGGTCATCTGGAATCTCTTTTATTCACATTGGGAATCAAGAACATTAAATTTCAGTAATAAAAAGCACTGACTGTATCTAGACTGTGGTGTTGAACAGTTCTATCAGTGTTGCAGGGGCAGGGGAGGAAGTTAGGGCAACACTTTCCATACGAAAGCAGTTTCACAAAATGTGGGGCTTTTTAAGTGGATTACTCCTTTTCCTAACATTTTCAGAAAACTCTCTGTCTGCACTTCACTCCTCATTCAGGCTTTGCAACCAGAACTGCTGGAAAAGACAAATCAGAGTTTTACTGCTCTGAGTAATTTATGAAGCATTTATATCCCCAGCAGTTAGCTCTGCTGGACAGGAAGTCCAGATTTTACAAAACCTCGTGATTAATTAATACTTTGGCTTTCGTCATTTAAATTGCAACTCATTCTGACACCAGCGGTTTTCCCTGTCTCTTTGAAGAGGGATCACCAGGCCACTGAAACGTATGTTTGCTGCTCCTTACTCCATGCTGCAGGTTTGCACAGCTCCCAGGAGCAGTATTGTGTTTGCTACAATGTCCTGCGCTAACGACGTGATAAATCTTGTCCTGCCCTCCAAAATGAATGGGCTTGGAACTAAAAATGCTTCGCTGTCGCCTTGTTTGTGCATTTGGTGACCTGTGAGTATCTGTAACACGTCATGGGAGTGATTGTAAGAAGTTACTGTGAATAATCAGTCTTTCTCTCCTTCTCCATTGACTGGGGTTAGGGAGCTGAGGAGTATTTCACAGGGCAGCTTGCTGCCCGTCAGGAACAACCATCGGATTTCTCACTGAGCAGAGCAGGTGCAGCGGCACTGCCAGGCAAGAGTACTTCTGGTTTGAAAGGCCACAAAGCCACGGGGGTGCAAAACAGTTTGCCTTGACAGCTATCCCAAATGGTAGGTCTCACTTACGGACTGCCAACACATTTTAGCTTCTCTTTTTCCCCATCCATTTTTAAGTTTTTCTCCCAAACTGATCTTCAGTCCTTTACACCTTTAAGCTTTCCAGGAAGCTAAGAAGTGAACAAGTGATCTCTACAGCTATACCACTTCATAAAAGCTTCGTTTGCTTTTAAAACATTCCAGGTTGTAGGTTTTATGGTTGGCATCTTTACCAAAGAAGGTTACAGCAGCACAATTAACACTTTTTTTTTTTTTTTTTTTTTTCCATAAAAGTCAGTTATCCTCTAGCTATGCCTAGAAGCCATGTAAATTCCCAGTGAAACATGGTAGAATTAAGAAAGGAAAGCTCCGGGAAATTCAAGGCAAGCAATTCTGAAAGCAGAATGCTGCTCTGAACGTGCCTTTGATGAAAAGGCTCCCAGGCCAGTTGTGGTGAGTGGGAAAAATATGGCATCAACTCATCAGCTGTCACAAGCAATTACTATACACATACTTCGTGACTGTTCCTATCATTCCTTTTTTCTATCCTAGCTAATGTTTTAGGCACATTAATGATTTATCTTCATCACCACTCAAACTATATCCTCATTTTTGCTCTGCAGGATTTGCCTAGGATCAGTACTCTTTCAGGAGGCAGGGCTACACCTCATGTGAAAAGCAACAGATGCTGATCCTTTTGTCAGTTCCAGTATTTACCAAAGCCCAGTTTGAGGATTAGGAAAGGATTGTTCTTAGGAAAGGCCAGCTAGAAGGGCCTGCAGAGCCAGCCAATATCCAGCTTTATATTCCTTTAAAGCAAAAACAAAGGGGGGGGGGGAAAAAAAGGGCACACAAAATGGCATTTTAAAAATATCTAAGAGCATGAATATGTGTATTAAAGCAACACAAACAATGCACTTTGGAGCATTAAACAGCCTGAGGTAAGGCAACCCTGGAAACAAGGCTGAACCAAAGCCATGTCCCTGGGTGGTTATTCCCAATGAGGAAGGCAAGCACAGCTCCCCTGGAGCAGCCCCCAGGCAGCACCCAGGTCTCTTAAAAATGAGGAGAGATGGAATACTTCCATCTGCAAGCACAATTCCTGTTTCCAAATTATTCAAGAGCATCCTAGGAACTGAGAATGGTAAGATATTTCAACTGCAGCTCTAGGAAAAATGATGCATATTGTGGGATTTGAGAAAAATGTATGGATTTGCAATGCTTCCAGACTCCCAAGGAAGTGGGAATGTCCAACAGCCTCCCACTTCCCACCAAGTCTGCTTTTCCTGGAGGAAAGAGTAAAGCAAAGAAAGCTCAACCAAAGGCCCAGTTCCCTGCCCCAGGTCTCGAAGAATGTTTAAAGCCCACGAATTGGGTCAGTTTTGTTCATGTGTCCACATAACTCTCTGTTGAAGCTCTTGTGCAAAGCCTAGCCAAGTGTTGGATACAACTCCTTATCAGGCTGGAATTTTGCTTTTTAAAGAAATCATACATTCACTTTGAGAATAGAACAACATGGCTAATGCTGTCCTTGAGCTAGCTCATGTAGGCTGCTCACCTGCTCAGCTCTGTTTCTAAGGAAGAGTTTTGAAACTGTGGAGAATGTCGGATGAATTGAGCAGACCAGGTGAATCCACACACTTGTCCAGGAGATAAAGGGCAGGTTTCTGCCCCCCTCAATCATTGCTGCAATCCCACACACCCCAGCACAGATTATCAAACCACATCAGCAAGGCTAAAGGGTGGCATTATCGCACTGCAGACCTCAGCTAGAAAAATCAACCTTGCTGGGCAGGTACATGGGATTTACACACCGTGCGTGTTCTAGATGGGCAGCAACCTGCTTTCTCGTGTATCTAAGTAGCAGCTCTTCCCCCTTAAGGTGCCACAGCACTGTGCTTTGATTTGAAAGCAGATCTAGAACAGATTAAATGCAAAAGAGGGAAAAAAAGCACCCTTCTCTGAAAAAGGTGTTTTCTTTTTTTCTTTTCATAAATGAGGGGGAGCGATGATGATGGGGATAAAAGCAGAAAATGGTCATCCACAACTAAAGCTTTGTCATCTACTGACCTGTGGCCCAATAGCAACCGTTAGACAGAGGAGAAACATCATCAGCCATTCATTGGGACATGGCTGAGATAAAGCAGCAGCATGTAAGGCTGCCCAGCAGGTATCCTGGTGAATACATTTTTGGAGCCCTTGCACATGGCATTCTACCATTAAAAGCCAAGAGATGCTCGGACTGATTCCCCTGGGGCCCCTTTGGGGAGGCTGACACTGAATTTGTCAGCCAGAATTTTAGTCAGTCCCTCAACACTACCCTCCAGAAGCATAAGATGAATAGGTAGCTGTGGTGAACTTCGAAGCCTGCAGGTCAAAGTTCTCTCTCATTATTCCCACCATCTTCTATTGGCACAGCTCCTCAGCATCCCAAGGGACAGGAAGGTTTGAGGCTCTTGAAAAACACAGACATGACCAAGTCAGAAAGCAGTAGGGTGCTGATGTACATAAATTTTTCTTTCCCCATTTTCCTCTCCCCCCAGTTTCTTGAAAAGAAAAAGATGAATTTAGCCATTGTGTCAAACATCAGCCTCGTGGCATTAGTAGTTACTCATTTAGCTGGCACAATACAGCAGGCATTCCAACATCCTGCCCTGCCAAACAGGCCTGACCCTTCCAGGACTACCTCCTCTCTAAGAAAGGCACTCAAATTTGATTTTTACTCCCTGCTCTAAACCTTTAATTTTGTGGCAAATCCTTCTTTCAAGGATGACAGGAGAGTTCTGCAATACAGACAGATCCACTATATTAAAAAATATTGTCTTTGTGCCTGAGCTGCCACTAAAACATCTGACAAGAGACAACTGATCCACTCAGAGCCAAATCTCAAGCAGTATTTAATAATCAGCCATTAAACTTTATAATAGGTTCCTGCAACACAGGTGTTCAGAAACATCCTATGCTCTGCCTCAAACCACAGTGTGGAAAGATGAAATTATCTCCTAAATTTACTTGCCACCACTAGAGGCCAGCTTCACAGAATTACAGCTGCAAAGCGCTGTGTAACCGAAAGGATCTGCATACTTGAGACAGCCCAAAGCTAATGGACAGTTCAGATTACAGCCAGGCTTTTATACGCTTAGAAATCTGACTTTAGATGGTTAACAAAGTTATTTTTCTTCAACAGGAAGGCTGGTCCTTATTTTTCAAAGCAGCATAATAAATGATCCCAAACAGCAATACAAGCACAGTATTAAAAATCTGCCAGTTCCTTTGGCTTGCTGTGAAAAAAGCAACAAGCAGGTACAGATAAAACAGGAACTAGCAAAACCAAACCAGAAACACATTATCAGAGTCCTGTTTGGGGGAAATCCCATTTACTGAGCAACAGCCATGAAGAAATTCTGACTTTCCTGCTTTCTTGCCTACAAAGTTTTGTACCAACTATGCCAGGAGTGAAATTGCCTTCAAGAATCTGGTCCCAGCTCTTCCCCCCACTGTGGGTTGCACAGGGCAGAGAAGATGTTGCTCACATACTGTTGCCTGATGGATGAAGCATGCTCTACAGGGTATATTAACAACGCTTAATTACAATTTACAGCCCATTGATGCTATGGAAACGTACTGCAGAAGTAATGCAGTGACTCCTTGAAGGCTAAAGGCAACAGAAATAAGGCATTAAACCAGCATAATTGAGAGGAGAAATCACATTGTAGTAAGATTTTAACACGAATGAGAGGAACCCTAGATACTCCTAGAGACTGGCTTCAGTGAAGGTGTCTCAAGAAGCTCCTGAACAAGCACAGCATTTTCCCCAGCAGCTTCCTGTCAGCTAGGAGCAGAGCATGGTCCCCCACCACCACCTACCCATGAACAGCCAAGGGCAGGGAAACATAGGACCTGAGAAACCTCTGAGCTAAGCAAGGCCTGAGCACATGGAAACGTGGAGCCCTGTAACTTTTTCTTGGGGGTGGGGTGACATAGTGGGGGATAGAGGGAAACAATTACATGCTAGTAATTACTTCTTCTTTAAATGGATTCTCTCTAATCTCCAGTGGATTTACCTCTAATCTCAAAGTAATTACCTCTAATCTCAATGGATTCTCACTCTGGGGGAGACTAAGCAGCTCCAGGGAAGCCTAAGGAGAAGTGCTCTATTGTCTGCAAGAGGCAATGAAAAACTAACACGTACACAGCAAGGCCAGGAACAATAGAGCAGTTCTACCAAGCAAGGAAAGGACTTGGGTGCAGACAGCAGCAGCTTGTGTCCTCCTTTCCTGACAACCCACAGTTGGCCAACATAGCCTGAGGGCATTTATGTGGGAGCTCAATGGGGGCTGCCTCAAAGACACAGGGTACCCACACTTTCCTTCTATGAGCACTACTGAGACAGAACTCAGGTATTTTGGGACTATTTCATGGCAGGACTCCTCACATCTAAAGAATGGTCAAAGAGGCAAGAATTGTCAGCCTCACAAAAGGGAACTGTGAAAAAACAGACAAAACCCTGCTCCAGAACACAGGGCTGAGGGATGGGATTTCTGATGGAAAGCAGCAATGCCTTGAAGGTAGCTGTCACTTCACTTACTCAGTAATTTTTGAGACATGGACACAACACCTGAAACTGCAGCAAAGCCTAAAATGGCAGGACTGAGACCATGAAATCTTGTGCCAAGCCAGAGCAAGTGCTAATATTCAGCAACCAGGGAATAGCAAGTTGGTGACAAATCTCACTGTTCCTTCTGCACTCCCTCCACCTCCAAAGCTGTACCTCAGGACTGTGCTACACACACTGAGGGGGACAGACAGGATCCATGGCCAGAGACAGTGTAGACGCCTTAACATGAAAATGTTTTATGGTACGTATTTTAATAGTTATGTCATCTTCAAAAGGATGCTTTAAAAAAAGCATCAGCACAAAATAAAGGTCTAAGTCGTTTCAGCTGCCGCTTGGGATGGATGGGAACCCCTGTTCCAGGGGGTTCAAAGGAATTTGACTGTACTCAGCCCTGCACCAGGGCTGAGATTTGAGATTGTGTCTTTTTGAGAAGGAGGGGAATGTAGAGAGAGAAAGAAGTTTCTCCACCACGGAAGACTCAACAAAACCACATGAGGATGAAGTTGCTAACACTGCTTTCTCAGGGCCTGACATTGCTGAACACACAGAGAGTGTGGTGCACTTACGTGTAAGCTAGGATGGTAAGTCAGCACACCGTTGTCACACAATGTCACGTATTTCTTCTTCCACTCTTTATTCAGTGACTTGCCACTTCGCTTTAGCAGCATACCCTGGCAGAGGACAAAGAGAAAAACAGTCAACACTTTGGCCAATGCACAACCATCTAAGACACAGAAAGAGATCAATACAATTGCCAACATTTTTAGGTGTGCTTTCTCCTGCAAGTTACTAATTTTCCCTTGCCTCTCCCATGATGCGCTTTCTCTCCATCAGCAGCTTCAGAGCTTGCAACTTAGGAAGCAAAGCTCTAAGTGCAGCTTTCATGGAGTAAGTCACGTAAGCAGATGACCATATCAGCACTGGCTTTGTCCAATGGGTAGAGAAGACCCTTCTACCCTGAATTCCGTGCCTCAGGAAAGCCCATTTTAATGTGATGCAGTCAGGTTACCCATGTCTGCTCCTTGCTGATAAGGACACCATGCTGGTTGCACTTCCTAGCCCAGGATGAACCTCAGATTGAGAGAGGATTCTACCGTGTGGCTTGTGCTCCCTTCCATGTGTTCCTGGACACTCCTTGTTGTCCCTGCCTCTCCACAAGCAGGGAAGAGCAGATGTTTATATTCTCATTCCCTCTGCAGTAAGGTGACACTGCAATGGAAATCCTCCTGGCTCCTTATTCCAGCAAGAGACGCCAGTTCCAGGCAAGAGCAGCAAAATGGAAACAGGGCAAATACAAAATATCTCCAAGAAATTCCAGATAATTTAATGAAAATTTAATGCAAGAGGCGTGATCAGAGAGGAAAGGAGGTGGGCAAGGGGATTCACCTTTTCACAAATCACATGCAACTTAAACATCAGTGATGAATGGTGACAATCAACAGCTGAGATAAAAAGTCACCAGCAGGTTTAAATGGACAAGGACTACACTACCTGTTCTCAGCTTCAAAGTAGTACCTCACTTGGAGAAGCAAAATGTAACATGCTGCAGTAGGCTGAGGGTTGTAGATCAAACCCCATGCCTTAGCAATGCTCCTCCCTCAGAAATGTTAATTTCCAAACCCAAGTCAGAAGGCAGTTCCTAAAGAATTCACACAGCACCTCTGTTACTGAATGACTTACTGAGATGTCCTGCGGAGACACGACGTACAGTATCTACCACAAGGCCTCACTGATTCCACAGACCAAGTTCAGATAAAAGTGGACATTTATATTCATTTCATGCAACCACAACCAGGAATCAGAACCAATACAAACTTCAATTCTCTGATCCCCATAAAATCGGTTTATTCTATTCTCATTTTTCATGGAACTTAAAAATGGGAAAATAGAACATGGAAAGATGCACTAGCAAGCACGGTGCCTCCAACTCCTGTGGAGCTGTTTCTGTTAAAGTGGGTAAAACCTTGAAAGCAAGTGATGCTGTTTGCTCATGAAACCTGCAGCTTGATAAAGCGGTAACTCTGCAGACCCAATGCCAAAGCCACGAGGGAACAAGAGGCAGTTCTGGATGAGCAGAAGCCCTCCAGAGGTAGGCTAGTTTTAGTCTCTCTCCATTCCACATGTTACAATGTTCGGCTGAAGTCCCTCACCACAATCCACCTGAACTAACAACTCTTCTTTTGCAACCAGAGAGATGATCCCAGCGCCAAAGTCAAGCCCACAATTGCCTGCTCCTGGACACATACTTGCAATACAACTTCAGAGAACAACCCTTCGCAACTGAAAGCAATCCGTGGATGGGACCGTAAAGAAAAGCTTGTGTCGGATGCCTGAATTACACAGCAGTACAAACTCTGAACTTGCTGACCCTCTGGGGGTCAGATTGTTTCTTTTTTGAGCTGTTCCCTGCTACAACTCAAACTTTTACAAGAGAGAACGGGGTTTCTGAAATGCTTCCTTACAAAAGCTTCAGCGAGTGCGAGTCGCACATCCCAATTACCGCCTGCCAGTGGTTAGAGACGTTGTTTTCTTCTATTAAAAAATGAAAGCTTATTTCTGCCTTTGACTTGTATGTTTGTCTATAGTGGGTGATCTGTCGCTTCACCTTTCCAATCTTTCATATCTCACCTGCAGCACGTTGGCTCATGTTTAGGGGGACCCAATTCTAGTTAGTGCTGCGCTGTGGGGATCAAAAATTATGGTTTTCCTTGCACTGGTCTGTTCTTCAGACCTTTTAATGGGGAAAAAGCTGCAAGGATCACAACCACGATTTTTCTTTCCCCCTCTTGTCTTTTTTTTTAAGTTTTGAAGAAAGTGTGTGTTTGTGTATATATATATTTCACACATTTTTAACTGTTTCTTTGCTATACAGAAAACATGTCATTATCTACATAATTTCTAATTCATGACAATTTTAAACTCAGTAAAGTAAACCCCCTCTACTTTAATGATTTTTACTACACAGAGGTTTTGCTACTATCTAGGTGTGAATTATAAAATTCTAGTTTTAGACAGAAATTAAGACAATTATTCAAATGGGGTTTCATCTTGCTTTTAAAGTGGAATCCTGTGCATTCATGTTAAAAAGACACTCAGCAGTAAATACAGACAATGTACCTATTTATGCCAAACTAACAAACCAAACTTCCTATTTCATTTTCTTTGGGCACCACCTTGACAAAATGAATAGATTTTTGTATTAGGTGAGAATTAAAAATATATTCAGGACCTACAGAAGAAACTGCTCTGAACACAAGGAGCTAACTGAAAGTGTTATGAAGCAGAGAAGCCCACAGAAACCACACTTTTTTTCCCCAAGGCCAGAGAATGCCACTTTGTCTGTGGTAATTATATGGAATGGTCTGGAGAAATGCTTTTAGTATTGGAGTTTAGATCAGTTATAAATGCACTTTAACATTAACTAAATTTAAAAAAAAAATAAATGTCCCAGATATGACAAGAAATGTTACTTAAAAAAAGCAAACAGAAAAAGCCCTTCACTTCAGTCACATTATGTCTACATCTAAGTCACATCGGATACTCTGCCTGGGAAGTGAGATATGTGGGTTCCCACTGACCTTCAGTACCTCCAAGGCAATTCTGAGGTGGCTTGGGCACATCTCCAGTCATGGCCAAACAGGCCCCCACATACACACAGCACAGCAGAAAAATCACATCTAGTCACTGAGCTACACAGGAAGGGAGTATCAGCTTCTACTTCAAAATACTGATTTTTGTTGTTGAAATAATCTCTGCCTCAAATTATCACCAATCAGATAACATTACTTCTCCTCATGTGTATGAAATCACTGATTTGTTAGTCTTTCATCTGCAGCTTCAGCCCTGCAGTTTGGTGGAGCTGACCCAAAATTTAACGCTCTGAATTTAACACCTCCGATTTGCTCACAAACTGAGAAGAATTTCACAGTTCAATTTTTTACCACCCTCTCTCCCAAACTGCAATTCTGGATCTTAGGGAGAAACGCTGCTCCGACCACACTGCACTGGCTGTACTTTTAATGAGCCAGAGGAAAAGCCCTCCAGTGGAGTGCATGAACTTCGTATCTTGGGTTTTGCTCGAAGACCTGCGTCCCCGCACGGAGCGAGCGGAGGACCCGGCTGTACGCACTGCAAGCTCTTTATTAGTAACGCGTATGCTACGTCTAGTCCCAGGAGGTCATTGCAAGCCAAAAGCAATGTTAAGTGTACAAGCTTTAAATAACTTACAAAGTTAATGTAATGAATGTAAGTGTTATCTGAAATCCATCACTCAGCGGCTTGCTGTAGCCTCAAGCTGTGATAAAACACCACTCATAAATTTATATTAAAACTCTGTTCAATAGCAATTATTTACCAACAAAGATTTATTGATTGCGTTTGCTGTTAGAGACTGGGGCCCTAACTGAGTCAATCAGCTTCTGTTGTTGAGCTTCAGGGCACCAGGAGAAGTTACAGACTGCCATCAGGCTCTGCATTCCCACCGTTACCGGGAGAGCAGCAGCAGCTAATGAAAAGCCACCAGCAGAGGACTGATTAGACTTCAGGTAAAAATAAACTAACCACTCCAACACCAGCCAAGGGAGCACCAGGCATAATACACACAGCTCATCTCAACACGGAGCGAGTCTAGGGAAATTCTGCAGGCTTTAAGAATTTAAAAGGGTGAGCTCTTTAAGTTGCTGAATAGCACACTGAAGATGCTGGTAGGTGAGCTGCCAGAATTCTTCAGGCAGAAGAATTCTAACAGTTACTTCCCACGAGTAAGTGTCACCAAAATGCACACACCGACCTCCAGAGAGATGTCTACAGCCACTGCCTGGCCACAGAATTAATCCTGTGTGGGCAGCAGCATACTCTGCATGCCCTCTTGTGCTCCATTTTAATTTTCATAGAATCCCAGACTGATTTGGGTTAGAAGGGACCTCAAAAATCATCTAGTTCCAAACCCCTGCCATGGTCAGGGACACCTCCCACCAGCCCAGGCTGCTCCAAGCCCCATCCAACCTGCCCTTCAACACTTCCAGGGATGGGGCAGCCACAACTTCCCTGGGCAACCTGTTCCAGTGTCTCACCACCCTGATAGTGAAGTATTTCCTCCCAATGTCTAATCTAAATCTCCTCTCTTCCTGCTTTCCTATGCATTTTTGATTTTCCAGGGTCCACAAGATACAAAGGGTTTCATAAACAGGATAACACCAGCAATCACAGTCCTTCGCTTCATGTTTTTTGGGTGGTGAGGCTTTTTTATTTACTTGAAAACAAAAAAATAATACATTTTTAATAGGATTTGGTACACTTGACTTTTCTTAACTTGTCAAGTAAAAATGGTAGAGTTCTCTGAAGTCAGCAGAGCCAAGTCTAGACCTTCTGTAAAAGAAAACATGACACTTCAGTTTCTGTTTTCTTTTGGAAACTTATACCACTGCCATGGCTGAGGTACCAGCACCAGGCAAGGTTTCCCCCCTGTTCCCTCCCTTAATTTTTAGCCAACCCCACACTGTTACCCTGATGCTGTTTTGACAGAATGAAATATGCAATCTGGCAGTTGCTCATTAACTGTATAAATTCTTAATTTTCCACTCAGGTCTTTAGCTCTCATAACTATGATTAGCAACCAGCAGTGCTATGACTTTCCTACAGCTCTACTATTTGCATCCTGTTCATAAAAGAAAAACTCACACCTGTCAGGAACATCCTCCCTCACATAACTGCAAGGGCAACCATTTGCAGTCAGGATCACAAACTGTTACCTATGAATTCTGGTCAATAAAACATATGCTTCCTTTAAATCTGTTAACATGGTGAACAAATGCTAGTAAAGCCTCTAGGTTTGCATGACTAGTCAACTCTAGTCTGGTCAGCACCACTGGGACTAGTCTAGCTTATCCTAATAACAAATGAGATCAATTCTTAATTGGTATTTTTTGCTTCCAGAATATTTAACTCTAACAGGTTTCCAGTCCTAAAGCCCAATCTTCCAACCCATGGGAGACACCAGCGCCAACTATTTCACCTACACACAATACTTGCACACTAAAGGAAGTTCATGGTCACGGCTGCTCTGTTTTCAACAATTAATTTGAGCAGATACTACAATACACCACTAATCCTGTAGGGAATAACCTGCTGAAGATGCCCAATGTATTTGGAATCCTTCCATACCAAAGCAACTTGTTTTCTTTATCTCCCAAATTTAAGTCGTCTTTTCACAGGAATTTCAGGGAATGCTGCTTGGTCTTCTGGACAATTAGCTATGAAGCTGTTTTTGCAGTTGGAAGGCTGTAGTGAACCTCTCTTACAGCAACAGGGCACAACTGGGGACCAACCGAAGCACAAAACAAAGGCTACAAGAAAGCAGTGTGCCTCTAAAGAGAGCTGAGAGCTGGAGACCCAAAACATTCTCAAGCTTCAATATCTAACAATAACCTTACAAAACACCTGAAAAGACTCACTGCAGCCATGCACACCGGAAAAATCCCCCAGGCCTGCCTTAAAAACTGGCACTGGAGCAGCAGCAGTGTTTTGCTACAGATTCAGAGATGCTTTCCCACTAAAGAAACTATTCAGATTTATGTTACACACCAGCTTAACGAGGAAATGAAATCAGAACATTGAACCCAATTCTCCTGTAACAGCCCCTAAACACAAGGCAGTAACTTGGCGCAGCAGGTAATTACACCATGAATGGTTACCTAATGTTGAGGCCACTATTTCCATCCAGAGCCAGAGAAAAGACAGGCTCAGAGATCTGACTAGGAGAAAAAGATAATAGCTTTGCTAAAACTTGAAGGACAATCAATCTGCAACCCATTACTTGCCAAGTTCTTTGCACACAGGCTAAAAAATAAATAATTAGAAAGCTTTACTAAAAATGATAATCCCCCAATGCTGATTAAGCAAGTCTTACAGTTCATCACAGGACTGGCAATGAAGATTGTCACCTCTAAGGGAGAATGGCTACCAAAACCTGCAAGCAAGCCCAGCACCAAGGACATGGTAAATGGGGAGAACAAACCTAGTGCTCACTGGTATTGTGCTGTTATTTTTAATGACTGCTCTGACAACTCTGCCTCCAGATTTTGACCTTACCTGCCAACTGTGGGGAAAGCACAAGTTCTTCTGATATGCAGCAAATAATTTTAAGTGAAGTTCTCCCAACTCCCCACCTTGCAGTTGCAGTTCTGTAAAAGGTAGGCTACATATTTCTGAGTGACCTACCCTAGATTTGGTCCTGCTCTGGCAGAAGGGCTGGACTCGATGATCTCCAGAGGTCACTTCCAACCCCTACCATTCTGTGCTTCTGTGATATTCCCAAGGTGGCATGGACAAGGATTCCTCAGCATGCTGCTGAGCAAAAGAAACTACTATGGTTACTTACAAGCACAATGTGGTTGAAAGGACAAAATTACACTGCCACTTGGGGACTAGAGAACAAGAAGTCATCACCTGGCACACCACATCCACCCACCTAACAAGCAACTCTCTGAAGAGGCAAAAAGATGATCATGTAAGAGCAGTCAACCCCAGTGTGCAAAGACCAATCTGAATGGCAAACTGGAGCCCCTGTCCTTGCTGCAGGATGGAGCCCTGCACACACCACCCTGGCAGAATGTCCCATGTCCAAAGCTGCACCCATCTGCACAATGGCCAGGATGATCCTGCAGATCCCCAAGTAGGCACCCCGAAAGACAACGTGGTACATGTAGTTAAAGGTCAGAGATGCATAGCAAAGTAGGAGACTTGGAGCACTCCTTCAATTGACAGCTTTGTGAAAGGGACACTCTTTCATTAGCCCTAAGATTAGGCTTTATGAAATCAGTAGCACATTGCCTACCCTACAGATGTATCTCTATGCCCTTTCTATAGAGTTGAATACTGGAGTGTATTCCAAAAGGTAAATTCACATTTACAGGAGTGGCACATCTCTCTCAATATTTTTTTGCCTTACAGCAGTTTCTGCTTCAGTTGTTTTCAGGTTTGTTCCACTTAACCTGAACTGTTAAAAAAAAAATAATAATAATAAAAAAAATCACAGCCCTTAATAATCTGAAGTAGTTGGTTTATTAACCCCTTGGCACTGGCAGTTGTGGTTTCCCTGATACCATGGTCAGTGCTAAGGTGAAATGCACTGCAATGCAAATCATTCCCTTGGTGATGCTAGGGCCTCTGGGCAGCTCCTGGAGAACCTTCCCTCTTGCTGGGGCTCCAGCCCCACGCGCTGCGCTCCAGCTGCGCTGCCCACAAATGAAGTTGACACCCACACCAGTCAGCTCAGGAAAGACTGCTACCTAGGACTACAATTAAAAAGAAAAACAACGTTGGGAAACTGATTCAGAGCAAGTAAACACGACTGCTTGGCACAGTTAATTTGGAGCAGACTCTGAGAGCAGAAACATTTGTGGTGGTAGAAACCACAGAAGGGTCAGGTAAGAAAAAGAAGTAAGAAAATATTTATTTTCCTTAAGAAACAAACTGAGCTCTGGGGGGAATGATATAAAAAAAACCAAACAAACCATCATGCAGACATCACCTCTTCTGGGTAGACGATAGGGCTCTCACTGTAACAGTGCTCCATTCTCTGAAATTCTCTTTATCATATTTTATATAAAGTAGGGATTTGGGGGGGAGGGAGGTTCATGGCAGAAAAGCCATGAAAAGCTTAAAACCCAATTTTAACTTTCTATCCTGATACGATAGTGTTTCCATAGAAACATCAGGAAGACCACTTAAGAGCAGCTTTTTTTATTTTGTAGCCATGTTTGGCACCATACCCCTCCCCCGGACAACCTATTATTTCACAAATGGATGCTTTTTGCAGCTTGTTCTGTGCAGGCTCCAATGAAGGGGGGAAAGAAAAAGAATACTGGATCTTTAACCAGTTCCCTTGTGGCCCCCTCCCTTTTTTGTTGGTAATATTTCTGTCGTTCTGCCAGGGTATATGGTACAAAGGGTTACACTTTAATTGAGCTGTCAGCATCTCCAACAATCCTATAAAACTCCGATTATGCACGGCAGGGTTAGTGACACACTTGTTATTGTGGATGCCCTATTTGCTAAACCCGAGCCCCCCCCTCTCAGGTCACATAACCCACGCGACCTTCCTGTCATTAGCCGCGTCTATTCCTACCTCACTGCTGTGAAAATCACACAAGCCAAGGCTTCAAAGCCCTTGCCAGGACTGAATTCGACCAGGAGCTAATCACCCACAAATCCAGCTCAAATGGCAATAATTGGCTAAACTGCTCACCTCTCCAGAGCTCAGCAGTAATTTGCGATAATAAAGAAAAGAATTATTCAGCTAACTGCCCTGAAATGTATGCTTTGTGACCGACACACTTCACATTTTAATAATGATGGACACAAAATCCAATTTAATACAGCATCTACTGAATAACAAAACCAGGAACACTGGCAGGGGGAAAAAAAAAAAAAAGTCTGAGCTGGGTTTTTCTTTCTTTTTTTTTTTTTTTTTTAATAAACCGTGCTCCATATTCCTGTGTAGAAAAGATTCACACTTCACGTGGTGAAATTTTGGGACCAAAAAGGCCTTCGTGAAAACCCCTCAGAGACTCTGCACTATAATGGGATTGTTTCACTTTTTTTTAATCAAAAGGAGTGTCCTGCATTAAAAAATAATTTTGCCCAATGGTAATACCTCTGGTCCCTAAACCTGTGTAGAGGTAAGGTATGAAATAGCTTTTTTTTTTTCCTCCTGTGGTACAAGGGTACCCTCTTTGTTATTCTAGTTGGCAGTATTTGCTGATTGCTTCATTTCTCTTTACTTCTACACCTTGTCCTCTGCCCACAGGATGGCTGGCACCAATGACCCCTTGCTGGAAAGGCAGCCGCACTCCCTGAGCTGCTCCGTGACGTGACCAGCTACCCAGGATACACTAAACTGATTTAACACTGCAAAGATGCTCCATCACTCTCTTCCTTCCACCCACCCCATTCTCCTTCCTCAAGTATCTCTGAGGACTGAGGAAATGGCTAGACTTGATGATCCTAAAGATCTTTTCCAAGCAAAATGAATCTACGATTCTGAAAATAAAACAAAATACAGAAACAGTACCTGCATGCCCTGGCTGGTCCTACTGCTTATATACCTGAGATGTCTGGTTCACTCAGGAACAGGAATGAAGCTGACAGTCCTTCAGAGATGCAGTTAGTTGGGCAGCTAGTATCCTCTCATCATTATGGCAGACAAAAAGAATGGGAAACCCAAAGAGAGCACGAGGACTTCAACTCACTGAAGTGCTTGTGCTCTCAACATCATCTTAAACAAGAGGAAAATATTTAAATAAATATAGAATATGCCCAGACACAAACAGGCACCTGTGTAAAGAGACAGCTACAACCACATCCCTCTGCTATGTGCTCAGCCTCAGTTGATTTGAGCAAAACAAATTGTTTATAAAAAATGATCATCAACTGGGGGCAGATGAGACACCTTTTTAAAAAGTCCTTTTCAGAACATCTAAAATTGTGTTGTTTTTTTTCTTGCAAGCAAATGACTTCTGATTATGCTGATGAATCAATCTGTTCTGAACAATATGGAAACAAAATCCTTCTGGTTTCACCTTGAAATACATAAAAACGTGTATATCACCCAAAAACCATCTAGCAGTGGTCAAAGGCCATGACTCATGTCACACTGTTTCTGAATGTGTGACTCAAGTTTCTGAACCCTCCTCGTTGCCTACTCTGCACTGTAGGTTTGATGACTCTTTTACATCAATGTCTCCCTCAACCCCAGTGAAAACCCATCCAAGGCCATTTCCAGCATTTTAAACTTTCAAGTCCAAGTTTACTACACTCTGTTCTTAAATTGTTACCGCAAAAAGGCAAAGCCATTAACAGAAGTAATCCATTTTTACTATGATAGGTGTTCTAGAAATTACAGTTAACAAAATATGAGAGACATTGCCAGTGTCAGTCATTTGAAAGAACTTTTCTGAGCAATTATAAATCAATGCTTTTGACAAGGTTATTATCAGGATTCCTGAAGTAATAACCCACGACAATTTATTTAATATGCTTCAAAGCAGTACTTCTGAGAAATAAGGTCAGTTTTGTCTGGGCCTGCTTTGCCTTGTATACAGCAAACACTCCTCCTCTCCCCCACTTACCAAGCTTAGCATTAATCAGTGCAATTTCAAAATAAAAGATTCTGCATATCGTGTCAGCAAGTTAAAAATCGTAGTATTGTTTTAATGTTAAAATCACTCCAGATACAATACTTCCTCTGTAGTATATTTCATGCCTCATTTGCTTCACCAGATATTAAGCTTCAGTCAACAATTAACTACTGACACCTTTTTTTGTTTTATTATTTTTAAACTAAGAAGATTTAGCAGAAAAGCTAAAGCGCAACTTGGCTTTATTAGATTGATGCTAATTCAATGTCACCAGTTTATTTTCTTTCTATAAAGTATCCATTCTTGAGAATGATTGGGTCACTTAATCTACATTTCAGCTGAATTGAAATTCAGATTTGAGCCACACAGCACATATTTTAGTCAAAAAATTGCTGTAAGTGCATCAGTTTAAAAGACTATTTAAACTGTTAATTGGTTTTCACTTACCATGCAAGATCATTCCCAAGCATAACCATTCAGTGAACACTGAAATGGTGCTCTGGATACAGCACTCGCTGTTTGTGCTGACAGGAAAGCAGTGTGTCAGAAGCCATTAGCATCTGGAGCCCTTTGCTGCCTTTCCACCACAAACCCACGGGCATTCCATCACACTTCAGCCTGGCTTTAACTGCAGTCTCATGGTGCTGCTGCCCCCAAGCCCACACACAGGACAAACCATCTCCCCTCCTACCTTCTGAAGCAACAAAAGGCATTGTCGTAACAGCAAAAATAAGATGTTGACAAAGACTCTGTCCTGCCTCTCTGCCCACTGTTCTCAGTGTTTACATCACTGTTGGGATGTAAACCTAAGCAATATTTGGAATTTCATAAGCAACTTCCATCTATCAGGAGCCTCAAGAACCAGGAGGCAGATGCTACATGTTTGGACAACTGGCTCATGCCCAAGTGATGCCAGGTTATGTGACACTAGCCAGGCTGGTCTGGTGCACAAGCCCATCGCCTAAAGAAGTAAAATTAGCACAAGATGTCATAACGAAGCTGGTAGAGACTGAATAATCTTGGCAATGTCTGTCCCTAGAAATGGCTGGTACACAAGGAGGCAGCAAGGTGTGTTCCTCCAAGAAGAGCATGCCATTAGTAAAAGCACACAGCTTGACCGTGGCCTGCTTTAGGCATTTCTGGCAGCACATCTGTCTGAGACACTGCTGCTAGCATCAGATTTTTCCATGTGAAGCCTTAAAGTTGGGGTCAACTCTTTACATGTGATCTATAATACAAAATAGGGATCGCTTTACGGATTGCACACCTCAGGTCCTCTCATGCCCTGCTCACCCAGGATTTTAATGTCTTACAGGGTACAGCAAAGGCTGTTACCCAGTGCTACATATTTCTAGGAATAAAGATTCAGATTCAACCCAGGACTTTGTAAAGCAGAAAACCAAGATGCCTGAAACACAGATCTTGAAACAAAGGTATTTGCTTCTTCCATGTACAGATACACACAGCATATTTTCCCTGTAAGAGTACTCTTTCACACATGTTGATCGCTCAATTTTAAGCATGTGCACAACACCTTTAATATTGTAGTTGAACAGGCAACAGCAGCACACTGTACATGAGCTCTCCTCCAGAGACTATTACTGTTTTATGAGAGTCTCTGAGAATCAACTAGCTTGTAGGCGATACAGAAGAACACTATGTTCACAAAAGGTAATTTATAAAGATCATTCATGGATTTCTGTGTGCAATTCACTTGGTTGTAGAGTAGGTACGTCATAACCCGTTGGAGACAATCTCCCTCAAAAAAACAATCCTTTATTTAGTTAAGGCCTTGGACAAGAAAAAACACTGATTTTTAACCACCTTTTCCAACTTGATATAAAGACATGCTTATAGAAACAAACAAAAAAATTATATAAATAAAAATGCAAGGTACCCAGAGTGCAGCTAATGGGATTTGACGCTGGCTTTAATTTTAATGAAGAAAGTTGCCAGTAGCAACAAAACTGTCAGCAGCAGCCAAGCACCATTAATAAAGACCCAGACAACATTAGTGGCACGGCAACAGTACAAAAGGTTCCCCCCGGTTCATGCTGTGCTAAATTGGCTGCCCAATTTTTCTTAAGCGTCCATACTATTTAGAAGACAATTTATTAATTTTTGTCATCCATTGTCAGTTGACAGGCCATCATTTTGCATCCCGAATTTG
The DNA here is from genome assembly GCF_020740795.1 of Apus apus. NCBI lineage: Eukaryota > Metazoa > Chordata > Aves > Apodiformes > Apodidae > Apus > Apus apus. The sequence continues at coordinate 39,474,772 of NC_067287.1, read as the reverse complement.
AGATGAAAACTAATTGAAAAGACTGGCAGTATTTATGAGGGGTATTATTTGTCAATTATGGCTGATGATGATGCTTGGTACTACCAACTTTAATACTCTGTGCTCGGGTGTGTCAGTCAGACTTTTTTTTTTTTTGGTCATTTCCATGTTAGTTCTACAAATGTGACAAAACCCAATGAGCAAATCAATTTAGAAAACTCGTTAAGGAAGCGGGGCCCATCAATCCCCGCTCTGAAATCACTGGAGTGAGCAAAAAAGCACCAACATCACCCAGGAAATAAAAGCTTTCTCTCAAAGACACCTTCCAGGAAAAAAAAAAAAACACCTACCTTCTTTGTTTCCTACAAACAGAACAGATTTGCAAATATGCCATCATTTCAATTATCCCTGCAGCTTGGTGCAGACTGCCTACTGCAAGGAGAGAAGGTTTTGCTATCTTATCACTGCCCTTAAACTGCTTCTTTGCAAGTCTGAATGCCCCTAAGGCACTCCAGCTCCTAACTGCAAAGTGGTAAATCTTAAGTCTGATCCTTCCGACTTTCCTCTTACCACATCTAGTTTGCTATTTAAAAAAAGAAAAATCAATTAAAAAGCTTTCACTATTTGAAAGTTTCCATCATGTATTGCTCAGGAGGGCACCATGGAAAACGGCACCATGATTTCAGTGCTTAAAAAGCAAAAAACCCCAGTTTAGACATCATGGTGTATCCTTCAGATTTAAACCAAACAACTAATACTCTGGAAGAGCCGAAATCTCTGGCTGAGTCTGTAAGAGTGAGGTACCTCTCAGCTGCAGTCCACTGCTTTAAACATCCCCTTCTGACCTTCCTGTAAATGTTACTATTTTCTAAGTTTTGAAGGGCTACTAAATTTCATTTCTCTCTTTCCTACATACTTCTCTATTTAGTATATTGCACTATTGATTTAAAACATGGACATTCTTTAACATCTTATAATATTCCACTTGTTTTTGAACATTTGAAGATTACAGCTAAATCCTCATTTAAACATTCCTTTAGGAAAATAGCATGCCATTTTCCTTTACCAACAGCAATTAAATCGCCTGAAATGGAGCTGATCTACTGAACACAGTTTTCTCCAATACCTACGGGTATTTGAAAAAAAATTTGTCTCATTCAAAAAAACCCACAACAACTATATTAACTACATTAATATGTAGTTTATTATTTTTCTGCATTATTTATTAGTTTTTAATATATGTTACATATATTTACAATGTTACTAAAAAAACAATCCAGATAAAATTAAGCAAGAAGAATATTCTCTCATAAAACCAACCACGTAAACACTAGATCAATCTGGACTGAATCCACCCTATAAATCCCCACTAATTTTCCAGAATACAATGACAGCTTTGCTATTAAAAAAAAAAATAAAAATGTTCAGGGTTGGTATTTCCTAAGATCTTACATTTCAGACTCCAATGTAAATGGTTATCCTTCCACGTGAGACGGTGTAACACAAGGTTGACATTCATCTGAAGTATGAATTCTCAACCTGGAAAAGATGTTGGCGCCATTCTTACATTATAGAGATGATCATTATCTTATTTTCTTCCACTGCATTCATGCTTGGCCTCTCTCACACATCAAACACAACTAAAGTGCCTCCGTGGGGGACATGAAGGCTGTTTGCTCCCTTCGATTCACTTTCAGATGCAAGATGCAAAACTAGCCCTTCCAACCCCCAGCCAGGAAAGCCCCTGCATGCCACGTGAGGCTCCCCCCGCATTAGGAGGGCAGGAAGATTGCTGATCTGCACCAGCAGAAAGGTTTTCAGTTTTTCAGCACAGATTCAGTGACGATGGGCTGGAGAGGTTGGTCAAGATACTCTCATATTCCACTGGCACCTCTGTCTTCATGTACTACATACAGCGTAAGAACTGAATCCATTTTGGGTTTGGGGGATTAAAACTCCTGTACAGATACTATTTTGCACTCAGGCTTGCTTGGGCATTCGGATTTTTCTCTCATCTGTGCATCAGCAAAAAGTGCCAGCAAGTTACCTCCAGGAAGCCCTTCATAACTCCTATCAGAGCTGAGCAGAACCTGCAGTGCAGCAGGACTTTGCCCTGGGAACAGAAGACCTTTACTAAGCCACCATTGATTTTCATTCCTCCAGCCACCTTTTCTTCCTATTTTAACTGACCTAAGAGAAGCTAAATTCACTGAAACACAAACCTAAGTGTCACTGGTATTTCAGAAGTGTCAGCGACATGTAAAACATAACATTTTTCAACAAATTATGTGCACACCACCTAGATTTACAGAATCAGAATAAATCATGTTGGAAAGACCTCTTGAGGTTATCCAGCCCAGCCCTCCACTCGGAGCCAGGATAACACAAATCAGGTCTAGGGCCTTGTCCAGCTGCCTCTGAAGGAGTCATCTCCAAGTCACCCTTGGAGCCATCGCCAAGGATGGAGATTTCACAGCATCTTCAGATGTCTGCTCTGATTTGAACGCCCGCTTGGTGGGGGAAAAAATATGTTTCTGCACCTCTAACTGAAATTTCCCTTGTCTCAACTCATATAAAAACTCAAGTCACAGAATTGCTGCCTTTACTCCTTTATTAGATCAATCAGCTAGCAGTGAGGTGCATGAAAATTTGCTTTCCTGTGCTTGGATGAAGTCCAGCCCTTGCATAACTGAAGAGTTTCAGAAACCGCAAGCATCACAGCACAGCAGGGTTGTAAGACCCACTAGGACAATTGCTAAGCTATTATTCCAAAATGGAACAGGTTTCTTCTGCCATCAGTAATATCTTTTATGCACTTACACTGTCATCTTAAATGGAGGTTAACTAATATATTACTGATTTAACTTTCAGTAAGATCCTAGAAAGGCATATGTGTGCCGAGGGAAGCTTCTGCTGCTTGAGTCCAAAAAGAACTGAAGTCAAACTAAAACTATACATTGCTGCTGAAACGAGAAGGAAAAAGGAAAGCTTTACCAGTCTACTTGGAAATTAAGGAGACTACAGAAGAATAATGCTTTATATATTCTCAAAAAGAATCAAGCCTTTCTTGCTTCAAGAGACTTAGTTACATTTTCTAGTGCTGCCACTCAGACTAAGGAGAGAAGGTGCTCACCCGAAGCCTGCAGTCAATACTGTAAGACACGGGAGTCCACATCTCTAATTCAAAAACTTCACATGAAGAGAAAACCCACTGACTTGTTTTTGAACATTTTTCTTCTCCAGCAGGTAAACCTGTCTAAAAAAAACCAGCTCAATGCCACAAGTCTACTGTAAACACAGCAAGAAAGCTCCTTTTCTCCAGTGCATCCGTAAAAGGACGGCGCTTTGATAGAGGATATACTGGTCATCCAAATCCCCTTCATCTAGCTCAACAGGCAGAGAGACAAGACACCTTTCACAATCTTGATGCTTGTCTAAAGTTTCTACCCCTACTGCAAGCAAACTGGTTCAGCCCACAATATAAGGGAGATAAGGTCACCAAAAGAAACAGTGTAAAAATCTAATTTATTTTCTTGGCATTGTTGTGGCGAATTGCACAGCAGAAGAAATTAAGGACTCTTTGTAAACAACCCAACTTTCAGGAGAAACTCACCATTTCTTTTACTAAATCCACCTTTTTAACCTCTTTGTTGCAAAACGTCAGTGGTGGATCAGGGCCGGGGAGAGTGACTAACACACAGAAGCAGCTCCGAGCTATCGGGACTCCAATCTGGAGTTCACCTCCACGTTAACTCCTACTGCTAATTCATCATCCCAGCACCCGACAGCTCGGCTGATTGTGAGCCTTGCAGGACAATGAGGGGCTCGGCTGACCACCAAAAACCAGCCCAAGGGAGGAGGGGTTGATGGGCACAGACCTGGAGAAGGCCTAAGATAAGTGCTGGCTGTCAGTGCAAGGACAAAGAAGGGCAGGCCCTGGGGAGAGAAAGGAGATAAAAAAAATCTCGACAACTGCTTTATCTGATGAGGGTTATGGCTAATTAATTATAAACTCAATTACCTAACCCTTACTTCAGCAGTCTCTATTCATTAAGAGATAAAACCTGACTGACTGCTAACTTTCCCTTGCACACACTCACACACAGCATGCTTACTTCGGATTTGCACACTTAAGGGCACAATTTCTTAAAAAAGCTCTGCAAAAGCCTTCGTACCTGTCAACTTCGTGCTGGCAGGTTCAAGATTTCTCCTTTTTTCCCCCTACCACCCAAAGCACCCTCTGTTGCACAATGGGAGGGCCAGGCCTCCATGCTGTGCATTGGCATTTAAAAGCAAAAACCTGACATTAAACAATAGACATTATGGACATCAAAGCCCCTTCTCACAGCCAAGTTTCTGCCTCTGTGGGCTTCTGATCTGGTTCACATTTAAAATTAAGCTTTTAATTTTGTGTGCTAAAAGTTTGGTGGAGAAGCTCACCAGCATCAACTAAACATTATTCTTCCGAAGTTCGAGGTGGCCGGCAAAAATGAATTGCATTAAGGAATGAACTCCACAAACCCTTTGCCAAGCTAACGCTCACTAATAGCCCAAACTGCATTTTGCATGTCACGTATTAAAAATGTCTGTTTAATCACTATTCAGATTCCACCCGCCTTCCTGTGGTGCTTGGCCTCTCCTCCAGCTGAAGTTCTTGCCCCCTTGTGTTGTGCTTGACACGAGCTCAAACAGCCTGGCAGAATCAATCCTGGCCATTAGAAAAAGGCTCCTCTTCATCTCCTTGCAAAGACTGCAGACCTGTCTCGCTCTCACCTTTTGAATACACGGATATTTTCAAATCCCTGCTTCACTCTGGTTGCCCTCTACTCTAGCTTTTCAATTTCTACAGCATAATGTTTTTCACAGGTATTTTTTCATACGGAGGTTTCATATATGTATGTATATATCTATCTCTCTGTAACTATATATATGAAATGACAAGGTGATCACAGTCATAGGGTATTTCACATCATCTCAGAACTTTTTCTAAGAATAATTTCTTCTGATATACAGAATGGAGGAACCCAGCTTTGTGTCTGCTTCTACACTAGGTGCTATTCTGAAATTACTGTGGAGTGTATTTACTATATGACATTTTGGTTCATTCAACATGTACACAGATTAGGTCAATTTTTCATACTTTATATACACCAAATGAAGTAAGAACAAAACTGTAATCAGGCCAGTTGATAGACATTATCCAGGCCCTTCTCTGCAAAGACATAATTATATGAAAGTACTTAAAACTAGTATGTTGGTGTTAGCTATCACTATTTGGTCTTGGCCATTACCTTATTAAAAAGGATTTATTTTACTAATACTTGTGGTTTTGGACTCGAATGATGCAGTCCAACGGTTCACTTCACTCCTATGATGCTTACATATGGCAATGCATTTTGAAACTTGTTCCCGCATGTGGTTCCCCTTCCTCACTTGCTGATAGCCGAGACCTTCAGGATATACTAGTTTGGCCAGTTCAATCTTTGCAAACCTTCCTAAGAAGATCTTGTTATACAAATTTAAGACATGTATTTTTTCATTCCATAAGTAAAAACCTGTAATTCAAATTCTGTGCCTAATGTTTTTAAAGTATACAACATGGACAATTTCAATGAAAACTAAAGGCTGTCTGCTTTGATACAGTCTTTTAAAAATTGAGAAGAAAAATTCTTAAACACAATAATCACAACTAGTGACCAAGTCAACTCTGGCTGTCTTTTAGATAAAATCTCAGCTTTCTTTCCATCCAGAGCTTCCATGTCTATTATGGACATAAATTCCATACTTTCCCTCACCATAACCTATTTTAAATCCCATTATTATTTTAAGTATTTCATATTGCTTCCTGGCTACCCTTCTGCATTAAGTTGAAAAGCTTATGCCATGGTTTTATGCTCGAGTACCTTCCCCTGAAAGATGTACATTTTTCTTTTAGGGCAATAGCTTTAAAGCTTGTCATATGAATACTACAGTTGATAGCTCCTTGTGGTTCTTTTTAACTTCCAGTCTCTTCTACTCAACAGTATACAGTACATTTCAAGAACACGCATGTCTGAATACTCTGCATTGTCTCTACTCATTTGGACCAACAATTCTGAGGATATTCCAAAATGCTCCACTAATTAGTTATTTAAAGCCATGCCATTCTCTTCAGCTCTCAATTCTTCACTCCTAAATGCAACTACAGGTGATTACTGTACATTGAACAAATTGATAGCTTTCTGTTTGGATTCTGAATGATAAAAACATCTGCATTAGGCTTATTGCAAGCAATGTGTCTGAAGTTGCCTAGGGTAGCTGATACCTCTGGCCAGCTCCAAAACTGACGCTGTACAAAAGGCAGCTACACCCATCACCTTGTTTTTCTTTACCAGAATTGTAAAGAATTAATGAAATCCCTACTCAGCAGAAAGCAAAGGAACGACCACGCACCGAGCAGCAAAAAACAGAACATCTCTTTTGCTTCTAAAGCTCCTTTCCACCACGTTTCTTCTTCCTTTTCTGGGGCCCTAAATCCTTCCATGTTATGGTACACACATCTCCAGTATCTGAATCCAGTTGTGTTCTGACCTCACTTTTCATTAACATAGATGGAGAAGCTCATTGCTCTTTGTTCAGTTTTGCACATGGTTGCAAATACTGACCATTTCAAGTCTCTTTCCCCAAACACATTCACTTTTATATAGCCCTATAACTTTTTATCTGAAGGAAGATAAGAGGATTGTACTCAGAACAAATTACAGCTTAAAAAAAAAAAGAAACGGAAGAAAACAGTAAAAAAATCCAATGCCATTTCCCATCAACAATTTCCCACAGCTATTTAACTTAAAAATATAAACTATGCTTGAAACAACCACACACTCTACAATAGTTGTCTCAATTGCCTTCCCATCACACTAACAGCATTAGGTAAAAATGAAGACTTCTCCCATTCATCAACAGAGGAATCATTCATCCGGAGTTTATTATCTCAGGTAATTTGATCAATACACTTCACCTTTATAGTACAGTTGTCCTTGTGAGCAAAGCATTTTGCGTTTTATAGTGAGATGGTTATTATGAAGGCTATTCATAGGGAAATTCTCTGCAGTTAAAAGTTTTTCCAATTAACTACATTTAACACCGTTTAAGCCATAAAATGGCGGTTACATTTCACATTGTGTTGTCGAAGTGTGGCAGCACTCAGGAAGCAGTTAGGGCACATTTGGCAGATACATCAACCAGGACTTTGGAAGGGGAATCAAGAAAACCCTGCCAGCAGAGTGAGGAAGACTGTTTCAGTACAAAGTCATGAATATGCACCAAAAAAGCATGTCTCAGAAGAAACCCTGTAGAGAACTGCAAATAACAGTCCCATCACTTTTGTCAATTTTCTTACTCATTTTCAGTTGTGGTGTTTGTGTAAATGGGCTATGAACTTCCAATGAATTATGCCACATGAGAACAAATGGTTTCGTGTCCTCTGGGATGAAAATCTCCCCAAACCACTATCCTCACTCTTCATCTGAAGCACGAAGCAGCTGAGCTGCCTCCTCAGTTGCTAGCATTCAGCAAAAGGCACCACAGAATACCAGGAAAAAGCCTTTGAAACAGAAGCAAGATAACAAATTCTCAGAGATCAGCTATTTTAAGGAGGGAAACCTCTTAAAAACTTGCTCAAAAATAAAAAATTATTATTCCTTGTGAGACATACTCAGAACAAACTAGTTCATTAAAGTCCTATCAGCACTTGTAATTGGCCCTCGTTGGCCAATAGAAGGAGACATTTGCAACTTTTCCCAGGAAATTATATTCTAAATCCTTCATGAGGTGGACCTTGTCCTTTTCTGAGGAAACTTGATAGCAGTCTTTAGTATTCACTGGCATAATTAGGACTGCAGTTAATTTCATTAAATTCTCTTGCTGCTAAATGAAGCAGATTATGAGACATCTTTTATTGCAAGGCATGAAATTACAGCCTGTCAGCTGCCAATGGTAGAGTAAAACTAATGAATTACAGGGTAAATAACACCAGAATTAACCAGCCAATTTAACATAGCAGAGAACAAAGTCATTTTTACTTGGAGCTCTGGTGAACGCCACCACCACCAGGATACCTTTCAGCTGAAAAGGAACCAATTCAAGGACCCTCAAAGCTAAAGAACCAGGGAAAAGCCCCATTTATTGAGCAGGAATGTTAGAAAGCCAACACAGCACATTAGTTATTAGAAATCAGTCAGATAAGTAGTAGATATCACATCGCTAAAATATTTCAGCTGTGATCTCTCCAGGTGGTTTGTGCTAATGCATTAATCCTTACGCGGCCCAAGAAAACAGGCAGAGGTACCACTATCACTGGTTTACTGGTGACACCTCTTGGTGACAACCCCCATGTAGGAGGGGTACATACACGACTGACAGATAATTAAAGACAAGGGAAAGCCAGTATAACTGACCAGTTCCACCTCCTGTACCTGTCCTCCCAAATGTCTAGCACAAGGTGCAGAGGGTGAACCAGAGGGCAGGATGGATGCTCTTCTGAACTGTCACCAGGAGCTTCCAGAGGGTCCAAGGCCAAGACTCCCTACAGACTCATGAAGCCTGTGGGGCTGGCAGACATGCACACAATTTTTTTTTAGCCTAAGAAAAGAGATCTGCACTGTGTGGGTAGGTGTCCCACCCTATCCTCTCTTTTTTATTACTATGTTCTTCTTTTTAAATTTTATGCCAGCAAAATTACCTACTGACTGATGAGGCATTGTCAGAAAACCCAAGAATTTCTACATCAAATAGATCCTACTTCTAATAAAATTATGCACTCACTGCTACTTCTGTAATACAAAGCATACAAACCCCTGTGGCACCAACTTATTCAAAACCATGCAAGTAGCTGCAGGATCTTAGAACACAGCTTTGCTAAGGAGAGCAACATACTTTGTGTCATGCAACATTTTCAGAAATTTGTTTTTAAAATGAGTGAATAAGTACACTTCATCTGGGAGCAAAAACTTTTCCACTACCTGGGCCAGCATTATCTTTGCTGCCACTTCAGATTTACCGGATTGTCCTTATGGATGTCTCAGTGCTGTAGTGGGAGAGAATGAGAGCAATGGCCAAGGAAAGGAAACCAGGCACCCAAAAGCCGCTATGCTAGAGAGGAGCAAAACTTCTGTGCCACCCCTGCCAAAGACATACAAGAGCTCTGTGGGACCACAAATTCACTCGTGTGACTCCTCTGGCAGCCAGACTCTCCAAGCACACACGTATTACACAAGAAAGCCCTACTGTTCTCTGAAGCTTTGGTCTAGCATAACTCAACTGAAGCCCCTGGCTTAACTCAGTATGTCAGTAACTGTCAGTTGATCTTCCACTGAAATCAGCTCTAGCCCATATAGGTGTCCTATACTCTAGGCAGAGTTGTTGATTCTCTTTAGTCCTTCTTTATTTCCCCTCCACAGTTTTAAATTCCCATCATATGGATTGTAGCAATTATTTTCACACTGCCAGAAGTATTCTGGACTAACATTGATATCTTGCCTTCAGACTGCAACAATGGAAAATCAGTGCTCTGACAGCGTGAATGCATCAACTCCAGAACATGCTACTGAAATCTATAGACTGAAAGCTGCTCAGACTGCTCAATTGGAAACAGCTCAGAGGCACTGACAAGGTGCCCAAGCAGCAGAGCACCAGAGGCACCCATGCATTGCTTCAAGATAGCAATCGATCACCCTGCTTCATGCTTAAAGACATTGGCACCTTAAGAACCAGACACCTCTAGGGACTGGCGTGCCACTTGCTGAAAGGCACTCAGGATCTTTAATGTTATTGAAAACATCATCTAGCTCTTATTCTCACTGCCCGTCTCCTTCATAGTCTTTGTTCAGTATTTGCTCTCCTTACTGCTACCTGCTTAATACAGGTTTTGCTTCTTCTTGGTTTTAAGAGTATATCTATTTTAAGAATCAGTCTTGAATATTTATTTTACAAGAAGCACACCAACCATACAACTCCCTACTTATTCAGTCTGCAATCTGACAACAATTTATTTTCACTCAGTTTGCTCACAGCTCACTACTCTGCTTTTAGTCCAGAATTTGCACTGCATCTCTCTGCCCACAAAAAGTTTTGTTTTTCAACTGGCCATGAAACAATTTCTAAGCTTCTAATTGCTAAGGTGTTGACACCTGCCTTCTTGAACAGTCCTTATTCTCCTTCGTTCTGACGTATTGCTCACTTTCAGACAGGAGAATTTCTACATGATTCAACCACTTTCTTTGCTATTTTAATTGATTTTTCTTTCCAATACCTCCTGCACTCAAAGATTTCTTCATTTTTCCCCCCTGAAATATTCACACGAGAAGAGAACATTAGACGTTAATCTAGCTACTTGATTTGTAGCAGTTCTCCAGTTCTCTACCCAACCATTTAAATACTGTCATTCATAATAGGGTGATATACTGTACTATAAACCCTTTTGCAAATGGTATGTCTTGGTATTTTTCTTGTGTGACAAAGAATCATCGTAGTTTCATAAAGGGGAAAGAAACGTACTTAGTGCTCAGACTGACCTACAGTCTCACTGTCTCAGCCATTTCTCCTCCTTTTAAAAAGAAAGTTCACCCTCCCTTTTTAAAAGAAAATCCAAGTCACTAAGCTTATATTGTTTCCTTATAGAGAAGACTGAACAGTCTGATAGGTCCCAAAGCCCAGAGGCTTTATCTCAGTATTAAGCCTGAAACAATCTCCTCTTATCACCCTTATTTATCAAAATAAGCAACACTTATTTTTCCTGGCAAACAGACAGAATCACAGAATCCTAGGGGTTGGAAGGGACCTCGAAAGATCATCTAGTCCAACCCCCCTGCCAGAGCAGGGTCACCTAGAGTACATCACACAGGAATGTGTCCAGGGGGGTTTGAATGTCTCCAGTGAAGAAGACTCCACAACCTCTCTGGGCAGCCTATCCCAGGGCTCTGTCACTCTCACAGGAAAGAAGTTCTTCCTGATATTCACATGGCACCTCCTGCGCTCCAGTTTGCATCCATTGCTCCTTGTCCTATCACTGGTCATAACTGAAAAAAGCCTGGCTCTGTCCTCCTGACACTCCCCCTTTACATATCTGTAAACAAGGGTGAGGTCACCCCTCAGTCTCCTTTTCTCCAAACTGAAGAGACCCAGCTCCCTCAGCCTTTCCTCAGCAGGGAGATGTTCCACTCCCTTCAGCATCTTTGTGGCTCTGAGCTGGACTCTTTCAAGCAGTTCCCTGTCCTTCTTGAACTGTGCGGTCCAGAACTGGACACAATACTCCAGATGTGGCCTCACCAAGGCAGAATAGAGGGGGAGGAGAACCTCAGACTGTGGATTCCTATGTATAACTGCAACTGCTCTGCTGTAGCTCAGCTAAGCGGTCTGCAATTAGCCCTCCAATCCTATAAGCAGTGATCTGATATGGGAACTCCCATCATGACTGCTAATGTGCCTCGATTACTGTGATGGCCAGTGGAAAACACCTTTAGCCAGAGAACTGACCTAGCTTTAGAGCTGCAGAGGTGGGACCTCTCCCCAGCACTGCCTTCACCCCTTCACCTCAGCAGTGTGTCTGTAAGGAGCCTGTGTGCCTCTTGCAGCACCTGACCCTCAAACAGCCCATGTGTCGTTCCCAGGGCTGGAGCTGGATCTCTTTTACACCTCTATGCTTTGGTTTTGTAGCCTCAAAGCACACCCATCATTTGCATTCACTTCTCAAATAGAAACCCCATTTGAACTTGCAGGCACTCGTCACCTCCAGCCCTACCTTGACAAGAGTTCAAGAGAGAAGCCAGCCCTGGGTTTTGGAAGGAAAGCCGCCCCGTTTCACCATGCAAACAGGGCTGCAATGCGGAGTGCTGGTTCCAAACGCATCCACAGGTTCTTGTTGGTGGGGTCATTGGAGAAGTGTCTCGGGGAGATGTCATAAGGATATAAAGGCAGAATACCTTCCAAACTTGGGTTAAACCAGCAGAAATTTGGGTAGCTAGATTTTAACTCAGCTTACCCTGAGATCGCCTCCCATTCAAGTGAATAAACTTTGAATACTACATTGCCCTTTTTTTCACAGTTATTTTAGACAAGGATGAACACACTCATTATAGCAGACATGGAAGGCTGGTAAGAGACAGCACCCAGTGCTCTGTCAGGAATTTGCTAGTGAACACGAAGGAACAAAAAGACTATGGCATATGCAAGTAGGCAGGACAGATGAGGGTGATTTGGCTTCTATGGACCTAGTGGTGGGTTCCCTGCTCATGACAGGGGTGTTGGAACTTGATGATCTTTAAGGTCCCTTCCAACCTTCATGATTCTATGACCTGCATCTTTACAAGCCAAATCTCCATTCATTTAGTCACCAGCTCTAGTCCTTGCCCCCTTTTTGACATGCCTCTCCTGGTGCTCCAGCTTTCTGCTAGGGCTGACCACTGTGACTGCTGTTGGTGTGCCTGTGCTTCCAACACTACCCCTGATGGCAGGGCTAATGGCACCAGCCCTAATGCTGAGCAATGCTCCGTCCTGCTCCGTCCAGCCCGTGCAGATCAGGGGCTGGCTCCACTTGTGTTTAGCATCTAACAGACCATTCTTCATCTACACCATGGTTTTCAGCCAAACACATTTGGATAAACTCTCAATGAAGATGTAGTGAGGCAGTAACAAAATGCTTTAGTAAAATCCAAATATTTTGCATCTGATAGGTTTGCTTCATGAACTTATTTTGAAATTCTATCAAAAAAGCAATCTAATTTTTCTGGCAAGTTTTAGTCTATCCAAACCACCCTGCATATTCCTCACAGTTTTATTAAGGCACTCAGGAAAAGTAATCCTGCAACTGTGTTTGCATTGCTTTAGTCATCTCCCTAATACTAGTAACAACGCTCATTTCAAGCTTTACAAGCTGTAAGTGAAATATATCCATGTCATCTAATCATTTCACTCATCTCCAATTTGTCCTAAGGTGAAAGATCCTTTATATTAAACACAACCTTCAATTATATGATTTTCTTCCTTCCAATTCATGCAAAATACACCCTTTTTTATTTTTAAAGAATTATACTACTGAATTATTCCCTTTAAATTAAAAATATGTAAGTGCCAATATCTGCCTTGCCTGCTGAGATTGCTCTAAAGATGTTTTGGTAATTAGCACTGTCAGAAGATTTTTGAAGAGTACAAGAAGGATTAGAGAAAACAGTATTTTAATCAAAGTGCAAGGACTTGCATAGCTGGGATTTTGAAGATTGATAACAAAATAGTTATAGTCATCAGAGTACCTATATTTCAAAGATCCACTTCTCCCCTCTGCCTTCCCCAAGAACGATATTCCTTCTTCATGCCATTTACTGTACCTACATCCTGGATAAATGTTCAGTCACAAGTGTCAAATACTAACAGTGCCAATGCTTTTTATTTAAAAAAAAAACCCAACCAAAACCAAACCAAGAAACAAGAGATGTTGGACCAGCATCCAATCTGGATACACATGGAATACACATAAAAGGTACCAAAGGAATTATGAAAATATTTAGCAAGCCCAAAGTTTTCCTCTTTCAAAAAATTAGGCTAAAGGGCTTTCAATGCGTGCTGTTCAGTTTACTCTTTTGATTGCTTTACCACTATGTAAATCAATTTGTTAATGTTCCTTACAAAATGCATGAGCCAGTTATACTGACAAACACACAAAGCTCATTCGTAATTAGCAGTTAATTAGTAAGAAGGAACAGATGCTGTTAGAGTTTCAGCAGGCGAACAGGTTCTGTAAACAATGCTTATAAATCTAAATGAATTTATTAACCACAATGCAACTGTCAACATTTTGTTGGCAACCATACAAAGATGGTGGAATCCCCAAAACATCTTTACAACGTATTAATAATCATTGTGTCAACCAAAGTCTATCAGGCAGTCTCACTTGCTAACTGTCATAAGCTTTCTACTTCATCTTGTTATGTCACTTCTTGGGCCCCACTCCTGCCCTCAGAGAAGAGCTCCAGACACCACAGCCCAGATGCACACCACCTCACCTCCAACACACAGCAGCCCCTGGAAACAAAGGCTTTTTTGTAGAAGGAATGTTCTGTTTTGCACCCCCACTTCAACGCGCTCCCACCAACCCAAACCCAGCAGCACGTGCAGCTCTGGAAGCACGTACTGTCCTGAAGGGTTTGCAGTCATTTTCTTCACAGCCGTTATCAGCTGATGAGAAATCACTGCCATGAAGGCATCTCCAGGTCTCAGCCACTAAAATAACTAAAGGTCAATTATTTCTGCTCTTCATTTATAAAATCATGCACACTCAATAAGCCACCGAGTGATGCCATAAGTTGGTTTTGGTTTGTTTTTTTAAATCTATCTGGGTAGATATAGATGGTTCAAATAAAGGGAATGCCTTTTGTCAGTCTTTTCTAGATGCAACTACTGAAGCATTCTCCAGCCACAACCACATTGAGCCAAAGGCTTCCGGCCAGGGGCCAGCTCTTATCCTACGGGCAACAGGGAAGATGCTTTGGTGACCTCACTGCTGTCAACCTCTGCATGTCACACTGAGATGCCACCTTGATATATTACACCATTTCAGTGCTGGAAAAGTCTAATAAATTTTTTAAAGTTGTATTGTGGCTGGCTTTATTGATGTGCTCTTTTTCATCTACATTGCTTTCGATCATTCCCTTCTTCTCTCCCCTAGAGTATTCTGACACATCTTCGCCATGTTCTATACGTGGGTTTGCAATACACTGGCACACAGAAGAGGATAAGAAGACCCCAAGAGGATTAAATTCTCCAAAGCTTCCCTGGAGAGACTCCTTGGTTTGCTTCTTGCTGGCTCGAGTCCTACTCACTGCACTGGTACAGGGCCCAGACACATGGAGGTCAGGGAAACCCTTCTCTGCTGGCATCAAGCACTGGGCAAAAGATGAGAAGCTCATGGCAGAGCCCCAGAAAACACAAAGACTCTCTCCCTTCTTACATGAGCACAGCACTGGAAAACAGATCCTTGACTGGTTTACCCTAAAAAGCAGCACCTGCTCCTTTTACACAGCCATAGTCAGATGTTGTTGGCTTTTATTTTGCCATTTTATTTTATTATTTTTTTAGATAAGAGAAGCTCCTGCCTGACAATTTCTGTAGAGGGTGACAGGTTCTCTGGCACTTTCTTCCTTCCTCTCCCCACAGTGTCTCAAAGGATGTTTAACCTGATCTACACTCTACTCCAAATAGATGCTGGAATCTTAACAACATGCAAGAGATACAATAATATCTGATGTGTCAGCTAAGGAATCACTAGCTACTAGTCAAACCCAAAAGTTTTTCCTTACCTCTTAAGAAACAAGTGAGAGCATTACATTTAGATGGGATTTTTTTAAAAAAGAGAGCATCAAGTTGGACACCTCTTGCTCAGCAGTCCTAAGCATGCTACCAGCTCTTGTGGCATTAACGTGGATATCAAATAATCACTGAGGAAACAAGAAGTTTTGTTGTTTGCTTGGGATTTTTTTAAAGTTGCTTGATACCCTATCCTTTCATCACTGTCCTAAGAGGCAGTATACACAGAATCAGTGTTCTCCATTGTTCACTCCATGGGTTGTGTCACACAGACAAACGGAGCATTATTTTTTCATTTGAGCACCCCCCGCCATAACTGATGCTAAGAAGTATCAAAATACATTTATCTAACAAGTAAAAATCTTTAAAAATTAGAATACTATGTTTACCATTACATTACTAATACATAATTGTATCACAATGTCAATTTTTTGAGCTAGGAAGAGTAAAAAAGCAAGCCAGCCTGAAATTAAACTGGTGAATTAATTCACAAACCACGAGTTTGTTTCCATTATGAGGATCAGAGACTCCCAGTAAATTCAAGGTCATAGTCACAAAAAAAATTAATAAATTAATGTATTTGAAAAACATAATAATAAGATGACACTTATAGATCTTCAGTTGTTTGAAAGCAATATGCATACCAACATAGGCTTTAATTTTAGGGGAGCAGCAAGGCCTCTAACAACTCTTGTACATCACCCTCCCCAGCCAACCAAGCATCCCTTGGAAACTGAGCAAATGACTTTACGCCTGTGACCTTAGCACATGTGGGACTATCACTCTGCTACTACTGAAGGCAGCTGGAAACAAAACAAGGGCAATATATAGGATGGGAGACAAAAACCTCATGTTTTAGGGACCCTCAAATACTGGGAGACCAAACTACATGCTATTTCACAAAACCAGCTTTCTCAGTGAAATGAAACCTTATTTCCAGGCAGGTCCATGTAGCCATAGCTGTTCCTCTGATATGAGGGCACATTTGATCTAATTGGAAAAAATATTTCAAGTGCACTGGGAATAGTCACTGTTAACTGAATGCAACCACGAGAAAGGAAAAAAGAGCATGCAGACCCGAGGGAATTACCAAATCAATTAACAACTAATTCAGGAACTAATTTCTGTATTGCCTCTTAGCACAAAACTGTATCTTTAATTTCTCCTGCAATAAGCATCACCATGATAGTTCTAACACACTCTGACGCTTTAAATGAGTTTACAAGTATCTCTTTTTGATTGGCTATATAACATTATTTCTTCACAGTTCAATGCAACCATAGCCAAGTGCTCTGAAATATTTAATTATACTGGTAGCTACCAGTTAACAATTTACAGAACCACAGTGAGTACAAAACATTTTGTAACTAGTAATCAGCTAATTAAAAGCACAACAAAATGTGTATGTTCTGATTATAAACAATTGCGGAGGAATTACACAGAAGATTTCAGCAATAAAGAGTATTTGGCTAAAGACCACAGCCTCGTGTTTGTACAAGCAGATCTGGATACTGATTACTGTGATTAGACACAAGTGTGACAGAGGAAATTACACCTCACTCTAGATAGAAATAAATGAAACTATGTCATCTGCCAGTTCCTTGTGAAACACATAATTCCTGAATTTTGGAAAGCCACTCTCTGGAGGCACCAATATTGACTTGCAAACAACTCTCTTGAAGCCTACATGAGCATCCATAAATGAAAGCAAATAATTAGTAGATCTGGTGAGTGCTTTGGTGTGGAAGATGGAGCAGGAGCAGCATCACAGAAGTTTGGGTCTCTACACCAGTGAAACGGGGGCTTTTCTTTCACCTTGTCAAGACAGATGAATTAGGCAATAGCTGCTAAGATGGTTGCTTATTTGTTCTCCCTTTTCATAGATCCAAAAGAAACATTTATACTCAGGAAACCTGCTGCAAAAAAGCATTTGTTGTTCATGAGGGTGGCGGGTCTTGGGTCTGACACTTGCCTGAAGCATTACAGCGCTCTTCTGCTAGCCAGGACAACTAAGGACATCCTTTTTTGACTGACTAGACATGGCAGATGAGCTCTTTTCAAAACCCGTTTCCAAGACACTGCTTTACTAGCTGAAACGCTCCACCAGCTGTGCAGACAGCCCTGAGAACTGCTAGGGAAAACACATTTCAGGTACCATCTTCTTTCTGGCTCAACGGGAAGGACTAAGGTAACACAGCCTTGTGTTTTATTACACACAGGAATTGTGGAACTGTTGTTGTACACAGAAATGCCCCAGCTAAAAAAATAACACAAGGAGGTTGGGAAGAAGAAAAGGTCTAGTCAAGCACCTACATCTTTAGAGAAGAGAGTAAATAAGGATGTTTAGCAGCACAGACCAGTAGGTAGCCAAGAGGACAGGAAGATAACATGGGGCAAAGTCCATTAAAATCCAAAGGAAGCTTTAAAAGCCTCTTTTTTTAATGTCAAGCAATTGTAGACTGAAAAGGAATAAATATGCTTCAGTCCCACTTGAGCTAAAAGTTTACAACAAAGGCAACTCTGGAAATGTAGTGCTCAGAAATAAGGGAAGAAATGCATATGGACAGCCTAAGCTTGGCTATGGTGAAGGAAGGAAGGTGGTTGGTACCAGAAGGTCCTCCCTTACCCTGCAGCTGTCCCCTCCTCACTCTCCAGAAGGCATCCCTTTGGCTGGGGAGAGGCACACTGCTCCAGGTCATCTGCAAAGCTGCTACCCAGACATGAATCCAGAGAGACTGCTACAAGGAATTCCACTAAAAAAAAAAATTTGAGATAAACTACATTAAATCCTCCACTTCCTGTTTTCAGGTACTTTCTGAGGTCCTCAGGCCAGGGGCTGCTGTTCAGATGTTGGACACAGATTATTTCTGCAGAGCAGCACAAAATGTATTAAAAGCGCTCAATAGCAAAAACCTTAAGTAAATATTCTGTATTTTGCCTTTTTAAAGTACATCTTAAAAATAGCACAGATTTTTCCCTGAAAAGGAAAGTTTTTTGACAAATCGTTTCAGTCATACTCTTCTAAAACAAGGGCACTTAGGAAAGATGTTAAATAGACAACACAATGGTCCAGCCTGAAACAAAAGTGAACAGGCAATTCTCAAGAGTCCAAAACTTAATTTAAAAAGTTATTTTTAAAAAACCCACATTGCTGATATGGGATCATAAGCTGCAACACAACTTCTCAACTATTTTGGAAGCTACTCAACTGAAGTGACATGTTTTCATGCAAAGTTTGATGCTCTTTGAAAGCACTTTGTCAAGTTTAATGCTGTTTTTTACAAAATTCAGATGTATATTGTGAAGTTCCAGCTTTGTTTATGCCCATCTTAAGGAAAAACTGCAGCTGGTCCATCCAGGAACCAAACTCTGCTTCATAAAGAGCAAATCAGTGATGCCCCCTCCATTTGTTGATGAAGCCCCCTCTTACTCCTGACCTAAAAAAACATCTGCCATTTTTAGTACAGAGTTAAAAAAAAACAAAACAAAACAAGACAAAACACCTAAATACATTAAGATTACTTTCATGTACTTAAATGCACCAAGCTGGTAGGCAAAGAAGGTCATTTGAATTATCAGCTAAAAGTAAAGCCCAAATAAGAGATCTGACTTTCTCTAGTACAGCCACTTGCAAATTGAGAGAAGTGAATGGATTCTGAAGTTCACCTCTGCAAGTCATGGATGGCAAATTTTTCACTAGGTCATCAGTGTAACATTATCCATCAGAACATTTATCTTTAAGTCAGACTTCAAGTTTGCTATTCTGAAATGATGCAGGAATTTGGGTGCACATGAGGTGCAGCACCTCCCAGGGTAAGCCAAGGGATGAGGTAACCAGTCAAGCCCTATTTTAACCAGTTTTTGGTAAAAGAACAGTCAAGGTTATATAGTTGTGCTGTATAACAATATGAGCATCTCTCATTAAGTGCAAATGGCAAACAGAAGAAGGTCTGGAAGCAGAAAGTCAAGGCCAGCTCTTATGTACTTATTTACACTCTAATCTGGGGGGGATGGGTGTAGGAGAGGGAAAAAAATAAAAACCAGAAAGAGCACACAGCTGCCATCCCAAAAACAGACCTCCCATCTGCCACCCACGATTTGCATGTCACCTTCTCCAGGCTCATTTGTACTTCATTAACTGCCATTGACTTAACAAGATTTATGCAAATGACACCATAGGAGCTCGCTAACTCCCACTGCAATCAAGTGATTATGTATGTACAATTCTCCACAGCAATGAAAAATTAATACATGACAAGCCCACTCACCGCTGAGCTGAGCTTCTTGCTTTTATTTTTCTTGTTGTGCTTTTTTTTTCATTTGAATATGCCCTACTGATAAAGATTTAGCAAGACTGCAGAAAACAAACTAATCTTCCCAAAAGGCTGCACAAAAACCTCAGCCTAGAAAGTATGTCACCCTAAACCAGGCAACCTAACATGTGCTTCAAAATACTCACTCAGGCTACCAGGAACATGTCTTCGTTTTCAGAATAAATGTGTTTGAACAGACGATGCTCCAAACCCAGCAAGCCATTCACCCTAAGTTTGCTTTAAGAGTAGTATGCAAAATGCTACAGCAGATAGCATAAATATTTTTAGTGTTAATGCCCCTTTCTCGGCGATTTTAACTCTGGGCTAATATTCTTCTAGTCATTTTCTGACTCCATTTGGTTGGCAGAAGATATTTAAATAGCATTACAAGTGAGACTGCAGAAAGAGCAATTACATTAAGACCCAAACATTGGAAAGTCAGATTTTAACGTGTAACAAAGTAAAACTGAAGCACCTCAGCAGTCTCCTATAACACCCTCCAAACCATGAAAGGCACTAAACATGCAGTCTAACCATTTTTTTCACTTGTTTTGTTGGTTTTTTTTCTTTTTGTCAAATTCTGGCATTTGCAGTTCTCAACGGATGCTGAGAGCACAGGACTTAAGGCATGCTGATACTGGTCCGAATGCTGAAGGTGTTTTTGTAACTCCCAGGAAGATGGCCATCCCAAAATTTTACTTGGAGTATTTTGGCAGAAGTTAGCAGGCACATTTTAAGAATGTGCTTGGTTTTTATTGCCTATATTTTGGGTGTCTGCAAGGAGGTTCATCAGAACAGTTTTATACGCTTAGCCCAATAAAATCGTATTCAGCACTGCAGTGAAAAGAGATTTTTACCATTTAGAAAGGACAGAAAGAGTAAGAACATTAACTCTTTTTGACCAGACTGCTTTAAGTTAAGGAGGAAGCCCTAAAGGAATGAGGCGATTCCTCAGACGGAAACATTGCATTTATAATTTTGCCTGTTTCCCTCAAATCCTCAGGAATTCAGGGTGAGAGAACAGGAACTGAGGAGCAGGTTGCAACATCTGGCTTCTTTCAATCAAAAGCCACACCAAACTCTGGGAGCTGTGCAGCCTGTACCTGGGTCCCAGAGAGGCTGAGATACAGAATGATAACTATGGCAGCATAGCTCACTTCAAAAGACCAGAGAAAAAAATCAGGAGATGCCCCCAGAAAAACCCCTAGTCCTCCATCACCAAATACACATCAACCACAGGAATGCTGGCTCAAGAGCTGCAGTAGAACTGATCTATGAAAAGAAATTATACTTGACAACGAGTCTGGGTCACTTACCATGGTTTTACACTTCCTAGAGAGATCACTTTCCCTTATACTCACTCTGTACTCTCTCCCCACCACAAACAAACCTACTAGACTGATACCAACTTCTTCCTCTCCCCTTTCATGTGCTCCTGTATGTTGGAAGAGATTTAATTTCTTCCTCAAAACCAGAACACTTCCAGTCCCACATGAACTGGCTTTTCACTCTTTTTGTTGGGGGTTTTTTTTGTGCTTGTTTTTCAAGGCTGGGAGACAGTACTTCTGATTTTTGGAAGGTAAGAACAACCCATGGGCAGCACAGAATAAACTGGATAACAAAACCATTGGTTTCAACATCTGAACAGCAAGACAGTTTCTTTCTTCTATTAACTTTTTTGGCGTTGCTTCTTTCCCCAAATAGCAACGAACTGAGAACAAAGTCCACTGTATTAATTTCAACTGAAACTTTTTTTTTTTTAAGGGCTAGTAGGATCAACCAACACAACTGAAGCACTGATCTACAAGGAGCTTGTCCTTGTGCCTTGCACCAGAAGCACATGCTGCCCTGCCCCCAGCGCAAGAACTTACAGCAAATAAAAAAAAGTACTGACAACAGGTATTAAAGAGGCCTGGTCACTGCATGCTTTTGAAGTTGTCCCAAAAATGCAACAGAAAAGTATATGCATGAATCTGGCAAAGGCATTTTGGCCCTTTATCACCTAAATGTTTGGTGAAGGAATGGGTTTCTCATAGCACAGGAGCATGACATACTGAAGTTTCTAGGTCATAAAAGTTCCTTTTCACATCCGTCTGCCTTATTCACAGTTAATGCAAAAAAATTAGACACCCCATCATTTCTAGCAGGAATTTCTACTGCCTCAGAGAAACACCCTCCTGTGTGCCACCTGTAGAGCCCACCAAGAGTAATCTCAGCAGCTTAACTTGGTGCCACCTCTACTGATAGGAGCTCTCCATCTACATAGTGGGTAGACAAAAAGCTATCCCCTGGTCAACCTTCAGGAGCCATGTCTGCTTGAAACAGCCTAGTTTGTAATGAAAGATGATTTCAAACTAATGTATGTTTTTAAACTGTAATACAACTTTGTCATTATGAAACACATCATATTTCAACTTTTAATTCAATGTTTCCAAGTGAAAAAGGCACTTTATCCTTCTCCATCTTTTTTTTGCATCAAAGGCTAGGAGACACTGGTCTCCTGCACTTTACTGCAGAGCATCTATAAAGCAGAACAGCAATGAACTCCAAAATCCACTCTCTTGACACATAAGTACGATGTGAAACGCCACTGAGAGCAGCCATCCTACAGCACTGTATGCCATTCAACCTCCTCCTTCTCCCAAAACCCCAGTGAACAGGATGGATCTGCTGACTACAGACCTGCACAAATATTTGCTGGTAATTGCTTGTACGTGACAAAATGAAATTACCATAATTGGGATTAATAACAGAAAGTACACATTCCCAAAAGAGTGGTCATACTCAGTACAAAAGTAGGGACTACAGGGAGAATTTTGCAATACAGAAATTCAAGATATTGTTAAGGGATATTTCACTACAACATAGAGCAATGACACTTAATACGCTTATCTTACAATACTCTTCCTACAAGTGCATTTTTAATTAAATTAATTTCATACAACAGCATTTTAGAAAAGAACAGTATGTATGCCCTGAATAAATATTGAAAAGTATATTTCTCAGTTTTGCATTCTCAGCTGCATTCATGGACACTTTCATTTAATTAGCAGTACCCAAAAGAATTCCAGCTGGTCTAACCCATCTCGTACCATACAAAAGCTGTAGAAAAAAAAATGTAGCTTGTTTTAAATGCCTGGAATCTCCCCTGAACACAGAGCCAAATACTGAGCTGATTGGTTTCAAACTGCTCTTCTGAATTGTAGAGTGTTTGATTAAAATGTGTCTGCTAGAGATTCACAGACACAACAGTACTTCTGCTGCCTGATGGTCCCAAACAGCCTTTAAGAAAGAAAATCACTGCAAATGGTGAAGGGTACAAAACCATCTTCCCCTCACCCCCAAATTAAAAAAAAAACAACAAAAAAAACCCTCCCAAAACACCATTTCCCCACCCACCAAACTAGAGACTCAGCACTACCTGGCAAGATGAAGCATGGACTGAAGAAAAATTAGGAAAGACAAGTGACCCTCAGAAGGCTAGGAAAGCCACCAAAAGGAACTGGAAACAACCGTGTGGGAAGAAAACAAGCTCCTTTCCCTCAGCGCTTTTGCTCTCTAAGGCACAGTAACTCACATGAAAGCAAATACTTGCAAACACTGCAGCAGAAACTATTTGTAAAGCATCCTGTACCAATGCTGAGCATGGTGTTCTTAACCACGTGAATTCAGTGTAATTGCATTTGAGAAAGTAAATTATCTCCTTCAGCCAAACACTGCCTCAGATGCCAGCATTGCTGCCCCCTTTCAAAGGAGCGTTCGCGGCAACAATTTAGCATCGAGTTTCCGGGCTAATGAAAGTGCATCTAGGCTAGTAAAACAGACCAAAACAAATCCTTGAATTCAAGTCCTGTTGTGTAATGAGGAAGTTTAATTAAGGCCACACATTACAGCTGTAAACATTCTCTTATATAATAAGGTCTAAATGAAACTGAACCTAATCAAAGTTACAATTCCTTCATTAGCAAATTACAAACAAGAGTGCACAGCTGACACACCGGCTATGATTATCACAACTAATTGCCTCGTTGTTACAAACCAGCCTGAAACTGTGTTCAGATGTCCGTCTGCAGTAGCAAATTAGGGCCACATCAGGCTATTTCTGCGATCACAAGGGGCTCTTGTCGAGCGATCTGATTTACCCTGCCGACTGGCAGCACACGGCCCAATCAAAGCCCCCTCTACAAAGGCAGCTTTGAAGCCAGCACAGCCTAGGAACCCGCTCCATATGCAGGCCGGCAGACTGCACTTCATTAGGCCTGTTGTCACATTTTCCCTCTTCTTATTCTAATGATCCTATTTTAATACACATAGGAACCTCTCCTAATTGATGTCAAGTGAGTGACTTCCACATTCATCACCGGAGCACATCAAAGGCATCTTGGCCCGCGGGCAGCCATCCCAGCGCTTAAGACCCGAGGTGTGGCTCCAACTATGGAAAGGGGAAAAAAAAAAAAGAAAGTATTTCGGCATTACCTGTTTAATTGGGATTGCACGGCCGCTTCCAATGCTATCTGTTCTGCTCTCCAGGACCTTCTTCTCTTTGTCTGGGTCACTCCCTTTCCGAGACTGCAGAGCAAAAAGAAAGTTTGTGCTCCATTAAATGTAGCAATTCACACTGAGGATGCTTCTTTTTTTTTTTTTTCTTTTTAATGCAATTAAAAAAAAGTATTTTGACACATAAATGGAGATTCAAAAGATGTGGGTTAGAATCTACAAAAGCAAACAACTGTCCCCAAAATCTGGATACCAAAATGCTGCCTCAAATTTTCAACCATCCACTTGTTCAAAATGGTGTTGGGGTTTAAAGAGTTACATTTTCACTGCCTGAAGACCCAGCAGATCAGAGGACATGTTTCTGAAGTCTCCAATAGTAGCTCCAAAGAGGAACGAAGGTTCCAGCTTCTCATTAAAAACCCCCTGATATATGCATGCATACGTTTATCTTAGAACTGTGTGTTTTTTAGAAATGTGATCAGCTACTTAGAAATGCGATTTTATGATGCTGGTTTTGATCACAGCGACTTTTTTTCCCCCTACTTTTGGATGGATAGAAAGTTGGAATTGCAAGGAAAGGTAGTGATTGATGCTGAAAACAGGTATTTGAACACAATGAAGAAAAATCAGCATGAGGAAAATTTAAGCAATGTTTAAAACCTGAATTGCCTGATCTTGGCTTTCTATAGCACTAGAATTGCCCTAGGAGTAAGCTCACAGTGCTCACTTCATGACTTTATAAAGTTATACAGGAATTTCAAGAAGTTATTCAGATTCCAGCCCATTATTGTGAAAGAATGCACGAGCATAATGATTTTGACAGATTTATTTTATTACAAAAAGAAGACCTAAGAGTCATCCTCCTTAATAACTGAGCTGACAAGTGACAACTTCACTCCATTACTTTTCAATAGGAACATTACTCACACAATATCGAAAATGGGAAAACATTTTCATGTGCTTTTCAAATCAGAGATGATATATGAAAGGAATACATTTGCCATGTCCAGTACCACAATGGGAAGTTAATGAAAGCCAGAGCAACACAAGATCCTGCTTTTCATTTTCAGTGGAAAGAGATGTTTGAAAGACACTGAAATTAAGAGAACAATTAGGATGGCAGATAACTAATACCTGTTTTCCATGCTATACGAAGGGGTGGAAGGAAGAAAAAAAAAAATCCCCAAAGCAGTTGCCTTCGGGCACGAGAGGAGGGAAGGGGAGGGAGAAAACCCAGGGAGGAGGACTTCAAGTAACACCATTCTAAGCAACACATTTACACAGCAGGGATCCAGTGCTGCTCTCCCGGCTCCGCCGGGAATGGGCTCCTATCACTAGTTACTATGGTTCGGGGCAACGGAATGACGTGCCGGGAAATTAAACAAAGAATAAATGAAAGAAAGCAAAACAAGTGGGAGGGATTAAATCCAATGTTCAGGATAACTATTGTTCCTCGTCCTTCAAGACAGATTTCTGAATCTGAAAGTGCCAGTTCCCAATAATACAAGGCAAAACAATGCTTCAATGGTGCAAAGCGCCCGTAAGTGACATCCTTAAGAAACTCACTGAAGGTAGCCAAATCTTTGGGAGGGAAGTTGTCAACTTGAATGTTTCTTTTCTATTTCTTTTTCAAAGAAAGGATCCTGCCTCTGAAAAGCAAGCTAAATATCTATGCGCTGGTTTAGTTTTTATTTGTAAATCATCGCATTTCTTCCATTCTGTGAAAGTATCTGCAACTGGAAATAATACACCACACACAGAAGGGAAATTCCTACAGGCAAAATATTGTCAAATGCCCAAAGTACAGAAACGGCGGAATTTCTGGTAGGCATATTCTATTCTAGCTGCTTGTAATCACAGAAGACACAACATTTTCCAGAGGAGAACCTTAGCGGGCTCTGCTATTTATAAAGGCAAATCATGCAGTGAAATACAGGTATAATCTGATAGTTGATGCTTTTCTACCTGTGAGACACACAATCCATTTTACATCCTGTAGTGTAAAAAATTAGTCTCTAAACCATACTGGATCAACATTTGCTAGGACTTTACCTGATGTCCCATCTACACATCAAATCCTATTTAAAACTTTGTTGAAGTGAAACAGGAAAAGCCTCAAAAAACTTAACACACCTGCATGTGTATCATTTGACTCATTTCCCCTTGCCATGGGAAGCTTTGCATCAACATAAAACCTTGCCCATGTGCAGTCTGTGAAACAAGACTTAGTCCCAGAGGAACACAGCACCTGAGTTTGGGCACAGCCAGAATCCGGGTTCATTTTAACTTGTCAAAAAGTCTCGCTTGCAATTCTGCAACATGGGAAAGGAGATGGCCCTCAGGGTACCAGAAGCTCACTCACAACATACAGGAGAGGGGACACAGTTACAATCTGCTCTTCCCTGAAGTGGCAGCTTAAATCCCCCATCTGTATAATAACACACTAATTGTTAGTTGTCCTTGTTCATACACTGCCCAAAACAAAGAACATTTAATCTTCTGCTAATATTTAATCTACTTTATCACCTAAACAGAAAGTCAGCTATTTG
Source organism: Apus apus (assembly GCF_020740795.1). Classification (NCBI taxonomy): domain Eukaryota; kingdom Metazoa; phylum Chordata; class Aves; order Apodiformes; family Apodidae; genus Apus; species Apus apus. The sequence continues at coordinate 39,448,101 of NC_067287.1, read as the reverse complement.
AACAATAGCTTTACAGAAAACATTATTGAAAGTACAAGATCAGATACTGCATTTAATGCATTTAAACATGAATACGCTTAAAATTCTCAACCCTATTCCAACTTAAAAGCTGTAATCAATTTAAGAAAAATCTTATCTGTTTTCTACTTAATCCAGTTTTCTTCCCACACTAGAGGATCTTCATGTAGGAAATGAAACATATTACCTACGCTAGACAACAAGGAGTAATCTGCAATCAAACAGGAATATAACTGATTATGTAAGTGATAAAGGCATAAGAAAATAATAGACTAGGAAGGAAGCACAGCAAGAAACCCAGAGCTAAACAGTAAAATATTATGCACTCTGTTCATAAATAGACAGAAAATATTGGTCATCTATTTATTCAATTAAATAATTTCAGGTTACAACTTGAGTGGCAGGGCATGAAACCTTGGTTACAGCAGGGTCAGCACATGGATTACAGGCAAACTCATTACACAACATTCAATATACCCACACCTCTAAGGTGAAACTAATTCTGAAAAGTAAAATATTTTTTTTTCCCATGGGTCTAACTTTCCCCACAATTTTTTCCCAGTTATTAGACATTAAGACAACTACCAACATCCTCTATATGAGCAAATTTGGTCCTTACTAAGCTATTCTCACAAACCTATTTGTTTGCAGCAAATGCAGCTGACTTTATGTCCCTCTCAAACCTTTTTCCAGGATTGTGGATGGTGTACATTTCTCTTTATTCCCCTCCTCAAATTTACACCAGCTCCAATTAAAAAAAAACCCAGTTTCTCCAACAACATCTACACAGCCCTTAGAGCACCTTCTGCATCCTTCAGACCAGAAAACCCTCGGCGAATGCTTTAGAGGGATGCCGTAGCATCTCAGCTGTTTCCAGAGGGATGGCTCTGCTGGCAGTTCCTGGGCTGACACTGACACCTAGTGGGGTTTGGAACTGCTAAATACGCCCCAGCAGCAGCCAGTAATCCCAACAGGAGGAAATCTGATTCCTAGAAAATTACGGCATCAAAATCGAACACGTTCTCACCTAGTGCTCACTTTTTCATGTTTTGTTGTTTTGCACCCAAATTTTGCACCTAAACACAAATGAATTATTTTTATTCATGCTGCAGGAGTTTGAAGACCTAGAGTTTTGATATAAAAATGTCACTGTCCAGACTGGCAAGTGAAATGTGATCGCTGCGACTCTGTGCTGTCACTCCAAAATAATGACAAAACTTTCTACTTGCCAAAGGCCAAGAAGTCAGATTCTGTTTAGAATATAAAGAAATGGTTTCATCCTTCCTGTTTGTGGTTCCCTGGATACAACCGAGCAGCAAGCTAGCTTTGGGAAGTGAACATGACATCACCATTGGAATAAAAAAAAAATACAAGCTCTCTATGATGACAGGCAAGTTGTGGCTTTCTAAAGACAACTACTGTGTAGCAATAATCACCAAGGAATTTACATGCAAGCCCACTGGGATTCTGTGCCTGCTGTAAAGCATGTTAAGTGCCAAAAAAATGCTTACAAACCCACAACTACACACACAATACAATCCCAAAGCTTTCAGCAAGACTGCTAAACTAAGGAAATCATCACTCAAGCCTTCATTATAATTTTCCAAACTACTTATGCATAACAAAGACCTGTCATATCAAACCAGACAAGCTTTGTATTTTTTACATTTTTTTCCCCTCTCAATGAATCAAAAAACAGACGGTTTGGGAAGAAAATAAATTTTTAATCTCCATCACCTCTTTTAACCCTGGAAAGGAAAAGTGAGTTGAGATTGCAATAATAGAAGCAGCATGGGGTAGTTACTTTGCAGTATCCCCACGGTAAACCCTGACACCTGTCTATGAACAGGAGACTTGAGAAGGAAGCCTCAAGTCAGCACCATTATTCAGTTTAAGGGCAGGATTACAGAGCAGAGGCCCAGCTCTGTCTTTAATTACTGCCAAACCAGGGAAACTAAACAAATCTGAGAACTGAAGCTGGCCAAAGCCTCCAAAATTCAGCCATGGATTCATCTGTTTCACAGCAATTCCCACTGTATTTAGTTTCTCTGGAAGTCCTTGAACAGAATAGCCCCATGATAATTCTAAGATGTTTTAGTTTTCAAGCCTACTGATCCATCTCAACACTCCTGTCTGGATCAGACCTCCCCAGGGTTGAAGCTCAGGCTGCCACCACAGAGCACTATGTAAAACACAGCAACAGTCTCCTCCTTGGCTCACTCACCGTGAAGAGGTTGGATCGGCGCTTGGACTGTTTACGGACAGGAGTTGGTGTGTTGGCAGTGGGAGGAACATCAATCCGGAGCTCCTTCTGGCTGGTGCTTGGAGTTGATGGGACAGAGGAGGAATAATCACTTAAACTCCCTCCTCCATTACTGGTCTGCAAGGATTAAAGTCAGTTTTAAACAGTGATACACTGCTTTCAAGAAATTACAATCCACAGCTGTATCCTTCCTAGTCCTGACACACAAGAACAGCAGTCCAGGCTCAGGAGCACAGTGGGACTGCCCTACTGCCACTTTGTTCTGTTCCAAGCTCTCAAACATTTTTCCTGCCATTCTTTTTTGAAAACTTAAGATAGCTCTGTTGATATGGCAGGCACATTTTCATTCTACACAATATAACCTTAACTGGATATAAATCGTTTCACAGGTTACACTAGTGTTCCAAGTAAGCAACTTCGGGGAAAGTCTGTAAATTCTACTTCAAAATTTTCTACTTCAAAATTGCTACACCAAATTCTGCCTGAAACCTAAAGAAAAAATACCTGCCACAGAATTGCATAGCTGGACTTAATCCTAGTCTGGAGACATCAGCTCACTGACAGATAATCAAGAAAATGAAAATAATTCAACATTGTAAAATGGCTACTATGGTGATACAGTTCTTAACACCTCTGATGAAGCCATTGGTACAGAGGTACAAAATTTTAAGGGAAGACATTCCAATCTACTCAAAGCAGACAAAAATATAAAGTTCCAGCAGAGTCTTGAAAGAAATAAAGCAGTCACTTAGTTAACCTCTGAAACAATTAATGAACTGAGGTAACAAGTTACTAACAGCAGGACTGAGTGGAAACTGGACAGAACGGGAAGGACTAAAAGGTGATTAGAAACAAAGTTTGTTGTTTTTTTTTTAATATTATTACACATAAACAAAGAAGTGTTAAAAACATAATTTACAAAGATGTGGAAGTAGTCTGGAAAGGCAAAAGGAGAGATTTTTCCCTATCAGATACAAGTACATCCTTTGAGGATACACTGGATATGCTGATGGAGGACTGGTAAGGGCAACAGGGGGACATTCTGCACGCTGTTGACAAAAAGCTCACCAGGAGAGTAGCAGTGAGTGAAGGGTCTGGACAACTACTCACACCTGACATATGGAGGGGGAAATAAAGGTCTCTGATGCACACTAAAAGGTGAAAGAACACCTCTACAGCAGCCAAGTTTCCTGAAAGTGAGGAAAGAGGGTATAGAGGTGTTTCCAGGATGCTTGAGGAGGATTCTCCCATACCAATCCATTACTTGGTCTCACCTTGATTGCTGTAAGTAGGAATTCACCAGGTGAAGTTGCTCAAAAGGGAAAGCAGGCACTCCAGTGTCTGCTCTTCCGCGTTGCTGCTGCACTAGTGACTGGTCTTACACGGGCACAAAGCTGCTGTGCAGGGCAGGCACCAGCAGCACAATGGGACCTCTCCTATGCTCCCTGTATGGACCAGGATCTCCAGTTTGCAAGTAGGTAAGATGAAACCTCTGAAGAACCACCATGTTGTGAACAACCCTTTGTATTATCCAGTTGAAGTCTCTCAAAGATTTCAAGTCCTCTTCTGATTCTTTCAGTTTTTTCAAACTGCCTCTATTTTAAAAAAATAGTCTAAGAAGCAAAGGATAAAAAGGAAGAGGCATGAGACAAGAAGCAGATCATGACTGGGCTGAAGGGCCAAACAATGCAGATGGAAACTCAGGGACACCACTTCTGAAAGTCACTGCTTCTTTGTATACAACATGTTCTTGAGCTCATTTCTGTGCGACAAAATAGGACTGACAATACAGCAAATGAGCTTTTTGATAGAGAAAGTTCTCCTCCTCACCTCTTTAAATATCTATATAAGGCACCTTAAATTTCATCCTGCCTCCATTCTGACTGAACTGGTGAAGTGTAACTGCCATGACACCAGAGGTAACGGTAACAGGATCTTGAGAAAGTTTTGCTACGTTTTCAAGTGCACAGTAGAAGCAGCAAGCAGAATTTGGAGATGGGTCAAACATATGAAACAAAGGAGGTGAAAGAAGAGAAGCTGAAATTATAAATGTCCTAACAATGAACTGTAGCTCCAGAGCAGGATGACCTGGGAAGAAGTGACCTTAATTTACCCTGTTTGCTTTCCCTATGGCATCTTGCTGAGACACCAAGTAACACAACAAACATAGAGGAGAGTAAACAACCTGCAAATCTGCATGAAGACACACCAAACACGGGTAAGTCAGAGACTACCTCTCTGAAGAAACACAGGAAAGACTCTTGCATGAAGAAAAGCAATGAAAAAACAACAATTAGTCACGAGACTCTGAAGGTAATCACCAAAAATCTCCTGGAGTTCAAACAGCCAAAGACTTTGAAAGTGAGTACTGAAACCACTGGATGTGTCAGAGATGAGGAGGGTGGTACAGAAGCTTAGAACGTGTCTGACAAGAGAACGTACAGGAGATGAACCTCTGGAAACTCAACAACTGAAAACAGCATTAGGGGAGGAGACCAAAGCTGGTGGTGTCAAGGAATGGCTTTCAGACTAGACTGGTGAGGACTTACTGTCCACTGTGCCATGACTGAATCAAACTGGGGCACGGAACATGAGGGAAAAGAAAAACTGAGAAAGCAGCCGTTAATGGGAACAGGCACTGAGCTGCAAGGCTCACCTGAGAAAAAGTCGACAGTAACTGACGAAGATGGTGGGAAAAAGAACAATGACAACAGGGTTACATCTCAAAACACAGAGGAAGCCTCTTCTACAGAAAGGAGAAGGAAAAATCAAGAAGGAAAGCTTCAGATGTTGTACACTGATGACAGGATTTGAATCAGAAGCTTTTGAAAATAAAAGGATGCAGCTATGTTCTGCACCATTATACTGATCAACTTGTTGATAACTATGCACTGCCACCTTTTTTTTAAAAAAAAAACAACACCCTAAAATTAAAGGATTTCTACCCTGAGTACCCGTTTCCCAGACAGAGCACATAAAAGACTCCCTAAAACTTTACCTTTTTAATCTTTCATCATCTTCCAGCATAATTTTTTACTTTTTGAAATGAAACACCTGTCTCCTGGATTTTTAGGTGATTTATTTTCCAGGAGTGAGAAACTCCTAAAGGAAAACACCTACATGATGGACATTCTAGTCCCCAAAGACAGCTTCTATAAAAGAAGTCCTGCAGGCAATGTTTCTCTTCACACATACTAACCCTACTGGATTTCCAACTTTATAAATAAAATTCTGAGATGGTTTAAAAATAAGCCATGTCAAATCCACTGGCTGGAAAAAAACTTACCTGTTTCCACAAAGTATTTAAAAGTGGAAAAATTCAAGGTTTCTACAGAAGAAAACCCATGGCTACCAAACAAGCTCCAACTCTTACTGAGGGTGCCAATAAATCAGGAGCATGTAAAACCATATGGCTGCTCTGAAACACCTTGGTAGAGAGAATGAGTTTGACAAGAGCGAACTCAGACGTGACTTCCAAGTTCCAGCCTCCACAGAGAGAAGCAATGAAAAATGCAACCAGACAAGCACCTGGAAAACACATTCTTGGTAATATCTGAGCCTAACGAGCTGCTGAAGGAAAGAAAAGGTGGAGAGTGGTCTCTTGGGTTGTTTGCCAGCACCAAATAGAGGTCATGGGGCCTTGTAGAGAGCAGCTTCCTGCCATTGCTATGCAAGCATTTAATAACAAATTCACTGGAGTGGAGTACAGGATTTAGGACATACAGCAATAACTATAACTCGCAGAACTTAATGTTTGTCCCAAGTCATAAAAATCAAGTCAGTGAATCTGAGGAACAACCTTCCTTACAGCACATGTAACCCAGCACGTATCTGACAGAAACCCATTTGCTGACTGTAGACAAACTGGTCAAATTTGTGGCAGTCAGAGCCCATCAAAGAAGCACTCTTAATACCCACTGGGACATTACACAGCTTAGCATTACCTTTTCAATCAAGTTTTCCCACTAACCTGCTCTCAAGACTTGGCCATACCCGAGATGTCAGCATAAAGGGCCATTTCTGAGTCATCGCTCTGACCAGAGCCATGGCAAAAGGGAGAGAGGTGAAGCCAACGACTCCAGGCAGGAAAACTATTGGCCCCAGTAGAACCATTTATACAGCGACATCCTTGCCTGGCTTCCTCGGGTGACAGATTTTCCTGTCCTCATTAAGGCAGCGTGCCCATTCTGAAACGTGCTCGGCTTCTGGACAGACACAGCACAACCTTGTCCTTCCTTCCTGCTACGAAGACACACAGCCCGATGGTGGCCAATGAAATGTTAAGAGAAAACTCTGCAAGTCTTTCAAGACTTTTTAAGTATTTCTTTCTGCAATGCACCTTGTCTGAATTGACAATACTCCATTTGCAGAAGTGTATACCTTTACTATCTGCACAGGCTTCCAGCTTTGTTGCCACATAGACTGATACAGTAAAATCTTCAAGGTCATGGCAGCAAGCACAAATCTGGCAGAATATTGGCACAACACTAGTTCCAGACAAGAACAACTCGGATGAAGCTATCAACCTGGCATCACCTGGCCAAACAGGTCCACTCAATGCAGTTAACTCAAAGACAGACACTGCCAATGGAAGTGCCAAAGCCTGTAATGAGACTCCTGCTGGTAGCTCATAAAAACAATAAAACTTTGTATACAATGTCCATGGTTCTGTGCCAAAAAAGGATTGAATTAAGTCATATCCCACACTTGGAAAGTTTTTGTGTATTTCTGATTTCTTCAGCAAACAAACTGATGAGCAATTTATCTCATATGACAGGAGCTCAGCAGTGACCTGCATTTAGAAAAGGTTGGACTTAGCCTTGTATTTGCAAGCGGAATGTTCCTGACTGGCTACTTGGACAAACGTGGCAAAATATTCACCTTATAAAAAATTATCTGGTATACCCAACTGGTTCATAAAACTTACGTAGTTCAAATGTCAGGCCAAAGCACTGAATGAGAGAGTATAGGAAGAATAAAGCTGACGTTTTTCTTCTTGACAAGTTCGCCAGTACAAACAGGATTAATGCTTTTTCTGCTCTCTAGATACACCAGGATGCCCTCAGAACCATCTAATCATGGCTTGAGGAGAATATGAAAGCAGCACATCCTACTTCTGAATCAGGCAAGAGACTGGAGAGCTTCGGGGAGCCTGGAAACAGTTGGAGTAAGCACAGATTACACACCCTAGGACAGAATGCATTTGGTGTCTGCACATTCTGTTCTTGAGCAAAGCAGGGAAAAGCCTATTTCTGCAGAAATAAAGAAGCCTTCTGGAAAACTCTTCAGTCAGAACACAATTTTCCACTTGAAAGTCGCATCATGTCAGCCTTTCATTGGAAAGCATTATAGGTCGGAGTCCCATTTATTCAAGGGTCTCAGGTGATACACAGCCACACATCCCAAGACAGATCAAGGCAGAAACTGTTTAGTCCTTGCCTCAGCAAAAGCCAGAAAGCTTGGAGCAAGCTGCTGTGAAACACAAATTTGACAGCAGATTTCAAACCAAGGTCCATATTAACGTCTCTAGAGAATTTACCAATTCTAGTGCTCCACAGTTAGACAAAATTGTATTGTAATAATTGCATTATTTTGCAATATTTAGCAGTTTAACCTCATCCTTTGGGACGTATTATAACTTGTCCATGTTGGGAGCTTTTGCCCGTTCTCATTGTAAAAGCAAGGTAAAGGAAAGAGCAAATTCGTCCTATCAGACACATCAAAGAGCACCAAGAGAATCTGGTGACAGCTTCTGAAGATAAGCTGGTGTACCAAAAAAAAAGTAATCATGAAATGACCAATAATATTTATTAACCAAAAAGTTACAATAGGCTTTAATAATACCGTAGCAGCAACTGTGTTATGAACTGGAAAATCTAGAAGATGAGCAAGCCTAAGTCTAAAGTTCAAGAGACCTTAGAAAGGTAACAACACGCAGAACAAAAACTGACTAGGAATGAGGCTGCAGTTCTGAGAAGACAAAGGAAGGAGGAAAAAGTACACTGATAGATGCACTGAGGTGGAGAATGCACTGTGAGCTGGACAGTATGCATGTGTGCTGTGTGTGAAACAGGAATGAAGGGGAACACACACACGCATATAATGCTTATTTTAAATAAATGTTAGAGATTACTTCGAAATAACCCAGTAAATACAAAAGGATTATGATGTACGTTGCAATGATATTAAATTCTGTTTCAATTCTCTTTTTGTTTTCCAATACATGAAAACTCAGAGGGAAAAGCTAGTTAAGCAATGTAGTCTCCTTATGCAAGGGCCCAAAATACCACAACAGAGTATTTCATCCTAAATGACCCCCACTATAAATAATTGTACCCTACTATTTAGTGCTTATCCATAATCAGGTCTCATATACAGTAAAATAACAGCTGATTAAACTGACTGCACTTTGCTTTTAATAGTTTAATTTACATATTTAGACAATCACGTTGTAGTAAAAACTTTATGGAGGCATAGTGCAAGCATAAATAATGCATCTTCACCAATCTGCAGCAGATAGTAGGGAGAAAGCTTGTGTGCTAGCAAAACCTGAGCTGGAGTTCAGTAAAATGCCCGTTACGCTCCATCCCATCAGGTATAATGCAAACCTCCTACGACAACGACACTATCAGTTTGTCTGAAGAGGGTTCCAAAGTCCTCCACATAAACAGCAACTACAAGTGTGGTGCCACAGGATTTTCTGATGTTTTGACAAGAGCATAAACAGGCACAGCTCCAGGTAACTACTCAACAGGTAATTTGGTACGGGGCTACTTCACATGGATTTCTAGTGCATCTTGAGCTCAGGTGGAATGCACTGAGGACCAAAGGGGGTGTCCATGTGAGCAGCCTCATGGTTTTTTGAACAAGATGATCTCTCCTTTCAGAGTCTGGGCAGAGAAAAGAGCCTTTTGGTACTGCTAGCACTATTCTTGTAGGAAGCATCTCATTCTGTGAAACACGTTTCTGGAAATACCTAAGGGCATGAGAAAAGGCTTATCTGAGAGTAGTTCCTGGAAGAGGACATGGCCACTTAGGACTACTGGACACAAATATAAATACGGATCCAAACACACAAACTAGTCTTCCACCGTTTGAAAACTGAAACTACTGGGTGGAGAAGCCCTCACTAGTATTAAGCCTTAGAATGTTTCCCAAGATATGCTGGGGACAAGATGGGGTAAGGCGACACTTTTTTTCTTTTTTCCTCCCTTTAAAGGCTCAGTTCTTGCCTGCAAAGTTGTTTGGAGAATTTGCAGGAGTTAGATCACCAGAGTGATCCAACCAAAGAAGGAACAATATCTCACTTTATCCAAGTGATCTGTGTAACCACTACTTCTGAAGGCCTTCCCTCCTGTGGAGAATGCAAGTGGCAGGGCACTGTAATGAAAACGTTTTTGATTCATGGAGGAAATCTTCAGTGAAACATCATTATGTCAAAAGAGATGTTCTAAAGGGCAAGACACCAGCCAGTCTTCCAGCCAAGATCAGAGATGGAAAATCTTCCCCAGATCATCTTAAACTTGGAATTGCAGTTGCAAAGTTCTTTTAAGTCTAGGATAAGGATTCAGCTTCCTTTCCTTGAAACAAGGTCGTACTGCCTTCAAGTGCAGCACAAAGGCGATAAGACATGAAACAGAATTGTGGCCTATACTCTTAGGCATGACATCAGTCTCAGAAGACAGACATCTTTGACTGGTGTTGCAATTGTCCCCTTAGATAATTATGGCAGCTGGTAGAGGAAGAACACTATTTCGTGTTTACTGAAAGAGACCGTAGGATCCTTAGTACAAAAGCTACCTAGTCTTGATTTTCCCAGACAGTCCTTATCACTGGAGAGAAGTTTGATGTGCAGTTGAAGTACTTGTCCAGAATTTTGTATTTACTGTTGGCTTCCAAACCGGACTTGGGCAGGAAACTGGTGATAACCTAGATATTTGATGTTCTTTAATCAAACAAGCTTGATTTCCTAGAAGGGTGACCTCAACAGAGAAGCACCTGGCTAAGATTAGGTTGCACAAAGCATCCCCTGTCCTCTTTAGGAAGTCTTGAAAAACTATACAATCACCAGCAGACCTGGTAAACTAGGTACGTCTCGGATCCAAGAGTAAGGTCAGTACTGGCAATGGTAGTGCCATTTGTTCTCCCCATTTCTGTGACAGCCCACTTCCTTTTTCAGCACCGAATAGGATGGGGTCTCAGCACCCAAGATAGCCCCTTGGAAGAAAAGCATTACACATAAAGGATTATTTCCAGGTGCTTGCGGCAGTCACTTGAGAGTGGCCGAGGAAGCTTGGTCAATGTCACCTAGGACATGAAAGGAGACAGTCTCTTCCATTTGATGAACTTGTACTTGACCAGAAAGTGCCAGGGCTCTTCAGAAGTCCTACAGCTTAGCACCTGCTTTAGAAAGGGGGATCTGAACTTCCACATTTTATTTTGGCATAACCAGCAGAAGCAAGAGTCACAGTCTGAGGCTGCTATCTGGGCTCACCTCAAGGAAGAACATCTCATAGCAAAGAATTTGAAGACCAAACTAGCACCTGCATCTTCAGAGTTAACCCAATGGTGGAAACTTCCACTTAGGGCTTAGAAAGAAACCATTTACTATGAGCACAGAGGAACCACAGCCTTCATCCTCTGGTTGTTTAACCGCTTTCACAAGAAAATACACATCAAATTAAAGAAAAAAACCCAACTTTTCCCCAAAGATAGAACACTTCCTCACTATACTGTTTTTTGCCAAAAAGCAGACATTCTCAGTGTGGGAGAAAGGTCCATAGATAAAGCAAAGCCTCCCACAGGTGGCTCAAGACCGCAACATAACCTCGTGAGACAATGCTGGCATATTATTGTGGTTAGACTGAAAAACACCAGGAAAGCTGGTGGGTGTCAAAAATTTCAGACCGCTGTGGCGGATATCAGGAAACCAGGGCACAGCTCTGGCCACAGACTGGTCAATATGACAGCCCTATGGGTCCATCTGCTCACAGTCAAAGTGCACTTGACACTAGGAAACAAAGACACGAAGGAAGGGCATCACATGGGAAACACAGGAGAGTGTATTAATGTGTGTGGGCAAAAATCGTGCAAGTCAGAAAATTATTGTAGTAACTACATGTTTCCAAAAATACCACCAAGGCCCCCAGGACTTCCCTGCCATACATTAAGGTAGCATTGTGTTTTGTTTGTACACATAGTGTTACAAGTCATTAGCAACATGTATCACTATGTCATTAAGGGGGAATCATTTCAGTGAGCGTGAGAGCCAGGCAATTACAACTGCACACAGTGCTCACAGATGTAAAACTCTCGCCCACTAACCACTGAGATCCTCCAGCTGTTACTGCTCAGCACACAGCTGAAGGAGAACAATAACCAACAACATAGTGAGGTGATCTTAAAACACGGTACAGCAAATCCTGCTATCCTAACAATTGGTCTGTCCAGAACAGCAGGCTGCTGGGCATAAATCAGTACCATCAAAGGTGGCTTTAAAGCATTTTACTGCAGCAGTTTCTTGAAATAAAGGCAAGCCAATTAAAAAAAAATTTTGCTTCAAACTACAGATCACTGCTGCCTTTAAAAAAATGCCAACTACCTATCAAGCAGCAAAAAGAGAACTGGCTTTAAAGACATTAGATGAAAAGCAACCTGTTAGTTCCTTTTTCAGGCAAGCACTCACTGTAGCCTGTACCTGGCTGATATGTACAGCAGAAACCTGGGCAGAGCACACGGATGAGTGGCTTGGAGAGTTTGGCAGGGATTTGCAGGGTCCAATTGAGAGCTGCTGCTTCTTCCTTGTTGCAACGATCTTCTGAGCAACTAAAGAAAAACAAAGCACACAGGCAGGTAAGCTGCAGCACACATTGGAAAATAACCTATGCCAAAAATACACAGAATGTACAACACACAGATCTGGGTTTGCTTTGCCAAAGCTTGCTCCGAAGTTGACTGTAATACATCCAACTAAGGTGACAGATGCTGGTGTTCAACAATATGCTCCACGGGAGACTTCAGCTCTAACATCCACATGGATGAAACTGACCCAAAACTCTCACTCCACCAGAAAAGCACCAGAGAACCAGTAACATTCAAGCAGAAGGGGAAAAGGCAGGCGTGCAAGTTACCAAAAGCAACACCAGGAATGCTGTGACAAGTCCACTATGCATTTATAATATGCAAAGCTTACAGAAACAAAGCTTATGGCAGTACAAGTTTTTCATTGTTCTTTCAGGTGTTCTCCTTGCAGACAGAAGATAAATATCAGCAACACTTGACTAACAATGTAGCTCAAGTGCAACTCAGTGCTGTTTACTAGCAGGATCCTGGAAGACGTCCCACATCAGAGCACTAAGGTTCATTAGGACAGCTATCACTCCCAGGCTAAGCAGGGTTAGTTTGCTCTCTGCTGCTGAGGAATACAGTGGACTTTTCTGAATTATCAACACTGCATCAGGATAAACAGTTTTGGAAAACACAAGTTTAAAGCATTTGAAATGTATGATGATCAGAATAGTAAAACTGATAAGGGGTGCTGACACAGAATACCTGCATTAGTGATGCCACACATCACATCCCTTTCAAATTCATTATGGGAAGAAGCTCTAGCATGATTCTTAGTTTTAGCTAAAGTTACTCAGCACCAGCATAGCTAGAAAAATGACAGATTTGTTTTGCAATTTCAGAAATTTTTCTACAACCTGTGAAGAAAAGCAGCGTTATCAAACAGAGTTAGGGTTCAGAGTCATTAACATCTCAACATAATCAGCTTGGCAGACTCACAATAGAAAAACCAAACAAAGCTGATCTGAGAAGCAGCAACTTCCATACCTCTCCTGCAATGTTTCAATTTTAAAAGCCAACCTATTTCAGAAATCTGTTCTCTGATATGCTGGAATTTCAATTAATTCCACTATTCAGCTAAAACCTTTGCAAAGAGCTCTTTTTAGGTCATAAACACCTAAAAATAAAATTCTTTACATTACATTTTTTGCCTACCCCTTGGGTCACAAATTTAAAAGTCAACAAAAATTCAGTTTTCAGTAACAGAGACTAGTGTGGTGGCTAATCAAAAACATTACTAACAAAATTTAGCTTCCTTGCATGCAGTATTCTTCACAAAGTCATGCACTTCATGAAACTTGTGCAAAGGAGTCTGCAGTCACTTGCACCATAGCCACCCAAACCAGTCAGCAAGGCACATGGACAACAATTATTGGTGTCTACTTCAAAAGTCCCACAGAAACTTGTTGTAATAAGACTAACAGCATTCCATCTGTCTGGTTCAGAAAATACAAAAGGATTTTATGTAAATTCCAATACTACTTTTTCTCAATACATTATAATACAGGCAGAGATATTGTTTAGCAGAGTAAGCATACGATTCCTTCTCAAATGAATGGAATTTTAATAACAAACTGGTCCGTGGCTTATGTTTTTCATGTAAATGAATGATGGCATAACCATGATTTAGTGAGAATACATTGTATAAAAAATGGCTTCTACATATGAAGAAGCAGCTTCATTAGTTACATCCCACCTCCAATCGGCCTCTTATCATCCTGAAAGGATGATATCAGTTAATTTATCTTTCCATGGCATATTGATCATAACCTTCATCAGCTAATCATGTTTAAATTACAGAGGAATATCGTAGCACTCTGTCATTTCAAACCCATTGGTTTATTGATCTGGAGCCTGCAAAGCCATATATTAAAATATTTTAAAACACATTAGTGAATGCAGAGAGCAAACCGAAGGTCAGATTTTAATATATCTGCATGGATTTGTCTTCATCATATGAGGTAAAGACCTAAATTAAGACCAAAACTGAATTAAAAACACACATGAATGAGAACTACCTTCTCAGCAAAAGCCTCTACTCTCACATGAAAGAGGTAATTAGTCAAGGGAAATATTTACCTCACTCCTTCAATCTCAATACAGGTGTGTTTGTAGCATCCCCATTAACAACATAATGCAGCCTTGCTAAATTATCACTCTAAAAGGCACAAGCCAAAAAAGCCCAAGACAGTTTGAACTCACCTACTCAAACACATGACCTGAATGCTAGGTGAGTACTACAAAAGCAGACATCAAAAAAGGTAATATTTAAAAGAAATAATAATTTAAAAAAGCACAAACTGTTACTCTAGAAATACACAGATTAGCACATAATTAGAAGTGTGGAGAGTAATCCATAAAGCAGCTGGAAACTAAACCTTACACACAGCAGCACAAAGGGCAATTTATCCTGTGTGCTGTGAAAATGTAAAACTGCAGCAGAAGATCTAACATTATCTCCTCAAAATTGTGCTACAAATTCTAGAATAGATCACACTCTAAGCCTCGAATTTCTTCACTCTTCCCTCTGTTAGAAAAATGATGTGCCCCCTAATGGAAATCCCCTTCTGAGCTGCCAAACCTTCCCAATTCCCCCTCCATTTCGGCAACAAGGCTAATATCCCCCGCCAGAGCACGATTCCTCCTGCCTTTCCCCTCTCTTCATTAGGCAACCTGCTCTCCTTTGAGACACCAAACAGGTTTTGCCTCTTTTATTGCAGTCCTGTAGCTGTCACTCCATAATTAGACTGCATTCAATATTCAAGTGCTCAGGGCTACTTGCCCTTGGATACGATGGTGATAGGAGCTTCAGAAGTACCTAAAGGAGTACCCTGACCCTTCAAAGTTTGCAACATATGAAAGACATGACTGATCATCTGTGGGGCAATCGCCGGACTGTCAAAAGACCTACTGTGCTCTTTCTAAAGCTACCTTGAGAGAAGAGATGAAACCTAAATCTTGTCCATCAGAAGTCAATAAAAGGGGTTCAGCACATATCTCCCCAGCAGTGCTGCTGCAAATTCACATTTTCTACATCTTCTATTCCAGAGAAGAAAGCTCTGAAATACACAAAACTTAAAATGGCTGGCACTGAAAACCCCACAGATCTGCTAACTCCTGCTGCTGACATCTTCAGACATAGTAGTTAGGGAGGAAAAAAACACAGTTAAATGGTTGTGTAGCAAGACAGAAACACACCATAATTATAAGACCCAGGGCCAGATCCAGAGAACAGCTATACTGTATCGCTTGTTCAGCCTCAAAACCCATTTCTGTTACACCTTTGTCAGAACTCAAAGTGACCACTCGTTAGCCTCTTGGCAGTGGCCAGAAAAATCCATCTCGTTCCCTCAACCTTAACTACGAACAGGTTCACACTGGATTTGTAAGCAACTTTGTCAGAGTACTCCTAAATTGGATTATGTCCACAAATGTGATTTGTTTTGTTTGTTTGTTTTTCCCCAAATGGCAGGACCACCACCATCACATGTTAGGTGGGACCTCTGATGAAAACCATGGTGCAAGAAATGCTGCGCTTCAGGAACACTTGATGTCAGCTATGGCCATAAGGAAACATCAATTTGCAGTTAATGAAAGCCAACTAGTGTACTTCATTAACCAATTTAAGACTACTCAGAGACAAAACCTTCAGGTTAACATTGAAGTGCCTGTAATTGAAATGTCAGTTCAGAGGAAGCTATACAATTAAAACAAACAATTGTTCGAGAAAATGAACAGCGAATGCAAGAAAGCAGAAATATTTTTGCCCCAGAGCTTTCAGGTTCCATCTCATACCAAAGATAATTCAGTGCTTCTGAAGTTAATGTAAATATACTTGCTAAGATCTATTTCTAAAACAGATGAACACTGACTTAATCTGAGGCATATATAAAAAATAATCAAGACAGTGACAAGCATTTAAACTATTTTTAAAAATCAATTGCATTCTATTTTTATATACAAAATTAAGCTATCAATTTCAGAGAGATTTTTACTTTAAGCCTTCTATCTGCAGCATGAAAAGCTAAAAAAAAAAATTATTTGCAATGTCAGGAACTCTTCTGCAAAAAACAGGGTTATGCCAAGGATATGTTGAGTTATAAGCCAGCAGAACTGATGTTGAGCAAATATTTGGTCTTTGGGCAAGACTGATGCTTATCTCTTCTAAATTTAAACTTGATTTCACAAGTAGAATGAGTAGAAGCTATATCTTGCTTTTAGGCCTTGTTAATTAAAAGCATGTGAAAACCCTGGTCTGCAAGATGAATAAAACATCCAGGTTTGGAGAGAAAGCTCTTGACTTGAATGCGCCTCTTTTTCCATGCCTGACCTAACTCACCAAAACAAAATTAACCTTCCCACCTCCTGCCCCTTTGGTCTCCAATGCTACTTTTGTTAGCCAAGTTGATCCTGGGTGAGCAGCCTATAGGAATTCTTGCTGGGATACTGGAAGGACCATGCCAGCAGGCATGGGAGCTGGGTGGTGTAGCTGCCTCTGAGCAGGACAGCAAGGCTGCAGCACTCCAGGTCAGCAGATCTGCGTTGCAAACCACCACTGCTGCCATTTGCACATGGAAAATGTCCCCCGTATACTAATTTTGGCCAAACAAAGCTCTCTTGTTCTGCTCTGGGCGGGAGGAATAGCTGAGCCTCCATAATGAACCCACTCCTCTTTGTGCCCTGCTTCTGAGCTAACCACCACGAGAAATACTGTTGCCAGAGTAACTGCTCTGCAGAGTTGTCTTTCCTTGGTTCAACGGGCTGTTCACATGTCAACTTCCTGTGCAGCGCGAGGCTGCTTTGGCAGGGGCAGCCAGGTCCCTAAAATCTCATTAGCACAGCTTCATTCAAGTAGAAGGACAAGAAAGGCAGAGACCTAGGGGGAAAATGCTCCTTACAAGAAGTTCAAGACACAAGGTAAGACTGTCTCATCTAGCTCCACACCTCTGAAAACTGAACAACTGAACACAAAGGTACCTCAGCATCACACAACAGATATGTCTAGGGAAACCTCATCTAGCCTAAGACCCGATCTCTCCCTGTTTTAAGGTGGGTCCTGGAAAATATCCAGAGGTACCAAAAATCTGATCACTGTTCTCTGTCCAAAAGGCAGTGAAGAGGGTTACTGCTGCTCCCTTTACGTTGCTTTTTACCAAGGAACACTTCAAATAATAAAAGGAAAGACTTCAGGCATACAATACCTGTAACATCTGGCAATATTTCTCCTCTCAGCTATCACCAGTACAAGAGCACTGCGTATTCAGAAGATGCAAATAGTCTTCTTCAATCACCACTAGCTTAAATCAAAATTGGTTTCTCATAAACCCATGCATAAGACCATTTATCTCCACCGTGTGTCCAAGTAGGAGTAAATAACAGGTTCAGTTAAAATCTGCCACTCTGTGCAAAAGATGGGAATGCCAAAATAGTGCAGTAAATTTCCTTCCACTTATTGACAGACAGAAGACAGCTTTCAGCTGAAGCTGGAATGCTCACTGCTGACTGAAAAACAACAGAAGGGACGAAGATCTCATTAATACCTGTTTTACTGCTGGGGAAAAATATATCTGAAAGTTACACAAATATTACATTTTCTTAAAATAACTCCCCCTATACTCACAGATCACTTTGAACAACAAACAACATCGTATCTTTGTGTAAAGTCTCTGTTCAATTCACATCACCCACCAGGGATTACTAAAAGGTGAAGAATTAGTTTTAAATTAATCCCAAGTGGTCTTACTGACAGGAATAGCTGAAAATGAATGGCAGCTTTTTGAAATTCCATGACAAATTTTAATTCTTTCTGCAAACTTGTGGGTTGGAGCAACACTTCATGACAATTACTGATTTGTCTGCTTTTACAGATCATCCACCAAACCCTGCCTACAAAAAACCTGGCCGCAGCTAGTGCTAAACAAGATGCTTGAAAAGATGATGATTTATAAGGAAGACTAAACCATATCTGCACTGTACTGCACCTTTGAAAAGGGCATGTTCTCACTGTACAGACAGCCAGAGGCTGCAGAGGTATTTTTAAGTGTGAGAAAACTCATGTTTCCTCACAAGGCTTATATAAGAAACCTGATTCTCTGTTTAAGCAATAAAAATTGTTAAAAATGAATTTTACATCAGTACAAGGTCAATATATTTGCTTAGTGCTTAAAACTGCAAGGGAAGGAAAGAGCTCCAGAACATCACAAATTTTGTAACCCTCCATTTTTGAACACCAAGTGTGAGGACAAGCACAAACTCCACCATCCAGCTTGACCCCATGCTGCTGGAGTCCCTCCTGGAGCTGATGTGCTTGACACTTGTTCCCTTCCCTCCTTTATTCCTGTAATTCCGACAGAACAGAGAAAATAATACAGTGGAAAGTATCCCAGCTGGCATCTTCAGCCAACAATATGAACATCAGGGCCTGAAGAACATTAGATACACATTAACTAATTCCTGCATAAGTCCTGGTTCCTAAAAAATCCCAGTAACCTCAATAGAACCTAGCAGGGACCTGGAAAGGGAAAGTGGACAAAGCATAACTAGTATAACTGACACATCAACAAAATCATCTTTCATCAGAGGAACAAAAATAATTTGCTCCTGCCCGTAAGCCGTGCTGATGGATGTTAACTTGCTTCATGTGAAAAGCCCTGCCTGAGGAAAACACACTGTGGGAAGTTAAGATACAGAGCAACTTACATTTTTATGGCAGCTGCACTTCAGCTTAACGTTCCATGTTTACAATAAATAAGTGCTCAATAAAAATGAATTTATTCCACAATTACACATTACAGGCGAAGCAGTAATAACTACAAGTGCAAGCACTACCCACAAGTGCTTCTGAATGGGAAACATTAATGAAAGTGTCCACTATTAAAGGCCATTGTGCCTGTTATATTAAATCAAATCCATTCTTTAGGCTAAACAACTTTTATACTTCTCCCTTGAAAAAAAGAAAAGCTTGGCATACTGTGTGCCAGCTGTAATACAGAAACAAGTACTGGACTCTGACAGAATTTGGGCTTGGATTTAGCCACTTCTTGAGCTACCGTCTCGGGGGGGGGGGGGGGGAGCCAGTATGTTTTTGCAAGTGTCCTAAATGTGTTGCCAATAGAAATTAAACATTTTCAGTAACTACAGGCTTAAAAAACTCTTAACCTTTCAGTTCTTTCCACCAATGATTAATCTGTTCCATGTAACATAACCAACAGCCAATTGGCAGTGTATTCTTGCGTGCAAGCACATCACCTATGGCTGAGGCAAGCAAATACACCAAACCATTACAGAACATAGTGTGTAGTTGCACGAGATGCCACTTCTAGCAGCAAAATTGGCTTAAGAACTTTTT
The DNA here is from genome assembly GCF_020740795.1 of Apus apus. Taxonomy (NCBI): domain Eukaryota; kingdom Metazoa; phylum Chordata; class Aves; order Apodiformes; family Apodidae; genus Apus; species Apus apus. The sequence goes on along the minus strand of NC_067287.1, from coordinate 39,428,626 downwards.
AACTCAGGTCTTTTCCATGACCCAGTTTAAGCTGTGGTCCAACAATCCGCTGGTATGAGCGCAGCTGAAGTACAACATGCAGCCAGCCACTTCTTAAGCTATTTTTCGCTGCAGAAACAGTGTGCTTTAAAACCATCCCTGCAGAGATGAGGTGTTATTCTGCACTAAACACAAATCCACTCAATGCTCTAACAGACCGTGGTGGCACTTGCCAAGATAACCTCTATTTCACATCAAAACGTAACTAACAAGGGAGGGAAACTGAAGAGTGCAAGTCCTTACCTCTGAGCCTGCATAGCAAGAAAGAGGCAAAATAACTGCAAAAAACCCAACCCTACAGTGGAGGACACCAAAAGCACCAGAAAATTTTAGAGGACAAAGTGCCTGGTTAACAAATCTTTAAGTTCTTAAAACAAATCCATTCCATACATCCTGAATTTTTACTACTTGACTAAAATATGCTGGGTAGTCATGTAGTCATGTTAACCAGAGAGCTTTCACTCTTGCATTATTTCCCTGTACTTCTGAAGCACCTGTGCACAATCCAGACAGAAAAGCCTCTCAACACAGCCTCATGGTTACCAAGAGACCTGCCCCTTACCCACTGTCAATAAGGTAAGCCAGCACATGTCGAAACTACTGCATAACTTTCAAGTGCTGTCATTCTATTTGTTATGTAGAACTGCCTGCTTCTGCAGGTTCAAAAGAGTAACAAAAAATAACACGGGACGTCAATAAAGACAGACTACAGGAGACATGGTATTAAGCCATGCCAATGCCAAAGCAAATGCAACCATTTCAGCTGCCAAGTCAAAAGGTGAGGTGCTATTAAAAGAGCTGGCTAAGAACAAAGGCGTCTCCACCACTGCTGCACACCATGGAAAGACAAGCAGCCAATATTCCCACCTTCCCTTCCCAAACACGTACTGCTGCCAGTGACAGGGAACTTCTTCTTGCAGCCTGAACCTGTATTCTCAAGACATGGAAGAAATATCAAAGGCTCCAAGCTTCCAGAGCTTTATTTCTGAAGACTCAGTAACTCCTGGTTTTCCTCCCTTCTCTGCCTGATAAATACTGAATTTCTGCATCACTTTGGGAATTGCAGTAACACTGGATACTGCTTTCCAAAACATATAAATGTATGTGTTAACTTGGTAATGTTAAATAAATCCACTCAGTTTTCTAAGCTGGAGAGAAGCTGTCACACTATATAGGTAAAATTATGCCCATAAATCAATCTTTTAGCAGTGTTGATACATGTCAGTTGTCACAAGTAAGTTTCTAATAAGCAGTAAAATCCTTCACTAGCTGTGAATGAATACTGTGCACTGATAAAGAGGACTGCTTCCTCTCATTAACACATTGTTTTCCTTGTGGGAGCTTCAAAGTTGCTCCCAGAACAGAAGACAACTTCTAATAGAGGATCCAATTCCTACTTGAACTCCGTTTACCTCATGATATTAAAACAAATTTATCCTAATTTATATCTCAATTACCCTGTAGGACTGTTAATTTGCTGGAAATGAAAGTATTGTATGATTGCTCCTATTACTTATTAGATTTAAATTCTGTCTGTAATAAACAGTTACCTTCAGGATGGAACAAAGTCAAGGCTACTCATGCTAATTTTGGAATGGAAAAAATTGCCATGACAGCCAAGTACACAGCCATGAAGCTGGAATTACAGCTTCTACAAAACATCTACAAAGCTGGGTAAGTAATGCTAGATAGTTTGCTTATGTGTATTAATCTTCACTTTCTCTACTGTGGGATAGTTAAAACTTTAAGCTGTACATAACTGTTTGACCTACCCATTTATATTCTTCTGGGAATGATGGTCACTGCTCAGCATCAGGTCTACCTGTAGCAGAGCAGGCTCTCCAAAGCAAGATCAGGATCATCCTGGCTGTAGTTAACCAACAGGAGAAATGTCTACATGGAACATCATGTGCACTACAGATCTATTGTATTATTACGAAGGCTCCTCAAAGAGTTTAAAGCTGCATCTTATTACTGATTTCTTTCACCCTACTAAAACAATTTGATAACTCCTCAGAATCAGATAGCTTCCAACAACTACTAGGCTATTTCATAATACAAGCAAATAGGAAATGTGTGTATGAACACAGGTATTTTATACTGAAAAATACAGTTTGACAGTCACCACCACCACTAATCACAAGTTCAGCCACAATGGGCTAGTTCAGTGTTAATGATTCTTAAAAGATTTTAGTACAATTCTCCTTAAAATAAATTTACAACCACACCTTACTGGTACCTTTGGTTTTTTGTGATGCTTTCATTGAAATACACATTTCAGCTCTGGCTCTCAGAAATAACAATTGTTCTTGTTTTACCAGATATGAAATACAGCTATAAACAATAAGACTCAGTATTAAATCTCTCTAAACAATGCCAATATATGTATTTTCTTCCCCAGAGGTAATTATAAGTAACACTGTGGATCACTTATGCCAACAACTTTGATGCAAATCACTGTCTCCCAAGATTAGGTAAGCAAATATATTAATAAATCTGCTAAACAATCTGGAAAGCATCTGGCATCTAAAGAAATGTAAACAAACCTATGTTTTCTTCACTACTCAAACTGTGCTGCAAGTTGAGGATTTATAAGCCAAACACTATGTCAGACACACAAGTAAAGATTCTGCACATGGATTTACCCAACCAGTAGATCATGAAGCTCTGTTTATCATTATGATGGAATCAAGTAATAAATTCTGTTATTTCCCAGAAAGTGCTGCCATACAAAGGTTAAGAAATATTGAAACAAGAAAAAACCACAAACATCAAACAGCACATTCAAATACATCAAGGTGAGGTGTTTAGCAAAATGTCCCTAAAAAAGTAATTGGGTTTTTAGCTATCCTTTAAAACAAAAATTAAGCATAGTATTGTTGTATGTTATTACATTTTATGTCAAAACACAGAACTACTTATTAATCCTAGTAATCATGTCAAAACACAGAATTAAATAACATAAAACCATACCATGCTTAAGAATTTCACCACCTGTAAATTTCACATTTACATTTTGACGTAGCTTCATGGAAAGGCTATTTTGTACAGCATGCTGTACAAAAAACCCCCCCACTTTTCATAGACAATATTTATACTTTCTAAATATTTACACATCCAACAAGCTTCTTAATAGCACACAAAATGATAAAGAGTTCTGCTTATATTAGTGAGAGTCAGACCTGGCCATTCTTGTAGAAAGAAATAAATTTATTCAGATTTACTAAACCAAATTCATCTTGTCTCATTCAGGGGGTTTTATTATTTCATCTGTGAATAAAAGGTTTTGTTACAAAAAAAAAAAAAAAGAAAAAAAGGCCCTTCTTTAGAATAATTAATGCTTTATTTTCTAAAACTGCCAAAATGATTAACAAGTTTCTTAAAAACCCGAAGTCTCTGAATTGAGAGGTGCAACCATGCATTGCTACTACAGGACTGTGTGCATACACAGCCCACTTGGTCCCAGAACTCCACTCCAAGCACAAGCTCCAGTCTTCTTTCTGATGCTCTGCTAATAGTTACTTGTTCTTGAGTAAAACTACCTGATTTTATTTAGCATTTAAATATCCAGCCTCACTTATGCTCTTTTACAGCTAGGTATTAACTACTTAGCCAGTGAATATGCATGAATTTGCATTGGTAATCTGTGGCAGATTCTTTTTCAGTCAGTATGTATTTGAAATAATAACAGAGGTGGCTCTGCATGAAGAATTCTGTTCTCTTTTGTTTCCATGTTTTTAATATACAACTTAACATAGGAAGGGAAATTGTAATGCATATCTTTAATCAAGCCCAGCGTTTTGTCTCCTAAACTTTTACCCATTTTCCAGCCATCCAACTTTCCCTGTCACTGTGTGATGCAACCATGAAGATACTGCTCCAAACTGCAGTCTGATTAATAAAGCCATATAATTGAAGGCACGGTTCACTTCTGTAGTGATGGATTAAAATTAATGACAAGCTATTTCTGTCTCCCCCTGCCCTCCTGGCACATCTGGTAGACACAGTCATATGGCAGGCCAAATGCTACAAAGCAGACAGCTTACACATGGAGGAGCCACCCATTCTTTCATTTTTAAAACTAAAATAATTTGAGATACCTTTAGGACACTCCAACTTCACTTTTACAATGCTGAGGCAGCTGCACCCAAAGGTGACAAAATCCAGAGTAAAACTGTGTTAAAATGTAAGACTCAACAATAACCCTACAGCAACATCCACAACAGGCACAAACACAGCACTGCTTCCAAGGCCTGAGTCGAGTATGTTGCTCATCAAAGTCAGGAAATACAACAATCCTCCTGAAATTTCTAGAAAAACCTTCTGCAAAACAAAGCATCGAGGCTCTAAATAAGTTTAAATAAAACACCTCAGACGATCAGCTCATTGTCCACTGAGCCATCAAAATTCACCTCTCAGACACACTAATTCCCATTCTAGTAACTCTTAAGCTTATTGTTACCAAGACTGTCGCTTCACTCACAGGTGAAATAAATCCCATTCCAAAAACTGTCTCCACAAATCCAACAGCAGATACAAAGTATTCTCCTCAATTACTTAAGGCTAACTCCTTTGTTTTTGTGGCTTTTAGGCACATTCAACTACCATAAAAACAGTTATTTGCCAGAGTAGAAGCATTTAACATAAATCTCACAAAACATATAAGCCCCCACTTTGCACTTTAATCATTTGGTAACAGTTACAATAAGATTGTATTAAAAATTTAAACTGCCCTACTTAATGCAATTTACCTTCAAAGGTCCATTTCCAGAGAACGAATTTGAATGATATAAACGTCGAACACTTGATCAGATTTATTGCACTGAAGAATATTTCTCTTGATACAGATCTGATGAGTGAAGGCTAATAGCTTTAGTTTTATTACTTTTTAAGCACTTAATGGGAAAATTTAGACATTTTCACAAGACTAAGCTCCAGCAAGAATGGTACATTTACAGACTGACAGCAGAGAAGAAAGCTGTGCCATCTCTTTAGAGCTGACTGGTTCAATGGTGTTATTAATAGAGAGATTAATGTTGAGTATTTATCTAGATAATTTGTCACACAACAGTTAGGCCTGAGTGCCTCTCTCCTAAACAGGGACAGGGAAAATAAGCAGAAACTGCTGACCACAGCCAAGGTTCCACACCGAATTGGGGCCAAAACCTACAATACTAGAGAAAGACAAGTGAAGCCACACTGCGACTGTAAAATGAGAAGCTAAGTGATACTGCTATAGGTACAAACTAACCAGTTCCTGCTTGCGAGTAGGGGATACACACTAGTTACCCAAGCCCTGGAGAATTACAAAAAAACCCTACCAGCTTCCCACTTTTCCATCCCAATCATGCTTTCCATAAACATGAAAAGTACTTCCAAAATACTACAAAGCAATAGTTCTGCTTGTCCAAAAAGACTTTTTTTTAAACTGAAAGACAGCTGGGAGTCGTCTTGATTTCAATTACTGTAGAGGTATTTATCCAATCAGTCATCAAGTGCTATAAATTTCCTATATTTCTCATTAGTTACACTATTGCACAACTTAAATCTAAACATACCTTTCCGTGAGACTGTAAATCATGATGCCTAAGACACAAGCGACCGTATCAGCCATCAGAAGAGACATAAATGATGAGCACAAGTCAACTGCATATACGCTAAACTGAAGGTGATTTACCCCTCACAATCCCTTTTTATTTTGGAGTATCACCCACAGAAGCACCACTAGCACACTATGTCTCTTAGAGTTTGCATTTATGATGTGAAATCGGCAATAACCTGTCTCTAGTAATAATAACAACAAGTTTTACGCACAAAATCCAATTTTCTATGGAAAAAAAAATTTCTTCAGCGTCTGCCAATAATGTTCCTTCATGAAGTGCACATAGGCAAAAGTCTGTTTTTCTTCAAGCTCTAAATTTGAAATTGTCTTTATGATGCTGAAAACTACCTTGTGCCTTTTCAAAGGGCATGGATGTGATGAGGCACTCCAGAAGGAGCCTAACACAGCAGCGTGCCTAGAAATCCTGTGGACAGCTACGTGGAAATGGAAAAATCTATGTGTTTTTTAGTCTTATACCAGCTTTATAATAGTAATTCTCCTGAATTAAAGCTCCCCCAGGTGACTGACCAGTGCCCATGCTCTGAGCAAGGCATTGCTTTCCCCACAGCTGGAGCCAACCCACAGAGCCAGGCTGACAGCAGTGCCCTGCTTCACGGTCTTCCCAGGAGAGCAGGGGATCCCTCAATGGAGAACAACTTCTAGACACTACTTTTAAAATCCAAGATAAACAATGTTTCTTTCACCAGCAAAGCACAAATAGTGCACACAAATCACCCATGTGCCACCGCCACATGAAAACACATTTTCATTTTCCTACTACATCTGCTTCACGTCTAGTTTCATTAATTGTTGATTTTAAATCCACTGCCAAGGGATGCTGGCTTCCCCAGAAGGCAGGACAACTGCCCAGGCAGAAGCCCTACAGCAGTGGGTGCTGCCTGCTCCCTCTGGTGCCCACAGCCACAGCAGCACCCTCCCTTCATCAGGACAAGGATGACAAGTCATGCACGCATGTGTAAGGCACAGATGAAATTTAACAGGAGGACACTTTCATTCAAGAGCTAAAAAGAAATAAACAGGGGAAAAAAAAAAAAAAGGAGGTGGGGAGAAAATAAAACCAAACATCAGCAAACCGAGGGCCAAGGCACACAACTTGGCTGCTTCACCTTAGCAGTGAAGCCAAATGTGCCAATTGTCAGGGTACCTATCAAGAAACTACTTGATGGGTAGTTTCCCACCCCAGTTCCCCTCCACATTGTAGGTGTTAGCAGTTCAAATGAGTAAGAAAAAAACCCTTTCATGGCAAAATTTCTGTACCACACTTGACATTTTAATCCTGTCTTCCTTCCATGTCCTCCACACTTTAGGATCTCAGACTGGTGGAGGACACGCTTATGGCTATGACATGCAGTAGCACAAGCACAGACGTTGGTAAGGAAAGGACAAGCACCTCCCCTGAACCAGATGCCAGCATCAAGGCAGACAGTGACAGCCAGGAATACGCAGCACAAGTATTTTAAAACAAAACAGAGCATGCACTGCTGAAACAAGTCTGCATGGATCACAAGAAGTTTGTTAACTCTGGAAAGACAAAATTAGTGAAATACCAAAATATGCTAAAGAGAGGCTACTCAAAGGCAGTTTGATATTCTACAGACTTCTCCCCACACCGTACAACACAATACTACACTGTATTTTGTTTTCCACAAAGTACTGATTAGAACCTAGGATGGACAGAGTCTGGCCGTGCTGCTTTGGCCATGTGGGCACACACAACTCCAGTAACTAAGAAACAAAAATGCTTGATGTAAGTGAACAACATTGATTTACAAAATATGCTTAATGCAACACCCCAAGAATCTAGGTATCATTATAGTAATTATATGAACAGGGTAACAAGCTTCTGGACAGTCAAGGGGTATTTTTATGCTTAGCAAAGGATTTGGCATGCCCAGAGGCCAAGAGCTACCCTAGCCCAATCCTGTATCCCAGTTTATATCCCTTAACAAGCATTTCAGAATACTCCAACTTGGTGGGTCTGACCATCCACCGGCAGACCTAATGCCTGGCAGTAAATGAAGTTGCCTGTCAAGCAACTCACTGTTTTAAAACCACTCAACAAACCAGCCAATCCCATCTTGTCTAAAAATAGAAATAAAATTTTAAAGATAAAATCCACAGTGCGTTTACAAAAATCCTATTACAACACAAGTGCAAATGCTTTTTTTTTCTAAGTGGGAAGAGTTAAAAGTTCTACTTTCGATGGGCACAAGTTTCCTTCTGCAATACCAGAGACCTACCACTGCAAGCAACCTCATCAAAACATTTATTTCCAAGTTAAATTAGATGCAACTAGTTTAAGGATTCTCTAATTCGTAAAGAACGAAAAAAATCCAGGTATTTTGAACTCAGAAGCAGTGCAGGATGTTTTCTGGTATACAACTCAGAAGAGTAATGCCCAGATTTCTTCTGGCTTCCTGTACACACCACCCCCATACATTCAGGCAGGCTTTTAAACCCTCAATACACAAGGGCTAATCCCAGAGAAGAAAACAGTTCCAATAGGATTTGCATATGCATACGGATTAGCTGAAAGAAAACTATTTGCAATGCATTTAGAAATGCTTTTTGAAGTAGAATCTATGCTAATAATAAACTTTGATATTTAAAATGTGTTTGTTACACAACAGAGAAAGTTACAAAAGGATTATATTTATTACACAAGTTTTAAATGTTGGATAGCTCAGACAAAAGCCCTCTTCTATTGTAAGAGGAAGGAGTGAGCTGTTCTCCTCAATAAATGTTGCTAAATACACTGCACAAACCCAGGAACAGACAGAAGTTACTGACACTAAGAAATATATTAGCATATTGACGCTTTTTTTGTTTGACAACTTGGATGAAAGAGCTTCAGCTCGCTGTATGCCAAAAACAACAAATACATAAGAGCAACAATTTCTCTTTGGAACCTCAAGGGACAGCCAGAAATCCCAGGGCAGGATGCACCAGCAGAGCAGTGCACACCAGTGCTGCTGCTCAAGGTGACGTCAGATTTTTCCCCCCAAGCTTCCCCAGGCTTTGTATTGCCTTCCGCCTTTGCTCTTACAGCCCCTCCTTTCTACCTTGAGCACAAGTTTTGTTTCCAGGTGTTCAAAAATGCTCTGAGCAGGCTGGTGTTGGTCTTGGTTTCAGAGCAAGGGGCCGGGAGGCATTTTCCCTTGCATCGGTCTCAGCACAAGACACCTTGCATGTTAGCTCCTGTTCTTTCATTCAGCAATGCTAAGCCAACAAAATCATTTTGTGCTCCAAAAATTTGAAACTAAAGCCACACAAGACAGTTAAAAACAGTGACCAAAGGCCAAAGTATTAGGGATAATTAAAGAAATCGAGCTTTAAACATTTAATTGCCCTCTGTATCTGAGAACTTGTTGGAGAAGCTGTGAAGAGCACATGCTGTAAGGGAGCCGAGAAGGTGTTAACACATTTTAAGATTAATCAATAACAAATTAAGAAGAGGATCAGATTAGGTGATCATACCATAATACAGAGCATGGCAGTACGAAGACTTCCTAGCCAGGCAGACTGTCCCCCAAAATGCAGCAATTGAGCCACAGCTTAGACAGGCCTCTTAGAAATAAGACAGACGCAAGCAACGAAAGGGTTGTCGCTGCAATAAAGGAAATGTGAACTGGCACTTTAAGGAGCTCATGCTCTGCTGAAGCCCTTTTTGGCCCTTATCTAACCTTCTGGTCAGCTCCACCACCCTCCATTTCAGCGTCATTAGCAGCTGCAAAAGCAGGGCTACAGGATCATCTCCCTAACAGATTATTACCAAGCAGTATTTTTTCCAATCCTTGCGTCTGGCTGCATCCCCTGCAATTGAGCCCTGTCAGCAGCCGTGTTGTTCCTGTGCTGCTCACTATGCCAGCAGTTTGCTGCTCAGCTCACTCAGCTCAAAAAGAATGGCAGAAATTGTCACTGCTCTTTTCAGCTTCTGTTGCCAGCTCCACCAGGAACTGCTGCCTGATAAAACACAGCAGAAGGATGTTCTTCCGTAATTCAGCCTCTGTCGAGCTGACAGAACACCTGACCTATCTCTATTCTGGTTTTCTCTTTTTCTCTACTGAGAGGAAGGCCCTGCAAGATACAAGACCATTTAACAGCAGCATTATTTTCCCAAGGCACCAAACTCACCAGAGACAAACTCATAATGCAGGAATATATTAGAAATTAAAATCTAAGCACATGAGATCTTAATTAGATTAGAAAATAATTACATTAGAAACTTAAATCATGTTTCCACATCATATTAAAAAATGCCAGGTAGTCAGAGGAGTTTGTATCTAAAATACCCTGCATTTTAAAGAAGCAGAAGTTGGTTGCTATAGATTGGAAATGACACTTGGTGCTTAACAAGAAAACGAGAGCAGACACTCATTTTTAAAGAGGTGCTTCCAAAACGGAACACAGCCTCCATCTCCAGAGATCAGTTCTTCAGATGAGTGCTGATGTCCACAGCAGCACAAAGAACTGGAATTTAATCTGTGGCTAATACAGAGACATTACTGACATGCACATATTCAACAGTAAGTTTTAATATTTGATGGAGGACAACAAAGACAGTGGGACAATAACAAAAATCACATTTTAGTCACAATACTGAATGCACAGGCAGATGAGGGGGAACACATCTAGAAACAAGATTTTCAAGTTTCCCATACCAGCTGTAGAAAAAGGCAGAGGTTTTAAAAATTAAGGAATTTTGCAACTCTCTCCCTCTTCCAGCATTTGTTTTCACTCCATTTTTTGTGTTAATGGAAAACAATTCCTAATTGCTTGCAGGACACTCTATGAATGTGTTTATAACATTTTCTTTCTCAAACACAACTTATATGGTCCAATAAAAGACACTGCTTATATCTCTCACTTCCAGGTCTATTGCCAATAAACAGCAAATGACTACCAAACGACTATCAGGCTTCCTGCCCCAGGATTTCTCTTCCAGTTTGCATCAAAGGATATAAACCTACTGGTTCAATCCTGAATCTTCAGTACTAGAAGTCCTATTTTGATGAAATATATCAACATTCTTGTTTCTGTTCAGTGAAAAATTTGCACATGAAGAACTAGGTCACTCACTGATTGTCCTTTTCAGAAAATGTAACAGCTGTCACCTACTCCGTAACATCAATAGCTCTGTGGCACCATTGTCTTCCAGGTTTCAAGTAACTTGTCCTAATGCATACATTTCAAATTAAGACTCAAATAAAGTGCTATAAACTTAAACCTACAAAATGTAGAAGTTACATGAAAAGTTCTGCAGAGATTACTGCTTTCTACCAGTAACCTGGCAAACCACACACTTCCCATAGTGTGGGGAACGGTCCATCTTCTCTCCCCCCACATAAGACTAAACATAGTTAAAAACTAAACCTCCCTGGAACTTTTATTGACACTACATCATTCGACTTCTCTGTACAAATTACAGCACTTCTTTAATGCCATACCCCAGACTGTACCCTCCACACCCCATAATTTAATTCCAAGAATGAGAAAACCAAAAGCAGACAAGTCATCAGAAGATCTCTTTCCTCCACTTGCTTTTGAATCTGGTACAGATTTTAAGAAATCTGACAGAGCAGTACAAGTCTCAAAGTCCCTGCAGTTTTCATGAAAAGCAGTGACCAGGCAAAGAACATGTGAAATTCCCAACAAACAGCACAGCTGGAACATCAACGAATTGCCAAGCACAAGGAAAACCACACACAAGAGACCTTTTAAGTCCCCAAGGACAACAGAAAAAAACCCAACACCTTTGAACCAAAATGTATAAAAAGTGTGAATTTAACTCATCAGAAATTATAAATCCAAGGAAAAGGGAGCTCTAGTATAGTTTGTTATGTTGCTTGCACAAATACCTGCTGTTTTCCAGGCAGGTCCTGCTGCTGCTAACTGCTCCCTGGGATGAAGGCTTCTTCACACTCTTGGTGTTTCCCCCGAAGTGCTCCAGAGGTAGAGCTCTTTTTGAGACTTTCTGTATGATATTGACTTCATACATCAAATAATTTCCTCTGACTCACTACCATGGGCCCTCTCCCAGAAGAATGTGAAGTCTGATGTATGATAGCAGAACTGGTAACATGGCATTGAAGTATTTACCCAAGCAGAGCTTCTGCACTCAGCTATGGCACAATCCTCCAGCAAGGGAAAGGTCCTGGAAAGGGCTTTTCCACTCCACGGGCACCTGCAGTCTTACTGCTGTTTTTTGAATTTGGTTTTTAAAACAAGAAGTATAGGAAGCATCTAAAATAATATATACATATATACTCGTCCTACGTGGAACGATAAAAACAATAATTAAAAAAACATGGAAAAAAATAAGTGGAAGCAAGGGGCAAGCAGCAGGGGGGTCCCCGGGACCAGCCAGGGCGCGCTGCTCCAGGCTGGGCTGCGGTTCTTGAGGACATGGTGACCAGCCCTCTTAACTCTCCTTCTTAAGAAAACAAGCAAAAAAACAACCCCAAGCTCTGCAGCCAACGACCAAAAAATTGTCGTTTCCCGGTAGTGGTGCAGCATGGAGGAACTTGTCTAAGTTTCATCAGTTCATCTGGGGGCTGCACCTTGAGTCCTGGGGTCAGTTCTGGGCCCCTCACCACAAGAAGAAGGACATGGAGGGGCTGGAGTGTGCCCAGAGAAGGGCAGCAGAGCTGGGGAAGGGGCTGGAGCACAAGACTGAGCAGGAGCAGCTGAGGGAGCTGGGGGTGTCCAGCCTGGAGACAAGGAGGTGAGGGGAGACCTGCTGGCTCTGCAATTGTCTGAGAGGAGGCTGGAGCCAGGGGGGTTGGGTTCTGCTCCCCAGAACAAGTAGAAATAGCCTCAGGTTGTGCCAGGGCAGGTTTTGATTGGATACAAGGACAAATTCCTTCCCAAAAGGGGTGTCAGGCCTGTCCACCTAGAGCAGTGGTGGAGTCCCCATCCCTGAAGGGATTTCAAAGCCGGGTAGATGTGGTGCTGAGGTGCATGGGTAAGCGGTGGTCTTGGCAGTGCTGGGTTAACAGTTGGGATTGATGGTCTGAAAGGTCTTTTCCGACCAAAACTAAGTGATGAATAATCAGTGTGATGCCACAGAAAGGTTCCAGCTGGACTTTACTGAAACCCAAGGAACTGGGGGAGCCAGGGGACCTGCTCCCCAGCTCCACATCCCACCCAGCTCCCTGCTACTCCTGCTCCCTCACTGAAGAAGCCTTCAGGCCATATCTAGTGCAAGAGTGAACACTGCCTCATCCTACAACAGCTGTCAGCAGAAAAGCACCGAGACTTTATTTACTTCCCATTAGACTGATTAACATTTCCTAATGAAAATACATCTATAAAAGCTGACTTGATGACACTGATAGCAAGTGACAGCCTTTCCCCGCAATCCAGCTGCATGGCGATTCATTTGTCATCTTCCATCCCTTCATGGAGATTTTGTACTTCAAGCTACCCCTTTTAGACACAGTTGTTCAACACAACATTAGAATTATTATTTGGATTTGGAAATAAAATATTTCTGGTGTTTACACACAACAGACACACTCATGAAAAAAAATAATCAGTTTAATCTGCAAATAAAGCCTCCAAACCCAAGAGCAGTAGCACAACACCAGGAGCAAAGGTCCAAATGGTGAGGCAGTAACAGCCTCTGCCATCATATACCTGTAACTCCTGCTTCAATATTCACAGGTTTGTTGGTATTCTGGGCATTTTCATGTCAAATTCTTTGTGTTACAGCCACCCACACAAGGTGAAACCTCCCAAATCTGTGTTTGATGGCTCACGTGACTTGTAAATTGGCTTAATCTCGCCAAAATTAAAAAAAAATAATAAATTCAAGTAACTACTGCAACACAACTAACCAGGAGGTGTTCAACCCCTTGCCTTACACAGCCCAAGCTGCAGTAGTAATCAGGGCAATATAAAGGATCTCTTTCATGCTGAATGCTGCAAATACCTTTGACTTGGCTCACCAGCAGGTGTACAATTGAAGTGAACTGCCAAGCTACACTAACTGACTTGACTCTGAATTGAAATTAGATTCCAACCCTTTTGTTTCATCCCGGGAGATTCAAGCTGCACTGATGGCAAAATTTTGTCCTCTCAATACCTGAACATTTGTTTTTTTTCCTGTGCGACATCAGAGTTGCACAGCACCCAGGGAAATGGGTCAAAGAAAATCTGAACCTAAAGCAGGGAGAGATGTGCAATTATGAATACATCATGAGCAAAAATAAAAGCAATTCTTATGCACTAATGGTACATCAAGCTAATTCAAGAAGGCTAGAATCATTAAAAAGGCATCCCAGGGCAGTACACAGTCATTACAATACTGTGCTGACAAGAAATATTAAAATAATAATTTCCAATGTCATTGATAAAATCCATTCTGATAAGCAGGGGAAAAAAAACCCACCCTAATTGTTAATTGGGAAATCAGAAGTAAAATGGGTCTTATTAGCATTTGATCTTATTTTTAAAACTTAACTCCCCCATCTAACAACTCCCAATTCTAAACATCAAGAGCTAAAAAGAATTTATTCCCCTCTGTCTCTGGGCACGCTATTAAGTTAATCCCATGGAACCCAGAATTCTTCTTTTCTATTTCTGACTGAAATTCAGGGCCTGCTCATGCAGCTCTGACCTCAGAGATCAGACCCAAGCGGGACAAGAGTGGAGGCTAAAAACAACCCTCCTCAAATGTTCAAAATCCTGCTTCACTTCAGAGAGCAAGTTTTTCCACAGAAGAGGGGCTCATCAGCACAGGATGCCTGAACACTGACCACACTGGGGAAACTACAAACTATCACACTATCAATGAATTTGTCAATTATTATTAGGATATGGGAAAACGAGCAGTTCATCATACACACATTTCAAAGGACTAAGAACCACCACAACTGCTGTTCACAAATCATGGTTTTCAGCTTCTTAAGACATGAAAGAACTTATCTAAAAACACACAGGAGTACTTTAATTACACATCAGTGTTCATAAAAGGTTTCTGCAGATAAAAGTGAAGTGCTACTGTAAAGCAGTGTCTGTGTTACAAAGCATGGCCCTGATCTGTCACAAGCAGCAGTGAGCCTATCAACTGCAAGGAAGCACTGTAAACAACACATTTGGATTTAACTCAAGAATAAAGCACCACTTTCATAACAACAATCATTCAAGTTATCCTGCCACTCAACTGGAGAAAAAACAGGACATGAGATCTAAGAGAAAAAGCTGGTAGTAGATGAGCACTGACAGAGTTCAGTGGGCTTGGAGGAGCAAAAAATTAGAAATTTAATTTATAATGTGCGTGTAATTAAGTGAGTAAAACACCCTCTAATGCCATTTCCATCTTCTTAATCCAACAGGCAGGGCGACATCATATCAAGGCAGAAAACAGACAGGAAGCTAATTTCAGGAAAAGCACTTTTGTGATGAAACTGCTGATTGGCATGTTAAAGACAAGTCTGCTGTAGCCAGGTAAGGGATGGGGTTTAGACACTGAGACTGTAATAATATAATGGAATATAATAAACAGTGATGAAATCCCAAGAACAGACATCCAGCCAGTTGGGAGCAAAGGCTAGAAACAATTTCAATACACAGAAAGGGGTCTTAATAGGTGTAAGTAGCTCCATGTCTGGCGTACTAACCTGTCAACTATTTTTCCTCAGCTACAAACAATAGAAAACCTGTCTCATCCATCTATCTACTAATTAAATGCAATAATTAGCCTGTACCCCTTTCAAGTTTGCAGAAAAACGCATTTACCTCATGAGGCTGCTGACACCAACTCAGGGTTTCCTCAAAACCTGGAGATCTCTACTTAGCCTGTCCCTTTACCCCTCATCCCTTCTCTTCCTCGTCCACTGACAGTATTTGCATCAAAAAGTGCTTTTTAAAGCCAGGCTGGGCTTTCTGATGTTGGATAACCTGTTTAATTTTTTCTGGAGAGGGTCTGAACACAAGGAGTAACCATCCCATGCTGTGTGATGCTTGCTTTTGATGACCAGGGCTCAACAGTTCCTTTAAGGGACCCAACACACAGTCCCTCAAGGGTTGTATGGCATAATTCACCTGCATTAAACAAAGAAATCAATAAACAAACCACGGGCATGGGATCCTTCCTAGTCATGCAAGCCAGGCTCTCTTGAGGAGTTAGACCTGAGGAAACCCACTCCAGCTCAAGAGCAGGTTCAGAGAAGAGATGTGAAGCAGAAGCCAGCTCGCTTCAGCAGCAAATATACTAAAATTTATACTAAAAATGGAACAATGCAGAGAAGATGAGCACAGCCCCTGCACAAGGATGACATGCCAATTTGTGAAGCATTCCATATTTTTAGACTGGACCAATGGGCCACAGCCAATCGTATGAGGTTTATCAAGACCACGTGCCGGGTCTTGCACTTTGGTCACAACAACCCCATGCAAAGCTACAGGCTTGGGGATGAGTGGTTGGAAAGCTCCAGGGTGGAGAAGTACATGGAGGTGCTGGTTGATGACTGACTTAATGTGAGCCAGCAGTGTGCCCAGGTGGCCAGGAAGGCCAACAGCATCTTGGCCTGCATCAGGAATAGTGTGGCCAGCAGGAGCAGAGAAGTGATGGTGCCCCTGTACTCGGCACTGGTGAGGCCACACCTCGAGTCCTGTGTGCAGTTCTGGGCCCCTCATTTCAGGAAGAATGCAGAGTTGCTGGAGTGAGTCCAGAGAAGAACTACCAAGCTGGTGAAAGGTCTGGAGAACAAGGCCTATGAGAAGAGGCTGAGGGTACTGGGATTGTTTAGTTTAGAGAAGAGGAGGCTGAGGGGAGACCTTATTGTTCTCTACAACTACTTGAAAGGAGGCTGTAGAGAGGTGGGAGCTGGGCTCTTCCATCAGGTGAATAATGACAGGTCCAGAGGAAATGGCCTAAAGTTGCACCAGGGGAGGTTTAGATTGGATATTACAAAGAATTTATTTACTAGAGAGAGTGATTAGACAGCAGAATAGGCTGCCCAGGGAGGTGGTGGAGTCACCATCCCTGGAAGTATTTAAGAAAAATATAGATTTAGTGCTTAGCAGCATGATTTAAGCACTGATTGGGTAGATTAGGTTATGGTAGGGGGATTTAGGTTATGGTTGGACTTGATGATCTTCCGGGATGATTCTGTCCAGGGTTAGGACTCTAGCTTTAAGGGTCGAGGGTAGATGATCTAGCTGATGTGGTGGTGTTGGTCACTTGATGATCTCCAAGGCCTTTTCCAGCTGTGGCAATTCTGTGAGGTGACGGAATGGCTGCACAGAGATGCACACAGCACTGAAGTGTCCACTCAGTCCATGTCCCAGCCATGTCAAGTCACAAGCTATTCTGGACAATTTTATTAAATTCCATCAGGTGGGGTTATTTACATTTTCTCTTCCTCAACACACAAAGTGGCTGGAACAACATCAGAGTTGCATCAGGTTAGTGGACACTTCATCGTAAGAGCTTTTGAACACAATTTCACTGAAGTAACAACCCATTTCTTGCCAAAAGTAAAAAAAAATCAAGTTACTTTCACTTGTCAAAGGCTTTCACAGTATTAACAGTCATTAATGGTCTCCTATGAAAACAAGCTGAGAGGGTTGGGGTGTTCAGCCTGGAGAAGAGAAGGCTCCAGGGAGACCTTAGAGCACCTTCCAGTGCCTGAAGGGGCTCCAGGAAAGCTGGGGAGGGGCTTGGGACAAGGGCAGGGAGGGATGGGACATGGCAACAGTTTTAAGCTGAAAGAGGGGAGATTTAGAGGAGATATGAGGAAGAAATTCTTTACTGTGAGGGTGGTGAGACCCTGGCCCAGGTTGCCCGGAGAAGCTGTGGCTGCCCCATCCCTGGCAGTGTTGAAGGGCAGGTTGGATGGGGCTTGGTCCAGTGGGAGGTGTCCCTGCCCATGGCAGGGGGGTTGGAATGAGATTATTTTTAAGGTCCTTCTGAACCCAAACCAGTCTGGGATTCTGTGATTCTATGATTAAAGCAATGGCGCCCAGTCCCAGCCAGCCCCAACACACCCATTACCTCCCAGAATAGTCAGCCCTGATGAACAGAATGGTATTTTACACCCTTTTTCTAAAGGAAAGATAATTTTCAAGTTTTCAAACTTCTACCCCTTGCCTTTCAAAGACCTGCACACAGATTGTGTGAATCCCTGGTACTAAAACCCATTTTGTAGCCTAAATTCAACCTGCACATCCCCGAGTTGCACAAACCAAGCTCTCCCTACTAACAATTAGCACTGTTCATTCACACCCCCTCACATAATGGGGTTAAGGAGTTGCATTGTTTCCTGCTGAAATAAAGAGCAAAAGTGATCAGGAGCTGGATTTAGTCCCAGAGATGTCTGGCAACTGTCACACATTTATACTAAAGCATTCCTAATCCTATTAGTTGGCAAATATTAAATAGCTGGCTGCCTGCCTTGTAGGTAAAACAAAACCTTGTTGTGTCTTTCAACACAGTATGTTTGTCAACTCCTTCTACTTACAGCTGACATGTAGGAGAGACAAATAAGCTTCCTAGCAGCTTACAAGTGTATCACACCAGCTTTTTGCCAAGAGACTTTTCTCTCAAAAGGTCCCTGAGGGAAAGAAAATTTAAAAAAAAAAAAAAAGCAGACTGTACAAAGATCCACAAACACCACAACTTGGAATGTGTAATTAAAAATCTAATAATAGCTAGCACTCAAAAACAAATGTGCTAACAAAAAACTCTAATGGTTCTCTGAAACACATTCAAAACAGAAAATCCAGGCAGTGAAAAACAGTAATCCCTGCTAGTAGCTGAAGTGAAAACAGTGAGCAAAGCACAGCGACAGCCTGAAATACTTTGCCCTGAAATTCTACCACAAGGATGGGTGAAAACACCCTTATTGGGAATTAAGCCTCATGCACTGCCCATCAGTATCTTGCATTTTAAGATGAGAATGTTTTGCTCTTCTTTTTTCAATTTCAGCTGCCTTTGTACACAGCTCTGACAGGTCCTGATGTGAGACTCTCACGTAGCCACGGACAGCGCAGGGCTTTGCAGCGAAAAGCTGGCAACAGAAACACACACACCCCCGGCCCAGGATGAAGGAACTCTGAGAAGTCTTGCAAGGTCAATAAGGAGGTTTTTACACGCACTAGAACTGCTGTGAGGAAGAGCTGGTCAGTTCAGCCGCTAGACAACCGTGGTTAGAAGAGGAGACAGCAAAGCCCCAAGACACCTGGCTGAATTTCCACTAGAGGGTGCACGAAGTCCATCTCCTGCAGCAAAGCCCAAGTTCAGCCTGGCTTCCCCAGCCTCAGCTCTTCCAGAGGGTTCCAAAATTGTTACAGATGGCCAGAAAGCCCTTCTGTTACTCCCTTTTTTTTGAGACTGTAGACAATGATCCCAAATATCTCCTACAAGGCAAACTAGAACATTGCTCCTAACGATGTTTTAAATCACCCTTAAGCAGCCAACTTCACTTCTAACCCCCAACCTCTAAGACTTCAGAAATGCCTCCTTATTCCTATCAATTTTCCCAGTTTTTTCTTATTTTCTCAAATGTGCAAGACAATTTTCAACCACTGTGCCCAAAGAGCCTCTCAGTGTCTCCAGAAGCACTAAACCAGAGCAAAGAAATAAAGTCAGCTCCAAAGCAAGCTGAAAAATAAAGACTGAAAACAGCTGAAAATGTTTAAGACTGAAGGTGCTGGCAGAGAATCAGTGTCCTGTGTTGATCACAAGGAACCCTCTACTTCACTTAAGATACTATAACAAAATAAATCCCTAAAAATGAGCATTTTCATTAACTAAACATTCATGAATACCTGCAAACCAGGCAAGTACCTGAGCCATCAGGTGGTTATTTCAAACCCCAGCTGCAGTGCTGTGTGATATGCTGGATGGAAAGAAGGAATCCTTACCATCTTGGAAGACTCTCTCCACATTGAGTCCGTAGGTGGCACAGGTTTCATAGTAAGTGCATCTCTTGAGATCATTCGATAACTTCCTGGCCCGGGCATCGTCTATGACCCGCGGGTTGCTGGAACTGATCGCATCTGCGGCAGCAGCAGGGAGAAAAGACAGAGCTAAACATCATTCTTATAATTACCAACACCCAAGCAGTGAATTTCCATACAAGCCATGACTTCCAGATTATTTATTTTTGTTTAGGACACAGAGGAGCACAGGATTCTAAATTTATACTTCCATTGCTAAAATCACCAGCACAGGTTGATTCCAAAAAAACATGAAAAACCTAAATCTTTGTTACCTTAAATATAGATTTAGGTCACTAGCTGCAAAAACCCACAATCATATGAAAGAATATGAGCTCAGATGTGACATAAAAAAACAAGTGGGTGATGAGGCCTCCTAGAAATACCAGACTCAGATAAAGAGTGAAGCACAAAAGGTAACATGTTTGTAAGAAGAGTATTTGCAGTAGAAAAACAACGGGATGGGGGGAGAAATGGTACCAGGTGTTGCTGCAGCACTCAGGGAAAGTGAGTTAGAACGTGTTATGACTGCACATAAGAGATTCTTCGCTTTAAAAAAAAAAACCCAACCAACACTAAGACAACAGGGAAAAAAATACTCATGGCAGATGAGAGGTAACAAAGTTGTGCAGACTGTCAGTGTCACACCACGAGATACTTCATGTACTCACAGGCTGCGTTGCTGACCTGGCTCCCAAGGCACAGCCAAGGCTGGAGCCAGGAAATCTACTGCAAACTGTAAATTTTGAGTCTCAAAACCTTGATGTAGAGGCACCCACGAGACCTTGTGTGACCATATTGCAAGGCCAATAAAATGGCGTCTTTCCGAACAAATAATACTGCCTCCTAACTCCCTGCAAGAGCTACTTTTCATGCATAATTTTTGCACTCAAATTTCTAGAACTTATCTGTAGGAGCAGAAAAAAATCCACCCTACACCAGAAATAAAATTATAACCCTGCTAAGAGACAAAGGTAAGGCTCCTTCACTGCTACTCCATCACAGCCAAGACCTCCACAGAGGTTATGCTGCTTGACCAGCCATCAAGTGGTAATGCTATGAACAAATCTTAAAAAGTAACTCTCCTTTTTTTCCCAAGGTGTGTCTTAGTAATTCTTGGCTCTAGCAAAAAAAAAAAAAAGGTGCACCTTAAAGTGAGACAAGATTACTTAGATATTGTACAAAACTCCACAGCTAACACCTTGACAGCCTGACAGGCACCAATTCCAGCCTTTAGAGCTGCTCCAAAAGCTTTACTAGAAATCTGCTACCTGTGGCACCAAAACTGCACTTGTTCTTTGGGGAAAAAGCCTCACTGTGACGCGAGCATGAAGCCAGTGACTGCTGCAATGCTGCATTTGAGGCTCAGTTCTGGGCATGACATGGCCCTACCTCAGTTGATGTTATCACTACCTTCTCATGACAGTAAATTAAGAGTGGTGATTTGGAAAGCTCACAGCAGACTTTTTCTTATTTTTTTTTTTATCAGCAGAGGGCACTGAAAACATTCAAGCAGAAAGGAATTGGTAGGTAACACCATGGCTTCCAAAAGTTTGACTTCTGGAGCAAATGAGGAGGAGAATGTCTGGAAGCATTAGGCCAGTGCTCATATTTCACAAAGGATTTAATTCATTTCAACAATACAGGCCAAAACCAAAAAGCCTTAGGTCAAACAGGTATATTTCAAACCTTTTTAACAGGAATATGGATATATTGCTTATCATGGAACTGTTCTGACAGTTGATGTAGCCAAAAAGCTGTCTGTTCTTCTAATGCTTAATTAGCAGCATTTCCATCTTCAGTCACATTTTATAAATCCCGTTTCCATCAGTGCTTCACCAGCAAATAAACTTCGCAAAACCAAATTCCCTTCTGTTAGTAATGGGAATGAGATGGAAAACCATATCCCAAAGTGTCAGAAATTAAGAAAGAGAAACAGCTCAGGGAAATGTTTCCCCCTTTCCTTTTCCTACTCCAGTTAAAGCTGACAGTGTGGCATTTCAAAGCAGTTAATTTCTGCTTTTTGGCTGCAGTTTCTGCTCTACTAGGACTTTTTGTGTGCCTGCTTCCCCTTTTAGTTGTTTTATCATCTGTTTCCACCTGCAGCCAGTTGTGATTCCTCCTTCCGTGCTGCTCACACTTCCCTGCCTGCACATGGCAGGATGGGATGCACTGGCAAAAGAAGGCAGGGAATATCCATACAGCTCAGCTGCAAAAGAAACTGAAGTATCGCTGGTACCTTTCCCTTCCCACATTTCCCCACAGGATAACTGCAGCTGGCTGCTGCTCCAGAAGGGAGGGGGGCTGTTTCAGGAGGCTAAAAGCCACGTTTCCATTTGGTTTGAAGGATGGCACACCTAGATGGCACAAGAACACCACCCAGTTCTCTTTCTTAACACTGTGGATTTTCCATCCCTGATCCACCTGCCTCCCAGGAATGCCAAGGCATCCATTGCTTCTGAACTGTCAGGTTAAAGGAAATCAGTCTGACTTCCAAACTCTGTTACACACCCGTTCACCTGCCCAGAGTTGAGTGCTGCTGATCCAGAAAACCACCACGACTGGCAAGTGTTGAAAACCCTTTAAAATATTCTGCTAAGCCATCAGGGCTGCAGTCCCACACTCCCTCTCCCAAGGGTGCTGCACAGATGTTCAACTCTCATCTCAAAGGAGTCCTCTCAACACCATGGCCCTGTAGCAAGCCCACCAAGGAAGCCCAGACAACAGACCACCACCCTGCTGATGAACCACCCATTCACCCCCAAGCTCCCATCATCAGGTGAGCAGCAGTGCTGATGCAAGAGAGGGAGAAGGCCAGGCCCTGGCCCTGCCAGTTTGGAACAGTCTATCTGGTCAGAGAAATACCTAGTTCTGGGCTCCCCAGTTCCAGAGGGACAGGGACATGCTGGGAAGAGTCCAACGGAGGCTACGAGGATGATGAAGGGACTGGAACATCTGTCATACGAGGAAAAGCTGAGAGACTTGGGGGTGTTTAGTCTTGAGCAGACTGAGAGGGGACCTTATTAATGTCTACAAATATCTGCAGGGTGGGTGTCAAGAATGGGCCAGTCTCTTTTCAGTGATGCCTGTGACAGGACGAGGGGAAACAGCACCAAGTGACAACACAGGAAGTTCCACCTCAACATGAGGAGAAACTTCTTTCCTGTGAGGATGACAGAGCCCTGGGACAGGCTGCCCAGAGAGGCTGTGGAGTCTCCTTCTCTGGAGACTTTCAAGACACATCTGTACGGGTTCCTGTGTGATCTGCCCTGGGTATTCCTGCTGCAGCAGGGGGGTTGGACTCAATCTTCAGAGGTCTCTTCCAACACCTATGATTCTGTGATGTTAAATGAAGACTGCACTTACCCTGGGTTCCCACCAGCACCATGGGGATTTCACTAGTGTTGCGATAGTTGGCCATACGGCTGTAGTAGTGGTAAACAGTCTGGAAGCTGATCTCATCTTCCAAACTGAAGACAAATATAACAGCATCCACCCACATGGCAAACTGCAGAGCAAGAATGGAAAAGCAGTACTGTGAGAAAAGCAGTGAAGAGGGGAAAAAAGGAAAAAGAAACATTCTTACCTCACTTAGAGGGAAACACACACCAGAGATACTTTGAGTGACAAACCCAAGGCCTGAAGGGTGGCACATGGTTACTAAAATGCTCAGTGTTCACCCCTCAGCAGGGGATGGGGATCTGGGATATACAAAAGGTTTTTCCCCAGGATCACAACTGCATCTCTTCTGCCCTGGTGAACGGCATTACAGGCTCAGCTACCCAGCACACACTCCTTTTCATTCACGGGAAAATAAAACATCACAGCCTCAGATTTCTGGAATTGTGAATTATAAATTAAAACTACTTATCTCTAGGCTCTTGAGTGCCCTATTTCGTGTGCTATTCCCCACCCTGTGCTTCACAGGCACGCATGCTGTTCCGCTCAACGCCAGGACAAATATTACAGTCGTGGTTTTACAAGCACTGCTGGTAATTCTCAGCTTGATCAATGTCCAAACACATTAATTCCAAACTTCCAGCTCTTCACCCTACAGACACTTGAACTGAGCACTGAATGTCTCATTCAGCCTTTGGTGTGAAAGCAAACTATTCTCTTGGCATCAGTCATCTGCTCCAAGACATGCATGTACACAGGCCAAGGCAAGGTGCTGCTTCAGTGACCATGCAAGTGAAAAAATTTCAGCTCACAAGTGAAATAATATTGTTTAAACACATTTAACGTAACAGTAAACATACACAGGACATAAAAAAAGCAGACTGAAGTTAAGCTTACCTCACTGCCTTTACTTTTCCCTAAGTGACTCCATTCCTACCCAAATTCAGACCAACAGAAACAAGTTTCAGCCATGGGTATTTACACTTTTTATGGTATTACCACTACAATATGCCAGGTAGATTGGAGACACACTGAACATACAGAGCTGCAAGAAACCTTTACAGACATCTTGCTGAGTTTTAGGAGACTTGCCTAGGTTTGTGAGCTGCTGCTTCAGCCCTGCCAGCTCCAGCAGTTGTGTTTCTGTGCTTGCAGTGTTTAAAATGCTCCAATCACTACTTGGCAGATTCACACAATCTCAGTTTTTGTGAGGCATCCCAGGTTGGTGTATCCAAGGGGAATTAAAAAGAGCCGGCAGTATGAACTCAGGTACTGAAGCTGCTGAGCTCATTGAATTTTCCTTTTTGAAAAGCAGGAGCTAGTAGTACTTCTTTGCCTCTTTTTCATACAGCTTATTAGCTAATAATTTATTGCGCATATTTCTGACTGCATTGCACTTGAAACCAAACATCTCTTATGGCTGCGGGGCAAAAAGAGCCAAAAATGCTTTGAGGTTTTCATGACAGTCAGGAGGACAACCATTTAGATGCTAAGGAAGGACTACACAGTCATTGCCAGAATAAGCTCAATTACCACACTATTAAATTTGAACTATTAAAAACAGAAGATCTGATCAAAGGAACCCAAGACAGTCTCATTATTGTGGACTTGGGTTTGGGTTTTACTAGGACATGGTTCTTGCTGACTGGACTCAGGCCATCATGCCCAGAACTCTTCCTGACAGCTACCATGACCTTAAAGCCTCAGTTCAAAATCCAACAGCCTGTGTTTTCTTAATCAATGGGTAGCAGCAACCTTCTAATGAAGATTATTAAAAAATTCCAGAGGGTGGTTATTCAATGCAGTGGCCTCCAGACACAAAATATTTCCAGTGATTTCCAACTTCTCTTTTCACATTAAAATAAGTTTAGGCTTTGTGGATCCAAGACCTGTGATACTAAAAAACACAGGAATTTTGGAAAACACGCAGAAGGTCTGGAAACCCAGAACTGCCTTATCTAAACCACTGTGCAGAGAACAGCTTGAAACAAGAAGAGCTCAGCTGCTGGTACACAAATCCATCTTCAGACTCACTGCTGTTCTTTCAAATTAAGGGCAGACAAAACCAAACCAGGAACAGAACTTAAAAGAAAAAAAAAAAGGAAAATAGAAGAGGCAGCTCGTTATGGTTCAGTTCTGTTAATTGGGTTTTACAACAGGAGGCTGCTACCTTGTAACAGATCACAGCAGGAATAAAATCAAACCTGGTGAGCAAATGAAATGGTCAATCCTCACACACAAACAGCACCAGCTAGTGCACTTCACCACCTTCTCCTTCTATGAAATTAGGTAAGGGGTTAAAAATAATCTTCTTCTTTGAACAACCTTGTATTAGACAAGGAGAGAGACCATCACTTCAGAAAGTGAGACTTCTGGGGAGTCATTTTCCCCCCTTCCTGCCAAACAGAAGGGATGGTGAACCAAGCCCTGAGCTGCAGCCTTCTTTGGATGGAAGCCATCCCCCGGGATTGCTCCCTCAGTCCATGTCCTTGGGTGCTAGGTGGACCCCGCTTCAGCTCCTTACTTATGGGGGTTAGAACTCTGCCCCAGCCAATCACCGAAATACACTGGGCTGCTGCAAAAAGCAGAACCTTAACCCTTTCTGCAGCAGAAGCCACAGAGGTGGGAGGTAAACATTTTTCTTTTGACAGTATTGCATTTTCTTTAGACCTATAAATATTCATGAACCCTGAGTAAATTTTTTATTCCAGGAATCAATAAACAGATTAAAGATCTTTAATATATATGTGACTTGGAATTATACCCAAAACATCCAAAGATAATTTAATGTGCAACACATCTTCTGAGAGATGAACCTGCACTAACACCTTAAACGTGCTGAAGAACACATCTCAGCCACAATAGTAACTTAAAACCCCACACTTACCCAGCATAGATCAACAGCAAAACACCATTCATTAGTTTGCAGTGAGCTCAAACAAGCTCTGCAATTCTTTATGTACAGAAATATTTAGAAGGCTGTGTGTACCTTTACAACTCCAGCATGAATCTCTTTATATGAATGAATGTTCTCAGAGCACAGGGTCCTGGAAGCTGTTGTGCACTTCAGCCCAACTATTCACAGCCTAGAACAGAGCCCTTCTCTTAGGCTCAAGCCTCACACGGCTGCAGATGTGTCAGCGACACTAATTTTTTGTTTCTATTTTAACTTCCTTCCAGGATGTCTCTCCTGGTCTCCGTTTCCTCCACCTCCTTTCTCTTCTCCTTTGTCCGGGCACCTTCCCCCACACTGTAATCCTGCCGCAGCTGATGAGCAAGTGCAGAGCACTGAACCACAAGCTGCTGCTGCTGGCACCGCTCCCCTTCAGCTGTTTGGCCACAGTGCAACTCCTGCTGGGACATGGCTTTTGATTTTGAAGCTGGTGCACCACTGAACAGCCAAGCAAAGCAAGGGGGGCTGCCACCCTACCTGAGCAATCTCACAAGTGCCCAGGGAAGGAGAGGTAGAGGGGATTACAGAAAGACACCTGAGGACAAGGACACTGCCAGGCTGGAGCGGCTGCGGTGAAGCAAACATCATCTAAACACACGCTTCACTTCACATCACTCCAAACAGCAGCAGAGTTAAGAAAACAAAACCACAGGTGTCTTGTCCAAGGCAAATCCCCATGAATTCCCTTCTATGAGACAGGAAGGTAAGAGAAGCAGCGTCAGAAACCCGAGACCTCTGTGGTGCTGAACTGAGCTGGCAATGCTGAGCCTCAAACAGCACAGGGAGCAAAAGGTAGGAGCAACAGGGAATGCACAGGTTTGTACACGAGTGTGTGTCCCAGCTGCTTTGTATTTTAACAGTTTAGAGCCTCCAGTTCAGAAGACATCTTAACAACATGCAGTTTTGTGGGCACTGGAAGCATATTGATTAGGCATTCAATACAAGCTTGGTCTTTACTGCACATATTCACAATGTTAGCTGAAATCCCCAGTAATTTCTGAACAGAATTCTTTTCATCTGAGAGTAACACGTGCTTTTTCCCAGCAGAAAAATGGGCAGGACACGGGGAAGAACAAAACCAAGCCAGTTCTATTAAAGGAACGCTTTTAAAAGAAAGGAAACCGCGGTGTCAGGCTGAAAAAGCTCTGTATAGGCAACGCTCACCTGTGCCTCTGGAGGGCCCCCTTCATCTCTTATCAGCAGCAGATAGCTCTGTCCATCAACTACTATCTCTTTCTTGAATCTCCCACCTGTCACACAAAGGAACTCATTACAGAACAGAAAAGGCACAAAATACAAGAGAGAAAAAGGCTTCGCTTGTGGAAAAAAGGTGTCCTAAAGGATTTTTGCAAATTAATGAACTACTGTGAAGAGAAGCTAAGTTCATATGCATATTGCATACAAATTATTCTTAAGAAAGTTAAGCCACATACTTGAAAAATAAGACTAATGCAGGAAAAAAGCCAAGAGTTGTGTTACAAACACTAAATCCCATGGCAGGTGGACTTGGTTTTGATACATATAGATAAAAGACAGTCATCTTTGTGCTATGAAACAGTAAGAAATGTATCTCTCCAGAGGGCAAACATGGGAGAGCTGCATGCAAACATCATGTTTTAGAACTAGAACGCATTTCTTGTGTGAATTAGCATTTCCTCAAGAGAAGCCCAGTTCTTCCAGCACACATGTAATGTTATGAAAATGATATTTCTATATTCACAAACCACAGTTAGGGGAAAATACTAGACACATGTTAGACAAAAAAACTACAATGGTGGTACCTCTGTAGAGATGTATTAAACAGAGAATGCTGTGCCACTTCCAGCAGGATGAATTAAAGACCTCTTTTGGAGATCTAGAGAAGATCAGAGCAGCAGCCTTCAGCCAAATTCTATTCCTGTTTCTACTATTCTAGGGAGATGCAGAATGGTGAGTGCTGGTGCAGACCCAAGAGCTGGACACCAACCTCAGACACCAGACTGGGGTGCAGCTGCACCAGCATCTGCCCTGCTGGCCTGGCAGGGGCTTCAGGCCTGACCCAAGGGCAGGATTGGGATGCCTTTCCTTTGGGGATAAGCATGTCTTGGGCATCCTGCTGAGCCTCATGACAGACTCCAGATAATGACAAATCACATTGAGGGTTTCGGGTGTGACTGAGCCAGGATTAGCAAAGTTGGCCTGCCCGAGCAGTTGGGTTGCATTTAGGCTCCTCTCCTGAAGCAAAACCACTCTTATCTGCCCCAAGGCCTCCATGCTCGGCATCATCCAACCACCTCACATCTGCACTCACCAGACCAAGATAAAACATACTTATTAGTAAATCCTACACTTCTTTCTTCACCTCATTTACCAACTTACTTTAAAAACTGTCATACTATCAAAACAGATGCAGTTAAACACATGATAAGGGAATAAACAACTCTGACTTGCTCTCCAAACAATATCTCCAAGCTGGTCAGTCAGCACATACAGGCTGACTCCTCCAAGCATTTGCACACAACTTGCTATCCTTGAGGAAACAACACACTGGCTTACACACCCACAGGTTCCCCAGCCCAACCATTACAGCAGGCTTCAAATCAATCCACATTTCAGCTATGTGCAATATTTAAACACTTTTAAACACACCTCACGTTTAATAAAACACACAACAAGGGTATTTTTGTTTGTGGTTTTGCTGTTGCTGTTTGTGTTGGCTTTTTGTTTGGCTGTTTTTGTATTTGATTCTATTTTATGTTTTTTTATAAACCTATCCTATTAAGAACAGCTTAGCAGTAAAAACAAGACTGTCACATTTCTGGATCTTCAAATGCACAGAAGTATGGGAGCTATGTATAGATTTTCATTATCTTGCTCACAAAATGGATTTCAATTTTGCCTTTGAAGATCAACTGGCAGATAAATATATATCATTAGGGAACCTGAAAATAATAATCAAAACCAAGCATAAAATTTTGAAATTAAACTAGTCTGAGCTCTCAGGAACTGAATTTCTATTAACCAGATCATTATTTCTATACATCATTAATTAATTGTATATGCTTCATAATGAAGTGTTAAATAAGATGAATTACTTAATATAGAGCCCTCCAGAGAGGATCTTTAAAGCTGTAAGTAACAATGGAAATGCAGTATAGATGTGATCCAAGAGTGAAAGTTCTGCTTAATTGCCATTTCCTATTTCCCTTTTTTTAAACACTGAAAGTTCACTCAGCTAATTATAAAATACCATGAACTGAGCACATTGAAGAGCCAACTCATTATTCCCTCTTGTCAGCAGGACGCCTTTCAAGTCTCACTGTATCATCAAACCATCCTCAGAGGAATAAAGAAGGTACAGACAAGGTGAAATAAAAAGCTTACACAGAGAATTGGACAAAAAAGATAATCCATGGCTGTAGTTTTGAAATGTATATATACAGAGTGCAAATGTGAGCACTATGAGATTTATTCTTTAGAGCTACTTCAGGGACACTAAAGATTCTGTTTCATAGAATGATTGAAGGGTTTGGGTTGGAAGGGACCTTAAAGATCATTTAGTTCCAACCCCAGTTTGAGAACTGTATACTCAGTTTGTTAAATATGGCAGTTATCCAACAGCTCTTCCTGTGGGAATGCACACTAAGTGACCAGCTTGTCTACCTGTTCCTTGCCTTCTCCAAAAATCACTGTGTGGGGGGCTCAGTATAATGATGCTGTATTTTTATTTCCAGCACTGAATTCCCATCTTGACAGGCTGCACCCCTTCACCACAGCCTGTCATGCTGGAAGGGCAGTGCTGCCATCAACCAGCATCCAGTCACTTCAGATCTGTTCCAGGCAAGCTGACTGTGCTCATCAGCTGCAATATGCACACCCTCATCCATGCACTCATTTTTGTTTCGACTTAGGTATTTCACAATAAATAGCTTAAATCTAATAACCCCCCAACCAAGATGTTTAAAAAAAATGCCCTGCACTTCCAATCTGTAATATGCATCTCAAATACAATCTGAAGATCCAGACATAAAATTCACACTCACCCCCAAGTAAGAATTATTTTATGCGAACTGGAGACCAAAGCAGGATGCATCCCTATTAACTTGTGCTTCTACACCATGGAAGAGCCTTTGCCATGAGCACATCACAACATCAGGTACTACGCAGGACATATCAAGGAAACCCATCTCAAGATCAAGAATTTACACAAGCAAATGCTGAATATGCAGATTTCTGCCAGTGCACAAGACACCAAGGTTGTGTGGTTGCCCTGCAGGTACCTTGGTTCATAAGATGCAGGTGCAGGACAAATTGATTCTGCCTTTGATCTGATGAGCCCTGACATGACCCATCTCCAGGCTGGACAAGTAAAAGCAGTGCAGGGGCAGTGATTTAGGGACAGTTTGGCTCGCACTGCACTAGTCATTTAAAATAAAAAAAATAAACTTCACAGTTTGTAAAGCACCACAGGGCCATTGGGAAAGAAGAACTAGAAAGATCAGCCAAGTCAAATATTCAACTACTGCTACCTGTCAAAGTAGTCAAGAAGTCTCCCATGGACACAAAACACTGCTGTATTTTTCTATATATCTGTATATGTGATGGAGTCACAAAATACCATCTAAGCCAAAGACACTGAAAACAAAGAAATGACCTTCTTAATTTAAAGAGGGCCCTGAAAAGACACAGCACTGGTCCCAAGGGAGGCAGCTAGCTTTGTTTCAATCCCATCAGTATTATGACACATACAGCTTTTTAATGAGGGAATTTCTCAGCTGCCACATGTACCTGCCAAGGGAGGTCACTGACAGAGAAAGCCTGGCAGCCTGTCCGCAGCTCCTGCTCCATCCCACCAGGCACGTTGCAGCCCAGAGATGCTGGAGCACAAGACGGGCAGTCCCCAAGCTGAACTGCATTCATTCAGCCCCAACCCCATCTCCAAAGCACGATCAAAGACTTGCCAGTGAATACCTAAATAACTCTCTTCAGCCAGACAGATGGAGCTGCAAACTGTTTTCATGAAATATCACAGCAGTTTTATAAAAACAAGTCACTGAGCCTGGAGAGAAGCTTGAATTTGGGAGGATTTTAGTATGCAGTTTATTTATTTTCTCTAAAACTGTGTATTCACAAATTGCTGCATCATTCCCAGTTTTCCAAGGCAAGATCATTATCAATTCACAGAGACTCGTTTTCAAACACATACAGAATTTCAAAGGCAAATCCTACTCCTGTGCACAAACCTCACACAATACCCAGCAGAGAAGAGAGTGGTGCTTCTGATGCAACCCCAAAAACCACACACTCTCTGATGTGCATTAGAGCCAGACCCCTCCACTAAAATGCTCCAGATAAAAACTACAGCTTTGATCAATATAAAGCTAAACACATTCTGTGCATCAGCAATCTACAGCCACAGCTAAAGAGCCAGTACAAGTCAGAACACCAGGCTGAGGGCACCAACAAAAGCTTCCTAATCTCATTTCCATGCACGTCTTTCTCCAGAGGTTACTGCTTTGAATCAGCCATAGCAGGAAACTGTTCTGCAGTGAAAACTGATGCTGATTTTAAGCACCACGTACACTGGTAATCAAGGGTGCTCTAGATTGCCAAAGCTTTATCTTACACGAGGAATTCCACAGAGGAAGGTTTCCACCCAGCTGGGAGAGCCTGGCTCCCTCCTCCTTCCAGCTGAGAGCTGTTCCACCCTGTAGCTGCTGGCGAAGCAGCCGCTGATGTTCACGCTGCATCCCCAGGCTCTTGATCCAACCAATTGCCACGGGTATGAAGTGATTTGGCCATATGAGAGGATAAATTGGGGGGGTTGCCCACAGGACAAACCCATGCAGCAGCTGAATGTCTGCCACAGCCATGGGGGCAGGGCAGGCAGCGGAGACAGGAGAGAAGCAGCATTAAAGCCTGTGTTCTATATTCCTGACGACATGTATTTTGACAGCAGTGGTCAGTTGTCTCACACATAGATATTCCCTCTCTTGTTTTTTCTTGAGATGGAAAAGATAGTGCCAAGAACCTAGCTCCTCTTCAGAGAAACACTTCAAAGAATGTTTTAACACTCTTATTAGTAAGTGTTAAAGTTATTCATTCCATCCATTCATACAGACATTGTTTTCAGGACCAAGTATATGAAAACTGGTTGGTTAAGGTCAGAAAAGAAGAAATGCTCTCAAGACCTTCTGCAGCTAAGCAGAAGCACCAAAGAATGACTGCAACTGCCTGGTAAACCAATGCAGGTCAGTGGCATCCCATATTTTTATGTAAATAAATATTCCCCATATCATGTGGTGCTCAGTGCTTGATGTTGATGCCTGCTGGTATCAGCAACAGAGAACCTTTCACAGCCACATGTAACACTCACTTTTGGTGTTTTCTTAATGCAAATATTGTCTCCAACAGTACCTGTGAAACCCAACGTGGCTGAGCTGGGTTGGGTGTGTAACCACAGAAGGGCAGAGATGGGGGAACCACGGCTCCTGCATGAGACTGCGGCCACAGGCTGCACCAGCTTCCCACCAAAGCACCCAGGTAAAAACCCCAAACCCAACCAAGGGACCTAGAATGAGCCTTTCCAAACCAACCCTCTGCTTCTCTAAACAGGCTTCCAATATATTGTAGGAAATACATTAATCAAATCCTGAGATACACTATTAGAGATCTCCTTGAAGCATCAAGCCGTACCCAGTTAAAGCAAAGCACACCCACAGGTGTCATGTGTGGTCTAGTATTAAGACATCATACAGATACTTGTATTATTATATTAAAACTGCCAAAGAAGCTTAAGTATATTGCCTTTTAATTCCATGAAAATCAGGTTTAGAGGCCTTTGCAGCTGCAATTTTAGCAGCAGCCACAATGACATTTAACAACTTAATTTTGAGATAGTCATTGACATGTCTGCAGAAGGTCAGATCTGACAGGCCAACAAAACATGGCAGTGATTTCAATGGAGATCAACTGGATTTTAAGTTTTTAACTTCAGGAAAATACAGCTTACTATTTAAAAATACAATTAACTACTCAAGTTGCCTAGAATCAGAGACTGTAATTAATATTTAGATAGAAAATGGGATGTGTGGCTTCATCTTGAAGGATCTATCAAAGCGGCGATGACAAATGACATTTCTGCAAAGGTACTGGTCTCATTTCCATGGTTGTCCTTTTCTTCACAGGACAGTCTGGAAGGAGCATTTATTTGAGAACACCAAATGTTACTGCACTCAAATGCAGTTATTAGACATTGGGTGCAGGCAGGGAAGACTTTCATGGCAGATTATCTCTCTGTTAGAAGAACTTGGCAAAAGAACACGACGCCAGTCAAGAGGCTGAGATTCCCACCCATTTCAGACAGAATAAGCAGGAAAAGATGGATAAGATGAATGAGTTATAGAACTCTCTCAGCAATTAAGTTTCCTTCACTACACAGATAGAACTTGGAGAGGAGCACTGCCTGTTGTCTTTTCACCCTAGCTTCTGACAGTCAGTAGAACACTGCTTGATTAGAGAATGCCATTAAAGAAGTCCTCACATAATTTCTGCTGTGTGAGTGCAGAAGTAGAGGTAAGCCACACTTGGTACTCATCAAATGGCTCATCTGAAAAAGAAGTATAATGCCAATGCAAGTTTCTGCAGGAGATTCAAGTCTCATGCAAGTATTTTTTTAATAATCTAGAAGACTGAAGTAACAGGCTATTTAATTTCCAGATAATGAAGCAGGAGGGACTGCAATTATGTTAGAAAATTGGATTGTACTGCAACACAACCCTAACAAGTCAGAAAAAGAGTGGAAAAAGCCAAAAGCAGCATCCTAAGGACAAATGGAAAGTCTTCCACCTAAGCAGGATGAACCAGCTGCAGACAGAGGGGGTGGGATGGCAGATGGGAGGTGATAGTTCTGAAGAAATAATCTGCTGATCCCATTTTAAAGCAAGTGAAAGACATTTACCCCTTCTTCCAGGCCCTCTTATAATCACAATCCCAAAAGGCAAAAGTATCCCAGGGAAGCAGACACACAAATCTCTACAAGAGTTACCACAATTCCAGGTATAAACCTTGGGATCTCCTGTCCAGCAGCAATGCTGACAAGCAGAAAAGGACCCTGGAAAGCACACACTGCCAGCGTGCATGTTTAAGCCATTTGCCCTCAGAGCATTTCACTCTCCCAGAGTGATTTCACCCTCCCAGACGGAAGGATCCCTGCACCTCATCACATACAGCCCTGCAGGTTTATCACGTTACCACTATCTGGTTAGCTGGAGAATCTACTCAACTATTAAACCTGCTTAGGGACAAGGACTCCCATTTCTCTTTTCTGCAGGTCACACAGGTCATGCCCCCCTCAAAGATAGCTTAAAAAAATGTGTTTAGGTAATGCAGAAGGGTGTCACACAGCAGAACTACCCCCAGACCTTAACATGTAGCATTCCAGACAAAAGCATACCCATTTAAAGGAGCAAGCCGATTTTAGCACATACACCAGAATTACACCTGTCACTTCACACTTGCCTGGAAAGAACCCATGGATGCCTTTCCTACCAAGGAGGGCCCAACATCAACCTATACATGACTTTTAAACACAATAAAGAGGCTTGAGATGTTAATCCTGGTCACAGTTCTAACCTGAATTGGCAAAATTCTGAAACATTTTGACCAAGTGATAAAGCACCTGCACCTAAGTGCTCACATCTCCAAAATTACTCCACAAACAAGGAACTAGACACCCGTTAATTCAATGGGATGAAGAAACACACTCATTTGGCATCTACTGCACATAAATAAACAAAAACGTAGGCACTGAGTAAATAAAAGCTGAATACACTACATGATGTGAGTATGCCCTTTTTCATGGTTCATTCACATGAAAAAACATTTCTGACAGTTTAAAGGGGAGGAAAATAACCAGTGGGAACCTGTGAGAAACCCTCTCCTCCCACAGCACGCAGATCCCTGGAACTCACCCCAGGAGCCTCTTGCAGCCACACTCACCACTGTAACACCTGCAGGACTTGCTCTCTACATCAGGGTCCTGCAACCACAGTCTGAAAGTATTTTCAGATTCCTGCATTGCTGCTTTTGTTCCTTGTACTCAAGTGTTCTCACCAGCACCATCAATCTCCTCACTCAGCCCAGCTTGATTTAAATTTCAACAGGGCACAACTATCCATGTCACATGTTCAAGATTTTACCAGACATCTAAACTCTTTGGGTGAACATGCTCAAGCCTTTTCCAAGCTATGCCCTATTAAGTATTAAAATGGAAGGAAAAAAGGTATTTGCACATTTGTAGGGGTGTGACCAGTTCCCTTGCCCCCTGCTGAGCAGAACCAACACCATTTGATAAGGCAAACATGCTGTCATCATCCTGCCAAGGACCCTACAAGAACCTGTTTGACCCCACAGTGTGGGGTGACAAGGACCTACAATTAAATTAGTGGTTCAATTTCTACTAATAAGGCAGGAAATCAGGCACATGAGATAGCTTTTTAAATTATTACTTGGGTTTTTTTACTTTTGTTGTTTCTTTTATTGACAGTGGGCACAGACAGTTGCTTACATGAGTCACACCCACTAACTGTATATATACCACAAGCCTAATTTTAAAAGCTTATTTTTATCAAGCCAGCTGGAGAGAAACACCAACCAAACCACAACAATCAACCTCTTAGGGCAGGATGTGATCCTGCTTCAGTGCACTCCTACCTGTTTCCATCACCAGCCTTTTCAAGTTTAAAAACGTTATACCCCAAAGCACCACTTTCCAAACAAAGCTCCTGACACAGTTCGTCCCATGGCTTAAAATACCATAGCTCCTTTTTTGCTGCAGTTCCTTAAAAGTTGTCTTATCACACATTTCATCTTCCAGACACTAACCCACTCAGCCAAACTCACACAGCTTCAACCTTTCAACCTACCATAGAAATCTTCTCGTCATTATCTGCTCGAAAGTTCCAAGTTCAACTTCACAAGCTTCCAACATTATTTCAAAGATCTCAATGTTCCTGCTGACAAACCCTAAACTGCATAACCAAGATAAGCAAAAAACCCTGTAAGAACTTATTTCATTTTTTCTCTTTTTTTTTTTCTTTTTTCACATTTCCCTCTCGTTTTTGCACTTAGTTTATAGCCAGCTTCTAATATATCTGTCCTTTCATTGCAGTATTACAAATAGTAACCCTGAAGCTAAAACTGGACTTAGCCAGCTGTGGTTATACTATAATCTGTCTGAACACACACCCACCAAATCCTACTGAGATTTGCTAAGGAAACCCAGACAAAGAAACTATCATTATCACGATTTTTGATGGTGGTTCTTTTTCTTAATTACCTCCTAAAATACTCCAATTCCAATAAGAGAACAGAGAGGTCACTACATAACAGCACACTGTACCTTACAGGTACAAAACTCTATTTTCCATTTGTAATCTGTATTTCATTGAACATCTTTAATATTAAATCACTCAGAATCAAGGAGTGGGAGGGAGACCAGAGAATAACATCACTCAGGATCTACTCTAGGCCCTTGGCATCCCTAAAATGGGTAGAAAAACCTAGTGGCAGCCTGCCATAGCAGGGAATCCTAAAGATCTGTTGGGAAGTAAACAGCTTGTGAATAAAATCAGCCCTATTTTCTGATACAACTTCCCAAAATAACAGAAGACTCAATGAAAGGAAGTCCACAACAAGAAATCAAATACAAGCTGAAAAGTAAACATGTTTAAAGAACGTGTTTAAATTCTCCTTTAAGATCTAGAACTAAACACTGGGCTATGATTCAGAAACACGACCAGAAGTGTTTGAAAGAGAAAATGGGAGACAGGCCCTTCTTCCAGAAAGTCCAAACTGGCTAGTGGCTCCACAGCAAGCCAAGAGCACTGGAGACCCAAGAGTCATTTGTGTTATTGTGAAGAGCCCTGAAGATGTTAATAGCAGCTATAAATCTGAATTACAGGTTTCACCTGGGATGCTACCTTCAGAGGAGCCTGTTAGGAGAAGAGCACAACAGTATTTGTCATAACCTGGGGGTATTCAAGGCACAACCAGCTGAAGACACACTCTCACAGCTCCATCGCCCTCCAGGCACCCATCTGAGAAGGGAAGTCCCTTCCCAAGGAAATAAGCAAACACTAACTTCTTCCTTTCATTAACATAGTTGCCTATTTGTGCAACACTTGAAACAGTAGGCTAAGGACAGAGAGCGTTTCAAAGACTTCACTAACCCACAGAGCTGGTCTCAAGGGTCCAAGGTTGCATCAACATACTCTTTTGTGCTCAGCCTGAAAGGCTCCAAAAAGCCCAAGAGAGCCAACTGCAGCAAGACTTCACCATGATCAAAGAAGACAACTGTTATCATCTATCTGGATGTCAGCATGAAAATGCCAAATAAAAAAAATCAGCTGATAGCAGTATAACGAAACAGAAGACAAAGAATTGAAAGGAGATAATTCTGCAACACAACTACAGCCATCATTGTCTCCTGCACACAACACAGTGCTTGTCTGCCTTGGTACAGATGATAAAAAACTCCACTGAGAGCTTCAGCTGCCCTGCAAAGTGCTGTGTAAGTTTGGGAACACTGCACCAAGGGCCGGAATTCCATGGGAGAAATCCCAGCTTCCCTCTGCTTTGTGGCCAAAAGGGGACTCTAAGGTTCATGTTGCTTTCTTGAACTCACGTGCACCTGGAATTCTTGCAGAACCTCCCCACATAAGCTCTGTGTTAATTTTTACATGCACAATGATGATTTTTATAGAATTCCAAGAAATTATGAGTCAAAATGGAAGTAAGTTCCTCTGCAGGAAAAGCATGGAAGGACACATTCAGAGGTCAAATTTCTCTGCTCTGCATTTCCAATCCAGCCAGCTTGCTCACAGCAAACAAAACACATAGATTGGTCTGGGACACATCCTCTTTTTTACTCACGAAAGAGAATATTTGGTTGCTCAGTAAATATGGCTTCCAGATTCCTAGATGCTTGAAAAAAATTAACTAGATAAAAATTGCTAAAGGCTTCTGTTAGCAGATTTGCAACCTGGAGTAGCATCATATGGGAATATTTACTGGATAGAAATGGAAAACATGGACATACATCCCCCAGGATGAAATCTGAATGTGTCTTGGGAACAGGTTAGCAACTTACTTTCATGTTACTTTGATCACATTTGTTCTTGAATGGGAAGGCTGAAGGTGACACTTTGTTTAGTATTTTAATAATAAAAGTTTTATGATTATTCCTGGTACTCAAGTGATACACTGTTCATTGTAGGTACTGAAAAGTTAACTGCTGTAGTATAGATTTATTTTTAGGTCAAGTTTGGAAAGAAAGTAAATGGTCACAGCTTTCTGGGAAGCACATCAAGGCTTTATTCTGTATCTCTGACTGAGGGAACGTATATATTGTAATATGTCCTTAAAATGTAAGAGGCCTCTAACTGAAATTAAGTGGCATGTGAAACTTGATGCATCTTAAACTTCAAGGAGAGACCGAGGGTTCCAGTGTGCTGGGACTCTGCTGGGCTTGAGGCTAAGGAAATGGGGAAATGGGAAAGAAGAAATCAAAGGCAATTGAATAACCTTAGATCATATAAGGAACAAAAACCCCATAGATTTTTAAAAATTAAGAGAGATAAAAAAGCCACCTTTAGTGCCTAAAAATAACCCTTTGTAAGGGCCTTAAATGCCTGTCTTTTGTACTCTGCACTACAAGGGAAGCCTAAGGATTTCATCAACCTAGGAAGTAGGGAATAGACAGTGCTGCAGATTCACAACCTACATTCTCATTTATATTATATCATACATTTATATTATATATAAAATATTCATTCTATTATATTATACTGTACTGTATTTCATATTATATATTATGTATTGTATTACATTATATTCAGAAGCTCCTACACACACAGATACATGAATCCTCCATCAATTGTAACGGCTACTTCCTCACTCCAGTCAGGGTGCTGGACTGCCTTTTATCTTTTTGAGAGCACTTTAATATTTTACTCTTCCAGGAAGAAAGAAATCTTAAATATACCCCATGTTTAGTTATTACCTACCTAAAGCATTTGTGTCTTTTAATGTCGAGGTTGTTA
The DNA here is from genome assembly GCF_020740795.1 of Apus apus. Classification (NCBI taxonomy): domain Eukaryota; kingdom Metazoa; phylum Chordata; class Aves; order Apodiformes; family Apodidae; genus Apus; species Apus apus. The sequence continues at coordinate 39,389,583 of NC_067287.1, read as the reverse complement.
AGTGAAATTAAATGGTGTCATCTAAGGCCAAAGTATAGCAGACTGCCACTAGATAATCATCAATTCTCAGAAAACTAGCAGAAAAGGTGATTTCAAGTCTCAGGAAAGAAGTTATGCTTTAAGTGACTTCTAAGCCAGACTCATGAGCATATATTAGCCTGCAGAATTGTGTCCTGAAAACTTCTTCCAAAATTACCCAAGATACAGGGAAAGCAGTTGCTGTGCCTCCTGCACTGGCCTTCTCCCTTCAGCTGTGCTGCCCTCTCCCCAGCTCTCATTCAGCTACTCTGCATCTTCTACTTTAATGGGCTGTTGTTAAGGTGACCTCAGCTCCCCTGGCTGGTCTCCTTAAACACAAGATCCACTGGGCAGATTTAGCAGTGGATGTTCCCATCCCTCCCATGTTCTAACATCATGCTTTATGTGGAAGAGGAAAAAAACCACCTTTTTCCTCATCCCAGCTGAGAGACCTTGGACCACAGCATAGACAGCTTTATTTATTTATTAAAATTTGACTTAGTGGAAAAAAATACTTTAATAATCATGACATGAATTAAAGAGTATTCACAGACATAACAGAGATGTGGCCAAAGCCTTCAAATCATGTTTCACACCTCTGTGGCTTCTCAAACATGAAAACCCAAACAGTAACAGAATACTCCTGACACTGCTCCTGTAAACCTCAGTTCACCTTGGTCAGCAAAGTACTTGTCTCAAAGTCCATGGACACCACCCTTCATTTTGTTCCTACAGGTAGAATTAAATTTCAGACAGGTAAAAAAACGTGCCAGGTTGCACACATCTTACTTCTTGTTTCAGGTACATAAAAGAGCCCAACATAGTTTAGTTACAGTTTTTCTACCAATTACTTGGCAGGTTCTTAGAAGATCACAACTCACTCAGTAATTACCCTGTTTCCCATCATTTTCCTGCAGCATCATTACAGAAAAAAATTGCTAGTCCCAGATTAGCAAAATTCCAACTTGTTACAGGGCAATACATCATTTCTCTTCTCACATTAAAAGACATCTGCTTTAAAAGCACCACACAGGAGCACAGCATGTTAAATAGCAAAGCAGGAGTCTAAAGTCACTTTTTCCCCCCAGGTAAGACTTATCCTATAAGAAAACAAGGATTTTCATATTACAATCACAGTGGAGACTAAAATTAATTCTGAACAGAAATAAAAGCTGGGCCAGAGAGAAACCGTTTTACACTTCAATGTGACATGATTCCTCTTGGTGGGGAGGTGGTGTCAGGCAGCAAGAGAAATAATCTCATCTTAAAGAAAAGAGCTGAAAGAAACGTGAAACCACCTTTACAGACTTGAGATTCATTTAGTGGAATGGTGAAGCTACCTTAAATGCCTGCAGGAGATCTGGCACTTGTCTAATTCAGAACAGGTTTCATGGTAATTGTAGCAATTTAAAAGGCAAAAGACAGCAGAAACAGTGGACCCCCGGTCCTAATCCCTATTTTGACATCAAGTACACATCCATCACTTCACCAATTAGATGCTAATTATGCGATGCCTGACAAATTTTGCTGTTAGCAAGCTGTCAAACCTCAGCAAACTTTGGTTTCCTTAAAAAGTCAGGCAGCTGAGACCTTGCTGCCTGATACACATACTGTTCTTTATCCAGTGTAACAATCCAGCACATTTAAAAGACCTCAGAGAAGGAAAAGAGGAAGATGTGCATCGGTCTCCACCATAAAGGCTAACAGGTAGCCTCGATTTACCAAAAGCTGTGTTCCCACCCAGAATGCAAACCCCAGACATTCCACACTGCAGTATCAGCCCCCTCTGCACTGCTGTTCTTCCTGTGGAATGGCAGCCTATGTACTTGTGCTTGGATGAGAGAGAAACAAAACACCAACAAATCCCTACTACAGATGTTTACTGAGTGCAAGTCATATGGGTTGAATTTCCTGCAATACTAACTTGATTAGAAATCTTGACCCTATCCCTTACAAGGTGAATTAGAGCTCTTAATTATTCCTGTTTTTCTACTGCTAATGAAACGGAATGGTGTCATTAGCAAGGCTTGTCAGCTACACTTATGTGCAAAGACATGATCTGACACTGCTTTTGTAACCTAATCCTTGCAGGAAAACCAGTCGGAACGTCACTCAAGCAGTGTAAATAAAAATCTTTGAAGACAAAGGAGACAGATGGCAACGCTCTCAAGGAACACCATCTAAAATATTCATAGCTCAGGAGAAGAACACGATTAAACCCGTGAACAATCAATACATTTGAATCTTGCAAGGAAAAAAACCACCCAAATATTTTCTGCTCATGAAATGAAGAAAAAGATCTCTAGGGATACTAATTTTTGCTGAAGACTTGCTGTGTTCTTCAGTGAAACTGTCCATGGCCCTTTCAGCACCCAGAGGCATGAACATGCTCTACATGCGGTTTTGTTGCAAGGCTCCATTATCCCCACATCAGTGCTAGCTACAAAGCAGCAAAAACATTGCAGGCAAGCTTATAAACTGCAAGACTCAGCTATTAGTGCAATTACACAAGAAAAAACCTCACCCATCCCTCCCTTCCCCTCTCCCATTTTAACTACACTTCCAGACTGTTAAAGTGCCACATATGATGCTTAATAGCTTCCTTTGGTAAGAGTTAATTGGAAACAAATGTTACCAGAGATGCATGAAGCTACTACAAACTATTGCTGAAAAGACAACTACAGCAAGAGACAAAAACAGTGAGATGTACTAAAGACTTGAAATCAAAAGGAAACAAATCAAAATGATACACAAAACGAGGGGAAAATGCTATAGTACAGAAACTGCCGTCTGACTCTTCAAAACAAGAGCTGCCATAAAGACAATGTATAGTTACCTGCATCCATATCTGCAAAGAATGGAACAGCCAGTAAGGAAAAGAAGGAACCAGAAATTCAGTGTCTCAGAGTTGGATTTAAAAGTTCATAAGGAGAATAGATAAAAAACCAAAAAAGTATTTAGTGCAAGACACACCTCTACAAAGTAACTACGATATTTTTTATTTCAAGCTACAAACTTGGATTAATGTTAAACACTACAACACTTTCAGGTATAAATTAGCTTTCTATGGCATACGAACATTTAGAAAAAAAACCCAGAACTTCAAGACTAAAGATTTAATATATTAAGCAAGGAACAAGTTAGATCTTTATTTTAGGCTTGTGAAGTTTTTTTTCCTGCAAACACTACAAACCGAAGGGCCCAGTTCTGCAGAAAACTAGTAGATACAGGTTTTGTATCTTTGTTGAAAGCCACTTGTGTCACTTTCAACAGCCAAATAGGAAGCAGCAGCACCAGGGAGAGCAGTGAACTTTTTTCAACACAGGAAGAGAAGTTTCCCATAGGGACAAATAATGGGTGCCAAAGTATTTAAGGGTGCTAAGTAGTTGTGGAAAAGCACAGTTGCACTCATTGTATCTATTTATCTCAGTCTGGAGAAGGAAAAAATCTCCATGATCACTGAAATAGCAAATCAGATTCTTTACTGATTCATTTCTGCGTGATTAAAAATTAATACAGATGTAGTTTGTGGGGAAGAAATAATCAGTGAAACTTGCACATACCTTCAGGTGACTCCTCCTGGACATACGTGCCGGTCAGATAGCGGTGCACAAGAGCTGATTTGCCACTTGCTAGGTTACCCACAATCCCCTGGGGAAAAAAAAAAAAAGGAAAAAAGTCAAATTCTAATCCACCCCCACCAAAAAACCCAATATATTAAAGCAAAATCTTAACACAGAAACAGCTTCTCTGCACTTGAGGGGAAAGCTCACACAATAAAACCCCTCCAAAATATGCCGAGATGAAAGTATCTGCCAAAAAGCTCAGTTAGAAGTGTTCCTTAGTCATCTCACCACTGCTGCTAAGGGGGAACACCAGCCAAGATAAAGGCTTGAGGGAAGAAGCCTGGAGCTCAGAGCAAACTCCTCACCTCTTTACTAAAAACCAAGAAATCATCACTAAATTCTCAGGCTGGAAAATGTCTCCGCAGGCTGTCCACCACGTGGTTCGCGTTGACTCACTACTCAAGTGCACATACAGGTCTTGGCAGGTCAGCTAGGACTTGTTGAAGCCCCTTAGTGTACCCACTTCACAACTCAAGCTGCCCAAGCCCAAACATCTGCAGCACTGGGAACATCTGGCCAAACAGAAGAAAAACATCTCCAGGCACACACGATGTCTCCATCAGGCTGCTTAGCTAGTGTTGGTTTCCAACAACCCAGGCAGAAGAAGCAAACTGCAGCCCAACACCAAGGCAGCTTTCATCCCAGAGGTGCTCAAATGGCAAAGACTCAGAGATTAGCCTTTTTTTTGCTGTAAAAGGGGCGTGAGGGAGTTAGGAGGCCTGCAGGCATGACCCCCACTGCACCAAACAGGCCACCCCTGCCAAGCCACAGCCACATGCTGCTGGCCAACTGAAGTCCTGTCCCTTGGGCCTGGCCATCAACCAACACCAGACTGACAGATGCAGTGAGCAAGGTCCAGGCCTGGCTGCCTGCCCTGCTCTGCACAGGCCAGGGGACAGCAGGGTTTGCAGAATATACCTTCACTACGTTTTCACTAAAGTCTTTTTTCTTGCTCAGTTGCCATCTCCTTATCCAGATCTCCCCATGAACACAGCTCTGAGGACACTGTGCTTCCTTGGGTTTTGTGGGAGGAGATGGGAACTTATCTTGCCCTTTAAACAAACCTAAGGCTGCTCTGTTCTTACATGTTTATCTTGAACCCAACCAAAAGGCTCAGAACATAAGGTCCCTGGAGAGATGAACTTTGCTGATCTGCCTGAGTTTGCCAAATGGACAAGTCTGCAGCAGGAACAAGTCACATGTTAATGCACATTATTTACTCCCTCTTCATAATCCTAACTGGTGAGAAACTAGCCTCCTTACCAAAAATTACTTGAACCGACTCGGTTCTGTTACCTTAAACTAAGCCAATGACAGTTTCAGGGATGGGGGAGCAAACAATTACTTGTTCTTTACAAGCCAGAGCAACTTTCAATGAAGACAAGGACACCACTGCTACAAGGGATGCTGTGCCAGACCAGCTCAGGCAAAGCAGCACCTCCAGCAGACAGCAAATGCAAGGCAGAATCACATCACCCTCCAGCCCCTACAAAACCACAGGCCTTGAGAGTCACAAACAATGTGGGCTAGAGTGGAGGGCCAAGGAAAAATCAGAAACCCCAGAACAGATTTCAAAACTGATAGCAAACGGGAAAAAAACATGAGCTGACTTGGGGACGTGCAGGGCAGAAAAGGTGGGGAAGATCCCAAGATGGCCTAATACTACAAGGAGTTTCACCCTCCACTTTTTCAGGTTAGCAGGAAAGAACTGGGACAGAGAACAGTTCATAGGAATAATAACAAGAATAATAACAAGAATAATAACAAGAATAATAACAAGAATAATAACAAGAATAATAACAAGAATAATAACAAGAATAATAACAAGAATAATAACAAGAATAATAACAAGAATAATAACAAGAATAGACATAAAAAGAAATACAAACCAACAAACCCAGGGCAGGCATAGCTGTTACCAACCAGCAGTCCCACACAAATAAAAAAGAAGCCACAGCTTGAGTGGTCTGACACACATCTGTTTATTGTCTTTGCAGAGCCTTTGAAGAGTGTTTGGACCAGTGCACCATCCTGGAATCCAGCAGAATCTGTCCAGTGTCCAGTGCAGTGCCTGGCCTTCCTGCTCCCACTCTCTGCCCACCAGTAACAACTGAAAACCAGGAGCAAGAAACTTCACACTGAAAAAATGTCATCTAATACAATTACTCTCTAAATCAGGATTCATACTTAAGGATAACACTCTACAGGATGACAAATATGCCAGTGTTTTCAGAGCAGTCATACTCCTGTCTCCCATATTTTACACACAAACAATCTGAGTCATTGCTATTTATTTATGAAATGCAAGAAATCATGACAAGCATGTTATGGAACAAAAATACCACCCTAACCCAGTTCAGAAATGACAAAATTAAGATAACAAGGATGCAACACAATGCTCTCTTGGTGACAACTTGGGCAACAGTGAGTCGTCCATTTGCATGTGCCGGGCATGCTGTAAAAAACATAATCCTGACCTCTATGCCCACATCCTACTGAAGCCTGCTTGTAAAAATGAGTAACACACTGATGGCATTCAGCATTTTAAAGCTATCCACCAGCACAGAAGCTTGACTGTGCTTTGCATATTTCTTTGGAACAAGTGAAATAATTTTGTTCCAAAAGGTCTCCTATTTATTCTGCCCAACAGAGTCTTAATTTACACCCGGATAAGCAGGACACAGGAATACCACCATTGCTCCAGAAAGGCACTAGTTGGTCTCACCCAGCTGGCCTAACAAAGCTGGCTCATGCAGCCAAACAAGTTGAAATTTACAAAAACATAAATAGAACTTTGAAGCATGATTATAAAAATAGAAGATACAGAAACTTCTTAAGGACAGTTTTGTTGAAGAAAAATGCTTTACTATTTAAAATAGTTTCCTGTATTTTTTCTCCCAACAATAGATTTCATAGAACCACTGACCAGTTTGGGTTGGAGGGACCTTAAAGATCATCCAGTTCCAACCCCCCACCATGGGCAGGGACACCTCCCACCAGACCAGGTTGCTCCAAGCCCCATCCAGCTGGCCCTTGAACACTGCCAGGGCTGGGGCAGCCACAGCTTCTCTGGGCAACCTGGGCCAGGGTCTCACCACCCTCGCAGCAAAGAATTTCCTCCTAATGTCTCACCTAAATCTCCCCTCTTCCGGTTTAAAGCCATTTAATTAAGCTTAGAAATGTTCACCTGTGCATTAACATTTTCAGAGACAGAAGTAAACAAACTCACCACTTTCAGTTCGGGCACAGATCGGCTTAGTGTCCATTCCTGGCTATTTACAAAGGCATCTGTAAAAAGTGGACAACATTCACAAAATCAGTACAGTAACATTTAACCATGTGCCATGCAGAATTGCATGCTCAGGCTTTTGGTATGTGAGACCAAAAGTCATGCTCAGTCTTCTAAGACTGACAAGCCCAACATGAAAACACGAGCAGCTTGGATAAACTACACAAAAGCTCCAGAAGAGCAGAAATGAATGTTCTGCAGAATTGGTTAACTCTGCAGCAAGTCTTGCTGTATCATCTCCACTGGCATTAAGAAGCTCAAACTAAATCTAGTCCTTCAGGGCTGTGAAAAGACTCTCCCAGCCCATACATGGCTAAACTGCTTCCCATCACCACAATACCTACAAGAAAAACCTTGGATGGCTCATCATATCAAAAACTGCGGCTGCCACCGTCAGTAGTAACTGCTTCACCCAAGTAAACTGCTCTGTTCCAAAACCTTGCTTTTTTTACTATACATCATACTTAAGGTCAACACGGCAACTACCAGTGTCAGTGTAACATTAAATAAAAACTACTGGGGGCAGGAAGGAGTTCATTTCTGGAAACTGGTGAGTGAAGCTCATTGTTGCTGGTAATGGAAAGAAAGTTGTTAGAGCTGCAGGGGGGTCCAACCTCACTGACAATTCTACACACACGAAAAAGGAAAATAAGGCTCCATTTTTCTACTTCTAATAACATTTATCATTTTGTTCCTTCTGTAAAGGTCTGTTCAACTGAAAGCAAACACAGAAGCATGTTTCTACCACAAATACAAGCAGCATTCCTCCAAACCCTGATGTCACCTCTCCCAGCCCACACCAACCAGATGAATGGTGCAGAATGCTCCCACCAAGCAGAGCAGCTGCAAACCCACAGTATCTAACCAGCACTGCAGAGGTCCTGGTGTTAAACCAAATCCCATTGTTAAAGGAAGCAACAGGTGAAAAAGTCAGGCCTGACCACTGCCACTAAGTGAGCAAAGGTTTTGTAAGCCATCACTTCACCCCTGATCTGGCAGGATGGAGAAGAAGGCTCTTTCACTTTAGCTTTTCATTCAGGGAATAAAACAGTTGGAAGCAATTTAACACCCCAGATGGTATCCTCACTAACTGAAGAAACTGTCAGCTGTAAGGAAGCTTTCCCACTGTCTGGCTCAAAACAATCTCAAAGCAAACTTGTATGGTGACTGTGCATCTCTTCCCCACTAACTGTATTTCTTTTGCTCAATATTAAAAAGACACATTAGCCATGACTTTGGAAGCCTTCTCTATCTTTACTTATCACATCACTTTACATTCCAGCTACAAAGAAGCCTGTGTGTACTAGCAGCACATGTGTTTACATGAACACTCTCTGGAAAAATAAGTATTTTGGTGTATTACAGTTTGAGCTGCCTCCCACTCACTGAGTGGAAGGAGAAGGAAAACCAAAACCAAAGACTTAGATGTTCTGAAGACTTGGGTTGACCTTTGAGTATTCCAGCTGCAAGAGAAGACATTATGGTCATAAGACTCTTCCTGCATGATCCTGCATGAACTCTAGTGTGATAAAACCTGAAGTCCCAGGTTTATGTCTACATTGGATGGGGCTGTACAAGCCTCCTGTGCTAGCCAGGCCTGGCCAGGGCACAGCACACATCATTTTCCTGCAACTCAGTGCTTGTCAATTCTGGTTTATCTAGTAAAGGTTTAAGAAAGCAAATACTGCTTTCAAGTCTTTTTCCCTCCATGACTGTATCAGCACTTATCACAGAAGGAAACCCAAGGATTACTAAATATGCTTGGGAAAAGCAAATGAAGCACTTCAGCATTAAACATTCTAATTTTATTTAACAGGTAACAGCCATGGCAGCATCCTTCCACTACAGCACTGACCAGTAGATGATACTTGGTAAAGATCAGGAAGCACTTGTAGAAGAATATATTGTTGCTGTGCATGACTCAAGTTCAGTGACTGCCCGAGACAAAGCTGTCCCTCTATTCCACAGGTGGGGACCGAGGATTCACCCAGGGTTGAGATACTTCCAGCCAGAAGACAGCCAGGAAACCAGGAACATGTCAAAACTGAAGTCTCAAGCCAGAGGAGTCAAGGAAATTTTCTGCAGCATCCCAAGCCAAAAGTGAACTTGAGATGCAGACAAAGCAGCAGCAAGATTTCAATCAGGAACAGCACGGATCAGACCTGTTCTAGAAGCTCTATGACTAAGGCTCTCAAAAGGGACTGCAATTCAGTCTAGATGTTTTCCTACCTTCCTCTGGGAAGGAAGACTTTCCTTTACAGTGTGCAGTGGAAAATACTGGATCACAATAGTGTGGACACAAGTGCTCAAACTGAGCCCTTGGGCTCCCCTCCTGCTTCCAGCTGAGCTTTCAGCTGTGGTTGTGACTGTCCCATCCCAGGCCCCAGAGCTTCTAGGACAGCCCCTGGAAAGCCTGCAGGGCACTGAAACAGCAGGGATCAAAATGCCACCTCCAGAAATCTGCTATAGCCTTTAGCAGCAGGCAAATCCTTCTTTAACTTGTCCTTACAGTGAACTACCAGTTCTCATGGTTTTGCTTTGAACTATTGTTAAAGCAGTGGAAAAGAACAAATTGCAATTCAACCCAACCATGGTATGAAAGAATTGACCATAAAGAGAGGCAAAAAAACCCAAAGAGTTCCTGTCCATACAGACCTATGACTTCAGGGCAAATTGTAGAGATTTCCCAAATGACAGTTCCATAACTTAACCTACTTTTTGTTCATCACTTCTGGAACCATAACAAAGATTCACAGTTATTTCAAATGCATGATTTAGCCATTACTCCCTCCCTGGCAAAGATCTCAAAAAATTGGCACGTATAAATCTGACGCTTCAGATTACCACTTTTTTCTTTTCTTCTCTAAACAGAACTCCTTAGCTAGCCTATAACTACACCAATTATACCAACAGTCTCTGTATCACAGCAAGATTACAGCAGATCTAGCAAAGTAAAACCCACACCCTACCATACAAAAACTCTTCTTATCAGATCAAGAACAACTTCCCCCGTTAAGTCTGATTGCATGAAACAGTTTTGCTCAAGTGTTAATTACATGTAACTGCACAACAGACCAAAGGTACCTGCATTCCTCTTCATAACCCCAAGTACCATTTATAGAATCATCCAACTGTTTTGGTTGGAAAAGACATTTCAGACCATCAAGCCCAACCATTATCCCAGCACTGCCAAGGCCACCACTAACCCATGTCCCTCAGCACCACATCTACATGGCTTTGAAATCCCTCCAGGGATGCAGACTCCACCACTGCCCTGGGCAGTCTGTTGTGTACCAAAACACTTTTTCCTGACATAATTAATTCCAGAACGATGCATTAGTGTAGTCTGATGATACGTTTTGTGTAGCATGATTTGAACATGCCTGCTTTGCCTTTCCCCACACCTGTACATGCATTATTCCTTCCTTCATCACTCTCTGCAAAAGATGGACAATTGGATAAAAAGCAAAGTTGCTATTCCATCTGCAAGTCCCAGCAGCAGGAAGAACTAGCCAAGGCTGCAAAATACAAGGATGTTTCATAGATCTGTACATTTCAGAAGCATAAATTAGGTAGAAGAAGCAATGAAAGGTAAATTTCCAAGGAGCCAAGAGGCCAAAAGATGAAGTAGAAAGACAGAAGCCTGAGGACATGGACTTACTTTCTCTGCTTGGTTCTTCCTTCCTGGAAAGGCAAGAAGAACCCACCCAATGACCTTCCAAAACAAACTGTGAGACATCAAGTACTCTCACTATGGGAAACACACACCATTTAAATTCTGATTTGCTACAGGGCAAAATAAAACCAACCACACTAACCTGAGAAGGTGATGGATTTCTCAACAAAGCTGCTCTCTCCTTTTTGTCAAGTACCTGGTTACTGCTACACATTTTGAGTGTGCAAAATACTCAAGAATCTTTGAAATACAATTTTATTGCAAAAATATCCATTTTTAAAAAAGCTTGACCTCCACCCAACTAATTTAAAGTAAGTTTTTTACAACACTACTAACTTCAACTGGCAATTTAACTATAGAAGGTCTCCCACTGCCCTTTTAAAAATAAAAAACCCAAAACTTTTATTAGATCTATGAGGTGATCCTCCCTCCCCATCATAATTTACATTGGAATGTTTACAAATAATAATGACAGTTAAAAATATGTTAGGAAATAGCAAGTGCTTTTCTAGCAAAAAGAGGCTAATGTACCATCATTTGGATGGATGTTGAAGTACCCAGCTAAACAATTTACTTCTAGTACAAATGTCTCTAAAAGGAATGATTTATTCCAAGTTAATCCCAAGACCCATGAAGTTAAGGTGAAAAGGCCAAATACTTGCAGACAGAACATGACACACAAGATTGGGGATTTGCTTGCTTTTTTTTTTTTTTGCTTTTTTTTTTTTAATAAAATAAAAGCCCCCTAACTTGTAGCTATAGCATGACTATAAAACATGGGATGCATCAAACTGCAGCATGCAAAACCCAGAGTGGGGAGTCCACAAACACACTCTGCTGAAGAAACAAAAATCCCACTACCACATGTTGATCTAAACATGTTGGAAGAGATTTGCATATTAAATAGAACCACATGTATGAAGCTGATCAACTGGAGCCTTGTTTGCATTACTTTCCATCTTTGGAATTCAAGTGAACTCAACCTTCACATCTAACTACAGACCATACATATGAAAGGAATAGCCTTTGTCAATAATTAATCACAGTTGCATGTCCTGTTAATTTAACTTCTGCATCAATGATCAAAAGCTTCAAATATGCGTGGTGTCATTTATTTTTAAAACGTGCCATAAGAAGATAAGTTTAAGTTGCGTTGTCTTTGTCAAGTTAACTTTTCCACAAAATAGCCTTTTGTCATGCTTCTTTCTTCCCTTTTTTTAAATTTCTGCCACTACATTTAGAGTCTCTCAGTTCCACTTACACATCACTACACCAAAGCAAAAACTAAAACAAGGTCCTTGGCTTTTTCAAAATGTCAGTTTAGTAACTCAGCTCCAGCCAGAGGAACTTTATCTATTCATTCCAGCACCAAGAATCAGGGGTACCTGCAATTTTGGTTCCCCACCAACACAAAGTTCCAATGAAATCTTGAGATTTGATGACCCTTCTTGGCAAGGGTGTGGCACAGCACAGCAGACTTCCAACAAGGTCTGTTTCAACACTCCGTATATAAAAGCCCCGCTTAGAATAACTTTTTAAATACCAAAAAAAACCACCCAAAAACAACCCACTCCACAAACAATTTTCTTTCTTCAAACTCAGGAACAATCACAAAAAACTAAATAAATACTAGCAAAACAGTGTTACTCGGAGACAACAGGATGGAGGTCAATCCAACCACTCACAACTCAGAAGAGCAGAGGAGTTACATAGGAAAACTGGAGAAGTTCCATAGCAATCATAGAAATAATCACAGAAAAGGGTGGTTGAGGTGCTGAGCAGTCTGTTTCATCCCATACTTGATTTCTTATGCTGGAGGTCCCTCTGTTAACCTAAATTAACTCCATCTAAGGCCATGGGTAGGAGCAGCAACGTAGCCAGTCACACCGCAAGGTAAATACTTCTAACTGGTCCTGGCTGAACCTACACCATCCTTTGGGTCCCTCCTGCTTCAAAAATCCCCACAAGCCAACCAAGCGTGTCTGCTGGTGAATACTTTGGGAGACCCTAAGCTGCCTGGGTACCATATCAGGGCAGCCCACAGCCCATCATGTGCAGAGGAGCCTCTGCATCATCCTGTCATTCCACCAGCCCTCACTCCACTAACCTTGTCATGTCCTTTATTGTCACCAAAATACCTCACCCTTAACTAGCAATTTAATCCGAAGTCTGAGCTCACAGATTTCTTTGTGTCTGATGGGATGAGCAAAGAGCAGGCCGACATCTCTGCAGTATGACATGAAAAGACTTATATCTTCCATGATTCTTGGAAAGCTTCTTAGTAAGAGCTTCCCTCAGGCTATCCCAAAATCCCTTTGCTGGGCTTTTAAATAAGGAAAAGCTTAAAAAAAAAAAAAAAAAAAAAAAAAAAGGTCAAGAGATTTCTCTGGAAACTCTCAGCAAAAGATCCTTTTCTTTTTGGTGAGAACAGGAGCCCTCAACAACACATTAATGAAGTTCAAGTACCAACAATTGCATCACAACCTGATAATTTCTGCACTACAAGCAACATTCAGAGTTACTTCCTGCTTTGAAATAAAAACCTGAAAATGATCAGGTACAGAAAATATTCCTACAAGTTCCCACTTGCCCACAAAAATGCAGATCAAACCACAGATCTCTCTCTTGGAGCCATATCAAAGGAGCACTTTCAGAATGTATTTCCCAAAGCTTCTGTGCTAATTTTCTCAGCAAAGAGGGCAACATACAACTTTTGGGTTCAGACCTGTGTTCCTAATAAAACATGCATGTTTTCAGAGGAGGGGTAATCTCTCAGCACACATCCTCTCCAGCTCAGCTCCCAACATTTCAAGTCAAAGCACCAACTCAATTCCAACACAGTACAGCAGAAAAATATTCTGACGTGGTTATTTTTAAACTTTGCATAAAATATTGTTTGGGAGAGTGTGTCATAATCCAAAAAAAAAATTTTAATAATTACTTTTCTCATTTATCTTATACCTGTTTGGTTTTAAATCAGTCTGCTTTTCATCTGGATCCCTTCTGTTTATACCTTCAATTCTGTATATATTTATCAACAATAACTACAAAGCAATAACAAATACAAGTTTTAGAAAACCATCCATATCACCATCAGGTAAAGTTAAGGTTTTTTTCCTCCCCATTCACTTACTCAGATAGAACTTAGATTATGTGGCTTTCTCCTTACACCACATAGGAATCACTGCTGTAACTATCTGACACCAAACAATCCCATTTTCAACAAATTGCAGAAGTGTTATATATTCTCCTTAGGCAATTTAACCCCCAGGCTGTGGTGGAAGCACCGGGAAGTCACTTCCCATCACGCACGACTCTGTATTTACACTTTGTTAACAGGATTAATACACACACTGGAGAAGAAGGCATGAAAATTGCCACAATGCAACTCAAGCACAATCCTAAAACAAGACTGCCAGCTGTCAGTTTTAAAGGCTCCTCCATTCCTCCCAGTATTGTCTGAAAGGATGAAATCTGCAGAGCTCTTACAGTTCCAACATAAATACTTGGTATCAGTCAGATTTATAACTGGCAATACCTACTTGCTAATTAGAAGAGAGAAAACTGCCCTAGCTCAGCTTCTTTAAGGCATAAGGCACCTCAGCCAAAACTCATTAGACCCACACGTGCATCTGACATCTGGAAAACCATGCCCTGCTACTGAGAACTATATTAAATAGAAATTTAGGTCAAATCTAAAACCTATTTTCCAATAGCAACTGGCAGCTGCAACAGCATTCTCCTTTGTGCTGCCATGGAAACACGAGGACTGGTGAGGGAGAGAGCTGTGCGACCTTCACAGCCAACCAGCCTCTCCTGAAACACACTTTTGGGCTTGGGAATTTCAGACCACCTCCCTGTCACCACACCACTTGGAATTTTGGAAATTTGGAATTGCCCTGGAATTTTTTAAGTGTTGAAACTGAAAAGTACCTGGTTGCTGCTAATATTCTCCAGACAGCTGCAGCTGCGCTTAACCGTGTTGAGCAAACAGCTTTCAGGTGGTTTCAAAGATACTTTCTCCATAGCTCCCACAGTTGGGAGAAGTCCCATGCTTCCTTCAACAGGGTTGACATGATGGATGATGTCTCCCAAAAAATTCCCAAAAAAACCACAATTTCATGTTGAAGTTCTACACCTAACATCAACAAAATCATTGTTTTGCCCTTAATCATAACATAGCTCCAACCAAGAGTAGCCACTATGACCCCCCCACACCTGAAAACAAAACAAAACCCACAAACCAAACCAAAACCAGGGAAGATACTTTCCCTTGTAAACAGCTTACAGCCTGAACAGATGACATAATCAACAAGAAAAACTTCATATTCCCTGTATTTTCACAGCGGATGAGGCTCTGGAGCTGATGAGCAGTTAAAGACAAATTAAAATCCCACAAACAAACCCACTGTTTTCTCTTGAGGCAATTCCACCAAGTGCAGAAGCGCACTGCAAAGAGGGGCATCCTGAGCAAGGATTATCAGGATTACAACTTCATTCCAATAAAATGCATGATCCCTAACACTCAGCAGCAGTGGCAGCCCTTGGAGAAATGAGACACTGAGGAACCGTGGTCCTGGCCAGCCCCTTTCACACCAGGGCCATGATGACAACAACATGACAGGAATATAAAAAGCAGACAAAGAGAAAATGAAAGCATGGCTGTAGGAAAGCTGTTCCCTGCCCAAGTAAAACCGGGAAAAAATGATCACTTGGAAACTAAGGGCACTTTAACAGTTTGTTTTGGATTTGGTTTTTTAAGTGTAACTAGTATTTTCTAAGTGTTATATTTTTTTTTAAATGTTTCTAAATGAAATATCCTGCGTAAGCACAACAGAAAAAGCATCCCTGCCAAAGAGGATTCATACAAACCAGTCAACCTCCACCAAGCTGGCTGTGCCACACCATCCATCCCCCTTCCCTTGCCACCCCATTCATCCCCCCACCCTGCAGGTGCACTGAGCAAACCCAGAGATTCAGAGGAGGGGAATAAAACACCCTTGGGTGAAATTGTTTCTATGATTACATCAGCTGGAGCCTTCCTACAATGTATCAGCAATGAAGAAGAAGAGCTTATACAGTTGGTAAAAGAATAAATGTCAAAATACAAATTAAAAAAAAGATGAAGTGGGGGAAAAGAAGAGCAGGAGTCTAAATTAATACAGAAAAAGCTTCTTCTTTCTGTCTTGCCAAATAGAAGGTCACAAAAGAGATGCAAAAAGATTACCGAGATGCATTGCTTGGCAGGCTGAAAAGACTTTTAGCTTTTCAGAGAGATAAGAGCAGCTGTTAACTCAAAAAGCAAAAAATAAAGAAGAACAACTTGGTGACTACTTGGTAGAGAAGAAAACAGTTAATGTAGAGGTAAACCAGCAGCAGTACTCAATGAAAACCAAGTATGCAGTGAATAGGTCAGCATGCTCAGAACTTCCACCGCTGGGATTTCACAGAAGAGGTTATGCTGGGGCAACAGCTGAGCAGCACCAAAACCTAAGCAGCAGAATGTGAAGGACAAAGCAGCAGATGAGCAAAACCACAGAGACCCTGAGGAAAACAACCAAAAGGCACAGGAGGAAGGAGCTAAAGGGACTATCTAGTCATGCATACATAAGAAGACAGAGCCAAAAATAAAGCTCTGAATAACAACAAACACCAAAACCCAGACTAATAATTCATTGCCTTCCCACTCTGGCACAGTTCAGCAGCAGAAGGGAATGGACAGGGGGGTCCCACATACCTTAACCTTGCTCTCCCCCAGCTGAACTCAACACGCAGCTCATCTTTAAGCAGCCTCTGCATAAATGCAGCCCTTCACGGATTTATCCCTCAGTTACTAGCCATGCATCCCTGCTAAGGACCGACACTCCCTATGTTCTACAGGGACCCACAACTCCATAGTCTTTTGAATTATAACAAAAGAAAAAATTATTGGGTGTTTTTTTAAGCTGCCTCTTAGCAGCTTCACAAGACGCTTCTTAATTCTTGTGTAAGACAGAACAATCAAGAACAATTCCATTTTTACCTCCCTCCTCTCCCACAATGATCCTTCTTGCCTTCCCCTTTCCAGGCTGCACCATTCTGCTTAGCTGGATTGGCTCTTGCATGGACCAAACTCACTTTCCAATACACCTCTTCGTTCTCCTGTACTTATTTCCAGATGTGGGGACCACAAGCACCCCCCAAAGCCTCCAGTGATGGGTTCACTACACCCTTTTTGTAGAGGCATGACAACTTGCTCTGCTTTCTGTCCTTAGCACTCTCTGCTTTCAGAGCCTCTGAGCACTTCCTTTGACATTTCCATGAAGTTCTGGCAGATTCTGCACTCTCTACTGAGACTCAATGGCTCATTCCCAGCTGTGATACATGAGCTGGGACTGTCCCCTCCCTGTGTGGCTCCTTGCACACACCCACACTCCATTTTACCTGCCAGTACCTTAACTGTTTATCATCACAAGATTTTTCTGCAACTCTGCACAGTCAGCCCCTGTTCTTTGTCTATCTTGAATGAACAGTAAATTGTCACCCTATTTCATCCCCTCTCCCAGGGCATTTATCAGTATCTTAACAAGAACAAGCTGCAGAACAGATTCCCTCCAAGACTTGCTGCTGGGAAAAATCAACTATTTATTCCCATAAATTATTTCCTGATTTTTAAAAAGCTCTAAACACAAGAGGACCCTCCTTCTTATCTAGTGGCCACTTGGTTCAAGTCTCTAGCAAGAGCAATTATTTCAGCCACCAAAATAAACATATTTCCCTTACTCTCCCCCAAAGTACTCCAGTAAATGTGAGGCACAGTTTCCCTCATAAAAGCCAAGCCTGACCTTTCCCAACACGTCATTTATCCATCCATCTATAGGGCTTATTCTCAGTTTCTCAGCTCGGTGGTTACATGCTGGAAGGGTGATTAATGTGGACAGAGGCAAATTCTACCCCTGTCACACCCAGGCAGCCACGATGAAGTCAGTATGGTGAAATGGGTGGGATGCAGTAACTCAGCTTCCAAACCAACACTCTTCTACATGCCTAAAGGCTCTGGCCTCCGGAGTAACCTGCAAGCAAGCTGTGCTAGGTCAGACTGTCAAACTAGCAACGGTGCCATCAAAGATGCTCTATTCTTCCACTGCCCTGTGCCATCTGGTGCAGTCACAGCACCCAGATGCAAAACCACACAGCATCAAAGCTCAATCGCTTCAAAATTGACTTCTGGCCCCACTTTCTTGCTCGTCAACCAAAATCTGTGCTCTGGCATCATCACACCATCACTCATTTACTTTTTCGGTTCTTTCAGTCACAGCTAGAGAAAATGGGTCCAGCATGTTTGTACAGAAGTACATCTAGAAAAACATTTCCCCTCTCCACAAGGGAAATTATGACTTGTTTATGCAACACATTTCTGAAAACATTTTTTAGAACTCAAGTCATGTCTCCCAATTGCTATGCTGGTTGTCAAAACAGAGCCTTTTTTTCCCTGACTATACCATATGTAATACTAAGTCCACTTTCCCTAACTTGCTATCACCCATGCAAGATTTGGAGATGATTAGTGGAAAATACACAAATGAGACACTGCTCTCCAAAGAACAACACAGCAGGAATAATCTGATGGGTTTTTTTATATTTATTAGCCTGATGCACATCTAACTTGTTTAAACAAGGCTTTTGTCAAACGTCAAAGCAAATGTTAATGCAATCCAAGGCATGCTCTCAAAGGGAATTGGAGCTGAGCTGGAACCAGCGTGAAAGCCTTAGTTACAGCAACAAGGAAAGAGTGAGAAGGGGCCCCTTTTTACTTCAATTGCAAATAGATCCACTAAGACGGAAAGGTTCATTCCCTAACAGCTGAGATAGAGAAGCCAGAGCAGGAACTGAGGTGGGCACAGGTACTGGAAATACCTGGTTTGTGTCTTCTAGGCAGACACTGTCTCCCCAGCCTGGCAGGACAAGGGGAGGGCCTCTCCGGCCCAGGGCAGGCAGATGCCCTGGGTGTCCTCCATCCTGTGCCCTCCACCTCCTTCCTGCTACTGCCCAGGGACACCCAGGCTCAGCTTCAGCAGCACGTGAGTAGTGCACATACTCAGTGCTCAATCAGGCTTTATTTTCTTGTAATAAGGCCAATATCCACTTACTCTATTTCATTACCATTTTGCCTAAGAGACTGCTAAAGCACCAAAACATCAAACACCCAGGGAATCATCAAAGCATCACTAAAAAACTGTGTCTTAACACATTCCACAGCTGAGCAAGAAGCAGGGCCCTCAAGCAGAGAGAAAGCCAAGGGGGAAGGAGTCAGGGCTGCCATTATCTTCTGCATTAACTCTGTTTACAATATAACAATTAAAAAAGGTAATAAGTGATTAAATACTGCATGAGTAGAGCTGCTTTCTTCCCCAGCTTCCTATTTAAAAAGCACCTGCTATGACAAGGCACTGCAGAACACAGCAGACCTATACAAGAAAGAATTATTTATTTTGGAAACTCAGAACACCTGTCAGATGAACTTCAGACTCGGTGACTAACAACAAAGCCACCTTTAACTTCCACCCACAGATAAAACTACAAGTTTCTAACGAGCTGAAGGCAAGCAAATCAATCCCTGTGATCCCAAGATCTGCACCCATCAGCTCCCTCCCCTTAGCCGCCTCCTCCCAGGCAGCCTGTCCCACCTCACCTGTGCCTGCTCCAGTGCTCTGGAGCAGCAAGAAGTGACTTGGACAAAAATGATGCTGCAAACCACATGCAACCTCATGGTAAACTCAGCTTTTTCCAAACCTCAACAGCTATTGCAAAGTTTGAAAGGTCAGACATGCCAGATCAAGTTTGCAAGGGGGGAGGGAGACAATTATCATAATTACTACATGGATTATCACCGCTACACAAGCCATGCTCACAACCCACCTTCCCACATCACGTGAAGAACTGGTGCAATGCCTTGAATCGCTGGGACCTACATCAAGGCAGAACCAGACATGCCTCTGAGGCTATCATCACTTTTATTGGAAGCAGGCTATGCACAAATACCAGTTCACTAATACTTGTCCATTTAAGGTTGATAAAGCTGAATTTTTAGCTCTGCTAAAACTGGTAATATTACATTTTTAAAAAATGTTCATCCAGGAATAAAAGTGCTCCTCAGCATTTGCAAAAATATTGCCCTCTGGCTATATTCTCATTTGTGCTTCCTGGGCGAAGCCAAGAAACTCAAGCATGTTTTCAGAGCTTCATCAGGTTCCCATCACCTCAGGCGTGTACTTTAAACTCAAATAATTGTACTAGGAATTTTATCTTTAAAGAAGCCATGCAGAGTTCAGGAATCAGAAAACAATTCCAATACACCTAAGAGAGTTACACCTCCTTCCTTACAAACCTGCTCTTGTGCTTTTTGTAGCCACAACACGCCAGTGAGCCCCCCTGAAAGGAGAAGGTGGAAAAATAATCCATTTTTGCAAAAGCCCACTTGATGCATCTCCACGTTCTTCTGGCTTCACCTATGGCACAGTCTAGCAAGTCACATTGTAAATGGACTCCTTGCTAAACCCCTACATCCAGACACTGAAGAAATAACTGTCTCTTCTTACTCTGTCTCCTATTGATGCCACAACCTCCTCTTGCCTTTTCACAAGCTGAGACAAGAAAGACGGAGGCCAGTTTTGTCATCAGAGCTTTTGTTCCTTTTCACCTTTGTACCACTTCCTAAGGTCAACTCAACCACATTAGCGACTGAAACTCATTACAAGAAACTTCCTAAATCTAAAAAGTAAAAAAACCACCAAGATCTAAAAAGCACTTCAAAGCTAACAAGAAGAGTGTCAGCCTCAACTCTAGCAACAACACTAGCACATGCTCTTAAAAAAATAATTAGCACCATCAACTGCAGCCTTAAACCCGTAATAAAATGCAGCCATTTGGAAGCAGTACAATGGAAAATGAGAAATTAAACAGCTGCAGTCCATGTATCCCAACAAAACCACCCAAAAAGCAGCAGAACACGCTACACTAAATGCACACTTTCAGCATCTCAGAAATGATCAGTGGGACCAGCTCTTCACTGTGTAAAGCTCTTCTGTTGGGGCCTTGAGATGGCTGCAGTGATACCTCAGGTGCTGCTTTAACTTCAACAGACAGGGCAAGCTTCACCTCAGGGTGCAAGGAGGGCGATTCCTCCAGTTTTTCCATCTGGGGACTTGTCCTCTGACTTTACAGAAACAACAGTGCTTTGAAAGTCCTCTGGCCTCTCCACACCAGTCTCTGCTAGACCAGAGTATGGCCCAGGAGAGGCCAAACCCAAGGGCAACACACACCAGGCAGATCTCAGATACTTTTGACAAGCCTGTTGTCGGGGACAGCAATGCTGAGGATGTGTTCAGCTGGGATTTACCTAATGGATATTTGCGGATTTTTAGCAGTTGAAACAAGTTTGACAATTTCTGTTCAACCTTCCATGGTGCTACCAAAAGCTGAGTGTGCGTGAAAAGGGGAAACTCAGTGTCTCTGGGATTGCATATAGAGACACAACATGTTGTTCGCACATCAAGGCAGCTACTGGTGCAGATCAAAACAATTTCTGGCTCCTCCTCCATGTTTAAATGGATTTATTTTTTTCCCAGGCAAAGGCAGGCACCAGGACAAGCACAGTTCAAGCTGCAGCTGCTGCCAACAGCTGTAGCAGGCCCAGTCATAGCTACACAATTTTCACTTTTTTATAAAGCTACTACAGTGCACAAGAGTTCACATCCCAATTTGAAAACAATGCAAACCCCAAAATAAACTTCACTGTCTTACTAATTAAAGGGATTTGTTCCTTCAGGAAGGCTGACACAAACCGCTGCTGTGGGGTTATTTTTAGCACTCAGTCCTTCCAACATTTTCACTGAGACTGTGAGAGCAGCCAGAACCCAACTACCCATGTAGCATCATTAAAAGAAGTTCTGTCTAGGAAGCGGGTTTTTCCTGGAACTTTACTTAAAATGCCACAGGACATTGGCATAAACTACATCTCCACAGCAGAGGGATTTCTTCTGCAGCACCCAGGTTTCCATTCCCTGCACTGCCTTCCCCTTGGGTCAGGCACAGACACCCACCAGCACAACTGGATGGCACTGACCATGTCCCACCTCACAGAGAAGAGAGCTCCAAAAGCAACTTGCCTCCTCTCAGTACACTCTCTTCAGAGTAACACAAAGCTAGGTTATCAGAGAAGTCTTCAAACTAAGCAGACCTACTTATTAAACATCCACGCAGTAGAATAAAGGGACAGGCCTTTGTGTCTCGCTATAACTCTGAAAAATGGGATTCCCAATAGTGAAATCTCTCCATTCCACACAATTGCCATGTTATTTCACATTTATGGATAAATATTTTATACCCTAAATACCAACAAGAACCAGCCAAGAAAGCCCAACTCATCTAATAATAGTTGGTTTGGGTGAGTGATTCACAATAGCTTGCACACAAGTCTCCAGACCATTCAATATAAGGTAGAGGTAACCCAAGATCTATCAGCTGGTTCCAATTAACACTTCACCTTTATCACTTGGAAAGTATTTCTGTAGGGGCTGAGAACCACCCATTACTCATGCCTCTGCTGACTCACACAAATCCTAATCAGCCTTCCAAAGGTGCTGTTCCACCATATTATGTAAATGACTTCCAAGTCATGGAGAAAGAGAGACCACTGTTAACATGAACAACTTGAAAAGATACATCTGGGTATATAACAGAACAGCTACTATAAAACAAAATGAGAAAATGGAGCTCTAGGAGCTTGTCCTTATGTTTAAAATACAGTTCATCCTGTTAGGAAAATGTGAAGTAAAAATGGCACAAGAATATTGTCTTCAGATAACCCATATTGTCCACTTCAGTTTCCTCTTAATCAGACAATAACATGAATAACTCATGACAATTTGCTCACCTTATCTGCCTCAGTGCCAGCCTCCAGTGCAAGTGCATAATATTTACATATCATTTGGGACCTGCCAGTTCCCTGGGGCTGCAGCTTATCAGGAAACCTAATGGAGTAAGAATACCAAATCACATCGCCCTTTCCTCTGGTAGGAACTGTAGAATCCATATAACACTAAGAAAAAGGGGAGAAGGCACTAAACAGTTTCATGCAGGATCACTTTGCTAGGCTGCATCAGGAAATTAAATGCTGCACAGGAGCCTTGTGCTTTTATAAAAGGAACTAAGCAGGGGACATGTATTAAATGGCAACATTACCTTCCACTTGCCCTCCTTCATCAAGGTGTCCCACCACTGCTGCCTCCAGGCCCAGAAACATTGCCTCCATGCTGGCCAGCTGCTTCTCCTAAGATAATTTTAATTACCCTTGTTCATCATTACAGCTGACACACAGGTCCAGCATGCCCTGCTCTATCCCCTACATGATATATACACAGCAGCCATTGTTTGTTTCCCTGTTTCTGAATCACTAAGCAAGGCGTACATACACAATCAGACATGTTTGTCATCTGTAACAGTCTAAAGTGATTATCATTGCTGGATATTACACCAAGGCTACACTGGGAAAAAGAAAGACCCACTCGTAAACCATGTTACCCACTGAATGGCTTTGGGCATCACAATACACAGAAAGGAAAACCAAAATAATCTACCAAAGAGTTAGAGGAATGATGCAGAGCCAGCACTGCAGCAGAAATGGGCCTCACCTGAACCACACAGGCTGCCCCTCACCAGTGTTTTTGGAAAGTTCACACCCTCCCTGCCTGCAGAAACCAAACCAGCAAACTCCAACCTGTCCAGCCGACAAGGAGGAGAAGGAGGGTCTTGGGGCATTTTTCCCAGCAGGATTTTATAAACATCCCAACATACACCTATTCATGCCAGTCTCTAGCACCTGTGGCTACTAAATTGATTCACTCAATCCACTTTTAAATAATTCAGATAGTTACAGCTTTTTTTTCCCATTAAAAAAGCAGCAGGCAGCCACAGAGGGTTGTCAAAGAATTGCTGAATTAAGTCTTCCCTGTCCAGACAAGTCTGGATGAAGGAAAAGGCCGAGATAAATGTGATGAGTAAGAAACTCACTATGGATTTATGGATTTTAGGCTGAAAATTGTGCCTCTGAATTAAACATCCACTCAAGATTATCTCTAACACCTTGAGAACTGAAATCTGTACCATTGAACCTTCAAGGATCTGTTACTTGCCTGGTCACAAGGTCTGGATCTACTCTTCAAGTAAGCTGAAGAGCAGATTTACCATCTATGTAGCTGACTTGTTTCACAAAGCCTGGCCCTTCATCCTTCCCAAGCATTCACCACCCACTGTGTGACTCCCACCAGCAAAGCTCACTTTCCTGCAAGAGCATTTACTAGAAGACTTATCTAGTCGATAAACTAATAAATACAAAGTCAGTCTACTTTCCTATTATCTTTCAGATTTCTTCAGCACCTGCGGCCCCTTAGCTCAAACCTGCTGCCCTGAGTAAGGTGAACTGAAGGTCAGGTTCTTTTGTGAGAGACATACACTCCCCTGGCACCAGCTTGCATTTGATCTAAAATCTATCGACAAGAAGAGAAGGAAAACCACCACCAGTCCCAGAGCACTTGTCACATCAAACAGACAACACCTTCAAAATTCATATAGCTGTCTCCTCCAAGTCTAAAGTATTGTAGCAGTCTCACCACTCAGGAAACCAAGGGAAATAGGAGTGGAAGTTATCATAAAATACAAGAAAAAAAACAACAGAAGAAGACCAGCTTATCGATCGGACAACTATCTTCCCTTGCATCTCAAAGGATGCTATGAGAAAAAAACTACCTCCAAAAAGACAGGGGACCAGGGCAGTTGCAGCCCCAGAGCAGTTAATGCAACTCAAGGAGGGGGCACATTCATCTATTGAAAGGGCAAGATTATCCAAATCAGAAGGTGAATTCAGATAGCTAAACAGCCTGTGTGCAGAGTCATGCACTTTATCTCTCACGGCAAACAGGAAGTCACTACAATCCTTATTGATCATTCCTAAAAAAAAAAAAAAAAAAAAAAAAAAGGGAATTATGCTGAATTTCCACAGAACTGCTGGAAATCACATTTTTTAAAATGGAAAGCTGACATCACCCAATACAAATTCGGGGAATAAAACGTCAAAGATGAGTCAGATTAGGAAACACAAGCTTCTCTGCATAAGTGAAAGAATAAGCAATACCAGTTTCTTGTCCTTTGGGGCACACATTGTATTTGAAAGCTGCACAACATAAACACTGAGTAAGAATTTTCAAGTTATAGGAAAGCTTTTGCCAATTAGATGCTCAAAAAGCCTGTAATCTATTATAAAATATTAGTAAGACACCTCCTGGCATCCTGGACAATCATTCACACTAAACATGCCATAACACTGCAGTGAAAAACTCTGAATACCCATGCCAAAACTAATGGGGAGACCGAGCCCCTCAAGCTATGTTAAAACAGACTGTTTACCAAAAAAAGAGCAAGACTTAAACCTGAGTTGAGCTACTTCAAAACAAAAAAATCCCCCACCTACCCCTAAGCATAAAATCAACACTAAAGGAGAAATATGATGCCATTCTTCAAGGTTCCTTCAGCACAGGATGTTTTCTCCTTGCAGCAATTCAAAGGCTGCTCAAGTTCTCTTCAGTAATTTTCACATTATTTCCAGAACTGATTTATAACAGGCCCAGGGAAAAAAGCAACCAACAGCCCCAGAGTCTGCTGAACTTCATGTTTCATTCTTCAGTTACACTGCCCTAACAGCAGGACTAGAACTTGCTAGTTCTAGTTCTGCACAACTCGAGCCAGATTCTCAAGGTGTCCATGAGAAGAACCCAGCTAGGCTGCCAACCTCCTGTAGGCACAGAAACCACCCTTCAGTGGAATTACAAAGCAGCCACTGCAATTCTCAGAGAGCCCATCCTTAAATAATCTCTCACAAAGCTAAACAGTTGTCTTTGTTTCCAGGACCAAAATCCAAAATGGCATAGGCATTCCTGAAGCTTCAGGTGACCAGAAACTCAAAGACTTCAAAACGCTATGCTGTCATTCTAACTGCATTTACATTAATTGTCTCCACTTCATGTACTAGTTAGAGTGTCCCAGAGACAATCCTCAGGCGTTTCCAGCATCTGACAGAGATCCTAAAAAATCCCTAGAAACTGAAATAAATAAATAAATAAACCAACCAACACAAAAACAAACGAACCCCCCCATAAACCAAAAAAAGCTTCACAGCCACCCTGAGGTTCAAGGGTTTAAGCTGAAGTCATCTGCTTGAAAAAACAAGACTTGAAAATGAAAAAAAAAAAAAAATACAGTACTAAAAGACTGCTTATTGCAACAGCCAAGAATCTTCAGCTAATGTTATTAGTTCTGCAATCATATTTTCCTAGGTTTGGCCTGCTGGGTGCATATTCTGCTAAGCAAACACGACAAAGAAATGTTGGTGGCAAGAGGGAGTATAAGTGATTTCATGCTTTTATAACTCAAAACCTCCTTGCCTCCCCAGCCCAGAAACACAGCACACAGGAATGGAGAGAAACAGACTGCACTGACTCCTAAATCATCTCACAGAGCTCACTAGCCCAGACACAACCATAAGATTGCGAAGTATGTACAGGAATGTGGCTGAAATGAAGACTCTGCAACCAGATCTTTAATTTTTTTAACATACGTATTTATATATTATAGAAAAATTAGTGTATATTATAAAACATAATAAAATACAAAATATATGTAAGTAACAACCCCCAAAAATGCCAAGCCATGCAAAAAGGGAATTAAAAGAAACCAAAACCAGCTGCTCTTGAGATTGGCATAAAAGGCCACAAGAGCTGACAGATAAACTAAATTCTAGTGGTCTGAGTACAAGTGTCACCTTGGCACACCCAAGGAAGCCCTTTGTGGAAGTTACAAAAAGCTCTCTGAGCTCTCACCCAACACACATAGCTCATCAGTCAACTGTTTATTAGAGGTAGTCACATGAATGACTGAAAGAACACACAGAATTCCATTTTACTAACCTCAAAGGGGGAAAAAAAATATATGTTTTTGATGTGCTTTCTCTTCAGCTGTTACTGCCCAGTTGAGCAAGGAACACTTCCAGCATCCTCCCCTGAGGACTGCTGCGGCTGCCAGAGCTGTCTGTCATGCTGGTCCCACTGTGGAGGACAAGGGACAGCAGATGTAAACAGAAAAGGCCAGCAGTGTTTGTGATGACTACAGTGACACATTCCTAGGATGATTTTGCAAGAAAGGAACTCAGACTGGGTCCAAAAAAGAAATGAACTTTTTGCTTTGAGTCTGGCCCATGTAATCCTGCTGTGACAGAGTGTGTGTGCAACACAGCTGGGAATTTTACGCATTGAATGATTTTGCAGAGCTCACTGAGGTCCTGCTGGGTGACACAGCTCTCTCCTGCTGAAGGATGAAGGAATAGACACGTTCCCCTTTCCCTGCCCCCAAGTGCACCAGTGACAGCCATGTCAGTGGGCTGGCAAAGGAAACTGTCTGTAGACACGAGCAGATAGGGCTGGAAAAGCCAACCCGGAGTGATACAGTCCTGCACACACACCCTGCAGAAAGTACCAGCAACATGCTTGCAGCACAACCACCCAAGCAGCATGGTACTGTGGGACAGGAACTTGCAAGAGAACTAGAACCCAGCAGACTGGTTTAAATCTTGTGGAAAAGGGGAGTAAGCACGTTTTTGTAAGGCAGCAGTAACCAGCTCCACAACCCACTACTGAACACTGTCAAGCCCCCATGTCCAGCTGTTCCCATCAGCAGAACTTCCATATCAAATCCACAGTGTGTCTCCTTCAGACTGTATCTGCACCATGTAGGGGCAACACTACATGGACTACTATTGATATCTCAACCTGGGGGCCCTCAGCAATACAAATTAGCACCCATGCTCAAAACACCCTCCATTTCTTCTTTATTTGGGGATGGAAAGGGATTTGTTATCAGTCAATTCCTTGCATACTTTGCAAGGGTAGAGGTTAAGGCAAGCTGTGACAGGAACCTGATCTAAGTAGAAAGAAGAGGAGCCTTGTCCCAACACCTTCTTACAGGAAAGAAGGGATGGAGGTTACCGCAGAAATACTTTATGCATGCTGCCTCCTACCAAAGCAACTTCCAGGGGTGCGCAAGAACAATTCCCTTAAGCATGCCTGTTTCTTAAAGTCAGCTGAATAAAAGGATCCCTGGGTGAAGGTGTACAGGGTGTCCACACACACATTAAGAACCTGCAGGGATTTCAGAGTGACTATAGAGTCCTTACATTAAGTGCTAACGTGTGTGACTGAAAGTACATAATCCACAAGCAGAACAGAACTTCCGCATGGATGGGAAAAAGGAACGTACTCACCAGAGAGAGTTAACACACTATGACTGGACAGTTACCTGGATCAAAACTGCAACAAACACAGCAATTACATCCCACTTTGTTCTGGAGTCTTGATTGTAAACGCAGGTTTCTGTTTCCTCTACCAAGCTAATTCCAGAAAAGTCTTGTTTCCCAGATGTTTCCATGCACCACCTGGAGCCCTCAGGACACTGAGTAACAATCATATTCGTTCTGCGGATGTTTCAGTGGTTGTGCGAAGCACAGACAGATGTTGCAAGACAACTTGGCTCAGCAGTAGTATCACCTTTTTCCTGCCACCCACAGGGATGAACAGCCAATTTAAGGAATTGGGCTGGGAATCAATTTCTGCAGCAAAGGAGCAGAAGAAAAGGGCTAATGTAAAGAACTAACAGGCTTTCCAGTCTCCAGGTAGAAATCATCACCAGTTCTTCATTCCTTGCAGACCTTCAGACTTGATTCAGAACTTCAAAAGGGACAGAAAGGCCTCTCCAAGCACAGCGTTAGTATTTCACTGCACCCAAATCAGGAACAGTTGCAAATGCATCAGATGAAAACTGATCATAGATGGCTCTGACAAAATACATCCAACTGACATTTTCTCTTCTTAAACAAAGCGTTCAGTGCAATCATAAAAATACTGGTGAATGGTTTGGGCTGTGAGGGACCTTAAAGATCATCTAGTTCTAACTCCCCTGCCACAGGGCAGAGATGCTTTCTCCTAGACCAGGCTGTTCAAAGCCTCATCTGACCTGGCCCTGAGGACTTGCAGGGAGGGGCAGCCACAAGAAACATCAATCGAAGCATCTATGGACATCAAAAAGCATCTGTTTGAAAGATGACCACTTCTGAAAGACGCACCAACAGCTGAATGACAAAACCAGGCCTACCCTGTCAGGTATGACGATTTGTTCCTGCTGGTAAGCCACAAGAATGAGTAGGGTATTTGGGGTTATAAACTGCTCTTGCACAGACTGAGAAATAACAAAAAGGTCCCTCAGTTATATTCCTGGCTCCTTCAAGTCCTTTTCAGAAACTGCTTTAGCTAGAAAGCTACAGTAGGACCCTGGCTCTCCTCTGCCACCCAGTCCCACCACTCCTAACCTTGGAACACAGGGTTGGCACTGGGAGTGGGAATTCCAGGCACTGTCCCAGCAGATCCAGCTCACAGGATCCATCACACAATCAGGGCACTGAAGACAACTCATCTGCCCAGGATCTCTGACACCCAAACCCCAGGGAACTGAACAGCACTGCTGCTCAACCCAGGAACTCTGCAGCCTCCCAGCATCAGTGCCCAGCAGCAGCCAACCTGCTCTCATCTCACAGGCATGACTGAACGGAAAAACATTTGGATTCCACAACAGTAATTTTTGTTTTGAATTTGGGATTCTCTCAAACAGAAAAAGTTTTTAATTTATACCAGTCCTGTTCACTGCAGGAGGATGGCAGTTACAGTACCAACGAGACCTCACAGTGCCCTGTGATCAGTCTCTACTTATCACTAAGTCTCCTCCCTGCTTCCTTTTAAAAAACAGTCAGCAGTGCAAAGGGCAGAAGGTCAAGTGCATAAGCAGGTAATTCACTGGCACACAGAAATCAGAAGGCACACCTAGGGGCCCTGCTGCTGCAGAGCTTCCACCTTGAGTCACCCAGGAAGCTTTCCAGATATGTAAATTGAAAATTAGTAATTTTTTCAGACAACAGCACATCCCCTCCCAGAGGGCCCCATCCCCACCGAACCTCCAACCTGAAGTTCATCTCTTCATGCACAGCAACCTTACAACCTCAAAAACATGGTCGGATATTGTTAAGATACTAGAACTGAACACAAAAATAAATGCTATTTTACCCAGAATTGCTGGCAATTTTTCCAAAACAGTCCTTCTGGAAAAGGACTTGGAAAGTTTTTTCCTTTGACACTTGGCTAACAACTCTGCCATGCACAACTCTACATGGAATTGAAAGCCTCCCCAGTACTGTGCCGCTCATATTGACTCTGGAATATCACAAGCCTGCCCACCACAATGCTGTAAAAATCTGAGGGATTTCATCCCCAACAGGACCAAATAAACAAATAACATGTTCCCCTGAGGATAGAAGTCAGGCTCTTTTTATTAAAACAAACTTTTCATTGGGAAATTTAACAAGCAAGTATGTTTTTGGTACCAGGAAACTGGCAGCCAACATGCAAGGCATACTGAAGACACTGGACCAAGCACCTTCTACAAGAGCAAACAAAATAATTATGGATGTCACTTCTGTGAAGTAATCACATGAAGTAATAGTGTGGGGAAAATAGTCACCTGAAAACACACTTTCCCTCATCAGAAAAACAGAACTATTGCATGACAAGGTATGAAAAAAAATCATAGTTTCATACATTGATGTATGTATCACCAAAGCACCAGGCTCATTCTGACTCCAGGAAGTGACAAGAAACCATTAGCACTTGGCCCACAGCACAAAGCCACCCCCAGAGAAGGAGAGGCAGTAGCCTGGTGACTATCATATCGGGGAAGGAAAAAAACACAACAGCAACAGAGCAGATGCAATTCTGCAAACAACTGCAGTGGAGCTGGGCAACCTGAACACATTTCTAGCTACGCTTCAACTTGGAGATTAAGAGTAGGCAGGCATAAGCAAAGCTGTATGAATAGTTCAAGGAAGATTACCTACCGAAGATAACACACTCATACCTCTGCTGATGCTACATGGCACCACCAAGAACTGCTTACCACTAGGGTTTTGAAACACACCACACAGACAGTGGGTTCCCTGACAGCACTCAAAATCACACCTGATTGAAAACAGACCTGGTTTAGCTTCAAATTCACTCTAAACAGAGTAACTTTTTCAACAGGGAAGGCATTCATATAGAGATTTGCATTGTCCAGCATCTGGAGTCACAAAAGTCTGAGGCCAACAGCAGAAACAGGCAGAATAACCTGCTGTCCCTTCACAGGAAAATTATTACAGACAGATGGATTATTACAGACAGATGTTTCTGAGCATCATCACTAGATAACAAAAACTTGAGGTTTTTCCCTAGTTAGTGAAAAACACTACCTTCATCAAGATGAAGATGATTTTGTGCTCATGGAGGACAGATGAGGAATTAAGATGGAAGTCAGCGTGCAAAATCATGGACTGGCTGGGAGAAGTTACTTGTATTTATTTTCTATTGAGATAATACCTGGAGCTTCACAAATCTGGGGAGATTGCAAACAAGGATTTCTATAGAGGAAGGACGAGAAAGGGAACTTAAGTTCTTTACTTTAAGACAGGAATTATAACAAAGTATTCTAATGGAGATACAGGACAGCAAAAGAGGAGGGGACAAGAGGTTATATATATACACAGTGAAACCAAAAATCTGCTGCCAAGGATATGGCAAAAAAGGTGATTTTTCAACTCAAGTTAAAAACTTTTCAAGTCAAAGTTAGAAAAAAAATCTCCTGAAAGTTGTGAAGAGCAATGCACAGTTTTAACAGCTTTAATAATTAAAACTACCAAAGAGTTAAACTCTGTGTCCTCCATGAGCACAAAATCAGATTTTTCCCTGCAGGACACAGAGATTGAGACAGAAAAGCTGTTGCCTTGCCAACATAAATATTTCTGTATCGCTCAACAGAAAAGCTTCTGAATTAGCATGTTGCATAAGGAACGGTCAGGTCAACATCCAGTTTCCCAGGCAGTCTATCCCTGATACAAATGCAACAGCCCTGGAAGAGCAGGAGATGTTTCAGACTGTATGTCACTCTGACACTCATCCCAAAGAAGGCTCTGGGTCTCAGGAGCTATGGGGAAAGCATCATCCCTGCAGGAATGCTCCAGAACAACAACACTACCTGTGCCCAGAGCCACTAGTTTTTCAGGAGTCAACCTAAAATAAAAAGTGCCACTCAATGGCAAGAGTGCCACTCACTCATGGATTTCACATCAAGACAAACATGAAATGCCACGCTCAAGACCCAAATAACCCACAGAAAACAGCAGAGAAACCGAGTGTGTGCATCTCAACAGATGCAAGACAGATCCTTACAAATGCACCTACACTGAGAGGTTTAACACCCACTTTTAATAATATTAAACCCTTACGTTTAATATATAAGCACTGCCAGTGAATGACTGTTTGCATGGGAGCAAGACAATCAAAATTACATGGGTGGTACAGAATCCTCTTCTCAAAGAACCCACACGTGTATGTATATCTTCCCTAAGTTGAAATAAGTAAAACATTATTTTTAGGAATCCAGATTCTCTATCAAAACAGCCAGACATGCTGACAAGTACATGCAAACAAGTAAGGAGGTATTATAAGTAACTTGGAAGTGCCAAGAACTGGCAGCAGTCAGCACAGTGTTTGAGCAACTCTTCAAAACTGAGATGCAAAAAAATCAGTATCTAACACTTCCCAGAAGGAAGGATCTGCTATGAAGCTTCATGCACAAAATGGAAGTGTGGCTCACAGGTAGCTGAACCACACTGCATTTTGGGTGCTGTGAAGAACAAGAACCCCTTGCAAACACCAGGACCTTTCCAAGACACTTTCACTTTATTCTTAAGAAGTACCTCCAAGGCTGAAATTAACTTCACCAAGCTCAGGAGCTGAGACACATCATCAATTCACCTAAAAATAAAGATGTTTGATGGAACTAGAACTGAAGCTGCTGAATACAATTGAATAGTTCTTTCTACAAGCTAGTGAAAATAAAGTCCCAAATAATGGGTCTCAGGCAATTTGCAAATAATGTCTCCCATATAAATTAGATCTAACTTTGTATACCACCCAAGTGTATTATTTACAACAGAAATACAGATGTGCCTACTTCATAAATCACCTTTACAAGATCTGACACTACGGCCAGATCCTATGGGGGCTCCTTATAAAGACCTTTCTGTAATGTCTTAATGCACGGAGAGATTTACCCTGTGTTTCAACTTCAGACAAGTGACCTTCACATCTTCGTCTGTGCAACCTCAAAGTAAGGAAGCCAAAACACACAAAGCCAAGTACCAGCCATGAAGTTAGATGTTAACTTAAGTGAACCCATGCCACAAGTATTCCTTCAAATTAGACTGAGATTTTTCAAGACTATTAACCAATGCAGAGGCTTACCCTCCTGACCAACGTGTTGCTCTGAGCCTGTTCCAAACCCATTACAGCTGTAACTGGAGACCAGCAGCTGCAGCATGGAAAGCCAGGTCCTCTGCCTCACTCCCCTTCTTCTCCCTAAAGAAAACCTCCTTAAATAACAAGGCCTACCATTCAAGTTTTATTAATATATTCTGTGATCAAGGGAAAAAAAAGCCACACAGCAGTGTACGCTTATTCTCTTGATAGTATTTGCTGGCTATTTTGTTGTAGAAAAACATTTGGTACTATTTTGTCAATAAAGCAGAAGTATTTGTCAAACACTGTCATTAGACACCAGTCTGAAACACCAAAATCAAACAGCTTATTCTAAACTTCCATCAAGATAATAGCTTTATGTTGGATGCTTTTCATGAACAGATTATAGTTTTTCCAGTTCAATATACTGACATTTCTTTTTCCTCACATGAAAAAGCCCATTCTTTATTTTTTGGCAGAAACTGCCTTTCACTGTGTGTTTACTGCAGTTGCCTAGGGGAAATTCTACCACCAATTATCAACAGCAACACTAATACATTAATAATCTGCATTAATGACTTTTTTTAACCCTATGCAGCTTGAAGTAAAAATGAACACGCAGGCATTTGAAAGAGATTTGTACTTGCTCTTCACTTTCCAAATGTCTCTTTCTAAGGTTATAACCGTGCCAAAGAAAACAACAGCTAATGCTATTTCAGCCATCAACTTCCACAAATCACTTGTTAACTGGAGAGCTGCACTTCAGCAATCAGGACTGAGTGGTCAGCAGCAGCACAGCAGCATCAACAACAGCCCTGCAGAAGAGGCCAAACTGCTCCTTCAAAATACACCCCAGTGACTCCTCAGTGCTGAGCTGACAAACTAATGAGATTTGAATGCAGCTCTGGTAATGAGGTGATGGTGTGTAGCATGTGACACCCTGCTTGGAAACTACACTTTGTCCAACACAGCAGTTGAAAGTTCTGGCTGCTTCACTACTGCAGAGAATAAGGGTTCAGCACCTGGTACAAGCAATTCCATTTTCTAGGGCAAAATGACTGCTGCGTCCAGTAAAGAATTCCTAATGGCTGAAGCAGCAAAGTTGGAAGTTCTCCTCTATCTGCAGCAACTCTGAGCAACTTAGACCCTTTCTTTGGTCTCAGAAATGAGCTCAACCTGCTCTCCACACATGGACTCCACTTTTGAAAAACCAAATGCTCAGGCATTAACTCCAGACTCACCAGGATTAGGAAACAGTTCCAGAGTAACTTTATCCTTCTTGCCACATTGAACACCCTCAAATTCAGAGCAAGTCATTAGAAGGAAAGGAACAAGAATATAATGTTTTAAGTATTTCTTTTCCTTGTGCAAATTGTGTTTTGGTCATCTATGTGAGCTCCATTAGATCAACAATATCATTACCTACAGTGGTAGACAAAGCAACACGCAGATCTTTAACACACTCTTTGTTTTGCCAATTTAATTTAGAGACTTTGGTCTGTGAGGGAATGGAGATGAATGCCTCCACAACACTTTTACAGAAGTGCTCAGTGACCTGTCTGCTACACACTGCTGCCATTAGGCATTTAATTGTCCAGTTAAGATAGAGCAACGTTAAAATTCTACATTTTTTTTTTAATTTTAACGGAAAAACAAAGACCTTTCACTGTTAGCATCTGGCATACACTTCAATATTGTGCAAACATTAATCCATCTCATTCTCTAATTCAGCCAGTGACCTTAATACCAGTTTAGTTCTTAATCAGCAGCCTGTATCAGTGCAGCTGGCATTCATTTTGCTTGACACAAGACCTACCCAACAAATAATAATAAAAAACCCTCTTAGACAATGCTTGACAATGCTTAGCCCCAGTTGCAATCTATCTGCTAGATTTTATTTTCACAGCAATGTCTGGACAACACTCAACTGAAGTCTTACAGTCCGTTAAGGAAAGGAACTCTCCAGTGTTGAAAAAGAAAATGCTTAAAACACAGCACTGAAAACCTGCAGCTACAAAGTCAGGCACTGCCTGGAACCAGTTCCCATATATTTGTATCATATTGCCTGAATTTCACATGCTCCAAAGCTTTGCCTGCTCACCCTTGTGAGTGAACAGAGAGTTGACTGGGCTGCTTCTGGAAATGCCAGTAGCAGAAAGGAGTGGTGACTGCACTAGGGAAGCAAGCAAGAGATGACAGAGCCAACAAGAATTATCTCAAGTGCAGCTTTGCAAAAAAAAAAAAAAAAAAAAAAGACTGGAGGCCCCCAACAGAGATCACTCATCAACTTCCCTCTACTTCCCATGGCTATAAACTGCAGAGAATTTGAAACACAAGCTTAAAACCAACATCTCTAAAACCTCAGGGGGAAAAAAAACCCTCAAAACAGCAGTTTCTCATATTACAATGATACTCCTTTTGATAGTCTACAGTTTTGATCCACAAATCTACTTAATATATCCTAAAGAGGGGTTATTCAAGTAAAGTTATCTCAAAAGAAAAGCAACAAGTGAGAACCACTGAAAAAGAAACCCCTGTTTTCAAACCCCACTGCCCCAGAGCCATCCTACTTCTGCACAGCAGCAAGAGTTCCTCTCATTATGAAAAGACCCTGAAGAATTCAAGGGGGAAAAGGTTTAGATTAGGAACAACATTCCCCTTGACAAGTTCCCCTAAATACTTTTAAGGCAAAAATAGCTTCTCTTCCCGTAAGTTTATGGAAGCTCCTCTTTTTTCTTCCTTGGGGGTAATGAGGGTGAACATGTAAGAACTTTTCTTGCTTCAAAGTAATGAATTTACAGGTTAGATACATGACACAAGTCTATTAAAATGAAGGACAAGTGAACATCAAAACTAGTTATTTGATATTTAGATGCAAAAATACTCCAATGTGAGAACAGCAGCATTTGTACAGGATTAACTTATTCTATAACCATTATTTTAAGCTGGACAAAACCACTTACACATTCTTAACACAAAGCTAGCCATGAAGACAGAGGATTGCTAACATCACCTCCATAGCCTAGGAGACATTACATTAACCATTTTGCAATCCTCACAAAAAAACAGAGACCATGAACAATGTCCAAAAGACAAGCACCAGCCTGGCTGGCAAACAAAGCCAATGTACCTTCCCCACCCTACCTTCAGCTTTTCTTCTTTTAAAAGATAACTTGTAGGAAATAAATTTGATCAACAGGTAAGTGACCTAGAATTGCAGTTCACCTTAGCTGGGAAGTATGTGTCTGAATTCCTCGCTCCTTATTTGCAAAGGTTTTGGGAATTGTTGCTTGCAAAGGTTTTGGGAATTGTTGCTTGCACGGGACTTGTGGCCAACAATGCCAAGGCCAATAGGGATTGCAAGGAGAAAAGGAAAATGCTTGGCACCCAAAGAGGGTTTACCGACAGTGTAAAGAATAATTCCCCCCAAAATCAATCTTTACCCACTTTACAGCATAAGCAACAGCAAAATTATGTAGATTTAACTATTCTGTACTCTTCTGCCTTAAAAATTCTGCAAGTTCAGCTTGTTCAAAAGTGTATTATCTGACTAATGTAGTTAGGAACAGGTTTTCAAGAAATATCACACAAGCAGATAGTGTGTCATCTGGGTGATTATTTCAAGGTGAGAATGCCAACAAGCACAGTATTTAGAACTTTCATCTTCTCCACAGACTTAGGAAAGCCCTGTATTGAAAGTACAAAGCACCAAACATGCAGAACAAAAACACTACAAGAACTCAAGTTTCAATTAATAAAACTTGGTTTTACAACTGGTTAGACAGGGGCAAAAAACCCAAACATTATAATCAAGATCCAACCCATGTCTCCATCACTACTCTAAAATCTAGGCACAAGACTACCAAGGGCACACCAACTCCACATCAGCTAAAGAAGCAAAAATCTTGGCTGAATAGCAGCTTGTTCCAGTCTTATACTATCAAAACGTATTTGGCATCCTAATCATAACATCCCACGAAGCTGCTCTTTCTAAGAAATGATAGGGAAATTAAGGACAAATTAATTTAAACTTACACTTTCTAAAAGACACCATTAAGCAACATCTCAAAGGGTGCACAGACGTTTTTCTGATAGTAAAAGCCTGAAAAAAGGAGAAAGAGGCAGAGCACACCCTGCCTGCTGGCCCACCATGCAAGTCTGCAACTCAGTGCTGCCAACCTGGAACCACAGCACCGGGCCCACGACACTTTTTTTCTAGAAAACAAACCTCAAAGTTGACTTTCACCAGATAACTTTGATGCCAGCACACACAGGAAAAGCCTCTCTGGAACGTCTTAATGCTGCATATCTGTGGTTACTGATTAACTGAAACCTCCAGCTTCTCCTGGGCTGAAGGACTGTGCTCTGACTATCTGACTGCACACTATTAGAGTAATGATTCCAGCATATTGGCACAGGACAGGCATAAATAGTTGTATGCAGTAACTCTCTGTTGTGGTTACCTCCAACTTAACCAAGGTCAGACCACAGTTTCCGCCAAGATTATTATAAGCCCACATGAATGCCTCTACATCAATAAAATATTACAATCCTCAGTTACTAGGTCTAAATATTTGGCTTTGCTCCTTGCACCTCAAACTCTGGGCATACTCCACTCGCAGCAGGACTTCTGGGTCTGTAATGGGCTGGTACCTCCATGAAGCATCTCCTGCTATTGCTTCCTAGCATCCTAGCCCAATTCTATGACATCCTCTGCTGCACCCATGCCTTGCAGAAAGCTTAACCCTTCCTAACTAGGAACTATGTTTTTAAAAAAGCAGTATCTTCCAGATCATTTATCACTCTGATAAACACTTAAGAGCTCAAAGGCTACTGTAATTACTAGTTAAATGTTTCATCACTGATACCCATTAAAGCTTTGAAAAGCACAGCTAGGAAGAAAGCAGGTTGTCCCACAATGAAGCTCTGCAACCAGCATTTCTGGTTTAACATGTCCCAGCCAACAATACTGTGATCCTTTCAGATCCTCAGAAAGCAGCTCTTGACTTCCATCCCACAAGTAAGGTTAATTTTCAAGTTTTTCTTGTATCCTAGGCATTCACGAACCCCAGAATTCCATATCTGATTTCCATCTAGCATTTGCAACACTTGAGCTAGTAAAGATTTATACACAGCTATATAAAACACACCAAAGAGCACAGCTTCTGAGTTTAAAACCACAGCTGTGGTTTTAAAAGATATCAAGCTCAATTGAAGATATTTTGTGACAGAAAAAGGTTTAAGGATTTACAATACACTTATATCAAAAATCACCTAGTCCTCCAAAGCGAGCAGACATCCTTCTGACCCATCTTTAGGATTAAAAAACTCTTTCCAAAAGGGGGAAGTGCCAGTGTTGCGCAGCACTGGGCCACCCAGTGACCTAAATCCAGTAGCATCAGAGTTCAGCTTCCACTCCATAATTAAACAAGCTGTGCTGCCTT
Organism: Apus apus; assembly: GCF_020740795.1. Classification (NCBI taxonomy): domain Eukaryota; kingdom Metazoa; phylum Chordata; class Aves; order Apodiformes; family Apodidae; genus Apus; species Apus apus. Next base: position 39,351,070 of record NC_067287.1, on the reverse strand, counting down.
CCCTCAGCTGTCCTAGAACGTACCATCCATCAGCTCAGAGAGTGCTTTTCGGCTCAGGGGACACACAGCCCAACCTGCCCCCATCAGAGCAGCTTCTGAGAAGACAGCACTAGCACACACAGAAAACCATGGCGTATCCACCACTGCATCCAGCCATCCTGCAGCCCAGCATCTCCCCCTCCTCACGCCTTCGGGCTCTTTTCACCCACCCCCCTCACCACCACGCAGAGCCGTGCAGCAAACACCCCCCCGGAGGAGACAAGGAAAGGGCACCTTTGTGCGGGGACCCGTTGATGCTCTCGGAGCTGGACTGCATGTCCACGGTGGCTCTCCGGAGGCTGCTAAAATAAGCCCTGGACCTGGAGAAGCTGCTGCGGGGGTAGCGGCCGTGGGGGCTGCCGAAGAGGGTGCCAGTGCCGTCCTTGCGGGCAAAGATGCCGCTGAAGAAGCGCAGGAGCCGGTGCTCGGGGCCGGCGGCGGGGCCCTCCCGCCCCAGCCGCTCGGAGAGCCGCTGCAGATCGCTGTTATCCAGGGTCCGGTTCTTGCTCTTGTTCCGCTCCCAGCGCTCCAGCTGGGACAGCGGGTCCTGGCTCAGCACCTCGCCCACGTCCAGCGTGTTCCGCTTCTCGGGGGTCGCCGCGGGCAGAGCGGCGGCGGCGGCGGCGGGGGGCGAGGCTTCGGCCCCCGGGCCCGGCGGCAGCCCGGGCAGGCAACCCGAGCTGCTGTGCCGCCGCACCCGGCCCGGCGCCCGCGGCTCCCCGCCGCCGCTCCAGTGCCTGAAGCTGAAGCTCCGCCGCAGCAGGCCCGGCTGCCGCCAGGGGCTCAGCCCCCGCTCCCCGGCCTCGCCAGGGCGCCCTGCGGCGGGGCCGCTGCCCGCCGGGCTGCCGGCCTCCTCCTCCTCAGGGCAGGCCGCGGCCTCAGCCCCGCCACAGGTGGGCGCCGGCTCCGCGGCGCTGCCCGGCGGGGAAGGGCTGCCCCGCGGCCCGCCGAGGGCCGGCCGGGCCGGGCAGGGCCGCCCCGCTCCCCGCGGCACCCGGAGGCGGCCCAGCTCCAGCTGCCCGGTGCTGAGGGTCCTGAAGTTGCGGAAGCCGCAGGGGCTGGGGACTCGGTCCCGCTGCTCCTCGCCCTCCTCCTCCTCACCCTCCTCCTCTTCCACCAGCAGCAGCCCGGCCCTGGTGAGGCTGGAGGAGCCCGGCGGCCGGCTCCCTCCGCGGCGGGGCAGCCCCGGGCCGGGATGGCCGCTCTCCGGCCCCAGCAGCTCCTTCTTCACCATGGTGACCGAGATGCGGTAGACAGTTTTCCTCTGGGGGGTTCCCCGCTGCATCCTCTCCGGAGAGGAGGCGGCGGCCGGCGGCTCGCTGCTGTCCAGAAGGTACATGTCTGTCCCCGCTGCTCTCCTCCCTCAGGCAGCAGCGCCCAGCCCGGCCATCGCGGCGGGGATGGAGGGTGCGGGAAGACAGCTGGGCTTCCGGCACCACGAATCGAAACGCAGAACCACCGCGGCCCAGTGGAAAAATCGGAAAGCAATAAACCCGGACCGGGGGTCGCTGCGCTGCAGAGGGCGGCTGCGGCGGGGTTAGGCGGGCCCCGCTCCGGCGGCAGCCGCGCGGCTCCCGCCCCGCTCTCCGCCCGCGGCCGGCGGCCCCGGACGCGCCATCCCGCCCGCCCGCCCCGGTGACATCCAGGGATGGGCTAAGCCCGGGCAGCAGCCTCACGCATCCTCCGGCTGATCCCGAAATGCACTGCTGGGGAGAAGCGCGGTCCGGGGGTTCAGGGGATTAGAGCAGCAGCCGCCTTCAGTTTCATTGTTTATAGGCAGGCTGCGCGGCTGCGGAGCTCGCGTCCTTCTTTTTTCCCTCTCGGCCGGATAAATCCCATGAAGAGCCGTCCTCGGGCGAGGGGAGAGGCGGGCGGGCTGAGCCCGCTGCCCGGCGGGGCTGGCCGGGGCCGGTGCGGGCAGCACACGCCGCGGTTGGCGGCGGCTGCGGCGGCCGGGCCGGGCGCACCCCCGGGGCGGGCAGCGCGGGGCGGGCCCGGGCGGCGGCAGCCGGGCTGCACCAAGCGCCGGACTGGATCCCCCGCCCAGGAGCGGAGAGGCAGGGCGGACACGGCGGGGCGGGGGGAGGCGATGGAGATCACCACTCACCTGGGTTACCTTCCCACGACTCCCCTCCCGCTTCCAGAACTACCCTCTGAAGGGCAGGGAGGGCGCTACACCGCAGCCTTCCCTGCAAACATTCCCAGTGCTTATCCCGCAGAAGGGCAAGGTGTTCTTCTTGGATGCAGGCTGACTGGAGGGCAACACTGCCTTCTTCACAATCAAGTATCAAAAACTACCCAGAACTGATTTATTTTTCATCTGTGGGAACTGTGATTGTCCTTAATAAGTGTTTATTAACCATAACACTTTGCACAATTAAAAAGCCACATTACTACGTGATTAGTCACACAAAAACCTGACCTACCCTTGCCTTCCCAAGCACTGGTTTCAACAGAACCTGGCTCGTCTGCAAAGCTGGAAGACAGTGATAAGTGCTCCTTTCACACCCCACTTGCCAAGTTTCAAGCACTCCAGATCACGAACAGTGAAGAAAATAACAACCAATAGCTGCCTGCATTAAAAATACTGTTATGAAGCCATGATGGCAGACACCAGAAACTAAATAATGTTGGAAATAAGGTTTCTAGGTCCCATATATAATATGCTTTTAATAGTCAAGCTTCAAAAACTACCTTCAACTGCCCTGTACATCCTTTTCTATTGATCATCTTTCACCAATATCAAGGGTAGGGTTCAAAAAACAGCATACAAGTAAAAATGGTAACTCAAACAGAAGAGAATCCCGAAGGTGTCACAGCAATTCACTCCCAGGATGGCTTCAAAAACCAGACAGAAGAGAGAAGAAGGCAAAAGCTCCTACTTGGGTGCTCTCCAGATGGGTACCACAGTTCCAGACTCAAGACACACATGGTGTGAGCTGGGCAGGACATTCCACCCGGAGCACTCCCATAGGGGAGGATGGATTTGCACATCAGGGGAACCCAAGAATGATGCTCTGGGTTCCAGCTCCTATGTGGGCTTATTGATGACACTGGGATCCTGCTGCACACGCTGCAGATCGATTACCAGATGGAACACAGGCAATTGCTGATTTAACTCACTTCTCCAGATACGACAGATGCTGTTGTCTTTAACACTGATTATAATTATTCATCTTTACTCATCACAGAACAGATCTGCACATGTATCTTCAGCAGACACCTGATCAAGACCAGCACTGGAGAAAGTCTTCAGAATGAGCCCACACTTGATCAGCCTGAAAACTGTTCCCAGGTCCTTCTAAATGCTTGTCTGCTACCACAGAAGGACAGCAGATTTTTCCATTTCTCTGACATCCCAAAGGCCATTTTCAACCTGTATTTCTAAATGAGGGAAGGGAGGAAAAGCAGAAACTTATGAAAAATTGATCTAGTGAGAAATGCAGGATTAATAATAGAATATATGCACACTTGGCTAAATGCCACGCAGTTACAGGCACCCAACTCTGGCCGTGCAGTGACATTTTCAGCTCCTCCAGGCGAGTCCAGGCCACGCTTTGCAGCACGCTGCTCAGAACCGGCTCCTTACCGGGAGGGGAATCAACCATTCTTCATCCAACCCGGGATGACAGACCCCTTCACAGGAACCACTTCTAAGCGCAGACAAATAGGCAGCACATTCCTCCCACCCTCCCCGGGATCCTGCCCTCGGAGGCCCTGCTCCAGTCCCGGGGGAGGAAATACGTCCATCAATCACCGGCTCAGGGTGCTGCGACAGCTCTTCCACTGGTAGTAAATCATACTTGGAGCTTGCTCGAGCTGACTGCTCATCCCCACTTGCCACCAGGCAATTCCTTGGCACATAGGACTGACTTGGTGACACAACCGACTCTGCTGGCAGTCCTCAGAACGTCACTTGTAAGTCCTGTCACCTCTTCACCACAGGGCAGAGGCACTACTCCTGCCTTAAGCAATGTGTCATTATTTAGCCATACAATACTGGGGGTATCTCAGAGCAGGGGAATGAGGGATTTCACGTTTAGTATTCTGGAAGAGCTTCAGAATACCCACGGAGGCCCTTAACTCCAGAGGTTCTGCCTGAAGCCCAGGCCCAGCAGGGCTCTGCTGCAGCCACCCCAGTGGGCTCTGATCCAAGCGGCTGGAACAGCAGCACATTCCCTCCTCCCCTCTGCCGTGCAATTAGCACAGATCCGGTCCCAGAACAGGAGAAGTCCCTCGGGCCCTGGGACAAGAGCAGCCAGAAGCCACAGCAGCCAAGCCAAACAACTCATTTGGCTCACAGCCTACTCCGTGTGTCCTGAAGGGCCCTCAGCAGCAGCTCCTGGTTACCTTTTACTCTGCGGGCAGCTGGAAGCACAGAGCAGGACACACAGTATATACGGGGCTTCACCAACAGGATCTGAGGACACAGGTCTGTGTAGCCCTCATCGATCCCACCTTCCTCACAAATAGCTGTATTGCCTTCTGCCAAGTAGATGAAGGATCTCCAGAATTCCATGCTTTACAAAGTCTCCTTGTCCCTGCAAGATATCCCCACTGAAAAGCAGCAACACCAGGTAAATCCTGCATTCGACGGAGCCATTAAAGGGTCACATTTTCCACTCTTCATTTTACTGCTGAGGGTCAAGACAAGCTACATTACTTTGAAGACTTTCACCAACAATAAACCCAGAGCCCAGGGCATCCCTCAAGACAACATAAAGCAGAAAAATTTTATTTTTCAAGTTGGCTCATCTCACAACATTAGCAGCTAACTAGCAAAACCCAGCTTGAAGACTTAAAAACACAAACATGTTCCACACGAGAAGCACTCTGATACAGTTTAGAGTCTTATCATTTCCAACAAAACCCAGTCATCTATTTTAATCCACAAGGCAAAGCACAGGTATTTCAAAGACATCTTAAAAATGCTTCAAGCAATCTTCATGTGAACTTCTGCCTTGCACAGCCTGGTTTAGTGTAAAACTGCAGGGCTGCAGTACCAGCTGCATCTGTAGTGACACTGTGCCCTGCTAAAGGGAGAACAACAAATTAAACCCTCCAGATGAAAAAAAAAAACACAACAAAACCTAAAACGATCAGAAAAAGTGCAAAGGGAGCCCTGTGAATACACCATTCATTGCTTCCCAGCCTGGATGATATCCCTGGGTGGTGCTTCACATCCCTGCTGACTGGGTCACCAGCACACAGCAGTGACTACTGAACAGGAACAATGGAAGGGACAACCATGCTGGGAGGAGAACAACCCTGATTCTCCAACCACTGCAAAGCATGTTCACTGCCAGCAACTAACGCCACTGCTACTGACTTCACAAAGCAATGAACTCTGAAAATTTATGTAAAATAGGCTTTGCCTTTTCTTTTTTCTACAGGAACACTTCGCTAAAAGACTCTTGGATAGCTCGTCATAATTCCTTATTCTTAATTCCATACAAGCATTTAACAACCCACCAGCAGATTCAATCAACATTCAAGTGTGGAAGCCCAGCCAAGGATAAAGATAAACCTTGTACACATTGGTAGCACCTGAGCATTAAATTTTTAATCCTGACACATCCTTGACAGGTTAGCCTGTTCTGCTGAAACCTGTAGGGGTGCACAGTTCTTATGGTGCTGCTTGTTTATATGCTTCTGTTTTGCTTTTTATAGGACAACTTCAAATCATTCAAATCTTCATTGCTCTCACTACATTTTTTTAAAGAAAAACAGACCTAAATTTTACAGTTTTGCACACTGCAGGTTAAAACTCCAGAAACATAGTGTCATTCCCAGTAGTGGTTCCTTTAACAAATGAATTGTGGAAGATGAAATTAGGTCACCTGAGCAATTCTTACAGTAATTCAGACATGATTTCACATTTCTCTTCTAGAGATCCTGGACTCCATCCGCTGTTTGTCACTGCGGATCAGTGTTCAACCAGGAAACAAGAGAAGGCATCTGGACAAGAACAACATTGTGCTGGAGGGTACCAGCAATCCAGGGACCAAACTCAATTCTTTACCAAGACGAAGAACAGAGATATCTCACAACAATACAGAGACCAGGAGCTACCAGAAAGAGAGAAGTCAGCAACTGCGGTCAATAATGATCCTTCTGTCAGCACAATGAAATCACATTCCTGCCCTAAAAACACTGGGTGCTGAGCAGGAAAGGGAATAAGGGTGATGGGATGTGGAAGAAAAATGCAACTCCGGCACTTGTCTTTCTCTCATCAGCAAGGAAACAAAATGTTGGCACATCTGTATTTAAAGGAAAAAGAATCTGCAGCAAGTCCATTCAAAGCTTTCAAACCTCCAAAGGTTGGCAACATCACTGCAGGTCTCTTACTGCCAGGGCTGGGATCCCATCTGGGATAATACAGTTTACAACACTTTTAATTTCAAACTGTGGATTTTAGTACTTCCCTTCACATAGATGATACCTCTTGAACACTTCTTGGCCTAAAAAGACTCACACGTCACAGGATTACATTATTTTATAATAGATATACGATAATGACATATCTTGGACTCCTACCCATTTGTTAAAGTGAAGGGGAAATGGAGAAAAATAAAATAATTAAATCAGTTATGATCATTTCTACCATGATACACACTGAAGACATGGTTTTAAAATACATTTCTTATTAACAGCTTCAAGCAAATTCCAAAAAATTTCTGATGCTCAAGTGTGACAGATTTCATCCCTGCAATTTACTTCAAAGAACAGAAGAAAATAAAAATTTAAGGGAAAAAGCAGAAGTAGCCTTCAGTTTTTCTGCATGACTAAGACCATCCTTCTGATTTCTGCCCTCAGCTGCTGGACCCATTACCATTAATATATTTTGCCTAACCATCTGCTTCTTTTCAGCTTAAAAATAAGCAGAACACCTGACTGCAGCTGGATTTCTACTGAATAAAATGGGATAGTCCTGAGTTTCATCTCACTAAAAAACAAGCATCCACAGAATTAAGTCCACAAGATTCATTTCCCGTTTTAAGTGAAGTTTTTTTTAGCTCACATCATCTGACAGAAGAGTTGCAGCCTTTTGCTGCTTTAGAACATAAGTGAAGCAGCAGAGCAGGCATAAATAAAATTAACTGTAGAAGCTACAACTTTTCCTTCATTGATACTTTAAGCTGAGACACTAGAGCCTGCACCACCCCTGTCCTCATCAGCCACAGGATGAATCTTCACAGTGGTCAATCTGCCCAGTGAAAGTGCCACATTTAACCTGGTTTATAATTCTGTGATTCCCCCAAAGCATTTGGTATGAAACAGCCAATACTAAAACCACCTCCATTTTGTGCTCTGCTGTATCACAGCATTTTAGGTGTGCAGGAAGTAAAAGCTCCAACAGATTTGTCAGCAAACTCCAGCAAAAGGCTTTAGGTGAAGCAGGCTGCTGTACAGAAGCAAGCCAGACCACTGCAGTTCTTGATATGCTAACATTAAAAACACTGAGCAGCAGGCAGTAATTATGTAGATCATCACCCTAAGGCCCTCATCATGGCTGCTTCAAATTCTCCCTGGCCCTCCAGTGTTAATATTGAGTTATCTGCAGTTTCATCTGCTCCTCCAGGGAAGAACAAGAGTTACCACTCTCTGCAGCCCTGCAGTCAACCTGCCAATGATCCTAACATTCAGCTTTCCACTTTAATCCAAGCTGCCAACATGTATCATGTATCCATCCTGATAACTTTAGAAATATGAATTTGGTAACTTTATTTTCCTTCTAAGTAGGCTGCCAATATAACCTATGTGATACCTGCTTGGTATTCTTTTAACCTCCCAAAACAGAGCACCTCAGACACTGAAAAGCAGCAGCAAGGCACCCCTGCCATCTGATAGATGTTCAGAAACAGATCAGCTGGTGCCCCCCAAAAGGCTGCTCCTGTCACCTGGCTGCCCTTTCAGCTACTCCTAGGCAAAGCTTCCAAAAATAAACTAAAAGATAACTTGCCTTTCTACACACCCAGTGTTCCCTTTGGGGGCTGCTAAACAATCAAAGCTCATCTACAATGTCACTTCAGAATCTCATTTTGAATACACAGATAACAAATATAAAAGCCATGTTTGTCTCAATAAGAAACAATACAAGTTTCAAAAAATCCTTACCTCATTTTGGATAGTGTTCCTCTTTTTTCTAAATAGAAGTGTTTTTTAACTTACACTATCATACTTTTACCTCTTGTGCACAGTAAAATACTCTTGACAGGTAGCATCAATACACAGTCCCTCAAACTCAGGGAAAATCATGTATTGGAACTCAAGAACCACTTTTGGCTAAGCTTTCATATCACAAACACTGGAAGCATATGAATTTGTCATTAACGACAAACTAGTTGAGTACTTAAAGTCACATTACCATCTGCATGAGGCCGAGACAGAATTAAGTGCCATGAATTCAGAGGCTTTTTATGAACATGTGCTACTGTGAAAGCATGAACTTTAAACCATCAATGTAAGAAAGGGGGATGTTACAGCACCCATATTGACACAGCCATCTATAAACTGAGCAGTTAGTGGCCATACTTTTGACTAGCGAAAAAAATGTTTGTTTTAACAAAGTATTCAGTGTCTCTGCAAAATCAAGTGCCATAACGTAGCATATATTTGACTTTTTTTAACTGGAGGCAAGAAAACAAGGAAAGCGAAGAACAGGAATATAATGGGGAGTGTAGTTTGGTCTCATCTACAGACAGACAAAGTCAGCAATGGTGTCTGCAGAACAGGTATGGTTCTGGATACAGCAATTTTGAGAATATGGAACAGAACATCTCAGGGAAGAGGCTTACAGTGCAGTTACAAACTGACACTCCCTTTTACAACTGTAGACAAGGAGTGTTTTTCACTGAAACACAAGCCTGCTCCATAGCTAAACACATCTCTTCATTTTCATATACCACATATACTGAGTATTTTGTGCTAACCCTGTGACTTTGTAATGGCATTACACAAGCTTGCTTTCTGATTCAGCACAAAAGCAGATGGATGGAAGCTGCTCAGAGCTCTACCACCCTCCAGACACAGTACTCACAAACCACCTATGTCCTACAGAAGACTTGCATTAAAAGCCTGCTTAGTGTCATTCTGCAGCTAAACAAATCACGACATCTGTAAAAGCTCTGGACATCTGCTGAAACTTTTTAGAGCTTGTTTTTGAAAATGTAGTACAGTAGAAAAGATAATGTAAGGTGAAATCAATTTGAGTAGTAATGTTTTCAAGCCATCCTTGCTCTAAGAAGCAAAAAAACTTCAGCAAATACAACAATGATATTTTTTGATAGGTGCTGGAAACTACAGACCAACCCAAAGGGCACTGAAGTATCTAAAATAGAGTGGTAAAACTAACTACACAAATCAGCAAAACCAAACAGGTTCAGTTCATAAGCAACCTGCTAAAACCTTTATTTCCTCAGCAACTACATCTGCACACCTATCTTTAGTTTTACAGCTCTGCTGCTTCTGCAGCTCTTGCCTGATTCTGCCCTTCATCAATTACATATTGAATAGGCCTCTCTCTTGTCCACCACAGCCCCCTTTCCTCTGCCTTCAGCAAATTACAGCACAAACATTTGTGTTACGTTCAGGGCTCCTCACATTTCTGCCTGTGGCACGTGTGTCTTGGTGCACTCCATGCACAGCCACTCTAGAGAGTGGAACTACTACCAAGCACTGGGAAGCAGAAACAGAAGGGAAGGCTGGAATTAGACCAGAAATTAACTCTTAAGAAATCCTCCTCAGTGATGGATAATAGTTGCTTGTATGTACAAGCTAGCTAATAATAGGCCTGAGAGTCTGTCAGAGTTGACTTGCTAATAATACTGCAGGACACAGGAAGTTTAAAGCCAAGCAGTAACAGAGTTCGGTCTGTCTCTAAGTAACAAAGATACTACTTAAACACAAGATTAAAACCTTAAGAACAGTATTTTCCATTGATGAAACATTTCTTACAGTAACTTTTAAAACACATGTGTTTGTCTCAATGCAGGGAGACAGTACACAAATTCTCTCTTACATGCACCATTTCATATAGTATTTTTTACCTCATGTTGCTGGTTAGGAAGCCCTACAGCAAGCAGATGAGCTGGTTATTATCTCAAAACCTATGAAACAGTTTTAATGCAGATGACTCATCTTTTACCACTTCAGAAGATTTGTCTGAAACAGAAGCATGTATTAACTCAGAGACCATCAGGAAATGCAGCTCTATGAATTTTGATTAGGCTAGTTCTGAAAGGATAAACTAATTCCTGCAGCCAGCACTTTCACCATACACAGGACTGTAGAAATGGGCCATTTCCTCCCTCTCCTCCAGTGCTGCTCTTACCCTCCCTCAGTATTCAAACGGTTTCCATGCCATTTCATTCACAGGATACAAACCCCAACAATTTTGGTGGGTTTTTTTTTGGCTGTTAGAAAAAGAGGGGAGGGGGGTTGGAAAATTCCCCTCCTTGCTATTGCTGTTTTAGCTCCAAAGCGCTAAGCAAACCCAGCTGCTCAGGAAATACCACTGTAATGAACACATTATTGAACACGGAAGAATCAATCGAGATTTTCTGTCAAAAATTTCACATGCTGCAAACAGGCCAAGCAATCAAATGGCTCTTGTGAAAGACTTCTCAGCCATGTTTAACAACCTCATCTTTCAAAATTCAGGCACATGATCAAAATTACTTTTAAAAATCACACATAAACACTGAATTAGTGTAATTTCAGTAGAAAGCCAGGAGCTACTCTTAGTCAATAACACCTGACATAACTCTGCTCTTTTCTAGACATGGCATTGACTCCAGACCAAACGACAGGGAAGAAGTTGAAGCTAAAAATTACTTCCTTTCCAATAGCAAAGCTTGTTCACTTTGTGACTGGTTTCATCCTGGATTCTTTCTACTAACACATTTGTTGACAACACACAAGAGGCATTTAAAGGGCAACTTCAGCCTATTTTTTTTTACAAATACTTTAATACTATGGAGGTTCTGCTTATTCAGCTGACAGTGATGAACAATACTATGATGCCAAAGTTCCTACAGCTATGATGAATATATTTCCCAGAACACTTTTTCACTGGACATTGTGTCATTCGTGTGACACCTACTTTCAGCAGCCCTAAAAGAAGAAAGTGAAGGGTAGATGCTGGATCTACAGCTATCTAGGACAGGACTTTTCTTGCAGGTGCACACCAAAAGCACATGGCACAAAATGCAGCAAGTGAAATACTAGTTATATTTGGGAGAAAAAGGGGAAAAAACCACAACAAATGAACACCAAATAAAACCACACTTGCCCATAATGGCAAGCACAGATCAGAACAGACTGCTGAAACAAGCTGTGAAGCCTCCAAGCTCCCAGGTGCCAATGCTTTTCATGGGGACTAGACCCAGCAACTCCAAAAGGTCCTTTCCAATTGCTCTCACTCTGTGACTACGTACTGGGTGCCACCTGTCCCCGTGCCCATGGTTTAGCTTGTCATTTTCATAATGCCATGCCACTCTAAGGTAAAAATCTGTAGCAAGTCTGTTCCTCCCTGCAAAAGCAGGTGGAACTTAACCGCATCAAGAAGTTCTCCATGAGAACAAAAAAATACCAAAGAGCCTTTTCTGCCCTCTATTCCTTCACTGATCCCCAAAGTATTTTGTGTATTCAGTATTTTCTAAAAGCTATCACAAACTTCACGTGGACATGGGCATAGCCAGCCCTTAAACTGCACTACACACCGATGTCTTCTCCAGTTGCTCATGAGATGAGCAGATCACAGAAATACCTAAGTTAGCAGGCAGTGATTTTTCTTTCACGGAACATGCATGCTGAAAAGCACATATCCATCTTCTGATCACAGAAGCTTGATGAACCAACAACTACTTTAAGAACACCTTGACACATGTAGCAGAAGGATTCTAGTTGTTGTCATGACCAGACAGGGTATGACACCTCAGAAGTTTTCATTTAATGGTCTTCAGTTTCTTAAAGAAGCATTATTCAGGGAAATTCTCTTATGCTTTCACTCAAATGACAAAACTGTGTCTAAGTGCCACAGAGAGCATCTTCACCCTCACTCACCACTGCTCTTCATCAATGGTACCACAAGGAAAGCTTCATGGAGGCACAGACAGTTCTGCGTTACCACCCTTGGGTATTCCAGCACAGACTTCTTCAACTATGCATTTTCAGGCTTCTATGCAGATCTCAGGGATGTTTGTTGCCAGATACTTGATGTAACACACTTGACTACAAGGAGCATAGCTCAGCCTATACTTTTGCTACCTTCTGCTCTACAACAGTTTTGTTACAGTAGGTTCACAGAGAAACAAAGCCACACCATCACAGAATTCTCTTGGTGCAAACGTAAGTTTTCAAGTTCATCCAGTGAGGTCAAGCACTCAAGAGTTCAAGTTGTGAAGCACATTCCTCAGCAGGTCAAGGAGAACACACCCCTGCTCCTGGTTTTTGATTCCTGCACAAACACAGGCTTCAAAGTTGCTCACCTTGTGTTACACCTCCATGCCAACACCAGTCACTCCAGCTTCCTCCAGTGCCACATTAAGTGCTGCTAATGAAACTGCTAATTTGGTTATTCTTTAAACTGACTTCTTTGTAGAAGAAATAATTGCTTTTAACAGTATTTTCCAAGTTAGAAATACTTATGACCATTCTTCTCAAAAGTAAATTCAAAGTTTAGAATTCCTAAATTCTGCCACAAACTGGAATATTCCTGGAATGGTTCTCACAACTCTGTCTGAAGCTCTTCACACAGAGCAGACAGAGGTAAAGCCAATGACAAACCCTTTGGTGAAAAAATCAGTGCCAAATCCACACTGTTTTGTTGTCTTTAAACTCTGATCTTCAGGCTTGCTTCTCCACAGTTGTCATCTGTAATAGCCAGGCAGCATTCCAGTGAGCATCCTGACCTCCAGTAAGGGCTACCCATCTATCTAGCTGTGATTCAGCACCATCTCGAAACACTGTCCCAAATGTCTATTTGCGGACAGAGTTACAGAAAAAGTTGCAAGAGGGTCATGTTACCAGTGCATCCTCCCATGTAGCTGGCATTTCTACCCCACACAGGGGTTTGAATAGATTTATTATAAAGGCAAAGTGTTCCAGAAAACCTGGAGTACTCTGCTGCTTCCATTTCAATCTACTCTTTCAACTCAAAAGTCACGGCATCTCCTAATGGTCCAGGTTAACTTTTGGCTTGAGTCTCTCAGGTTACAACCTTGGCATAGAAAAAGCCCCGCGAGCCTGACGATCCTGAGAAGTACAAGAAAAGCCAACACAGGTTTTGAAGCTGGAGATGAATCTTAATTTTAAAGCAGCATTTTAGTTATAACAGATGAGAGCGGAAGAGATGATGCATTTGCCTTCCTGAGTGGAGAGAATGTGATATGTCAAAAAAATTCATTCAAAAACTCAAGCCTTGTCCACCATGAAAAAAAAAGGAATGGCTGTATTTTTCCTGCCCTTCTTATCAGGAAATTATTTTCAAGTACACTCCTTCAGCTTTTACTATGATAGCTTTTATGTCTGAGTTAAATAGTTTGCTCTTGGCACTTGTGAAACCAAATACTGACAACCAACCACCATAAGGAAATTCTTAATTGGATGATTCACACCCTCACTTGATTCTAACAACAGTTTGTAGAAATGTCAAATCACAAGCACTCGCTTGCGCTCCAATGCCCATATTTTATTATACAGAAAAAAGTTATTGGGAGTAAGTCAGAAGTTTAGCACATACACACTGAATGTTATTTCACCAGGGAGCACCCCAAGAGACCCAGTAAATGCTCAGTATCCACTTTTGGACCAAGTATGCAGCACGCTGCACTGTGTCTTACACAATCACTCACACACTAATCTCAAGCTGCACAGCCCATCTCCATTAATACTTAATAGGCCATGCAGCTTCATTAATATGCTTACTATATAAGGCAATTCTAATAGTAGATATTGCAGAAAGTCTTAGAATTCATTCCATTACAAACAAACAGAAATACAGCTCAGCCAAGACTGCCTGTGCACTTCTTATCCCAGGCATATGCACTAAGCCAGAGGCACAGAAATCACCACTGGAGGGAACTGGCCCAGTGTTGGGAACCACCAGTGAGTGCAAACAGTCACTTCATGGAACTGACTTGTGAGCAGCACATTCTTCTCAAGCTTACTCTGTTTTTCATTATCATCTTGTCACAGGGAATTGTTTGAGAATCACACAATTATCATTAAGTCCCAGATTTGGGTTGTATGCACAGCCAGAATGGGCAAGCCCTGATAAAACTTCGCCTTTTCCCCTCCTAACTTTAAGCACCTCAGAAAATAAGTCTTCAGAAAAAGATTTCTGAGAAGAAAAAAAATCACTATTGTTCACTAGTTCAGTGAAAAACAGATCAAGTAAGCTGGATTGAATATCTGTCTGGCTCTTATTTGGGCAATTTCAAGAGATTTGGTATTTCAATTAACTTGTAAAGTTATAAACTATATAATCAGAACACTCCTGAATACTGTTTAATGAAGACCTAAATACCATAACAAAGGTAGAGGAATATTTTAACAGCACATTTTGCCTGTGAGAAGCCTTTCTTCATTCAAACTATGAACTGAAATTCAGTGAATTTGGGGCACTATTTAGTAAAGCAGAAGGCAGACCTGCTGAAGAAATACTGCCTCCCAGAACATACATGATTTGCTGAACAACTAGTATATATAATTTTAACTTCAGCAATACAAAAATAAAAGAAGCAAATAGCAAGAAAGCCCTCACAAACCTGATAGACTTTAGCTAGCCATTATCCATGCAAGGAATTTTCACACCAGCTAATGCACAGCAAATACATCTCCATCAAACCAAGTGAGCTTCTAGTCCATTTTGTCTGCCAGCTCCTTAGGCTCATCTCTTACCGGAGATGTGTGCTCTCAAAGTTGAAAGCTGGAAAAGGATGACTTCAAGCTATTCACAAAGGTGACCACTGCCTTTCTTCCTGGTAATACACAGCAATATATTAAGTGTCTGAATCATTCCCTGCAAAGCAGTGATCACAGACCTTTAGCCTGGACTGGCTGTCCTTACACATCCCACCTTGCCAGCAGCTGTAAGCACTGAAGAAACCCTGAAAAGGTTTGTGGCTTTTCAGTGGGCCTGGAGCTTTGGGGTGGCTTTGCTGTTTGTTGGGGTTTTTTTTGTTAGTTGTTTATGTGTGTCTGTTTTGAGTGTTTTAATACCATAGGTAGGAAAGAAGAATTAATTCCATTCAAAACTACCTGAGAGCAAGGAAAAAGCACTCACTCCTGTCCTGCAAAACCTGCTCATTTTCTGGTTTGATGCATTCATCTTCAGCAATATAGGAGTAAGAAAACTTAACTATGTCAGTCTACCCAAAAAGAAGTAACAAGAATAGAAAAAGCTACAAACTGCACCTGATAACAAGTAATTAAGTGCAAAACTCATTTATCCCTATTGCAGTTTCTCTAGTAGTTTCTTCTGCAGCCACAGTGTAATTAATGTGAAGAACCTGAAGTAAATCCATCTTCACAATGAGCATCAAAGAATATAACTACATGACCACAAGAGGGTGAGAACACCAAGAGGAACTGGCTTATGTAAAATTTGGATTTTACTCCCGGGTTAGTGACTACAGTTCCTCTGAGAGGAGACCACCTGAGCTGGATGAGGGCACGAAACCCAGGACTGATTGATTCCAAAAGCTACTGGTGAGGTTACCCAAAGCACACAATGAATCTATCATCATAACATGAATGTGGTTGGAAGCAGAGGGTGGAAATTCCACTGAAGGCAGCTACAGTCACCTGCAATAGGTGAGAAGGCACAGAGATGTAGTGGAGGGTCTCCAAGGAGTAGGGCCAGCCAGCCGATTGCCTTCCACAGCATCAGCAGAGGTAGAGACTCATCTATCAGGTAGAGGACAATTTATCAGCTGGGCAAAGACTGGCCCTCAGAAATGGAGAGATGTTAACAAATTAGTGGACCTTCAGCCACAGTCCAAAGCCTATGAGAATTAAAAAATACTGAGAACACAGGCTGCAGCTGCTGCAAAATGTTACTGAATTTGCAACTCCTGTTTCAAACAACTTAAACAGATGTGTGTTTGCAGTCACACACAGCATCTGGACTCTGCTTCCACCGTGTCCCTGTCACCTTTTACACTTAGTTGACAGCCACAGCTTTCCCTGGAGCACCTGGGAAGAACACACCTGATCACTGTAGCAGAAAAGGCAGTGCAATCACCAGGCAATCTTTCTTCCCTTGCCTCTAGCCACTCTAAAAGGAGATTAAGATCACATTCAAAGAAGTCAGGCAAACAGGCAGAGACAGCTACCTTAGCAATGCTCTAGTGTCAAAGCCTACAGCTCCATAGGAACTTGTGCAAAAGCATCACTGACTGCTTACCTGGGCCAGCTGGACGTCATATGGGTTTTGTTCCTTTTCAAACATCAGTTTTCTTGGATATTCTTGCTTATGCATGGACGGTTAAACTACAGGACAGAACACCTTTCTGCTTTACAGAATTCCAAAACAGGGGTGGGAGAAGGGGCAACACTTCTGGAATTTTTCCATCAAGTATAACTAATGCTTTTTGTCCAGCCGCAGGTAACAAACAAGGTGTGTTTTGCAGAGGTTTTAAAATACCTGGTCTGACCTTGCTTTGGCAGGAGGCCAGATGACCTCCTGAGGTCTCTTCTAACCTGATTTTTTCTGTGATGCTGTGACATACAAGTGAAGATTTTAAAACTACTCAAAGAGTTTTGCCTTTTAAGTTCCATTTCAAGTAACAACCCTTCAAAAAACCTGCATATTCATATGATGGAAGAAAAAACTAGCTCATGTCTGCCCTATTCCTAACATTCTGCATGGTGTAACAAAGGGTGTGATGCTCTGCTGGAGGAAGAGAAGTCAGCCACCCTGCAGAGGCTTCCAAAGTACCTGCAAATGCAGGAAGATCACCTCACAGAACTCTGTGTTGCCTAGGAATGTTTGGTTATCTCCACCCAGCAAAGGGAA
This sequence comes from Apus apus, assembly GCF_020740795.1. Classification (NCBI taxonomy): domain Eukaryota; kingdom Metazoa; phylum Chordata; class Aves; order Apodiformes; family Apodidae; genus Apus; species Apus apus. The sequence goes on along the minus strand of NC_067287.1, from coordinate 39,334,008 downwards.
TGTCTGATTATCTCCACCCAGCAAAGGGGATGTCTGATGACTTCAACATTCACATTATGTATAAGCAGCAGTAATTTAGCAGCACATTGTCTTATTTTGCTCCCCTTGCTTCCTCCCCCTCATGTTCAAAGACAAAATGCCTTTCACATTCACTAGCTGGTCTGCAATGAAGATCCATAGACATAAGCAACTCAAAAATGTTTTCTCCCCCACTGCTGGATCATGTTAAATTCCAGTATATTGAACTGAAGTTTATTGACTCTTAAGGCAAAGAGTTTGCTGCACTATGAAATACCTTCTCAACGAACTTTGTGGTTACTAACCTCATGTTTGCAAAGCATCAGAGAGAAAAGGCCACTAAAGTACAGAGGACACACTGTTACTGAATCTCTAAGGTTAAATCCACTTCCTTTCCCGCTGCAATTGATGCTGGGTTTTTTTTTAGATCACCCTTGACCACCCCTTGCTTCAGTAAATTTAAGAATATGTGCACTACAACAGACGACCAAATTCTAAAGAAAAAAGCAAGTCAAGAGAGATTTGCACCTCTCCTAGCAAACACACTAATCCAATGAAGGTTCAGGCTGAACAAAAAGGGCTATTCGTAGCATATTAATCTTAGATTTAAAAAAGCCTTCAAAGCCATGGTGATATTGCAACAATGCCTCCTGACCTAAGTAATAAAAAATGAATAAGCCTTAATCATGTATTATTTTGGAATATCATTTACTGAAAAGAACCATGTCCAGAACATTCTTCAGAAAAGACACTGAAAAATCTTCTTTAAATATTTTTGAAGCAAAAACAAACAACTGCTCAGTACCAGAGCTAAAGAGGCTTTACATCAAACACCAGATATTACTGGGTGGAATCAGAGGTCACACAATCATCTGTTCACTATGTGAAAGGCTGTTGAATTGAGTTCCCATTACCTCCCAGTGAGGGAAGTGCTGGGAAAGGAAGAACTTCCATACTCTTACCTTTGGAAAAGAAATATTGAGGGTTTCTACCATGGTAAAACTTCACCTTGACACCTTTCTGATTTGCATGGAGGTACTTCTCTCTCCCTCTCGCTTCCCCCTTCCCAGAAGTAGCTTTCTCTGGCCTTGCAAGCTTAAGACCCAAAGTATATTAGCACTCCAGCTCTCTCCATTTCCTTCCTGACCACAACTGTTGAACCAACAGCTCTAACACAGGGACACCACACTGGCTGCTGATTTTACAAGTAACACTGGGTATCCCTTTTTCCTCACAGGCAGGCTACCTTGTTTAGTCCCTACATTTTATTTGCCTATAAAAGTCCCAATTAGTAAGCTACATCATTTTCTGCAAAGAAAAGTGGTTCCTGTTGCTAAAAGATGTGGGCCCTCCCATATGATGCACTAGCTTGTTTACCCCCTAAACTTAACTGTGTAAAAGATTAATTGTACCATAAAGAGCAGTCCCAATTGCATCACACAAAATACAATTGCAAGACAACTCTTGCTTCCACTGGCAAAATTAGTAGACTTGATCTATGGATTTCCAATGCTCTTACAGGGACCATCAAGCCTGTTTGCATTTCTGCAAAAAGTTATACAGCAGTTTTCCTTAATGAGTTTTTCAAGTACTTTCCAAGTAAACCACAAATTATCAATCAGTAGTACTGTTTTTTTAAATCATGAACACAGGCAGCAGCTCTGAATACAAAGCAAGGTCTTTGACACTCTAGGATGTGATATACTGTACTTCTTAATTAACATTTACATTTCATACACATTCTTGCATTATTTGAGACAGGGAGGAAGACTCATGCACCCTGTCAATCAAAAGCTAATTAAAAATTGCTGTAGAATAGGGATGGACACAAAATACCCAACATAAGTATTCAAACGTAAATTTTCTCAAAGCTGAGGCTTATTCAAGCTTGAATATGATTGCAGAATATTCTGACACTAACCAGAAGATATCCAAGAGCTCAAAGTCATGCTAAAAGTTTGCACTCCCATGAATCACCCCACCACTCAACACTGCACTGTCAGACATAACAGGGCAGCCAATAATGCTTTTCAGTTGCAGTGTGTGGGAAGTTTAATGCATCTGGAACTTGCTACCCAGACCAAGTAACAATGTAACCTCAACTCCTACCAGTGTGCTGACACTGATTAAGCAGACTCTAAAAGCAGAAATGTATCTAAACTTCTTAGTTTCTGCTGCATGCAAGATGTTTCTCCTCCGAGTGCAGAAGAGAATGTGAACATTAAGTCAAGCTTGCTAACTCAGATTAGAGACTCTTGACAGAACACATTACAATTCAACCAGCTTAAGAAAAGGCTTCCAGGTGAATTTCCTCCATGAGCTTCCCAGCAACTGAATCTAGGCCGACCATCCTCTAATGCCCTGGATTCCTCTTTCACACATTTAAGAGAATTGCAGCCTTGGCCTTTTTCCCATCACCAGGAGCTTCCCCAGTTGCCATGATCTTTGAAAGATGATTGACAGTGGCTTTATAGTTCCATGGGCCAACTTCCACCATCCTCAGATGCACCTTTTTGGACCTGCTGTAGGCTGGTTGAGCACATGCCTTGAACACTGAATGCAATTTTGCTATTGCCAAGTAAAATATTCTTAGCTTTGGCAGGAGACTTTCAGGAACTGAAACTGCTCTCAAACCAAATCCATCTACATTTTCAGGAGCTTACAGAACTAGAAGCAAAATAAGAACTGATTGATCTAAATATTTACATTCTTTCAATTGTTTAACACATACAAAGATTTTGCTTCTCACACAGGCCTCAGAATGACCCACTGTTGGAGAGTAAAACCTGATACTCATTGCCATACACTGAAAATGCATATTCCTGTATACCAAACCCTTAATTCATGAAGGGTTTTATGCAGGTGCTCAAAGACACCCAACAAAATGCTCACTGCTCCTTTCAAGAGCTCATTTCTTTTCCAATAGATAACAGTCCTGGCTTAAAAGGTTGGACCAGATGATCCTTGAGGTCCCTTCCAACCTGGCATTCTATGATTCTATGAAAACAGTGAATGTCTGTCTTGTTCCTTTACAACAAATTATAATCTCGCTCATCTGTTGCTTTAAGCACTTACGTTCTCAATGGAAAGAAAAAAGAAATTTGAGCAGTTTTGTGTGTATTCCTGATTTATCTGCTAGGCACAAATAATGCTAAAGGTTAATCTTGAGACAGGGAACCAGATGTTCAGTCAGAAAAGAAATTTTTCTCAAGAGGAGATACCCAGGAAGTTTGTCTTTCCAAACTGCTCCAGCCCACAGAATTTCCCACCACACTTATCCAACTGGGAAAAATTATGAATAGCCTGTGATTTAACTGTGTATATAAAGAAATAACTTTGAGGGCTTCAGCATGTAACACTGCAAAGCACTTACAAAGCATTATAAAGCACTTATGAGGATCATACTAAGCATACACACTATTAAAACCAGAATTCTTGTAACAAGCTTCCAAATAAGCTTTCATTAGTCTAAAAATCTAAACCATTGAATCATTAAAGCTTAATTGATAAACAGAGCACTCCCTCTGGCTTCTAAACAGAGCAGAACACTTCCCAGGTAAGTCAAACACCATCGGATAAGCTTCCTAGGTGTGCAAAGAGGCCTTCACAATAGGAACAGGTGGTATTTTTCTTCTTGGCTAGTTACACATTTACAGCTGGAGTACCTGAGCAAACAAATTCAGCCAGCAGTTCCAAAGACATCCACAACTCACTGGAATCCTCTTTACACAGTTCACAGAATGGCTGAAGTTGAAGGAACCTCTCCAGATCAACTGCTTTAACCCATCCCCAAGACTTTTCTCCAGTCTGAGCAGTCCCAGCTCTCTCAACCTCTCCTCACATGCTCCAGTCCCTTCATCACCTTCTGGTCCTGCACTAGATCTGCTCCAGTAAATCTGTATCTTACTTGTATGGGGGAGCCCACAATGAGTAGCAGTGCTTCAGCTGCAGCCCCACAGGTCCTGGCTCCACTTGCCTCTGCCTCCCTCAGCCTTCCTTCAGAAAAGGACTGAAACGGTGCCTCTTGCTTCCAACAACTGCAGCAATCATCAGGAATAAGCAACCTAAGGCTGAAGCTAGCTTCAGCACTGCCATTTTAGGGTCTACCACATGTTTCATGTTTTGTTTATGCCAAATTTAATCTCTTGTACTTGCCAGATCTTCTTTCACTCAGCATGAGAAGGGAAAAGTACTTCAGTAGACTCACACTACCATTATCATTGCACACATTGCTAGCTCACAAACAAAGTTACCTCTAGCTCGAGTTTAGTGTCTTTCAGTTGCCAAGATGAAATACATATCCATGTACCTTGTTTGGCAGGCATCCAACTGCAGCTGCAAATAGCTGCTTCAGTTACTTGCAATGGTGGAAGGTTGGGTTTCAAAATAAGCATAAAACATCCACACCTAACAAAAAAGGAGGATTAGATCTTCATTTAGGGTTTCTCATAATTAAGTCAGACTGTACTAATGATGGGATGCCCTCTAAAACCTAAATCCCTTTGTGGCTCTAACACGTCCAAAGATATCTTTAGGATATTTTGCAACTCAGCAGAACAGATCTTCAGCAAGCCCCTGTGCTTAAAAAGGAGCTGAAGAGGGTAATGCACAAAAGCAGGACAAACACCAAGTTTGTGGCCAATTACACAATACACACTCAACTCTTGACCTTCAGCTAGTCAGAACCCAAGTGCACAAAGTTCTGTAAAAAGGAAAATTATTTGCAGAGTAACTACAAAAGAAGTGGAATCAGATAAGCTCAAAAGTTTTTGTATTTAACTCATTCTGTGACAAATATAAAAGCAGCCTGTAAAACAAGCAAAGCTTTAAGAGGCATGAGCATTCAGGTACACGCACTGGAAGTACTGGCAAGGACAAAGCAAATTAATCCAAACAGGAAGAGGAGCTTGTCACGTTCTCTTCATGCCAGCAACATCTGGCTTATACAATGGATTACAGCTCCTCCATGAAAGGAGAAAATGTGATTTGAGGCTAATATGATATTAGTATCAGAGCAATAATCAACAGCTAGAGATGTAAGATGCTGTGGCCAGCCTACCAGGATTTATAAAACTAACCATCATGCTCATATTTTGAAGGGTGAAAAAGGACACTAACTAAAAAGCTAGAAAAACCATTATTGGGTGGTACGAGCATGAATGTCATATCCCAGCAGTTCTCAAAAAGAATAAATTTGATAACTTAGTTCTTGCATTATTTATGCACAGTAAAAGAAGGTATAATAAAAACCTGAAACCACTTGTCAAAAAGTACTGGCATCGGCTACTCAAGAATTCCTAACTGAGGCTGCAGTATTAAACACAGAAAATGAGAGGTCAAGACAACAAAAAGCAGCTAACATTTCTGAAGTACAGTATTATTGGCTAAAAGAAATAACCTGGGTCCCACACTATTCCTGGTAAGAGCTTTATTTGGTAAAATCTTGCTTTCACTCAGGTCTATTAACTGGTTTTGGTTGTCCCAAAATTAAATTAGTGATGTGTACCAAACATGATCTGTATCAATGATACTAATACCATTGATGGGGGAAAAAACACACCATAAAACTATGTTTTTTTTCCAGACCAAGCTGGAAAGACTAAGTTATTGAATTCTCAGTAAAAGTAGTATTATTAAATAAACTGTTCAGGCAAAGGCATGACAAACAAAAACCACTTCTATCATATTTTCTACTGAGACTAACAAACCTGTAGCTTTATGGTTTTTAGGGAAAAAAGCCTGTGGCATCCAACAGCTTCCAGATAGAACTTTTCTGCTAACACACTGCATTTTGGGGACAAATACCACCAGCCTCATACAGGCTTTGGACATACGTTGTTAACACTGTTAATGGCATTGTCATTGTCAGGAAAAATCTACCCCAGAGCTTCAGCTGCATTCTGTTTTTTTCTAGACTGTTTTCAGTCAAAGCAGTCAAAGTTTCACACTATATAAACCCATCAGCGGCAGGACATGACCAGTCTAAATCCATTTGAGAAACACTTGATCAATGTGATATTGGGAAGCAGTATCATCATACTAGGAAAAGATGACCTTACTCACCTGGAAAATAAATAAATAGGCCAGTGAGTAGCTTAAAATTGCTGAAAAACAGTAACACTACCAAATAGGATAGCAAAACATACCACCTGCACCACAATTCAGAGAGTAAGTCTTATACCTTAGCCTCTCTGAAATGCTCCAGTGTGGTTAAATAAAACTGACCAATAGTTAGTTTGGAAAAGCACAAGAACATGCTTTACAAATCTCAGGAAGAGATGTCACTTGAAAACTCACAGTGCTTTACACAAGGAGATAACCTGCATATCTGCAAATATGACAGATATTTTCAGGTTGCTCTCTTGCCAAACAAACAAAGTGTAAAGAACACATCCCTACTGCAAGCACACTGAGATCAAACCATGCTCATCTACTACCCAACTCCTTGCTGGAAAGATTTGTTTCCAATGCTTGGAATGCACAAAAAGCCTCTTAGCAAGATGCTGCTTCCACTGCAGCAGCCACTTCCTTCAAATTCATAGTAAACTTGTCAAGGCAAAACCACCTTCATTTTCCTATTTTCCAATTTATGCCTCAAACTCAACAGCAGCAAAAAGATTGCTGGTACTGATGGCAACTGATGCACTGACACAATGATGGCTTGTTTGCTGCTCCAGCCCAACTGTAAGACAACTTATGACTGCTTGGCTCAAGCTGGAAAAGTCCACTTTCCAACTGACTGACAAATGACCTCATCACAGCAACACCCCCACACGTTTATTTTCCTCTGCTCATCATGGTAACGCTCATCAAGCCATCTTCCTCAAGTTTATTACAGCCACATACCATCATCTGACCTTCATTTCCCTTGCAGTGGTACCACCTCCCATCCTAAGGACTTTTTCCAACTGCACACAGTGAGTCACGTGCCCAACAGAATATTTCCGGTCTTCTGATTTTTTCCAACATGGCAGGAAAAACCTTTTTCATTTCATTTTCCATCACCAGCCCCCCTGAGGCAAGTTTCTGCAATGGCAGAGCACTGCAGGTAATTGAGATTCTCCTTCAGTTCCAACATAGCTGCAGCCAGCAGGAGAGACAAGGAAGATACGCTGCCATGATTGCTGGAATACCAAAGAGCACCATGACTTTCCCATCTCATCGTGCTTTGCACCAGGACTCCACACCTCAGCATCTACAGCTACAAAGCTCAGGTGAATCTATCAGCTATCTACAATTACTCTCTCAGTTCCATGTGCATCATTCAAACAGAACCTAAGGCCACACTTCCTCATCCACACAAGTCCAGGACGATTCATGTCATTTTCAGGTATTTTAACTATTTTGAGCTAGATCACCTATTTTTCCTGTCCTTCCTGACAGCATTTCAGAAGCTTGCTCTGCAGTGAGTTTCTGTAGGGATTTCTAGGTTCCCTTCCCCATAAAAAAAAGAATTTTAGTTCTCTTAGTGAAGCTCAATGGAACAGCTTCCCATTTGGCTTATAATACCCTGACAGAAGAGAAATGGTTACCCAGCACAACCATTTTTTTTCCATGACCTTCAACCCCACTGCATAGAGCTTTTTAAAGTATTTGCACAGGAAGTGCCATTTGCAGGAAAAGTATATTTTTCCATCATTCTCTCTTAAAGATATAAAATCCCAAAAATGCTCAAGTGCAAAAATACCAGAAAGAGACCTGTTTGTTTTTTTTAAAAATACACTCCAGTATCCCAAACAACGGCTCTTTTTGCCAGGCACAAGGGACAAAAGCAACACTATTCCATTGTCTACAGGAAAGACAACTGAATTTGATGTATGTAGATAAACACTGAACAGGAATAAAAAGCTTGCAGAAAGCCATGTGCTCACTGGAAGGCAAATCTGAGGATCTGTCAGCCAAAATAAATATTAACACGTGGCCACAGACACACAAAGATGCCAAAGATAAGGCACTGAACAACAAATAATATCAGGGACTCCCCTCATATTGCTACATCAACTTGAGAGAACAATTTCTTAGTTATGTTCCAGGGTTTGAGATGTTCTGCATAGCAAAGGCCATCTAAGAGTTGAAGTGACAAAACACAAGCCAAATAAATTCAAAGTTTTCACCAATGTGTCACAGAGTTGTCAAAACAAGAACAGGAAAAATGGATTTTTTGTACTGTTTGCTGTAGAAACTTATCACCTCGGTGAGGAATCAGAGGAGGACAGTATCTAGAGCAATTGCAAAGCAGAGCAACACACAGTTGGGCTTCAGAGAAGCCAGCAGGAGCCCTGTCTGCTGGAAGCCCTTGGGTCAGCCTGCACTGGAAGGAGGGCCCAGAGGGAAGGAAGCAAAACAGGCAACTGATAAGATCAGATTCCTGAGCCCAAGAATCTGCAGCCACTCCAGCTCTCAGCCTAATACAGAACATCTTGAAAAGAGACACAGGGTCACACTACAAAACTGGCCTTAAAGTCTGCTCCTGAAAGGAATGTAAATTGATGTTCTTATTCCTCTGCCTACTGCTAGGTCTGAAGGTGCCCTCAGAGGCTTCACTGGCATTGTGACAAGGTACAACTAGGATTCATTCTTCAGAAGCAACCCAAGTGAACAGCACAGAGACTCTCTTCACCTTCTGAAACACATTCAAGATACCAAGAAGCACAGGATTTTCACAAAATCCACAGCATCGTCATAACCCAGCGAGCTCCCCCATTTTGAAGGACCTCGTCTTTCTGGAAGACTTTGCACAAGGATATGACTCTTCAAGGAGAGCTTCTCTAGCGAGCTGGGGAAAGAGCCCATAACACTGGGCTGTGCAGACCAGCCACCCCCAGGGGTCCAGACAACCCAGCCCAGGGCAGAAGTGGTCACAGAACAACAAAAAACACTGCCTTCCTTTTCTTAGAGACATCAGTAGCTGTTCTGAGTTGTGGACAATGACTCACTGTCCAAATGGAGGCAGGTGATGAGTGGTGTCCCTCAAGGGTCAGTGTTGGGACCAGTGCTGTTCAACATCTTTGTTGCAGACATAGACAGTGGGATTGAGTGTCTCCTCAGCAACTTTGCTGATGATACCAAGCTGGGTGGTGTGGCTGACACCCTGGAGGGAAGGGAGGCCATCCAGAGGAACCTTGACAGGCTGGAGAGGTTTGCCCATGCCAACCTCATGAGGTTCAACAAGGCCAAGTGCAGGGTCCTGCACCTGGGTCAGCACAACCCCAGGTACAAATACAGGCTGGAGGAGAATGGATTGTGAGCAGTCCTGAGGACAAGGACTTGGGGGTGGGAGGAGATGAAAAGCTGGGCATGAGCCACCAGTGAGGGCTGGAGCCCAGAGGGGCAGTTGTGTCCTGGGCTGCATCCAAAGAAGTGTGGCCAGCAGGGCCAGGAGGGGATCCTGCCCCTCTGCTCTGCTCTGGTGAGATCCCACCTGGAGTGTTGTGTCCAGCTCTGGAGCCCTCAGCACAAGATATAGACCTGTTGGTGAGGGTCCAGAGAAGGGCCACCAAGATGATCCAAGGGCTGGAGCAGCTTTGCTAGGGAAATAGGCTGAGAGAGTTGGGGTGTTCAGCCTGGAGAAGAGAAGGCTCCAGGGAGACCTTAGAGCACTTTCCAGTGCCTGAAGGGGCTCCAGGAAAGCTGGGGAGGGGCTTTTCATCAGAGAAGACAGTGATAGGACAAGGGGTGATGGTTTTAAACAGAGAGGAGATTTAGGTTAGATATGAGGAAGAAATTCTTCACTCTGAGGGTGGTGAGGAACTGGGATGGGCTGCCCAGGGAGGCTGTTGATGCCCCATCCCTGGAGGTTTTTAAGGCCAGGCTGGATGAGGTTTGTGCAGCCTGGTCTAGTGGTGGGTTCCCTGCTCATGGCAGGGGGGTTGGAACTTGATGATCTTTAAGGTCCCTTCCAACCTTGATGATTCTATGTGAACAAGGCATCTCATTACCTTTTTGAACTAAGGATCCTCTAATGCCCAACAGTTAAAGAAATCACTCTAACTAGAAACAAGTCAGAAGACTTGCTCCCAATTTCGTGGTGACAGAGCCAGGTCTCCCTGCCCTGCCCTCGGATGTCAGCTGATCGCTTGAGGCCCAGTCTGAGACATCCCAGCACCTTGCCCTGCCATGCGGGGCCTTTGCTCCTGCCAGGCTGCTGGCTGGAGACGAGCCTGCTCACTGGGAGCCCAGGCAGGAGCAGCTCAGCTGCTCCAAGGCTTCTGTGGAGTGTCAGTGGGACCCCAGGCTCAGGTGCTCCCACCTGCTGCCAGCCCCAGTCTGGCCCTTGTCAGGTGGGGAAGTAATTACCAGCTGGGGAGTGTGGGCTCTGTTTGTACATATTTGTGCATATACGTTTGTATGGAATTCAGCATCCTTACTGCTGGAGCCCCCTACACAAGAAGGACACGGAGCTGTTGGAGCGAATCCAGAGGAGGCCACGGGGATGCTCAGAGGGCTGAAGCAGCTCTGCTCTGGAGACAGGCTGAGAGAGCTGGGGGTGTTCAGCCTGGAGAAGGCTCTGAAGAGACCTTAGAGCACCTTCCAGTGCCTGAAGGGGCTCTGGGAGAGCTGGAGACACTCAAGATCAGGCTTGATGGGGCTCTGAGTAACCTAATCTCGTTAAAGATGACCTTGCTCACTGCAAGCAGGTTAGACTAGATGACCTGTAAGGTCCCTTCCAAGACAATGCCTTCTACCATTCATTCTGTGATTCTATTATCATTGTTATAATTTAAACCTAGTCTAGTTGTTTGGGATTTTTCCCAACTTTGAAGTCTCTCTCCCTTACTCCCCTTTATATCTTCCCCTGGGAGGGTAATGGGAGGCTAACAGAGCATCTGTCACCCTGTATTTGCTACAGCTGTGACACCTGTGTAGGTCATGTAACCCAGTACTCCAATGGCTGCTGAACATTTTCCATTTCCCCACTATACGGACCACTAGTATGCTGTGAATTTTTACCCCATCTCCATTGCTCTACATTAGACAACGCATTTCATCCTCATTCCACAACTCACACTGGTTTAACTTGGTAAATGAAATTCTTTGCAAAACCAATGTTGTTCTTGCTCAACACACAAGCTTCTCAAACTCAACAAATATCCACAATGTCAGACAGAAATGCTGTGGAAAAAGAAGGGTGGCTCCCCCGGAAATTTATTATGTCCTTAAATCCACTAAGAACAGGGCACTTAAAGTGAAATAAAAATGTGAAATAACAAAATATCCCCAGAACTATGGCACAGACTCAGGAAGAAGGGTTGATAAGCCAGGAAGAACTAACAGGGGCAGAGGAGCAAAGCAAGAGCAGAAGTGGGAATCATGTCACCTCTAGACGAGGTTCTGAATTTTATGATAACCCATCCTAGGCAAGTCCTAAGTTTGAGTCACAAAATCTAGTGTTGGTAAAATTATCATCAAATAAGCAAACAGAAACTCATTATTCTCAAATAGAAAAGGTAGTGACCCAAAACAACAGTAAAAAACCCTTAATATACAGGGAATAATTATAAGCAAAACCCTTGTCCTCAATGAAGTAATCCACAATTATGCATGTCCCACTTGCTTCTCTGCTGAACACATTTTAGGAAGCAAAATAACTGTACAAACAAGCAGCATTTCAGTTGCACAGCATTTGAAATGACACTTGTGTTTACTTTTGCACAGCATTAAAAGGGAAAGAAGATTGCTTCTACATGTGAGGGATCTAGAAATCCACCCAACCCACAAAACAGCCAGAAGGCAAATGCTCCCAAGAAGTAGGTCACTCCTGCTGCTTCAAAATTATTTACAACCCCCAAACAACATGTTAGAACCACAGCTCCCATTATCCTCCCAGGCATTATGGTCAAGCCAAGCACACACACTTAAATATAGGAAACAAAACATTGCATTTCACAAGTCACTCTCAATACACACTGGCTTTCATCAGCCACCTTTCTTGAGGCCACACTGGACTCCTGCTTTGTAAACATTACATTGGATCTCAGAAAAAAACCTTGTACTTGACCACTTTTGACTGATTTCTAGAGAAGAAAAAAAAAACAATTACTTTGCAACTTGTACTTGACAGAAGCCCAGACCTTGTGCCAGCTCCAGCTGATGACCCTCACTAGCTCTTCTGGGATATCAACAGTATTTGGAAGACTGAGCCTTTACCACAACACCTTGCTCTCCCTTTTCTCCCAGCACTGTGGCAAGTTACTGCTTACAGACGAGCCTCACACACTGAAAAGCTAAGAGACAGATAAATTCTACCAGCCAGTCCCCCACAAAGCTGGTATTTAGTGCTACACCTGCAATAACACCGCAGTGCCATGCTCAGCTCTCCTTGGAGCCCGACTCCTTCCTCCCCAGGCTTCACAGCTGAGCACACTTGGAGCAGATACACTCTCTAAACCAACAAATTGAGGTCAATGCACAAAAGCAACACAACTAATATTTCATTCAGCTGGCAAACTGAAATGCTTCTGCAGCTCTAACAGCCTTTGGCCCTCGGTCTAACATGTGCTTTCACTTCCCAGATCAAAGCTGACATCACCTTTCCAGGATACAGTACCACCAACAAGGAAAAAACATGTCACCAGTCCCATTTGTCCCAAATAGGATGTGGATGTTGGTTTACCCAGAATGACCTTTCTTACCACACTCAGCTAGGCACCAGATGGGCTTTAAATACAACATCCCCACCATTCTAATACTACTTAAACATTTCCCACTGAGGGATAATGGATGAATTAGTACCTGCTACAGGACAAAGGAAACAGGGTTCAGACCAACTTCTTCCTGAAATAATGATAGGTAAAAAAAACCTCTATGGTCATGCAGAAAACAAGGTATGATCAAGTCAGTCCAAGGTCCCTCATTACTTCAAACAGTGGAATGAAATGCAGAGTTAAACTGCACAGGCAGCACTTGTAATTCCACATGCAGGTTTCCTTACAGGTGTGCCAAGGCATCTCATTTGTAACTTCTCTAAACCTGGCTCAGCCCAAGCACTTGGCTAATATCAACTGAAAACAGTGAGACTTCAGGGTCCCTAGAACATTCCATTCCTGTCTGTTCAGCTGAAGAAAAGTCTCCACAAACTTGCCAAAGCCAAAAGCTTCCTCTCAGTGCCAAGAACTCCACCTTTGCTGGCTACTGCTCTTGCTCCTTGCCACAGTAAAGAAACTAAAAGCTACCTTGTGGTTCAGAAGCTCAGGAAGGCAAACTACAGGTGCCTCAGAAATAAAACATGAGACCAAATTTACCACAGAGTTATTTTATTTTTTTTTTATTACCAATGTGTATTACCTTAAAGGGAAAAAAAAAATAAAGGGAGATAAACATCAACTATCACACCAGGCTTGGAAAATCCAGGCCCTTTTACTACAGAGGTAGTAGAGTAGAAGATTCATTGACAGGATGCATCATAACAGGAAGGACAGAAGTCACAATGGAATGATCTATGTGTCCTAAATGAATCCTGAAGAGGCAGGTCAGGAAGACCATGATGACTTCCAGTCAATTGCACCAGTAGATAAACTACTGGATCAGCTCCTTATCAAGCCAACCATTACCTTAGCCACAACCTCACCTTCTTTAAAGCTTGGGAGAAGTCCAACTCCACCAGGTGCTCAGGAAGATGTTCAAAACAACATAGTGCCCAGAGAGGCTGATTATGGAACAAAAGCAGTGTTTCTCTTCTACGTTTCAAAGAAAGGGGATGACACGTACTACCTCCAAGATCTAAGCAAGTTCTGAAAGTAGATTCCCTACAGCTTGAAGTAACTGAGCTCTGCACCAGTTTATTCCAGGTTCCCAAAAAAGAGACCAATGCTATGTAAAGCCAACAGGAGATAGAAGTTCCTTGGAAGACAAACAGTTTTCTGACTAACAGGCTGGCCCAGAGCAACTGTTCTGTTGGAGAGTTTTGTACAGAGAGAAAGTCACCAACTTCACCTGCTGGCCTGTGACTGAATTCAAAAGGACTCAACATGATGTTACAGGCTACCCACCTACCCATGACTCAAGAGAGGCATTCATCATTTGGTTTGTATACATTTTGGTAGGTATCTGATTCAATTCAGAACTTCCATGATGCCTTAAGTTTCAAAACTGAGTACAAATATCCAAAATTGAAGTCTTCTACACATAGAAGCAAAATTTTACTGAAAGAAGCCTTAAAAAATAATTTAAAAGAAGAAACAACATGCAAAATAAAACCCACCTACAGGCAAGGGACAAGGAAGCAGGGGAACGAGAGTAAAGGAGTTTGGGGCACTGAAAGTAATTTTAAAGCTCAGTCAAGCGCCTTGTCTTATTGGAAACACACCAGCAAGCCACAGATGAGTGGTTGCACTGCATTTATTCAAAAACCAGCACCCTAAAAGTACTATTTCACCCTTAACTCACTGTGTTGCTGCAGTGGATGAACTGTGTAACCACATTTCCAGATCAGAAGGAAACAGAATAAAACAAGAAACTGGTAGATGTTCATAACAGATTAATCTTACATGTTTGGCATCTTAATTTCCTTCTGAAGTGATGTTACCAAACACCAGATGACCATGTTGGTAATGAGTTTGCTTTCAATCAACTTGGACAGCCAGGAGTCCCATGTTTTGTGCTGTATTTTAAGTTACTTCAGGAAAACTCAAGCCAGTTTTATTAGAGGTTTTACATTATTTTGCTTATGTTCTCCTAGTTCCACTCCAAGGTCCTGTGTATGTTCCATAGGGCACCTGCTCTGTAAGCACAGCTGGATGTTCAATTTAAAGACCCCTTCCAAGTCCCTGGAATGTGTGTTGGTTTAGCCTTAGATAAAATACCAATGTATTCAATTAACATCTCTTGGGAGTAAAATTTAGTTCCATCATTAGCTGAACCAGAAACCAGTGTCTTAAAACATGTCCACCAATTTTTCAAGTTACAGTTCTTCTAAGAGCAAGAACATGAGCTGGAAGGGCTTGTGGTTTTGGTTTTTTTTTTTGTGGTGAAAGCATGTTAAAATAGACATAAAACGCCTGGCATATTAGAAAGCCAAGTGCCCAATTTTCCCCTTAACAGCTGGAGGCAAAGAGGAAAAATAGCTTTGACCCACTTCTGCAGAAACCCATCTGACCACGTTAAGCTCATGGGAAAGCAGAATGTGCCCCTTTCGTGTTAATTCACTCTGCAGAAAACAGCTGAACCGAAGGGGTTTTTCATTCTCTTCACGTGCCATATTGGCTCATGGAACTCATCTCTGGTAAAAATAAAATTAAAATTATTATTTTCAGACAAAAAGCACCACAGCACAGGTCTTACTGGAAGAGCTTGGAAGAGAGGAAAAAGATAATCACAAATCACCTTCAAGCAAGAATCACAGATAAAATCCTTTCCGCAGCAGCAGCGTCTATATCATTCCCACCAGGGTTACTCTGCTGCAAAAGCAACACTTACAGTGAATAATCATCAGCATACATATGGAATACTGATAAATGCTTTAGAGAATATGAGAGCTCACCAGGATAACAGAATTACAAGAATAAAGGAAGGTTATTTACATACATTGAGCCACCTCTTCACAGCCAGCTTTGTTTCTAATCTTAAAGCGATCCATCCTCCAGCCTGGTTTTTCTATCCCAGTAGGAAAACCAAGGAGCCACCTTCATACAAGGCACATGGTAGCTCATACAACCTGTCTGCATAAAGAAAACCCATCAGATCTTTTTATAGCACAGATGAACCTGACATATCAAATATATACTCAATTTTTTTCTTTCAATCTGCAGATGCTGATTCCCCTCAAACACCATGCATCTTTAACAAACCCATTCTTCTCTCTGTCTTAGGAGACACTTCACAGGCTTACCCCTTGCTTTCCAGATCAAGGACCAGAGCTGGTTTCCCCACATTGACCTCAGCTGACTGGAAGCCTCAGCAGTGACAACTACTCAAACACCACACCTTCATCTAAAAGGCTCACCAAACCACCTTCTTTGGGCCCACCTCCTCTTCTATGTGTCTTTACATCTATTGCACTATGTATCTACTGTCCTTGAAGTACATTGCCATGAAACAGACGTGGAAGGAGAGCCTAGAGCAAGGAAAAGGGCAGGAGAGAAAAGAGCACCCAAAACAACAATCACTGTGACAGCCTGTAAGGAAGAGTTACTGTGAACTGCACTGAACATGCACGCAGGTTCACTGTCCTGAGCAGATCTGGACATGATGGCACCAGACATCAACATGACTAACACCAGAGTAGAAGAGATTCAAAAGAGTTCCTAGCAGATCACTTCAGACCTTTCTGTTATCAAGGAAGCTCAAAATGTACACAGCAGGTGGCAATTATTTAACCAAAGTTCCAAACAAAGATCTCTTCTTGCCCAATTACATGCTGTACATTTTAAATATTCTGGGACAGGAAAACATGGAACTCATCTTTAATGCCCTCAACAGATCCATGCATGGAAGCCTGACAAGTCAAGCATCATGAGCAGCAGATGGGATAAAGTTCAGCAGAAACCAGTCATATACTAATTTGATATTAATTACAGAAGCTGTCAGGATTACTGCAGTAATATGCACTGAAGAAGGGTGCCAGTTAAACACATCCATTAAGGGAGATTTTGGAAAACTTAACCGCTTTTGATAGAAATCTAACATTTTTAGTGATGAAAACAATAGGTTGGGGAACCTACAGTGATTATGTCTGCTAATATACACACAGAATCTGACATTCCTAATGGAATAGAATCACAAATAAAGACATGCAAGGCACCAGCACTAGCATTAAATCCTTACTGGTTTAGGGTAGAACATTCACCATGACCTGCTTTCAAATAACCCTTCCTTGTGCCAACCTCCTTTCTGAAAGCTTTCAGCTGCTGACTTGAAAGCTCAGGAGTATCAACAGATTGAGCAAATGTTTTCATCACTTTGCTTGTACACGAGATGGTAAGAAAGAACCCTAACCCTTAAAACTTAATTTGTCCTGCCAAAGTTTGCCTAAAGGGAGGGCCAAAACTAACCAAAACTCCATATTCCCTGAAAGCTTCAAGGGTACGTAAACAGATACAAATTTTCCATCAACATTTTCATGACCCTCTGAAAGTACAGAAAGACCAACACCTCTCAACAGAACTATCTTCAGATCTGCCTTCAAAAAGAACTTCCATTTAGATTTTTTAATGAGCAGGTTGTCGATAAAAAGAAAATTTAGATTTCTATCCCAACCAACATAGATTCCTAGAGATCTTAACCCAGGGGTGGCAGTTGTTTGTTCTTCGAGTCTTATCAGCCAGAGCTGCTCAAAGCTGAGGCAGACAGGGAAAAGAGACATCAAGGAAGTAGAGAAGCAACAACGAAACTTAAGGAATTTCCATCCTCTCAACACAAAGATCCTATTAGCTGCTAAGTACTTGTCAGTGTGAATGACTAGCAGCAAAGAATATTTCATATATCATCTGGAAAGAGCCAAGCCCCTGAGATCTCATTATCAGAACCAAGTGCCCCAGCTGACATGAATTATTTACTGCAAACCAGTGCTTTTGATTATGCACATGCATTATATGCTGAGGGTGCATCTGTGCCTCAGTTTTAAAACAACCATGTGGAAACAAAGCCAGAAACTGAGCTGAGACATCACATTCATTCCACAGAACAAGATGATGCTCTTGGCTGATAAGCTGAGGTTTATCTATCACATGTGATAGCGCACAGATGTTCTCAGTACAACCTGAAGGTAAACAATAATGGGCTGGAGAAGACATCCATTTTTCTTCCTTCGCTTTTGACACGCTGACAGAAAATAAAATTCTTGGGTCTTAATCACATGTACCCAAAGCACCAGGTAATCTGTTTCATTGATCTGAGTGACAATACACAGGGAGACAGACACCAAAATACACTCCTCATCACGCTCATCTGTACTAAGTCTGTTTCTATCCTCTACAGTGTCATTTCAGAAAAAAAAAATCCATCACCCACCCGAGACACAGGCTGACAGCTTATGGACTGCAGCAGTGCAACTCTAACAGCAGGATTTCCCACATCCCTTCTACCCCCCCGCCCCTGCCATCAGAAAGCAGCCCTGAGTGAGCTACCTGGCCAGTTTCATTAGAACCTCAGGTTCCTTAACTACTTCCATTTCATTAACGTTACCAAAGTCAACAAATGTCTTCATAGAGCATCTTCATGCCTACGACAGCCATCTAGGTGACTGCCAAACAGCAATGTGGTACCTTCCATTTTTTTAATATCAAATCCAGTCTTAAGCCTATATAGAATAATTCACTTCATGTAACGGAACTTGGAATGTTTGAAAAACAATCCAAGCATGAATGAATACAGTAGTCTCTCCTGAATGGGAAATGGACAACAATTACCACATCAATATTGGAGAGCCTATTCCCATCACTTTGTTAGGCTCGTTTAAGGTACCACAAATCAATTTTCACACATCTGAGTTGACTGAAGAAAGTTTCTGAAGTTACAGCAGCAAGAAATAAGAACCAGTCCAAAGCCACCAGAGAGTGTTTCTTGCATCAAAACCTAGAGGCAAATACCCTTTTGGACAATTTGTAATGTGTTTCCTTTGTTTTTTCAAACACTTTCATACATACAACACAAAACCCTCACTCCTATACAGGGAACTCTTCTTCATTCTACTACTGCAAGTCCTTATTATCTTGTTTAAACTAGACTCTGACCTGAAGGTAGAAGGGAAATCATGTGCACATGTAACATACACAAAAAGCAGCTCAGCTCCCAACACCTATTTTAAAGCACAACTCCACACCAGGAAAAAACTGAGATACATTCAGTGTGTACAGGTAAATTTGTTTCTTTTGTTCTTTACAGCAAATACCCAGAATATTTTTGGAGGGGCCAAGGGAGGGAGGAGGAAAGGGAAGCATGCATTGGTCATGCCACAACTGAACCAGGTGGACCAGAAGGAACGTGTTCCCAGCAGCTCTTCAAAACTCCTCATCAACTCGCAGATATTTACAGCCCTAACACAGCATGGAGCAATTATCAAGCCAGCAAGGAATGGAAACATGTTCTCTGGGGACCTGTAAGCATCCTATACTGTTAATTTTAACCAACAAAAACTACACATCTCACAGGGGATCTTTGAAAAGCAATGGGATTTCATGTCCACAAGCCCTCCTGAGAAGCTACATACAGGCTGAAAATACCAGCCAAAGAGAAACAGGATATTCCCAGAGTCACACCTCAGGTCACCTCCCACATGCAGTGAGCACAAGAGGACACAGTTGGCACCTGAAAACAAGCCAGTACTGACCTCTGGTATCTCACCTTCTGGGCTTACAGTGTTAAGATGTATTTTCCCCTAAATTACACAAAACTAAATTCTTGTCAGACATGACAAGCATTATTTTGTAAACAGAAGCAAACCAACATTTAAACTATTGGTGCAAACAAAATACACCCAACATCCCTGCTCTGCTACTAAATACATCCAAAATTAACAGTGCACTTGAGAGAAATGGTGGAGACTCAACTCATTCCCATTTTTGCCTTCTCTAAAGCCTGCCATCTTCCAAATCTAATTCCCACCATTTACATCCTCAAGCCCCTCCTCAAAACACCAGCCTTCCCCTAAAACCAGCATGCCTAAGACTCTTGCCTTCAAATTTTTCATAGTACATCCTCTTGCAACCACCACCAGTTTGACAAGCTTTCTGCCCCAAAGAAGGGAGAAAAGAGCCCACACATGGGGTTAACAACCTCCACATCCCCAGGGCTTGAACGTCTGGGGGTCTGGAAGGTGCATTTCCACAACTGTGCCCATGGAGCACAAGGCCCCTCACTCTCCCAGCAAGACAAGGGAACCAGGGAGCTCAGCTCCTGCATCTGCACGAGGCTTCTGCTTCACAGTTAACTACCAGCTTTGTTTGAATCCAAGAGGGTGGCTCCAGAAGTGACCATTCCAATGAGCTTCTTGGCATTACTGAGCAGCAGTGAGACATACAACTTCTTACCAAGCTTAGCTGGCCTCATATTAAAGCCCAACACACCTGGCATTTCTATCTTCACAGAGATTTAAAAGTATAACAGAATTATTACAGATAAAATTACTGTTCATAAAACGTAGAATAGAATCATAGAACAACAGACTGGTTTGGGTTGGAAGGGACCTTAAAGATCATTCAGATCCAACCCCCTGCATGGGCAGGGACACCTCCCACCAGCCCAGGTTGCTCCAAGCCCCATCCAACCTGCCCTTCAACACTTCCAGGGACGGGGCAGCCACAACCTCCCAGGGCAACCTGTTCCAGCATCTAACCACCCTTACAGGAAAGAACTTTTTCATAATGTCCAACCTACATTTGAAAAGCTGAAAACACAGAATTTCAGGTTACTTTGACCACATCAAAACCCACAGCCAAAGCACATTTAGAATGAGGCAATTTGGAGCCAAGTCCTCCCTTTGGCTGAACTGGCAGCACAAGCTCAGGAAGGGGTAGTCACCAAGCATGCCTCGAGATGGCACTGGCTAGAGCATCAGACCAGAGCTACACCAAATTCAAGGTGTCCCTTTGCCATAACCAAGGACTACTTTCTTTCCTAGCAGCTGAAAACCTAGCTACCCTAAACATATAACCTGAATGGATAAAACACAGAAACAGTTGACATAATTCAATAAAGCAATGTCAGCTTCCAACTAGAATTCTTGTGCCATGCCTTGGCCAACACTTCCAGACAGAATTACATTATTTAAGAAGCCTCCATGGGTTGAGCTCTACCACTGTGCACACAAGCCAACACAACACTAAAGAGAAAAGACCTGGCATTAGAGACTTGAGAATGTGTTCTGATTTTATGGCAAGAGCATTCTTTCATTTCTGCCATTTAGGCTTGTTTTGTTTTGCTTCCTCAGTGCCAGCTCACGAGCCTTGAACTTCAGAAGTTTCTTGAGACATCCAGGATCCAAGTGACCTCCACACACCCAACCCTAATTCCTTCCTTCACAAGTTCCCTCTCCGCTATCACACAGTGTGAACCCCAGATGCTTTAGTATTTTTTTCACCATTAACTAAGCCATGGAAGACATTCTCAACTATCGATCCATTCACTTTCTCTAGCTGGTTTTGATACAGCAACCCAAGGTGCCACAGAAGCACGAACACCCTGCCATTCTCAGAGGGATGCATCTTAACTCAGAATTACATTTTTTCCTGGCAGGTGAAAGGTACCTGCACAAACTAGTGACTCCAAATGTTATTCCCATACCAGCAGGCACTCCTTTCAGGGCATTGTTTCCCATGGGGCCTTGCACAAACAAGCTTCTTGGAAGCCTGCAATTATTTTCACTGCTGTGAAACAGAAGGACAGGAGAAATACAGGTGGATGCCCATTTTTCCCTAGGCAGAAACTGCTTAAGTTCATTCATTCCACAGCCAGTGCATAACTGCCACAGAACAGTTCATCCTCAGCATTACTTTCCACAAGACCACATGAGAGGCAATTAACAGCAAGTTCTACTTTTGTACATAAGGAAAAAAGAGTTAGTGCCAATGTTGATGAAATCTGCGGCACTTACAGGGAAATGTTTCCTTGGACACCTCTGAACTCCTGCTCATCCATACCTCACTAAGTAAAAATGGTCTGGGAACGTTCAAACAAATTGCTCTCTTGCTGTCTGAAATCTCTAAGTTCTGTTTGGGTATTCATATTTTAGCCTTGACTTGTAAACTGCGTCAGTAATATGTTCTATAATTCTTCTCACGGAAACAGTTCCACAAGTTGGAAAGCAGGGATCTGAGCTCATTCTCCAAAGCTTTAACTGAGCACAATGCTGAAGCCCTGCAAGGGATACTTAGTTAATACCATTACTTCTGACACCTCTTGGTAATTTTCTAATTAAAACAAGTGGTTGAGCCATTCAGAGGCTCCAGTCTCATCCAGTGGCAAGATAATGCAAGCATGGAATAAGCTCAGGATTTCCAATCAAATGCCATCAGTGCAGGACATGAAGCTATTATGCCTCAAGTTGTCTTGATACCCTTTGAGTGTCTTCACACAACTATGCAACTTAGAATTGTTTACTTAGATATAAAGCAGCTACTGGCACTGCAACAGGCACATCCAATTTGTAGGTCATCCACAAAACTGAGGAAAAAGACTGTCCTAATGCCTTTTAGGAAAATGGCAGCGCTATGCTGCCACAATTGCCATCATCTGCTAGGTTAATAATGTCTAGATATCAGAGAAAGGGGATTATAATTTTAAGTTCCAGAGTTCACAAGAGGTTTTTATACTGTAAGTTAGTCTCAGAGTCTCATCCTAGGAGATCGACCTTCACACAACTCGGACATGCACCCTAAAGAGCCTGGATTCTGCTAAAACTGTTTCCTTCCTTTATCTAATTTTAAATAGCAGGATGAAATGTTGCCCATGAAAAGGCCCACTAGACAACTGCTGTAAGAGAACGGATTCTCATTCAGACTCACACTGTTAGAAGAGCCCCAAAACACACTTACAGAACTCTAATTACTTACATAAACCATGAAGAAGGAAAAATCCTGGGAAAATTCACACAATGCAGCAATACTTACACAGTAGCTTTTTGAGCTCAAGACCTACTAAAAACAGGTCTTTTAATTTCTTCTGCAAATTCCCATGAAATGCAAAATCCCCTACCAGTTCTCATTTCTGCTTCGTATCACTTAGCTTTTATTCCATCTTCAAGCAACTAGAGATTCTAGTTTGACTTACATATCTCATTACCTCCACCTACTGGTAAGAGTCACTGCTCATAAAGAAGCCACATACACCTCTATTTCACAGGCTTCACTCAAAAAAAAAATCTCATTTCAGATATTTTGATAAAGAAAGAAGGGAGAGGGGAGAACACAAGCCATTCAACTCAAAACCCCTGAAGGTACCGGCAAGCTGATGCACCTCACACCACCATTTCCTGGGGTCAAGAATCTACCCACCCCACCAGCATACAAAATTTAGCTTTGACTGAAAACAGCAGCAGTCAGCGAGAACTATGTTCTCTTACTTGTTTCCAATCTAATACCCAGTTCAAGAGATCAATGTGATTTAACATGAAGCTTCCCAGCCTTTTCTGGTAACACTTGAGCCACGTTTCTCCCCAGTCAACATCACTGGTAGCTCAGTTCCTTTTAAACACAAAGCACCACCAGTCAACAAAGTTCTCACAACTTGGTGGTAATCAACACATGGTTTATGTTACTGAAATTCATTAGGAAACTTAATTCTTCTAATTTTGGATGCTGCCTTTCCTGAACTGATGAACAAAACACATGAAACGAAACTAACTTGCTAATACTTGAATAGTATCATACTAGAAATAGCTAGTTAACACAGTTGCTGGTCAGCACTGCTAGTTAAATTCACCAGTTCTATTACTGGGTACTGAAGTGATGGACAATTTGACAACCATGACATAGGAACAAGCCATTACATATCTTTTTTTCCCTCTGTAAATTGCAATGTATAGAATTTATTCATTCTGCTTAATTCAAAACCCAGGTTATGCTGTAAACTGCTGATCACGATGCCTTCCTTACTCTATATGGAAGGTTTCCACTCCTTCCTAAATGTGGTACAACTGGCAGCTAAGCAAAGCTTTGGATTTTCAAGCAGCAATAGCACCTTCTATTTCAAAAAATTCCCATTGCTTTTCTCTCCCTTCACACAGCTGCAGGGCACTCAGCCACAGTTTTCCAGCCAACCACTCCTTAAGAGTTAAAAGAAGTTAATAAGAAAATAAATAAACCACTGCAAGTATGTCACAAATATTTTCAATGTTAAATGAGAATGCTAGTCTCTGCTTCCCCTACATTAATTCTTATTATTAGATGTGATCTTCATATGTGCCTAGAAGCTTTTTTTATATTCAGCTCTTCTTTTTAAAACATCCGCTTGTTTTAAGACATC
Source organism: Apus apus (assembly GCF_020740795.1). NCBI lineage: Eukaryota > Metazoa > Chordata > Aves > Apodiformes > Apodidae > Apus > Apus apus. The sequence continues at coordinate 39,310,095 of NC_067287.1, read as the reverse complement.
CAAACTATTAGCTCTCATGCAAAAACACCAACTGCTGCTTTCCTCTTTTCCAGACACTTGGTTTGATACAATTTATTCTGCTCCTCCCCACACTCAGTTCTTACAGTTGTCAGCAACCAGAAGGGGGCAACATTTTAAATAGTTTGTAAAAACAACATCAATTTTATCAATTGTCAAGCTGACATCTTATTCTTCCCAAGTAAAAATCACCACCCTGTCTCAGAGCTCCTCACTTGAAGTATTACAAGGAAAAGTTCCATCTCCTCTTTCTACTTAGAGCCAAGAGCTTCAGTGAGCAATTTCATCAGAAAACTTCTTGTAAGCAGTGACTGAACATTCTACCACCAGCTCTGCTATGATGTCCAAGCACAGCAACTGTTCTGTAGAACTATCACTGTTACCATGGAGGGAACTGCCTTTGTTATTTCATGCACCAAATTTAGGTTTAAAAATTAAGCCTAAAGCATTCTTTATTTACCATACTGAGTTCCTAAATTAGACTCAATTAGCACAGCAGCCCCAGAATTGGATTATTTTTTTCATGCAACATGTTTAACTCTCACACTATAGTCAAAATGATTATCAACATATGACAAGGGAAATGCAAAACCTTCTCATCTCATGATTTGTAAAACTCAATGAGGTTGTTCTTTGAAATGCAGCAAGCAAAACGTGCTCTGATCCATCCATTTCAAGACAGCACTGTTCACTGATGCACAGGCAGAGCCACAACACTCTCCCAGAGACTGCTGCTATGGAGATGGTGCCTCTTCAAGAGCAAGCAACATCCAAAAAACAAAACAAAACAAACAGTGAAAACCACAGCAAAAAGCTCTTCTGGCTTGTAAGCAGTCTATTTCCATTTGGAAAAATAGCTTCCAGATCCACACCAGAGAAAATCAGAGTTATATTAAAGAAAGTTTAACTTGGCTTCACCCAGGAGCCTTATTTTTCCTAAGACAGATGCTAACAAGCTGCATTACATGTATTTTTTTAAAGAAAAAAGTTTTGCCTGTAAACCCATTAGTGAGATTCATTTACTATTTCACTAATTGCAAAAAGGTGTCATAAATGGTAACACAGAGCTGGAAATGGACCATACACACTGGGCACATCTGAAGGGAAGAAGTCTGATCATTATTTCTAGCAGCTCCACAAACCCTGGCACCACTTGCAGTTGCCAATGAACTTGCAAAACACAAACTGCTCAAGGCTCACGGGAAACGTGTGGGCAGAGAGCAAACTGCTTCATCATCTGGAATTGGCACCTTCTCTAACCAAGCATCTGCAGGAGCTCAGTCTGAAGAAAGCTGGCCTCAAAAGAGTGTAAGGAGCACTTGGAACCTGGACTGATCTGGGCGTGAGGACACAAGACATGGTAGCCAGCATTCCAACACAGTATCACAATCTGTCAAGATTTCAGGCCAGTTTCCATGAGAACTGAGCATTTACTAACCAAGTCAGGCTTATTATTTCACAGAATGGTTTGGGTTGGTAGGGACATTATCTCATTCCAACCCCCTGCACGAGCAGGGACACCTCCCACCAGCCCAGGTTGCTCCAAGCCCCATTCAACTTGTCCTTCAACACTGCCAGGGATGGGGCAGCCACAGCTTCTCCAGGCAACATGGGCCAGGGTCTCACCACCCTCACAGCAAAGAATTTCTTCCTCAGAGCTCCTCTAAATCTCCCCTCTTTTAGCTTAAAACTGTTCCCTCTTATCACTCCACACCCCTGTAAATATTCCCCCTGCTTCCTTTTAGCCCCTTTAGGTACTTGGAAGGCTGCTGAAAGGTCTCCCTGGAGCTCTCTCTTCTCCAGGAGAACTTCTCTAAATTCTCCAGTTTTACAGATGTATTACATTTTACAACCCAGAAAAATATTTTTAAGGTATGCGGTAACAAAAAGCAAAGTTCAGTTCCTAATTGGGTAGATTCACCCAGGAGAAAAAAAAAAATTCACAACAGAAAAGTAGGCAAAAAATACCCACCAAAAAACAAGTAAAAAATAAGGTCACAGAGGATGAAGCCAAGAGGCCACACTGACTTCTTAATGCTGTTTTAGGTGCTTAGTCCTGCTTTCTTCTAATCTAGTAGGAAACTGAATAGAAACTCCCCTTTCATGGCTTCATGTGATGCCAACAGATCAATGCCAAGAGTTGGGGACATAGAGTTTCCCATTTTTTTCCAGTATGCCTGGATAAGCTGCTCCATAGGGTCAGTTCACTGGGCAGCTCTTTGGAGAATGAAAGATCATGCACCAAAAATGACAAACCCAGATCAAAGAGCTCAGTTCTGCATTTGTGTGACCCCCCCCTCAGATGTTTTGCCAGAACTGCACTTTGGGTGCAGAAGCTGCTTTAAACAAAACACTCACACAGACTTAGAAGGCAGTGCAAGTGCCCATTTATAAAAAAGATAAACAGCTTTGTTTTTGAGGGGCCCAACTCCCCAGCACATGGATGGAAACAGAATATGCCACCAACAACATGCTCCTCTGGGCTTCTCCTGCAGCCATTGCTCTTGCAACCATCAGCTAACCAGCTCTTTAACTCCTGTATCAGATTCCTATCTTGATAAATAGAAGCTTTCACTCATTTGAAAAACCATTTTTTATTATTCAGGCTTCTACCAGCCTTTTATGCTGTTGCTCATTCATTATACTGAAGCACTGACATTGCCATCATCTTCTGGCACTTTAGACAAAAAGACAGTCATCATTACTTTAAAATAAGTCTATCATAGTCAGCAATTGTTTAATCATCACTACAAGGTATAAAGCAAGTATTAATTTATTAATTTCTCTGGTGAAGTTCACCATAAAAGCATAAATTTGTTTGAGAAAACTCCACATCTAGAGTTTGTGCCTTGCAAGCTCCCAGCTGGATCTACAAACATCACAGCCTAGATCCTGAAAAGGGCAACAGAACTGCCCCTTTAAGCACTATTCCTTCACATTTCTGACTAAATCCTGGCTTCACCCCTAAAAACTCTTGGAGTAACCTAGCATGCTATTTTATAATATTTTAAACATGGACTAATTTATACATTCTTTAATATAGACTGCCCTATGCCAAATTTTCCTCAGAAGGAGTTCATTATCAGAAACCAGATGGATTTTGTTATACACAGCACATACCTCTCTGCCTTTGATGCTGTGCAGTGTACCCACTTTTCTGACTAGAGAAAAATAAATTAAATTTAAAAGAGCATTTTACTTCCATCAAGCTGTGGTCTGAGTTAGAAGATACACCCAAAAATAAGACATTCAGGCCTAGAGCCAATAGAAAGGATTGCAGGATTCCAACTCCCTGGATATCTATTAGCAAATTGCATAACTCAATTCCATGTTCCTAGAAGATAATCTTCACCTTGCTTGCCTGTTATCTTTGGAGTTTCATCACACTGATACCACAGGAAACTCAGCTGAACATTCTTCTGCTTCCAAACGTTACCAGAATTATTGGTATTACAGCTCTCCTGTACAAGCCAATTCTGTGCTCACTAACATACCAGTGATTACTGTGAATTAACTGGCCATTTCCCTGTTTATAGATCATCATACTGGAAAGAGAAGATTCCACAAAATTCAACTGAAAGTAGATGCACAGGCCCTCGTGTTCGCTTTAACCACAGGATGACTACATGTCCTGGTGGAGACAGTGGTAAATACTGTTTAGGTAAAGGTTCTCAAATGGACACAATTCTTCCCCATGTAAGAGGTGATTCATAAGAGGAATCCATATTTCACCTTCAGAGACTGAGTAACATCCGTGTCTTCTCTTCTGCACAGGTACATCCTACTAATCAGGAACAATCTCCCTGCAGCAATAATTATCTTGCTACTCTGTTCCACCAATAGACAATATATATTGTCCAGTAACAGAAAAAATCCAGCATGACCATTCACTTGCCAATCTCCTTCTAACAAGAATATTGCTAATCACAATAGAAACAATCCTGTTCCATCCCTAAGTGCAAAGTCTCATCCATATTCACACAAGCAATGAGAATTTTTTTAAATATTAAGCATGCTTACTAAAAACAATTTGACAAACTAGAATGTTCTCTCTCATTAAAGGGCTCCTTTCTCTTTCTTTGGTTTACTGCACAATTCCCAGCACACAAAAACTTTGAATTAATCACTGAAGTCCCTGCAAATACTAAATGCTCCAATTATTCCAAACAGCCTGAGCATTCCAAAGTTTATCAAAATTTCCCTTTTTTGCATTTCCAGAGCCAGGATACTTTTAGCAGCCTGACAACATTACTTTGATACAGCAGAGTTGATAAATACCCCAGCTGATTTTTAACTACACTACTTATGTCTGAGACCAAACAGTAGCAACTGCCCCTTAAATCCTGTTCTAGCAAGCCTCTACAGCCTGTGAAAGAAAAGGAATGAAAAATCCCCTCCTGTAACACTGATATTCCAGTTCCTAGCATCTAAACTTCACCAAGTTAAGAAAAATCCTTGAAGGTAGAAATCTGTAGCTCCTAAACAATGTTGTTGGACCTAATGGCCATCAAGATCTCCAGGCTGCAAGACATAAGCAGGCACCAATGCTGCCAAGAGCTGCGCTGACATGAAGCTGATGAACAGCAAGGAAATCTAAAAGCTGGTATTGAACTGGATTACCTGGCTGCACTACTGAACACCCTAGGTAGTATCAGCTTGTATTTATATTTACCAAGAGCCCAAAGAGCTGTTAACAACATTAGAGCATCAATGGGTCTAGTTTTACTTTTCTTTGTGTTATTAATCATGCACAACTAACATGTTGGATTGACTGGTACCAAGCACAGCTGGGTTAACAGTGTGCAAAAGCTGCTTAGAGCCAAAAGCAGAAAGATTTAAGTTTGGGTTTGGGATTTATCTGGGATTTTTGTTGTTGTTCACAGAATTGTTTGGGTTGGAAGGTACCTTTAAAGCTCATCTAGTCCACTCCTGCTGCAGTGACTGGCTACAATTTTTTTTAAAATACTCAATTGTGACAGAGTCACTGGAATATGCAGAATTGAACTGGTGGGTACTCATCAAAAAGAAGTATTTTCCTTTTTTTCTTCAAGTCCTTCAGAAAAAGTATTACCAGTTTTAACAAACTTTTCTCCTAACTGACAGTCCTTGGAGCATTTTCAGCATTCAAAGTTAAATCAGACTATGTAGGTCAGGTAGAGACCAAGAGTTTCAAACTCCTCTCCATTTAGTTCCACACATGATCCAACTGCCAGATTGCACCACTGAAACCAACAGGGAGTATTTATTTCCCCCCAACAGATCAGAATTTGACTGATTCTTCTCCTTGGAAAACAATCATTGACACCTTGAATACCTTTTGTCAAGCAATGACAGACCACTTGGGGGGAACCCAGGCACACCAAAAGGATGTTTAACAGATTCTAACCAGCACCATGTTGATTTTAGCTCTGCCAGGGGAAGAGGTTGCTACCCTTACAGCTGTGCCATGAACCAGCACACCTGGCATACACACACTTCTTACAAAGCACCTTTACCTGATCACCTGACACAACCAAAGTCTGCCCTGCAGAGGAGATACCTGTTTCCATCACTGTCCATCACTGCCTCTGGACAACCAGTTATCTGTGCTGGAGAACTGACCTCATCAGTTACAGAATTCAGACTAAAAGCAACTTGGGCAGTTGAAAGCAGGGAAAGACAGCACCATATACTTAGCTAGTATAGATCACAGTCAAGTGAAGTACCAAAAATCCACGTTCCATACAACTAAAACTCTACTGCATCTTGTGGCTGCTGCATACACAAGATACCTCTGAAGACAACAAAAAAACACAATTGTAAACAGCTTTGAGAAGTGGGGATTTTACCACATAAATTCATTATTTTTCTCACTTGAAAAAAACCCTATGAACACAGAAACATGCAGCAGATAGTGTATTTTCTCCTTTTACCAACTTCACAGTAAATCATGTCTTCAGGAGCCTTCCATAGCTCCTCACTATCACAGAAATCTGTTTCCTGAGTAGAATGTGAGGAGGGTAAGTCAACAGTCAATAAACTTCCCTTTGCTGGGGAGTAAGGAAAGCCAAGGTAAGCATGTCAAACAGGAAGCTTACAGGGTCCAGACTGTAAACAAGTTCACAGTTCCATGATTTTCTTTCTCTGAAAGCATCATGTTTTGACACCTGTGACAGACTATGTTCATTTATATTTGCATCTACCTGCACTGAAAGTCATTTATAGAATGAGTCAGAGATCCTTACTGAAGCTTGAAAAATACCCTCTTTGGCAGTAAGAGCCCTAACAGCATCAGGCACTAAATTCCAAACATGAGCAAAACAAGCATCTTGGCAGAACACAATCCAGTTTCAGATGCCTAAAAATTATCTATTGATAGCGTTAGCAAACACAAGAAAACACTCCCAGTAAACATGCAACAAAAGATTTATTCCCTCCATTGCTTTACTGTAATGGGAAGATAAGAAACCCATCCTCCTTGGCTCATGCCCTCTCCAAATCAGACTCACAGAAATAGAGTAGGTCATGAATTTTCCGTAAGGAGAATTGTACAAGGCCATCAAATATTAAAAAGCACTGCAGATGTCTGCAGTCCTTTCTAAAAGCTTTTTTCAGATAACCAAGGAGGACACATGAATTAAAATAACTGTTTCCAACTGTTTCTAACTTCTATAAACTGCTACCTTCCTTCAAATGTTTTTAACTGAAAATTAATCTGTCCACCCAGGGTTTTCAGACCAGAGCTCCTTTATAACTATTAACAGAGTTTTTGCTTATCCAGGCTCTCAAAAGACTTCACAGAAGCCTACTGCTCTCTGCACAGCCTTAAGTAATAGTTACATCCCACTAAAGCTATTCTGAAAGCCTGTAGCTCCAGACTACATGTCAGCCACATCTCCAGGTCAGCATTCCCACAAGCAAAAACTAAAATACAAACATAAAATTACACGTACTGCTTAAAAAGCCTCTTAAAAATCATCAGGAATGCATACAAATCACTTCAATTTATTGAATTACTGTATCTGTCCCACAATAGACTTAATGGGTTCTCTTAAATCCCTTTCTGCCAAGCACATCATTTCACTGTGGCACGAGCTGAATACCAATAAGAAGGACTGCATTTTTTTCAGATACACCTGCCTACATTTGTCTAAAAAATTCTGAAAAGATGTACTTACTGTGTTTTAAGCAATCCATCAGAGTATTACTTGAGAAACAAGCATCTTGTGACAGATTTGTAATTGGAAATGCACTCAAAGATTCTTTTCAGAACAGAAAGCATGTACTGAAAGCTAGAAAACATCATACCTATATTTGCTGTGTCATCTTCAAGTTCATTTGCAAGGAATAACATCCTTCCCAAGAAAAACAAGGTGCAGAAATCAGCTTGTGCACTACCTCTGTGCACACACACCACTTCAAAACACCAGGCTTTCAATGAACTTGTCAGAGAAAAACAGAGCTCTTCGAGGTCACAACTTCAGCCAAAGACGTGCAGCTCCTTTTACATGATGCCAGGCAACAATTTTTTCCTCTTGCATAAGAGGAAGAATTCCCAGTTCCTGCTGTTTCCACCCACAGCCTTGGCTGGAAAGGACCAGCCCTGCTGCCTGCCCAGGCTGGGCTCTCCAGGGAGCTGCCCCAGGAGGGGAGCAGATCAACCCTTGCAGAGCACAGCTCCACAGAGTCTTCTGAAAATAGCCCCAGCTGCTCCTGGACTCCAAGCACTCAATACCCAGCACCACTGGCCCAGTCCCACGTACAGGACCTCCTGGCTTAATGTGACAGCCGGGCAGATTTATATTGCACTCCCTATCTGCTGCTGAAAGGCTGCTTATCAGTTGAGTTCTTAGCCTGATAACCAGGGTTAAAAAGAACAAAACACACACCACACCTTTTTTCAGCATAATATTGCATGTCAGCTGTCACTACTTCAGAGTTTACAAGGGGGCTTCCAGTAGCCAAACATGCTAAAAAAAAGCACTCAAATTTTACCTGCGCTACTGCAAAAGACCATCCTGAATGCAGAATCCTCACACTGACTTTACACACAATTGTCACTGAAAATCAGCACTGAAACTTTTGCATCCAATAATACAAACTTGTTATGAATTGTATTCATTTTCAAATAGCCAGATGATCACCCCAGCTGTGAATGTATGCTCTTAGCAACCTCTTTCTTGGACTGTGACCTAGTGTTATCTTGCACTATCATCGAAATTTAATCTGTTACACAATCCAGTACAAAGTCCATGTAATTTTACCTGCTTAAGCACCAATCCACATTTGGCAACAGGCCCCCAACAGGTACTTTTGTTCATATGTCGGTCAAGTTTCATTCAAGTAATTACAGCCTCTTTCTCACTGGAACAGCTACTGGTATTTGCAAAGTCTCAAATTTCCAAAGCCCTAACAGGGCAGCCTAGCCTGGTACTTCCAATTTCACAAACGGCAAGTTCAAGCAGGTACATAAAGTCACCATCACCAAGGCTTGCTACAGATTAGCCACCCTATATTAACTGTACTAAAGAGGTTCGTTAACATTCACCACCAATTGATTTGGCTCCAAATCAACTAACTTGACTTTTGATTCACAACTCTTCCCATGTCTCCCACCTGTACTTTGCCTCACCTAGACAGAGAACTTTACCACTACTTCAGCCTTTCTGCTGAAAGACTTCTGTCCATGCCTCAGATGATGTGAAGCTGAACAGAGAGGATCAGACACAGATTATGAATTAGAAAGTGATATGAGAGGCACAATATAACCTAAAGCAGAAGCCATATTGTGATTTTTTACAAAAATCCCTTATCTATGTCCCTTCTCCCTCTAGTTCTTTGCACAATTCTCATGCAAATTACAGCTCAATTTAAGTGTAAGCATCATTCTTTAAGAGCCAGTTTTACAGTACAAGGCAAGAAAGTAAAAACTGAGCTCCATTAGTCTGTGTTACTACAAATCAGAAGTGATTTTCCTGTTCAAGCCAGAAAAATGACTACAGAGATCCCAGATTTCAGCCTTGTATTTAGTCACTCCTCAGACAATAAACATCTCAGATTCTTTTCCTAAATAACCAGTATAACTCAATAGCACACTTTGTCTGCCTTGCTATCTCCATTTGCAATATTTTAAGCCATACAAATCAAGAAATACACTCAATGCCTCGCATCAACTTCTGAAGCTTTAAGTACAATACACCTATAATAGTTTTAGGTTTGTTAGATAAATGAGATTAAACTCAGTAAGACAACTTATGTAAGAAAATAAGCTCACTACAGTTTTTTCCTCTCATTCAGTTTCTACTTATCCAGGTGTTAATGGTTCAAGTTGGGCTTGTTAGTTGCTGTAGTATGAGTCGCATCAGGAGGTTTCTTGATGAAGAGCTACTATTGCTTTCCATCTGAAAATGTGTTCAAAATGCTGTGTTTTCAGCCATTTTAGGATTTTCTATTGACTCCTAAATCATGAGCCTTCAGTTAGTTTTCAACCCTTTAACATGTATTACCTAAGAAGTGTATTGCTCAATACATTTTAAGCAGCCATGACCTACCACCTCAGAGATGATTCAGTTTAAGTAGCTGAAGCCCAGGTCTTCCTAGACCTAAACATACTATAATTTTTTCCAGTTATGTATGCTGTTTAAGTAAACCACTTGTGCCTTTTCAGGTACAAAATACTGACTTCTTAGCATTAGTTATCAGGAAAGGAAGTTAATTCCTACTTGCTGGAATCAGTTTATAGCCAATTGTTAGAGCATTACACTATTAGCCAGCTCAATGGAATTAAGCCCTCACTGTTGCTTACAAGGCTTTTCTACTATTATCATCTGGTAAACGTAATTCAACTATTACTCAGCATTGTCTAGAAACTGCTTAGGTTATTTCCTGCTTTTTGTTGAAGCAGCAGGGAGTTTAAGCCAGAGGAAAAAACCTGCAGGGCTAATCCTTCAACAACAGCTTCAGTTCTACAGATCCCCCCATCCTTACAACACAGCTTTTTTCCCGAAGTTTCTCATACACAAGATCTGACAAATAAATCTGGACCAACTGATTCAAGTTTTACATGATCTTCCTTTTACACATCAACTGTGTTCTGGCTTCTCAAAGGGCAGGCAGCTCCTCGATCAGGCAAACAGGCACCTCCTGCATTCGGCCCAAGGTTAAGTCTGAATTCAACTTGTCTGGAGATCTTCACAAGTGCATTTCCAGCCACCATCTCCAGTCCCCACTTCCCACAGATGTCTCGAACATGAGGTCAGCCACAAAACAGTCACAAACTGAGCAGCACACCCTCAAAATACTTCACGTTTTAAGACTTTATAACTGCCATCCCACCAGGACTGTGTTGTAGGAAAATGGCTAGTACAGTGCTTTTGGTCTATTTATCTTTTTACTACCAAAACTCCAACCTGACATATTACAAGCTTCTGATACTTACTTCACAGGAATAACAGACAAATATGCATCTCCTTGTTTCATTCTACAATGTTCTGGTCTTGCTTTACATTTTTCCAAACAATTAGCAGTCTTGCTGATGTGGAGTCAGCTCCCAATGTCAGTAAGTGTGTGAAAGCTTGCAAGCAGCTTCTACAAGCACACTCGACTTACCAAGGAAAGTCCATGGCCATTAGATATCAGCTGCTTCTATAGACCATTCCCACACCATCCTGGCTTATGCTTCAAGTCAACTATTTCAACACCATTCATCTATCAGCAATTGTTAAGCTAAAACCTAGGTGCTAGCATAGCTCTATTTTTAAACTTGCCTGCCAGAGCATGTCTCTCCCAAAGCAAACTATCAAAGAAATTCACCCTCAACATCATTTCAGTGACATCCAGTGATAGGACAAGGGGCAATGGGTGCAAACTGGAACACAGGAGGTTCCACATAAACATCAGAAAAAGCTTTCCTGTGAGAGTGACAGAGCACTGGGACAGGCTGCCCAGAGAGGCTGTGGAGTCTCCTTAGCTGGAGACATTCAAACCCTGCCTAGACACGTTCCTGTGTGATGTGCTCTGGGTGATCCTGCCTGGCAGGAGGGTTGGACTGGATGATCTTTCCAGGTTCCTTCCAACCCCTAAGATTCTATGATTAACAAAGAGATATTAAAGTAGTTGATGAAATGTCTTTTTTTAACGTGAGAACAAGCCCAGTGGAGCAGATCTAGATTATTACAAACTATAATAGTGTTATTTCCAAAGCCCACTGAAAGTTAAAATTCTGGAATTTACAGAGAAAGGGTTTTGAAATTGCTGGAATTGTTACCTCTGAGGAACTGGTCCATATTCTATTTGGCACAGCCAACTCAGCTGCTACAGCCTGTGCCTTGCAGAGCTTATCCAGCCTAACACGGGGAACCCCCCTGTGGCAAAGTTCATTTATGGAGATCATACTGGACTCGCTTCCTGGCATCTTCAGCTTGGAATGATAAGTTCACTAATAAAAGCAAAAGGCAGCAAAGACACAAGAAGCCAAGTGAAGCCTGAATCCAACTGGGTTGTCCAATTTAAGGTAAGCAGATTTTGAAACCTCCCCTCACTGGAACCTACTCTTAACAGCAAGAACCCCAAGAACTTTAAGATGTTTTCTTCATTCCCTCCCTACCCATCACCACCTTTCCCACTAGCATCGAGCTCGAGAATGCACTAGGAAGATTTGCCTCCCATAATTCATCTCTCACACTAAACTCCTGAGCTGAGAAGGGTGGCTGTAGATGCACCCCACTTTCCTCTTTCCATACAAAAGCCAAAGTACCTTTCTGGTTTATTAGCCTGGACATTTACTCACCTCTTGTTTCAGCTTTCTGCTTATCATCTGCTCTTCCATACAAGCACAAGCACTAATAAAAGCCTGAAACATCCTAAAGATCTTCTGCGAGAATCACCACCATTAGCTATTAGTGTAAAGGAGACATGTTACAAGGAAAGCCATTAAGAGGTTCTCCTAAGACAGAGGGGGTAGTCAGGAAGGTGGTGGCAACCCGTTACCTCAACTCTAAGGAATCAGAGGCAGGAAAGGAGAATACTCTATCATAGGCACCACAAGCCAGAGTCCCTTCACATTGTTTCATTCAAGCACTGCCCCAGTTTCAGGTCAAAACTCAGACACAGCTGATCTGTAAACAAATCAGTGAACTCATCTTAAAGCAACCACCTTCATCACCAAGTTAATATTTGTAACAAAGCTAAACATGAGTTCTTATAGTCAAGTTTTAATATAAGACATGAGATTCTTATTGACAACCTTTTCATCCATTATTGTGCTCCGCTTAATATTAAGCATAAGCTGAAAACATTAATCCAGAATATCATCCCATTAGCTTTTTCTTAAATTGTGTTTACCAGTGTTTCAAAACAAGCACCTGCCTTTCTTCCACAGGAATTCTCTACTAGTCTTAGGCAAAGGTTTAATAATTATTAGCTTGCTTCTGTCATTCCTGAAAAACAAATAAACCAACCCAGTCAGGTCCCAATTAGTTCCAGTAGGACAGTATTCTCCTGGTATCTTGACTTCTTTACATTTCACTTAGGTTGCTCAAAATATAAGTTCTTTCCATTGCACAACTACTAGGCCAAAGTCAAAACACTTTTCTTCCTGCTCAGCCATAACCTTGCTCTTTGTTCCTTTCCCAGAAATCTAATAAAATAATTCTCATAACAACTGCTCAGAGAAAGCAGTAAGATCCACTTTCTTTGCAATATTTATTATTGTAGTAATTATCTTGCAACAGCCAAAGCAAGTAAGCATCTGACAAAGGCCTCAAGTATCACTGTTTTGCTTAAAACCTTCTCCAAGCTACTGAGTCACCATTGATCTTAGACATGACTCAACAGTGTAAGAATTCTGCAGATCCACATAACCTGATGAAATAAAAATCAGCTCCAGTAGCAGCCAGCAGCAAAGTAAGATTGATCACTGCCTCTCATGTGTAAGCAGAGCATGGCTCATCAGCACCTCTGTTTCCTAAGCAAGGTTCTGAAGGTGTCCAGCTTCCTTATGAATTTGAATGGTCAAGTCTGGCCAACTTGTGTAGGGTTCTGGCTCAGCCAACAAATTAATTACCCTTACTGATCAATACTACACCCTATCTATCCTTCTAAGTCAAATCCACAAACAGAGCCAGAATTCCAGTTCTGAATTAAGTATTTCTACACCAGAAACCTTTTCTTTTTCCATTTACAGACAAGCATCAGACCTACTAGCTTGCTAACTATTTCTAGGAAATAATGTGGTAATTTTGCAGATTTGTTTGTGAAGATAATCACTGCAAGTGATTACAGATCAAGCATTTGATCAGACTTAAGCATGCCATACACACTGCCTCTCTATTTACAAATACCTGGTGAAAATCACTTGCTCTTCTGGAAGGAGAGGACTAAAAATATTCTGGACAGCTAGTATTTCTTCCTAGGTAACTTCAGAACAAGGTTACCTTAAATCATCTGACACATAATGAGCATTATCAGAGGGAGCCAGGCAGGGCTGCAGAGCTCACTTAGAGGAGCAGCACCTGCCATACCTGCCCTTTCCTCACACAGCTTTGGCTGCCACTCACATTTAAACCACGGATAAGATCTATGCCTCAGCTCATGGCATTAGGAAAGAGATCTGATCTCCAAGGTTCCCTGAAAGCAGCTCAACTACCCCATTTCTACTCCCCAGACAGGCAGCAAGTTCCTCTTTCAAGCAGGTAGTCATATTATGAGCACTTTCCTCACTTCAAAGAAAACCCCTGAAAACCAGCTGAAGGTTTGTGGTTTGTTGTGGGATTTGTGGTTTGTTGTGGGGTTGTTTCTTTTTCAATGAAGCTTTAACACTCAGCCTCCAGAGAGAGGCGAGGACTTCTGGTGATTGCTCCCCCAGCAAACAGCACGGTGTAACAAAACAGGGCTCAGAGTCAGGCAATGGCTGCTACAAAACAGAAGACAGCACAATTATCAGGACAATCAAAACTTGGAAGCCACTCACCAAGGAGCAGTGGAGACAAACTCTTGATTGTTTTAAATATCAAGACCGATTGGCTTATATAAGAAACTCACTGCAGTATCTGCAGTGACCAGGATCACCCAACCACTTCCAGTGAAGGCTTTAGATAAGCCAAGTCCACCAGGGGTGGCCACTTGGTGTCCAACTCAGAGCTCCCCATTACCAGCACCACACAGAGACACAATCCATCCTTACATCAACCCTTTCCCATTCACTGCCAGTCTGAAACAAATCTTCATGGCAAAGAGGTAGGGAGAAGAAAGCAGGCTGTACTCTACATGGCTCGTAAAACCTGGGCTGCTATCAAGACAATTAAGCAAGTTGCCAGAAAAGCTGTGAAGTTGTGTACCTACAGTAATACAATGCAATGCTGTTCAAGCCAGGTTATACAAAAAGCCAACAGTGCTGTAATCCAAGCAGGAATCACTCAAAATTATTTTCAAATAAACCAGTAGCAACCTGCCACCATAATTCTTCACTGTTATTCATGACAAATTAAAGTCAAAACAAAGCAAGTTATTGTGAACCAAAATCAGCTTTCAGTAAGCTAGTCCAGGTTCCAGGACATATGCACTTGTACTAATTCCTACTACATTTTCATCCACATGCCAACACAAGAGTTCACAACTGACATGTTGAGCCCTCATCCCACAAGATTAGTACTTATTTTAATATACATTCAGGCATAGCCACAGTGCTTCAACTCTGCACAGCCTGTGCAGTAACTTGAAACAAGCAGAAACCTGAGTGCAAGTCAGTCCCCAATTCCCGAGCCTCAACCACGACAGAATTAAGCACAGAATCTCTGCATAATACCACTATTTTTTTTTTTTTTACACATCTTCCAGGGAATGAAAAGTCCCTTTGTTTTCAATGTTATTAAGCATGTAGCTACTGCTAGCATTTCAAGAAAACATGTTATATTAACTGAAGAGGCAGTCAATAGCACTCATTTTTAAAAGGCCAACACTCCCCAGCAATGAGCCAGGATATGTTTTTATTAAGCCTTATGTAGATCTTAAGATGTAAGTCATCTTGAAGGTGCTTTCATTTAATAGGCAAAAGCATTCCTTACTGAATTGCTCTGAAGTGATACCAGTCTCTAGCAAAGCTCACAAAGATGCACACACGGTGACCAAGTTACTTCTTCAGTGAGACGTGGGTAACACTATCACAACAACAGACCCACTGTGCTACTTGTACCTCCAAGCCCATCTTCCATTCCCAGAGGTGCAAGGCAAAAGATACCAATAAAAAACAGAAAATATGACTGAACAACAACGGCAGATGTCAGGCCCCATCTTCAAATCTGCTTTTAAAACCAGTGGAGCCACACTGGCTCTCAGAAAACAAAAGAAATACAACATAACTAACAGCTAGTTGGAAAAAGTCAGTATACTCAGATCAACAAGTTTTTTCTCAGATGTCCAGTACATTCCAAAGACAAATTCTTTGTACAGGAACTTCCTCCTGGTTCTGTACTCTGAATATCCAACAGTAACACACCAGTTAGATTATCTTGTATGTGGCAATACAGAAAACTTGGTTCAAAATTTACAGTTCTTCCACCACCACATTTCTGTGCTATGATGCTTTTATAGTTTGGAGTCTTAGGATCTCATCATGATAACCACAAGTTTTACAAAGGCCACAGCCAGAACAACCAAATGGAAACTGGATATTTATTGCCCAGGCAATATCATTCCATATATTTCCCTTCCTTTCAGGACCTTATACTTGCAACAAATTCAAGATTAATTACTAGTAACAAAAAGGTTTCTACTACCTTGAAAATAAAGGTAAAAACATATGGGTGATACTTTAGCAGAGCTGAGAATCTTCCACTAAAGCTTAGTAACCTGTGAGGCACATTTGACTTTTATTGAAAACCGGAAAACATAAATCCTGTGTTTTTCACTGAAATACAAGATCACATTTCTTAAAAGCTTCAGTTCTCTGTTTACCTGGAATGTATCTACAGTCATCAGTGACCAGCCCACAGACACGTGTCAGGATCAGGTTAGCTGGGAGAAAGGAAGCATTATGTCAATACGAGAAGGCTGAGCTATGCTGGCCCATTAGCAAGTTATTTGGGCAGAATCCTCATCTCTCACCCTCGCTGACAGAGACAGTTACAGGGCAGTCTGATTTTGTGGTACAGACAGACGAAGAGAAGAGGGACTGAGGGCAAGGAGGCCCATGTACATGGTACTCAAGCACTCATGCACATTGGGAAAAATAAGAATTGTCAGAAAATGCCAACTGTCCAGTGCAAAACCTAAGGGAACGTTTTGGCCAACAGTTGTTCCTGTAAGTGCTGCAATTATTAACAAATTACCACAGTAACCCACTAAAGTATTACTTACATTAAACCATACAAGGTAGTCAACACTGAGCAGCATTACCTTAAGACAACAATTTGACTTCAAGAAAATACTCCTCATTTCATCCAAGTCTAGGACACAGTACATAATCACCAAGTTTTATAAATCCTTCATTCTTAGCTACAGTGGGTGTCAGGCTTACAACTGCTCCTTTCATACTCTCCATCTTTTAAAGGGGCCTGTTTCCATCCTCCCCTTCAAAAAGTAAAGGTCTATCAAAAGATTGGAGTGATTATCACTTAGTAGTACTAAAGACAACATTCCCTTTCCTTCATATCTGCAGATGGCAACAGGTACTTAGGAAAACTAGGCCCTCACATTAGCAGTAACTGCAGCTGTGCATCAGTGTGTGCAGCTCAAAATCCTCAACATCCAGCCAGCATAAACAGACTGCTGTATTATCTTTCAATGTTGTTTTTTTTGTATGATAAATGATAAATTTCTTCTTGTTGAAACAGAAATGGTGTTTAGCTGCATGACTTGCATGCAGTACAACTCTAACGGTATGTTAATTTATACATAACAAATGAAATACAATCATAGGGATGATGCATAATAGCCCTCTGGCAAGATTAACTAAAACCTTAGACTGCTGATTATACAAGCAAGTCAACATATTTACGATCAGTTGCAGATAAAGGGAACATGCCTATGGCTCCCAGAGAAACAGGTTCAAGTTCCTTAGAGCCTGGAAGTTGTTCACAGCTCCCTGCTCAGTTCAGCTGCCATGGCTTCTGCACAGCACCCTGCTCCCTTCTCCCTGCTGCTTAAGAAAAACAAGGTCTAGGTGCAGGCTAGCAAACCGCTGAACAGAGCCAACAGCCTCTGACACCTGACCAACCTCTCCAAGACCTTGAAGTGTGATCCCACACCCCCTCCTGGAACAGTTCTGAAGCTCATCCGAGCCTTAAGCAAGCTGATCCAGCTTGCTACCCCAGTAAAACAACTCCTGTTCTTCTCACTGAGCTGCTTGCTGAAGGGCCAGGTGCTGTAAAAGTGAGCTGGTGAGGTGGGAGGATCCTCCTCATTTAGCAAGAGCAAATGAACCACTATGGGCTCACCCACCCTTAAGCTGTACTCTCAGAAGACTGCAGATCTATATGGGGTTTCTACAAGTTTATACTCTGTAGCCCCACTCACACCAAAAACCGTTCCCATTCCTAGTATTCTCTCCAGCTAAACCCCATCAGGGACTCAAGCAGCACATCACCTCATCTTGAATTCAAGTTGAATGGCAGCTGTAATCATTCTAAGGCATAAAGGAGCACAGAAATACAACCCTCAGATTACACACAGCTTGCCTGACTAACCTGAAAAGGCTTTACCCTGCAGTGTTGAAGATAATTCAAAACCAGTTTATTTTATTTGTATTTCTTTTTCAAGAGACTCCCATAGTCCTGCAGCAACTTGATTAATTATTGATATTAATGAGGCCTCATCTGCTCAATGCACCATTTCCATAAGATTAGAAATCGACCACATGTTCCAGCATGGCAGCAAATACTGTCTCCTTTTCTCCACATACAGCTTGCACCTCCTAAAGAGTAAAGACAGAGCAGGACTTCAAATGGTTTGTTTCTTTTTATGCAACTCAGTTTAGCCACTGGATGAAAAACCACGTTGCAGCAAATCTCATGTGTAAACTTTGCCCCTTTGAAATTTTGAGTTCTTTACCCAGTTTCAGCTGAAATCATCTGAGCTGGGCTGATTTGTTCCATTAAACAGGATCAGAAGTAGATCTCATTTTAAGTCTCAGTTATTTCCATCTTGTAACAATTTTTCATTGGCAAGGTACTTTACATATTCCTTCTTACAAATACTGCCCTGTCACATTTCACTTGCATGCAACATAAATAAAAGCACCTTGATCAACTGTCATTGTTCTTTTCAGGAGATTAATCCACTACTTTTTATTTTTAAACACTGAAAAGTTAACTGCAAATTCATCCATTTCCTGACAAGTAGATGGAAGAGGCAAACTAAACAAGTGCCACAGCCAACTTGTAGTTAAAAAAAAAATCTTGGTTTTTAAATCAGATGTTCATTATGATAGAGAATATATGTTTCAATACACAAAATCACTCTCAAACTTGGCAGTCACAGAGACTAGAAGCTGAACCAGGTCCAGCATCAAAGCCCTTCACAAAATCCAAGCAGATCAAAGTAATCTGGAAGCCTTTGGAATTCTCTCAAGGTTTGTCATTTTAGTTTATATCTCAAAGTCTCCCAGAAACAGCTGCTGGTCTGCGAGTATTATGAGAATTTGGCTTCTTTTCATTCCCAAAAGCCTGCAACCACCCAAAAAGTTTGCTAAAGACTAATGTACACTGAAGCTGCTCTATTCCAGCCATCACCTACACTTCAGTGGCCTGTTTGTCCTGCTTGGAGGCAAACACTAAGAAAAAAAGAGACTTTTCAGTTAGGAGGTCACTAACTCTGCCATACCTGAAGTGTATATAGCTATCTTGACCAATAAAATCAATTTCTGCAGCTTCATAGGAATTACTTTCAAGCTGCTAAGGTTAAAAAAATAAACCCTGCACTTTCCCCCAAGCGATGATTTTACATCTTACATTTTTCATCAGCATCTAAACTCCCATTTGTCCGCCTTTCCAAGAAGGTTAACCCTAATACAGTTTCTCATGTATTCAAATTGTCTTCCCTTACTTTGCCTTTTTTTTGCTCAACATAACTATGGCTGTATAGAAAGCGTTTTAACAGCTGATTCTAGCTGGGCTTTCAGATCACTTTTGCACGATGTGGAAGTGCTGACACACAGCTTGGCCACAGCACCCAACACACAAAACTTACTTTGGGCGCAAATAAATGAGCCACTAACCCTATTACAGGGTCAACAGTTTCAAGACACTTACTGGACCATCTCCTAAGGCTCAGATTTTATGTTCCATTAAAAAAAAAAAATGGACCATGATGAGAAAAAATATTTAATTATCACTATTTTTATTTGAGTCTGAACAGGATGATACTACTTCAGTAATGTGACAATACAAGATCTGAAGGACAGCTGCACCAGTGCTGTTATGCTGCCATCTCAGCTGCTTTTTCAGAGCTTCATGGAAATTTAAATAATGCATCTTGCAGTCTAAGTGCATTAACTCATTCTTGGTATCAGCTTTTAATACTTTCATGTTTCAAGAGCCTGTTAAGCACACAGAGAACAGTTATTCCTCAAGGCAGATGCGTGACTCACAGAAATCAACCCAAGTAGATGAAGGTCACAAGACAGAGCATTTTTCTAGCATCCTGTAGTTTTCTGCACTCACCGCCCCCAGCAAAACCTGTATCTTAATCACTGTCTGTCCCCTGAGGTCAATAAATATCCTCTCTCAGCTGACATACCTAGCCATGAAGAGCCTTTTCATTGACTTGATTAATGAAGTTAAGAGGCAAACAAGAGAGAGATACACAGCTCATATCCATCTTCCTGTTTTTCAAGACACAGCTCATACTCATCTTACTGCTTTTCAACACAAAATTGTTCAAGGATTTGCATGAAAATACAACTCAAAACTTGTCACACTTAAAACTGCAGTACTTTCTCTTACATATTGGAACCAGTTCCAGCCTAGTTAGCTGAGGCATGCGCTACACTGCCAAAACACCAACAACAGGGACTCACCAGCCCCTACACAGGCCCTAACGAGTCCCACAGCCAGCACTGACACCTCTGCAGCAGCATTAACACCTCCATCCAAGCTGAACACTCATGTGCCAACCCCACTATTCACACAGTCACATTACAACCAGCATGTAGACAACCTGAAAAAGCTTTTCAAAGGCCTTGCTCTCTCCAACATATCACAACAGCCACACAGCTTAAAGTAAAAGGAAACAAAAAAATCAGCACTATCTCCAAATTCTTTCAATTAAGTTGTGGAAGAAGCTAAATTGAGTGCTTCTGATTATCACAGCAAGTACAATAGCACCTGGAGCGACCTACTCAGTATTATTAATTAAACAAAAACACACAAGTCAGGAAGAACAGAGTTATACAGTTACAGTCATACCCGTTTGTAGCAGGTTGGATTTAGTTTTTGTATTACAGCCTCCCCTATGTTGTTTTAAAAAGATGTAGTTCCATTTGTAACAGGACTTATCCATATTTGATTTACCTAATGTGTCATCACTGAACAGCTTTTATCAAATAGTAGCACTTACCCAGTAAGCAAGTAGAGAAGCATTATCCAAACTACCCCAAAACAGTTGCAGCTCATCAGGTAATCCAGGAGAAACTATCAACCTTGCACAGTAACTGAGATTCCTGGGAACACCTTTGACTGAAGTTAAGAACTACCAGACTTCTACAACGTCCCACTTTGATGTCACTTTCTTCAAAGAAGATTATATTCAAATTCAAGTTTCTAGCAGGTAGCTAGCTCAACCTAAGTAAGCTACCTTATTTACATACTAATTACAAAAAAAAACACACTACACCACCACCAGTAGGCTACCTTGCTCTTCACAAGTTCTGGCTAAATTGAGTTTTCCCATTTACCTACTGGACTTCATTTTAAAAGCTACTGGACTGGCCTCATTAGCAAATAGCAAATCAAGGGATATATATTTGAGCTTTAATTTTAACAGCATGTCATTACCTACCATCAAGTAATCCCTTTAGGGACACACTTGTACTTTTTAGGTCACTGAGGTATTCTGCCTCTAGCTGTTGACAGCCCACATTCCAGTTACAGCCAAACACCAGTATTTAAATGTGCTTTTTTTTCCTCCAAATTGGCTCACTTCTTTCAGCTGCCTGTAGTCTCCTTGCAGTGCTTACTGGCCTGTTCCCACAAGTCTCAAATTAGAAAACTTCATACTCAATAAAGTGACTAAATCACCTTGAAATACTATGTTCAAGGTAGATGAATGCTCACTTTATCAAACACGTCACAGAAGCCAAGAGACCCTGCCCAGCCACCCCGTTCACCCAAACAGCAGCCTGGGCAACTCACAACTGAAACAACAGCTATTACCTCTCCTCCAACAGGTCTTTCCTTATTTAAGGTAAAATAAATCTCTTTAGACTCTTGCATTCCATAATCTAATATGAAGATTTCCCCTGCCAGTCCAGAAAGACACAAGCTTTCCAGCTTACATTAGTCAATTGGTTTGCAAAGTAAAATACTTAATGCATGTTGCCATTACCAGAACCAGTCAACATCCCCTTATTATCTCAATGCCATTGCATGAATTATGCTTAATTTTTTTCCCTAACTTTTTACCTACTGCAGTTCCTGGCACATATGCATCAACACCAATGCAAATGGTGGACCTAAAACTGCACAGCCAAGTATCATACGTGTTCCTCCTTCCCATGTATGGTGCTAATGTTCCAGCTGAAGGGGGGGGAAATTTTTTCCATAGGTTCAAGAACAACAAGACTACACACTGAAGTTCCCCTGTAACATCACAGTGACTACAATGGTCCAGTATTTAGAGTAAGCACTCACAAGGAAAACAGGGCCCCCAATTGTTTATGTTTGCATGCTGACCAGTTTAAAAAAAAGACAGAATGCTCTATTTTAAGAGCTTTTGTCAGATAATTTGGAGAGGACTAGCAAGCAAGTAATTAGTACATGCAGTTCACATCAACTACCACATCAATTAGCATCATAAATCAAACCAGCAACCCTCTAACTCAATTCACTCTATTATGCAGGAAGCAAGATGTTCCAGGAAGCAAAATATTCCCAGAGAAGTCCTGTCTTTTTGCAAGTCACGTAGGTCTCCTGACTTCAGCTAGAATACTAGCCTTAAAATGCACTAAGCAGTTACCAAGGCAGATGTTGACTGTAAATCTTTGTGCACTTTGTGCACTGGCTGGGTTTGTTACCCAGAGGATGAACACACGTCCCTTCCTTCACTCTCAGAGTTGTGCACCACTGTACTCAGAGCATCTTTTGCCTCCAGCAAGTTGTGCTCTTTTGGTCAGCCCCACCCTCCTCTAATTTAATTTTGCAAGATAAGTCAATAGGAAGTTCCTTCCATCCATAAACTAATGTATTACACCTAATGTTATACACCTAGATGCTATTAAATGCCACAATCGCACAGTGGCAAAGTAATTTTGAAGCTTAATTAATGCAGGTTAAAATTAGAATCTTATTTTGCATGACAAAAGAAATGAAATGGGACTAAATAGATGAGTTGCCATGGGGTACAGGAATGGTTTTCTACAGCTGGTTTCTACTCTTCCCATTTTCATTTACTCAACTCCAAATGTGAACCTGCAGATTCATGTTAAGTAACAGAATTGCCACAGAAAAGTGGTATCAACTGTAGGAAGGTCCCACATGAACTGAGGCTGCAGTCACAGATTTTCTCCACATTCAAGAGCATTCCAGCAGCACTGTCAATATTTACAATTTCACACAATGACAAGCAAGTACCCACCACTGTCATCATCCTGACAGAAGGGTCAGAAGCTTGCCCACAGTCCCACAGAAATCTTTCATCCCCAATCTCCAACAGCAACCTAAAACAATTTTTCTAGGAGCAATGTGTTCTGAAGGAAAAAATCATTACTCAGCTTTATTCAAGGCATCAAAAAAGAACATAATCCTATTAAGACTTCAGGGTGTATTGAAAATACTAAGAAAGCTTTACTATGACAGCCTTTTAAACTCTAGTACATCATTGACTTTATGTTCATCAGCGCAAAGGGACATTATTTTCCTTCACTGTCATGTATTAGTCCTGATAGTTGACACTTGTACCCTTGGCAATACAACCAGTAAAACCTAGCCAGAAACAGAGAGGGTACAATCAGTAACAAAATTGTAACTGTTTTATCAGAACTCCCACTATCAAATCTCCATATCTATCACAATTTTCCAAGCTACCATTCTAGTCTTAGTGCTAAACAGCAAAGCTAGCCAAGCAAGAGGTATCTAGCCCACCTTTCCCCCAAGAACATGGGATCTGACTTATGACATGCCTCCACCAGTAACTACAGGAGGAAATAGAAAGCTGTATGCCAGTTGAGTGGCCATGCAGAGCTGGCACCTTCTCCCAAGAGCATGCCACCTTTCCCAGTGTCTACCAGGCCTGCAGGGGATGGTGAACAGTACAATGACCACAACAGCACAAGTGTCAGTTATTATTTCATCTCCACCTATCACGAATCACTTGGTCACTAAAGCCTAACTCACACCTTTACACTACATTTACAGAAGAAAACAATACTCAAATATAAGGACCCAGTGTGAGCTCAATTACTCATTCACACTACTTCAACACTGCTGCAGTTTTCAAGAGACCTCTTGCAGCCTGCAGGGTCAGCTTGACATTCTGAAAACAATACAGGTAATTTAGCAGGTCAAGCTCCTGACAAGCAGTGCTGTAGGTTCCTACTAAAGTGGCTGACTTTCTGCCTCTTTGCTGCCTTACAGTATCAGTGTGTTCATAAACTCCATTATCCCAGCCCAGAGGCTGTACAGTTCTGATCGGAGATGCCTGCTAACTACTCCAGGCCTTACAGTTTGCACTTCACCTCACCCTAATTCCACCGAGAGGAACAGACTCTGACAGCACAGAATACAGACGCACATTGATGATTTTATTCCTGTGCTAGATGCCCATTCCAGTATCCCAGGATCACTGGGTTCATTCCTATCAGTCTCTGATGAGAGCGCAGATGATCCTGCACTCAAATGCAAATACTTCCACGTGTCATTAGTGGGAAACAACATCTGCTGTCCAGTACCACGCTGCAGTCACCCTAGGACCCGCTGTTCCAAGTTGTCTTTCAATAATTAAATGAGCCATAAGAAATCCAAATGCCAAGTGTGTGCATTCAGATGGGCAGCTGAAGTCTAACATCTCATATGTCTTCCTGCTACACTTGCTTTCCATATTTCTACAAATTCGTATGTCAGCCACCCCCTTGCTTAAGGTCCTGAGACATCTGCCTTGGGTTACTGACCAAATGACCCAAAAAGCCTTGCTGTTGGTGCACAACTAGTTAACTCAGGCACACAAGCATTCACCAAGTTAAGTGGTACACATTTGGATGACTGCTGTCTGCAGTGCCATGCTTTTAGCATATTTCCTCTGGAGAACAGTTGCTGGGATACCTAAAAGGCAGCTTCCTGGCTGCTCTCCTCAGCATGGGGAGCTGAAGCAGGAAGATAATGGAAATCACACATTTGCACATGTCTGTTCAATCAAGTTACAGGGTGCTACAAAATCCTGCAGCAGTGACTATCTCGTGTCTTACTTCTGGTTATGTTACTAAAAATAGCTGCAAAGTATAAAAACTGTGGTGTAAGCTAATAAAAAAATAACCAACACGAAGAACTTGACCTGCAGCTTTAGTTTAACAGAAAATGGAAACACTACCAAGTCCAAAGCAAAGTGGATTTTCCTACAGTTCTCAAGGTAAGTTGTGTCAAGCATGGATTATGTTTAGGCTATAAATATTCCTTCAAAATTATCAAAACAAAATTGCATTTCAAGCTTCTCATTAACAAATACAAAGCAATAGAGCTAAAGCTACAGATTCAATTCCAGCCTGTATTTTCCTTCAATCCAGAAGGGGAAGTGACCAAACAAAACAGCTGCCTAGTCATTAGGTTTACATTCACTATCCAGCTATGTAAACAAATAAAGCTACTCAACAAGACATAGAAAGGACATCTCACACACACACCAATCCTGTATTTTCAGTAGTTGCTTCCTCAAGTGGTTAACTGAAGCAACAAGAAAAATGAAAAAACAAGTCATGCACTGGGTTAGAAACAAACTGCCATCTTTACACCCCTTCATCTGCAGCATTATACAGGCTCCAGATATGGTATTAGTCAGAATCCTGAAACGACACTAATGAGGTTGAATGAGCACATATTGATTAAGTAAGACATCTGCTTCCAGCCATTTAAAAAAACAACAACTTCCAGAGAGCTTTGGAATTGCCAACTGCCCACAATGGACTAAGTACCAACCAGGGAACCTGACAGCCCCTCTGTTCCCACCTTGGAATTAGAAACATAAAACCAAAGCCTCCTGAGAAATCATAGATCCCTGGCAGCCTGAATACATCTAAGTGATACTGTTACCTTCTTTCTAACATGAGTTGCAAGATTCATGCAGCATTTATAGCCTTATCACAATTAAAACAAAGGTACAAAATAATTGCAAAAAACTTGGTATCAAAAGCTCTGTCCAGAAGACTAAGTAGTAGCTGAAGTGTCACTCCATAGAGAGAGAGAGGAGAATTGAAGTGTCCTGCATTTTATAAAATCCTTTTAAAAGTTTAAATTCATCACTCAAAGAGCTGATCTCTGCCCAGTACCCACAGGCTGGAGAGCTCATGCCTGCAGCTGAACTGTATGCCCCTGCTGCATCTAAATGTGGAGTTTGCTATGACAGCAACAAGGTGCAAAACCAACCACTTAAGAACCCAAAGGTTTTGACCAGGAGCAGGGATGTTGCTAGCAAAGTGTTAAGCATAACATGACAAATGAGTGAAATGCCCAATAACTAGCACAATAATTTTAAGTTGCTCTTTCCATTTGTTTCTTTCAGTTGGACTCCCTCCACTATGCCCGTGTCCCTCTCATCCTGTAAAGCCCAGAACAGGACAGAGTGCTGCAGTGTAGCCTCACCAGTGCTGACTAGGAATTTTATTTAAAGAAAAACAAAACCAAACATACAAAAAAAAACCAAAACCAAACAAACACACAAAAAAACACCACACACACCACACAACAGGCCCCAAAAACACATCCCAGCAAGGCCAGGCACAGAAGGAGGGATCCAGACACCAAAGCCAAGCTGCTTCCTGCCAAGGAACAGGCACAACTCATCACACCAGTGTTCTCAGCCTTAGTGGGGAGTGCTCCCAGGACCATCCCCAAACCAAACTGGTCTGGGCCTCCTGCTCCAAATCAGTGCCCCACTATTTGGGGTCTTTGGCCTTCACATACTGTTATTCCAGCTCATGCCTGGGCAGTGGTCCCTGCAGGGCACCCACTCACCTTCACCATGGGGCTCCATGCAGATATCCCTTTCCACATAGAGATGGCATCCATGCAACTGTATTTATGTCCTGATGGCACAGAACTCCCAGAAGTCTTTAAATCAAAAACTAGCAACATCTCACAAGTTATCCACACCTGGCATCCTTTGCTCACTTATTTCATGGTACAAAGACGAGAGAAGAGCAGCTCAGCCCAGCTCTCCTCCCTCAGTACAGGTGACATGACCCACAAACAGTGCTTGAAGGGAGCCAAGGGCAAATCTAACATCACAGGAGACAAATACTTTGTGCCTACAGAGGTCAGAATTATTAAAACTATTTAATACAGTACTTCCTATCTCATAACAGAGGACTTTGTCCACTATACATTACTAAGTGTTAATGATTGCTAAGTATTAATACTAGGTATTAATGATTACTAAATAATAATTTTTGATATTTTTTCCACAAATATCATAGAGCTACGTATGTGAAGATCAGAAAGAATGCCTTGAACATTAAAACTAACAATTACAGAGGCTGATGTTTGAAATACAGTCAGCAAAAGGTCACACAGTTGAGATGCAAATGAGTTCTTCATTTCAGCTACTAAGTTTTTTTTGAGCTTACATTACATTTTCTTCAAACATTTGCCAAAAATACCGATACTGCCATTTACATTGCTGATTGGTAAGGACAAAAATCCCAATTGCAATGCAGAAGAGAAAAGAGCATTCCCAAGATCTGGGGACAAGTTCTTCAACTGCCTGGCACTCTTCCCAACCTCCAGCACTCTCCCAAACAAGTGGGTTTTTTAATTTTGCTTAAAACCATCAGATTACGGTATTTCTTAAGTGCATCCCTTAATATTTGCAATTAATGAAACATATTATATTCCCACAGCAGTTTGCATCATGTGATCCAAGACTCAAACCACCCTGTTCAGATGGTAAAGACTAAAACTAAGGATAATTCAAGTGCTAGATAATATAACTTATTAAAAAATACATTTTAGCCTGAGCACTTATGTCACCTCTTGGACACTGCAACTGCCATTTTGTGCTTTGCTAAGTACAATGTGAACACAAACACCACAACCTATATTACAGGGTGTGTTTCCTTTTCCCAAGTGCCCAAGATCAGTCCAAGACAATCAAACGTCCAAACTGCTGTGCTGCTGAGTGCCCTCTCTTAGGTAGCAGGACTCATTTGCCAATTTAAACAGAAATAAAAACAGTGATCTGTATACACAGCAGCATGAACTCTTGTTTCAGCACTATTGCCTGCTGCTTTAAACTAATCCCCCAAAGCAAACGGTGGGAGCAGCCTGGCACACTTCCTGAAAAACTTAAAGCCTCACAACACATGAGTTCCAACCACATCCATTGATCCACAGCGCGCCTCCTTCTTTGACTGAGGAAGAAAGTTATCCTCAGAAGTTAATGTTTTAAGGTTTCCTCTCAATTTGTAACTTCTATGCACTCACTCAAAAGCATCTGGTATTTAATGACACAGCTTTTGATGAGAACAGCAACAAAGCACATAACTTAGAGCCAGAAAACAGTCACTTTGACTCAAAGTAAGACATTTCATTAACTTAGGACACAACTATCAAACCTATCTTCTATTTTACCATGCAAATAAAGAAACAATAGTTTTTGCAGTTACTCATATACTAGTCTTTTACCTTTCACATTAACAAGAAATATCATTCCATTTTTAAACCAGCCACCAAAACTGCACTATATGTACTGTGTTTAATCCATTTACACACACTGAAGGTCAACAGACAAGGTGCAAGTCAATGCTGACTGTGTACATGCACACCCAGAATTACCTAGATGCACTTCTGCACTCGACAGAATGTGTCCAGATTCACCACATCTGACTGAATCACATGAATTTAAACCACCAGAACAACAAGGCAGCACATTCCCAGCATGCTCTACCCTTGCCCTCTCTCCCACAAAACTGAAACAAGAGGGCTATGTTGTGAAACTGTCCCCCAGGCACCATGCCAAAAAAGTTACCCTGAAAATAAACTCCAGCCCAGGACTAGAGACTCCCTCTGTCAGTAAAACTACAACATCCTAAATTATTTATTTTGCTGACCTGAAAAGTAAAACAAGTGAAAAACTGTTCTGGTTTACAAGCTGAGATGTTATAACCAGCCCCCAAACTCACTGTTAAACCCTTTAGCTTCCATGAAACAGATTTTAATTCTTGGTACATTCGCAGAATCAGTTTATTCACTGCAAAACATAGTTCCAAAAGGCATAACAAGAGCTTCACGAGGGTGAGTGGTATTGAGGCTTATCCTACATAATACTTGTTGTTTCTGCTTTGTTCATTTATGCATAAACAGCTGAACTACACCCCCATTCTCTCGATTTATTTAAATAACATAAACCCAAACTCTGCTCCCCCAGAGCATGACTTAATTATTTACTTGCATGGAGATCACCACAGGCTGGATCAACAAAATACCTAAGCAAAAGGAGTGACTGGTATTCAAATAGCTTTCAGGGTGACAATCACTGTTTCCAGGTTGCAGCTTGATTTAATTCTTTGCCAAGTCTTGTAGCACCATCAGCTTCTGCTCCTTGTCAGGAGCTATTTGAACACCTGCAGGAAGGCTCAAATTATTGATTCACCTTTAACTTACCACTAAGACAAGTCCCATATTTTCACTAACAGCAATGCTACTTCCACAATAGGAAACCAAAGAAGGTTGATCACTGATGTGCCTGTCATTCTCCTGTCATCAAGCAGGAGAGAACAGGTACATTAAGCAGGAAAACCTGTAGTCTTATATTTCACAAAACAATGCTTTTACAGTACATACACTTTTCAACTCTCATCTGAGATTTCAGTAGCAACAGAAGCATTAAAATACTATTGTTACCTCAGTGCCAAAATTGAGTATAACTCCCTCTCTAAGACAGTCCCACAATAGCCCTGCTCCCCCAACATCCTTGATATTTAAGCGGTTGTAAAGTTATAGAGGGTGACTGGCCAGGACAGGTAACACCACCAAGTGGAGTCCTGCACCAGTTAACAACAGATGCTTCTGATGCATAAACACTTCAAGAGTTTTAGCTTTACCCTAAATCAATTTTCAAGAAACAGTACTTCTGGAAGTGACTGAAGGAAAAAAAATGTTTCTACATCCCACCCCCTCCCTCCCCCCTGTGCACTGTCCTGAACAAGCAATTTCCAAGTGCAGAGATGATGCTTTCTCTAAGATTTAGATTATTTCTGAAGTACCAGGACACAATAATTATAATTTCAAAACTCAAGCTATCATTTGCAATATATATTTTTTTTAACAGAAAAATAGAAATCACAAAATGTGCAGCAACACTTTAATTAATAACTGAATAATGTTTGGTATGGTATCCGTAAGAATTAAAGCAACAACTTTCCCTTGAGATTAAATAATAATAGTTCCTGTTAATTTAGAGAGGGGAAATACATAAATTAGAGACCACAAGAAAGATTTTCAAATTAATCACAAGGCACACAGAAGCCAGCATCTTAAGCCTCATCACTGAGGCTCTCTTTTACTAGCAGAGGAGTCACAATATTCCCCACTTAAGGGGAAATTGCCCACTTAGGAAAATGCTCGACACTTGCTGCATTATTAGCAATAAGTCTATTAGCACAAGTGTTTTAGAGACTATTCACCAAAATTACATTACTTTTAAACTGCTTTAAAATCCCTTCATGAAGGCTTAGAAATTAAGTTTTTCACCATCTTTCCTTGGCTTTGCATCATTCTTGAAGTTTTATAACAATATAATGCTAGTCTCTGCCTGCACAGCAAACTGGAACGGACATCTCCAGCTACCACCTACACCTCCATAGCTAGACACAGACATTAAGACCTTCACACCTTGAAACCCCAAGATGTTTGCAGCACTCGAAAAACTGCTGAAGTCAATCCATGTTTTCTTCTCCCCATTCCTCAGTACACAACATGTGTGATGTAAGAACTGTTCAATATTGATCAGGCAGTGACGCATGCACTGGTGGGAAAAAGCTCGAGAGCTACAGAACGTGTGAAGTCTTTACTACAGTTAAGAGTCTAAATAACAGCATCAAAAATTGTTTGGCTACATAGTACAAATTTCATAAAAACAGAATGGCAATGTATGCTTTTAAACTATTGACTCTGCAGCTCTGAAATGCAAGAACCTGAAAGCAATCAATTTTTACCATCATTTATCATCATCTTTATCCAGTGAGGATAAGCAGCTAATATCACACAGAACTGTTTTACCCAGTATGCCAACTAACTTAAGAGTAATACAAGGAACAAAATCTCTGTGCAAGAAATATCAGCACATCAATTTAGGACCCAATTTAGGAATGTTTAGCTCTATTTGGCTACACATTGTGGACTCAAATTATAAATAAACACTGCTGCTGAAATGCTAGCTTGAATTTCACAGTATTTCAATAGTCATTGGTCCAGCAAGTGTGTCCAGATATTCCTATAATAGAACTTAAAGCTGAAAAGAAAGAACATTTACACTGCCAATAAAACCTAACGTGTTCAGAAGACAGTGACACTCTATATTGAAAACTCTGAGAACAAGCAGTAGTGTTTGCACTGAAAGAAGCCTCAAATTGCTTTAGATTTCAACCATGTTCTCCTTCAGAGAGCAGAAAAGCATTATTTGGGCACTTCAAGGAGCACATGTTGGTTGGAGTTACAGCTTGAAGCTGACTGAACTAACTAAATTATTTTCTTTAACAGGTACAATTTTCCTTCTGCTGGAAGAAACTATTTCGGCTACAAGTCCCTTGTTATTTCCCCCTGCCAGCCACACCACAACCCCTCGCTGCCAATGAAAGAGCCCAGTACCTCAAACTCGAAAGCATGGGTGATATTCCAGGAGTGCCATTATAACACTAACTCTCTGCAGCTCAATAAAGACTTCTAGGACTGCAACAGCAGGAAAACAAATTACTATTCCTAAGTTCTTCCAACATGCAATATGGCATTACCACATTGGTTTGAAAGCTGGTATCTGTGAGAAACAGCTTGATAGAGGATGTTTACCAAAAATACAACCTGGTAGAGTTGTAATCTAAAGGAGCAGTTGGGTTTTTTTTCAAGTTTTTTTCAACTATTTACAGTTTTTAACATTCAGAGTTACACTTTCCTAGACAGATCTTTCCCATTAATCAGATCTACTGGTTTCATGACTCAATGTCCAATGTAACTTAGACACCACTATTAAAATTTTACTCCTCTACTCTGCTTTTGAAACATTTGCAGGCTGCTACTTGGGTGTTAAAAGTCTTTGTGATCGACAAATGAAGTGAGCTAGTTAGGTAACAGAAATCACTAATACATGAAAAGACTAAATAAGTCACATGCTATGGAGATAATGACATACAGTGCTTCACATATGGTGCTTCACATCCTCCTCCCACTGCAACACAAACTTGGCTGCATTGCCATATCCCAAGCATCTTATTCAAGAAAGATATTTATACCACACAAACATGTATTAATTACCGCTTAAAAAATACGTTCTGCTGAAGGCATCGTTTATTCTGCAGAAATCCAAACAGCAGTGGCACTGAGAAAAGAACAGCAGTGCCTGTGCCATACCCTTCCCATAAATATATTAATACATTTCCATCTCTTCAGTGAAAGAGAGCAAAGGAAGGGACTCCCAGGAGGGGCTCAAAAGCTCACAGCCACAAACCATCACTTCAGTAAAGTCACAAATGCAACAGAGAACACGCACAAAACTCCACCACAACCCCAGTCAAGGCTCTGCACTCGACCACGCTCCTCACACCGCGACAGGCACTGCCAGCCCCAGGAACTCGCTGAGCAAGACAATGAAGAGTTGGGGGTTGCCCCCTCCTCCTGAAACGTTAAGGGCAGTAAACATGACGCCTGCATTGTTCAAGAGTCAGACCAATAACGCAGCCCGCCAAGTAACAATCTCAAGACCAGCTTTTCCAGCTATTTGCTCTTGTAAGGTCCAGCGACAGCTGAACAAAAAAATACCTGTAAAGTTGCCAATATTGACAAATTTTTCAGGTTTTGCACACCCGTAGCAGCTCACGAGTCTCTGCAGTGCTCCTCCGGGGACAGAAGCACATCAATCCACAGCTTCCGAGACTGTTATCTCCATCTTGCCTTCAAATCTGCTTCCTACGCTGCTGCAGAGCCAGACTGCTGCTCTGTAACCCAGCTCTACACCTTGTTTACTCACTTCACATCCCTAAAGCGGAACCCACCTCGAAGCGTCTCCACCACACCTGCGCGGAGCACCGGAGAAAAATCTCCTCTCCTCCCCGGCATCCTCCTGCCCAGCCCAGCCCTGGCCCGGCTGCGGCTCCTCCTGCACCCCCAGCAGAGCCTCATCTCGAAAACAACTTCTCCCCGCAGCGCCCTGCGCCCTTTCCCAGCCGCTCTGCCAACAAACTCACCTTTCCCTACGGAAACCCGCACCCGACGGGGATCAGCCCGAGACCCCCGCAGCCCCCGCGGGGCGGAGGACGGGCAGGCAGCGGGGGGAGCCGCGCTGCGAGCCCGGCACGCAGGGCCCGGGGCTGGGGGGGAGGTGGGGGCCGGGGCCGGCGTCTCACCTTCGATGGCGATGACATGCTCGCGGATCTGGTTCTGCAGCACCGGCTCCTCCACCCGCTCCAGCAGCTCGTAGATGGAGTAGATGTTGGGGTGCACCGACTCGAAGCGCTGGATCTCGGCCCGGATGGCTGCCGAGTTGGCCAGCTGCTGCTGGTAGTTCATGGCGGGGCCGCTCCCCTTCGCCGCCGCCGGCTCCGGCTCCGGCCCGACGCCTGCCCCGCTCGCTGCCCCTCCCCGCACCGAGACCCCCGCGCCGGCCGGCGGGCGGCGGGGGCGGGCGGGGCGCGCAGGGGGGGTGCCGAGCCCCGGCCGCCGCCTCACTCACCAGACCCCCCCGCCGCCCGCCCCGGCAGCAGAGTCCTTCGCCTCGCAGCCCGCCAGGGGCGCCGCCGCTCCCCGCCCCGCTGTCACTTCATCGCGCCGGCGGGGCAGAGCGAGCCGGCCGCCCCGGGCCCCATGCAGGGCGGCAGCGCGGCGGGCGCCGCTGAGCTCCCGGCCCCGGCCGCCTCAACTCCGCCGCGGCGGCCTGTCCCGCCGCCGAGCCCCGCGCTCGGGCAGGCAGTGACCGCTCGGGCAGGCAGTGACCGCTCGGGCAGGCAGTGACCGCTCGGGCAGGCAGTGACCGCTCGGGCAGGCAGTGACGGCCCCGGCCCCGGCCCCGGCCCCGCTCCCGGGCCGGCCCCGCCAGCCCCGCTCCCCGGCGCCCTTCTCCTCTGCCCGCTTCACGCTTCACGCCGGCCACGCCCCCGGGTGACGTCAGCACGCCGGCCGCTGGCCACGCCTCCCGCCTCTCCGCGCGCGGCACGCTGGGAAGGGGAGTCCGGGTGCGCTGAGGGAGGCGGCGGGTCCCGGGGCGGCGGGTCCCGGGGCGGACACCGACCATCCCCCGCCTCGCCTCAGCGCCCACGTCCCCTCAGCCGCCTCCAGGGGAGGCCTGGAGTGCCGTGCTCGCCAGGCGGGTGGCTCCGGGCGGCCAAACCGGCGCTCGCCCGGTTAACGGAGACCCGCGGGGTGAGGGGCAGGGCCGCCCGGGCCGGGGCGCGGGCCGCTGGTCCCCCCGCAGCGCTGCCGGGCTCCTCACGGCCGCTGGAGTCCTGGGAGAAGCTCAAGGGAGGAGATTCGTGCGTGAAGTGCTGCTGAATTGCTGACAGCGGCAGGGGCTGCCAGAGCTGGGGCGGGGGTCGCGTGGGCCGGTCTTGACAAAAATCACAGCTCCTCGGACATCATCCTGCACCTCACCCCGAAAGGGCTGCCCCCACCCCAGCTGAAGGCACAGCAGAGTTGAGATCGACAGCATTCTCAGAAAGCCTGGAATATAAACACCTCGTTCAATCCAGATAAATTACGGCTCAGCGAAGCGGCGCTGTCCTAAGCGTGAACAAGTGTCATTAACAGTGTAATTTGCAAGCCAGCTATGCGTCTAGTTAGGAATACACTTGGATTAATCCTTTTCTTAGGATCAATATTTTATGGATTTAAGTCCCCGAGCTGTTAAATGTGGAGCATGCACACTTTAGTACACAACAGTTCAGCATAAGGACACCTTGGTGAGGAACAGCCTAAGGTTTTGAAAGATAAAGGTATTTATTAAATCCATTGATCTATAGTAAAAAAATTCGAACTGCTTTATTTTGTTTCCATTTAAGAAGAACTGGGCATGTGATCCATATCATGTGATCTGCAGTGTGGAAATAGCTGTTCTACTGTAGCTGAATTCTTAACCTAAACAGCTTAAGAGGAAAAAAAAGGTTTGGTAAGCTTGGCAGCAAGAGGAAGAATGGGAATATCATAAAAAAAGAGCACCTAATTGTATCATGAGCAGTAGCACTTAGTGTCTCAGCAGGCATTTGCTCTCTGGCTGGTCTACTGACCCTCTGTTGCAGGTCTTCCTGGTAAACCCATGGTAAACCTGACAGGGCTGGATGAAGGCTGCAGGGAGACCCTTCCATTAATGGCTGTGCTGCTGCCTCCATCAGTCACCTCTGAACAAATTCTGTCACACAACACACGAGGTAAGCAGTTGCTACCAATTCATGCCACACACGTAGTAACTAGTATCTGATACTTAAATAGTCCCAGTAACACTTGGGCATTGAGCTTCTTGACCTGATGGCTCACACTGAAAAACAAACTGTAGTGGTCACAAAGGAAGCTTGAGTTTTTGGATACTCCTGGATGTGTTACTCGAAGATGGGATGCACTTAGTTAACAGCAAACAGCCTTCACCCTCATATGAATATCAAATGACCTGTTGTTATGTCTGCAACAGGGCACAGGGATGGGCCTGAGGGACCTCAGGAGCCCCACCTCCCTGTCTGGGTCAGTGCCTGTGAATTCTACCAGTAATACTTGTGAGGATGTTATTTGCAGATGGGAACAGTGGGGACACGGTGGAGGGGAGAGAGGACACTTCACAGCAGCTTGGCCCCACATCCCCTGGGTGTCAGGTCTGTGGGGTGGGCTCAGGGGTTGCTTCCCCTGTCCCCTTGCAAGTGGGGAAGCTGCAAACAGCTGATGGTTTCAGTTCCCAAAGAAAGCCTTTTTCCCCAGATTATTGCAAATTTTCCCATTCCAATTACCAGATAGGGAAGTCTTTCATTCCAACTGATGGACTAAAGGTCTCCCAGCACCAATTGCTGCCTACTGCAAAAGTTGTGCTCGTTTGAACAGTTCATGGGGAGAGGGCAAATGTGGTCATAGATGCCTGTGTCTTTTTCCCTGTTCCTTCTCAACAGGAATTGGTATAATTTTTATCAGCTTTCTTGTTTTTGTTTTCTAATCCTAGTAGGAAACTCAATTGGGGAAAAAAAAAAAAAAGAGTAAGTATAGTTTCTGCTTCCATTTGTGAGTGCCACTCAGGGTATTAATAAAGATAAAAACTTGGGTTTTTGCTTTAATTTACCTTAACTGTTTGAATAACTGGAAAGCCAGTAAATGAAAGCTGTCATCCTCCCCTTTTCCTCCCTCTCTCCTGATCTTGAACAGAAGCATTAGCTCACATGACTTATTTTTTCAGAAGATGCCCAAGCAAGCAGCAGAGCAGGGAGTTAGGCAATAGCTGTGTCCCAAATGGGGCAAGACAGCAGGGGAGATGAATCTGCACCAAACCAGATTTACTGCAAACAGCACCAGGCTCTGAAAGACTGAACCAAAAAAGGGAAGCACAGCTGGAGTGAATGAGTGTTGGGATATTGGGGTAGCAGAACAGAGTGTTAAAGCAATAGTGTAAAAGGTATCTTAACAATGAAATGCACAACTAATAGCCAGTTAGTTGGCAGAAGTTAACCATTTGAATGCTAGCAACTAGCTTATTAGCAGGCCTTGTACAAGATCTAAAACAATGATTAAAATAATATGTAGGCAAGGTGATGATGGACTAATTGCAATTATCAAAAAGGATCTTCTGGTCTGGAACTCAACAGTGACAGATTTCTTAATATTTAAAGCCAGATCATAAAGACATACAGGGAGTTGATCTCACTTACCCTTTATCTGGCTCTGGCCAGGTGTTGCTTGTCTCTCAACCTCTGAGGAGTAACCACTGGGGCAGGTGTCCCCACTGGAGAGAAGAAGGTCCAGCCACCTCCTAAGGAAAAGGTACAGGAGTTTCTCTGATCAAAGATGGGACCAGGCTTTTATAGAATAGAGGGATTGGCTGCTGTCATTTAACTACCTAGCCATACCTCATTGGAGAATAAAAGGAAAACAGTGGAAAAACCCAAGAAAGCCCTTTGCAAACTCTTTTCTTTATCTGTTCATTTTTATTTTGTCTCTGTTTTGGGCCTAGTTGTGGCTAGGCTGGGCTCTGAGAGCAGCTGGTGTTATAGACATCAACTCAGAGCTTTCCTTTTCCGTGGGAATCCTTCCGCTCCAGGCCTAGGGCTTTAAAACTGAGAGACAGAGAGGAACTGAATCACAAAGGGAAACTGAGGCAGGCACACTGAGATGAAGCATGTGGCTACAGGCCACTCTTGTATGTGGGGCTGTTTGTTTCCACTGCTGCCATACCCTTTGTATTCTTTCAGCTCCAAAATTCATGGCAGATTGAGACATGGAAAGCAACTCCCAGAGTAGTCTCAGCTGAATGAATGCAAACACTACACACAAATAATTAAACCCTGTGTTAATATAAAGCCTTTTTGTAATACTCTGATCCATAGATCTGTGAAGCTTTTGCTACCCTGATTTTTTACTACATAGTAGCTTGTGTATAAGCTTTGTAAAATTAAAGCAGAATATCAGCTACTGTTGCAGCTTACACAGATTTCTCATGTAAGAAAGACAGCCCTAACAGTAAGTACTGTTTTCCTGTGCTGGCAGCTGAGATTAGCCCGAAATGCTTCTTGGGAGGCACAGAGCAGTGCTGGCTGCATCACTTCTGAACTCTGCTCTGGAGAGTCTGGCATCTGAAGTCCTCCACCAGACTTCAGTGTGAGTTGGCAAAGAGAGGTACTTTGGCTGTGGGCAGTAATTAATCTAGATTTGTTTTTCTTTCATCTGGGACAGGGCTGGTTTGGGCACTTCACAGCTCTTCTGGGTCAGCTCTTGTCAAAGGTGAGATGACCACTGAAATTGGTGCCTGTCCCCCAACCTCTAGGGAGGTTGTGAGGCGCAGACAATTTTTACAAGGGTAGAAGGGCTGATGGACTTTAAATGAAGTGTGTGGAGTGATCCTGGCCCTGCTGCAGCTTAGCCTTCAGTCACTGGTTTTCCTCTCTGAGGGTGAAAGCTTTCCAAGGGTGAAACTTGTTCCATGCTACCATGCAGCTGATTCTGTGCTGAGGTCTGTAACAACGTTCCATCTGTGCTGGCCTCCTACCCCTCCTCCCCATCTGGGAGCTTTTAGTTACTAAACCAGTAGCTGAAATGCTGCTTGGGAAAACAAAAAAAGAAAAAAGAAAAAAGAAGAATAGAAGCATCCTATCCCAATCTGTGACAGGATTTAATATGCACTCAAATACCCCAGATAGGCACAGAGGCTCATTTGCAGACCTAGCAGAAAGGGGTTAGTGGAGAAAACTGAGAACATAAGGACTCCAGGACCATCCAAGAGAAGCTGTAAGAGAAGTCTAGCTGATAGTTGTAAGCAACATTTCACTAAACTTGGAGTGTTTCAGTGTCTGCTGGTGATCTTAAACCCCAGCTATTTATGTCATTGCTGTTGGTGTGAGCAGTGTTTTGTTTAATGTGCAGGGTGTGTCTGGAAAAATGCAGGAGTTAGAGTGTTAGAGCTGCATCTTTGTGCCTGCTAATACTGACATTGCCATAAAGATTGAAATCAGACCCATATGGAAAACTGATATGGAAACATCAGGTTTTCCCAGTTCTCTTTTGTCATATTCTGCAGTGAAATGCCAGCATAAAAACTTAAATAGGTGAAGCTTCCTCTGGTAACATATTGGAATTAAATTCTGTTATTTTACTGGGTAAAGATTTGGGTCAGTCAGTTACTATTAGAGAGTGATTAGATTGCTCAAAAGGCTTTAAAACAAATGTAGCTAATGAATTAACCTCATTCACAAAGTGTGAAATCTGTTCTAGGAGAAATGCCAACTAGTTCAAACAATACTAATTATGGAGTAGCAACAACAAGTGCTTATCTAAGCTGTAGCTCCTTCCTCAGTGTTCCAGTCCTATACTGGGAAAATGCTGTTCTGTTCCAAACCTGCTTGAAAAAGCTGGGGTGGCAAAAGCAACCTGCATTTCTGAAGGTGAGAGCATAAATCAAGTCCCTTGCAAGGTCAAAAATTCCTGCTTTAAGGATCTTGTACTAAGGAGTGAACCAGGGGAGGTTTAGGTTGGATATTAGGAACAATTCCTTCCCTGAAAGGGTTGTCAGGCCATGGAACATGCTCCCCAGGGCAGTGGAGCTCCTGCAGGGATTTCAGAGCTGTGTAGATGTGGTGCTGAGAGACATGGATTAGTGGTGGCCTTGGCAGTGCTGGGGTAATGGTTGGACATGATGATCTGAAAGGTTTTTTCCAGCCAAAACAGTTCCATGACTCCATACGTACCAGCATTCTGCTGCAGAGCAATGAGCCAGCAGTAACTGTGTTCACCATATGGGGAAAGGTGTCCCAGAGTCACCTCTTGATTCTAGCCCCAGGGACTTGGATTTTCACTAACCTGACATTTTCTGAAGTTTTAAAATGAACCATCATTTCAATTGCACAAGGTCTGGCTCCTTGTTAATCTAAGTTTCACTGTAAAGCCATTTACAGTATTTACAGATTTGCAGAACTATTATCTTCATTAAACCAAAGATGTTCAGATCTGGAGTTGTGTGCTCAGCCTGATAATGGTCTGTGTTCCGGTTTTAAAGCAAGGACTTCAAATGTTCACAGTGAAAATAAAAAGCTGCTTCAGGTGAAGGAAGATTGTTTTAAGTCCCAAGTTCTACCTGTGCTATCCAAAGTTTAGACAGCTTCATTTCAGCAAATATGTGAATCATATGAAATTTTTTAAAATTGATTGATTGCAGGTTATGTGATATGGCTACCCCTGAGTCCTGAATTTTATACCAGGGCAAATGCAGTGACAGCTTCATATGCCAGTTCTGAGGTACTCAGCACTTTATTGAGCTCTTATCATGACTGAATGTGATTACACTGAAAGTGTCTCTAAGCTTGTTGCTGTTTTCACTTCCTTGACGGAGAATCAATATTTGATTCACCACATAATTCCATGTTAAGCTCGGATCTCACTTCAGTTGTGGTCTGCTGACGGGCCTCTGAAGGTTATGAAAAATTATAGGCTCAGTTGTTACTTGTGAACTTCCAGACTTGAAATCAGTACCTCAGGAGAGGTCACACTACATTCGTTCAAATTATCTTTTAGAACAATTACCTTAATTTTGAATAGCATGTTACGTGCATGATGCTGTAACATCCAGTGATAAGGAATGAAGAAACAGGATGAGAAATTGGTATAGTAAGGTCAAAATGACTTGGTCTGGCAAAACTGTGACCTGGACACTATGCTACCAGGACCTGTAGGTGACCATCATGGAAGATCATGGTGCCAGGACTGCCATAGAGAGATGTACCTGTTGCTGTGACACTAAAGCAAGCTCCCTTGCTGAAGGTCTAAAGAGCAGTATGAGTCTTGCAGGTCTATCCTTGTTCATCCCTGTCCCTCTCTAGAAAAGGAAGGTAGCAAAGGAATCTTTACAGACTTTGTGCTGCCACAAGTGTTCCCTTCGGTCTGAAGGCAAGACAGAGATCAGAACCATGAGCTTCCTTGCCGGTGAAGATCCCATGTGACTTATTTTAAGAGCATGACATTGTGCAGGTGGCTAACCCAGTATCCCCAAATGTGGATCCTAGGTGACAGATTGCACAGTGTAAATAGCAGCTTGAAGGATACAGCTGCAGAACATAGCTGTGTTTCTCAACATTTGCCTGGTGAGCAGGCAAAATGTTTTTTTTGGTGTTGTGGGGAAGAGTGTGAGCTCTTACTAATCAGACAAGGGATGGAAAAGAGCATGAAAACAAAAATGAGGATGGTATTTTGAGCTGGTCATGGTACTTGCCTACATTTCAGATGAGAAATCCTGTTCCTTTTTGCCCTTGAGCCTTGTGTGTGCTGTGACAAGGAAAGTGCTGCCTGTGAACACTAACATCAGAAAGACAGCCAGCAGTAGACTGTAGCTTGAGAAGGGAGTAGCAGTCCTTCAGAACTTGCACTTCAAAATTTGTGACATTTACCTGACATAGTAACTCCAGCCCTCCAGCTTTCCCTTGTGAGAAATTCCCCCATGCTCGACTTGCACGCTGTAGCAGCACTGTGGGCCCCTCAACCCCAGCAGGCAGCATTCCTGAACACTGCCCTGGGTCAGAAAGGGGTCCCCAAAGAGCCATCAGCTGTTCTTTAGGGCATGGTCCCCACAGAAGCTGGTGGGATTTACCGTGTGACTCTGTTAGTTCTTTGAGCTGCTTAACAGCTCACCACCAGTAACAACTCACATTTTTGCAGCTCAAGGAGTGTCTTGGCAGAGACAAGGCTCCTATGGCCTGCTTGCAGTGCAGATTAGTCTGTGGAAAGATCCCAAGAAGAATTCCCTGGAAAGGGTCTGGTGCTCACTGCTTGTATGCATCACCTTGTATGCCCCCTTTCTGTAGCTGTAGCTTCCTCATAAAGATGTAATCAAATCCCATGAGTTGCTTGTCTAGAGACAAGGAAGAGCTCCTGGCACATTTCCACTGTCACATTTTGCTTATGGTTTAACCAGGTTTTTCTGACCTAGTTCTGTTTCTGTTCATAAACTGGGCTTAATGGTGAAGTCCTGGAAGTGTTCCCAGCTGCTAACACCAGGCTATTCCCTCTGCAGTAATTAATTGCAGTTCAAAAGCCCTTCACCCGCTATGTATCGTGACATTAACATAAAAAAACACCTTATCTGGGATTCTAAGCTTTGAACAAGGTTCTTACCATGGCGAGACTTATAGTCAATATGACAAAGGCCCTATGGGACCCTGCTCATCAGTTGCTTGCTGCTAAGTACATTCTGAACTGGAAAATCTCTTTCCTGTGTACGCATTACAGAACTGTTATCACAGAATACAATGAAACTCTGGATTGTTTTTACTAAGCTGGGTGTTATTTTTCATTCCAGTCTTAACTTTCCATCATTTGCAAAAATAATTTGGGAACAAGAATAATACACTGAAATTTGATACCCCATAATAATTGGAATAACATAAAGATCCCAGAGTGTGCTCAACAATTATTACAGAGAGGAACAATCATTAGCACTAACTGTCTAGCAAAGAGGCAACTTCTGGTTGAACCAAGGGTACCTAAATCATGCTCATTAGATTTAAATTATGTAAAGGACATGGCAAAGAAATGTCCTGTTTTCTGTGTAGGGCTAGTTTCATGCAGAAATGCTTTGGACTTGTCCCAATCTTAGGTTACCTTCCAGGAACATGTAAGTGAATTTACAGGGTCAGTAAACTAAAACAACCCACAAGACCTCTGGTCCTAAACTTTCAAAGCTTCCCTAGCTCTCAGAGTTTAAAAAGCACATTTGCTTGTGTTTGCAGTTAGGAATACACAACCTGTAACTCAAAATGTTTTGTCTGATGCCCCTTAATTGTTGAACTCTGTCTCAAGATGTCATTTAGTACACAGATCTTTAACAGAAGAGTGCAGGAGGCTGCTGTAAAACCAATTGATTCCACTGCTTTGTTAAAAGCAAGAGGTCTGAATTGCCCTGTAACAAACATTCATGTGCTTAAATTAGCTACTATGTGAATTGTAGAGGAACCTCCTTCTGGCCTTGCAATTCCTGTGGTGGTTCCTTTGAGATTTCCAGGGCTCGAACTGGGGCAGCTGCACTTGTTTCCAGCTACTCTGAGAAGTATGGAGCTAACACCATGAGCTGGTACAGAGCTCAAACCGAGAGCTGCTGGGTACCTGCTCTGGTGAGGAAGGGTTTTCTGAATAGTTGCAGTTTGGGGAGGGTAGGTTGCTCCTAGTAAAGGTGCACGGCCTGAGGTACATGTCAATGAAGACCAACTGAATCAGCAAAGTTTCCAGCAAAGGCCAGAAGTCCTGTGTAAAAAATGCTTCTTCACAAGGATGGAAGTGAGTAGGATGAAAGTGACTACTTTAGAAGGTAGAGTGAATCCTCCCCTGCATAATTTATATCCCCTTCTTCAAAACCATGCAATTTCTTTTATCTCCAGTCTTAGCCTCTCAGCAGCGTTACTTGTTGCTCGTTAGCTTGCTTGCAACCACAGAAGCAAGCCATAGGATGTGATTTTTTAAAGCCTAATGTTACAAAAGATTAATACAGCTTTTTTGTTGAGAGGGTCTGACCTCTGACCCTATGGTCCTCCTTTGCAGAGTGCTCAGAGGCACCAGAAATGGATCCTTTGCGCAGAAGGCCTGTGTAAAATTGAGTGTCTTAGTAACTCTATTAGAGTTACTCTACTCTACTAATAGAAAGGCAAATGATACAGATGACTTTGCTAAGTGTGCTTAGGAGGGGAAGGAATATATTGTGCTTGAGTTTTATTGCATGTTAAAGCAAGACAAACTCACTGGAAGTGAGGGGGAATGGAAGAGTTTGAAAAACAAGTAGGATCCTTAAGGAGCTGTTAGGAATTAAAAACACACATCAGCTCTACACTGAAACATTTGAAAAGGGAAGCTTCCAAAAGCTGGACATTGCTCATAGGGGCTGTGTCTGTAACTGCGAAAACAATCAGCTAAAGTCTGATGTCAGGACTCAAGTGTATGGGCTCAGGTATGTTTTGTCTGCTGGAAAACATCTCCTCTACTTTGTAGAGGCTGCTTAGATCCCTTCTGCTGCCCTTGAGTTATTTGCAAAGTTTGCTTTAGGTTTTCTGACACCTGGAATGGGAAGGGTTGGTCCCCTTGGCCAACATCTGAAAGTGGACAATGTGTTAAAAAGAGAGGTCAAGTGTGGTTCAGTAGCTTTCAAAAGAGGTCTTGGGTATTTTAAGCACAACACTTAATTTAAAGTGAAAAGCCTCAGTTGTGACACCCTTCATAGATTGCAAAGTGTTACTTTTAGGACAGCTGCTGTGGCACTATCATGTCCCTGGAAGTGCTCCTAAGGCAGCAAAACTAGCACATACCTGCAGTGTGGAATGGGTTGCTTTCAAAGCTTATAAAGCAAAAACACCTCAAAGCTTTGTCTTATCTTTGTCTAGAGTTTCAACTTGTGTCACTACTTTGAAATGCAAGATAAAATGTAGACTTAGGTCTCCTTGAACTCAACTGACTTGAGGAAAGTACAGACATGATGGACCTGCATTTTGCAGGCAGGGGGACTAGGATGCAGAGATGTCTCTGCTCTTTGTCCTTAGTTCAATATAGAATGCAACAGAGTCCTCTTGACCCAGATCTCAGGGGTCAAAAAGCAGGGGAGTTTGGGCACTGGTTTTCCAAATAGCAGGCTGGATGAAGTAAGATGAAAGCATGTCAGGGATTCTTACTCACTTTTTCCACCATCTGAACTGTCACAAGTCTGACTGCCTCATTATCTTTGGGCCCTCAGCTGAATTTTGATGACCTGTATAGGAAGTGCTTAAGGCTACCTCTACAGACGCCCCAGTGCTCCAGACAACACTGCCAAGTCTTGGTT
The DNA here is from genome assembly GCF_020740795.1 of Apus apus. Classification (NCBI taxonomy): domain Eukaryota; kingdom Metazoa; phylum Chordata; class Aves; order Apodiformes; family Apodidae; genus Apus; species Apus apus. The sequence continues at coordinate 39,266,013 of NC_067287.1, read as the reverse complement.
GCATCAGAAAGATTTAACATCAAATCAGCCATCACAAAATTTAATAAAGCCAGTGAAAAACTTCATGTGTGGTCTCCAGAGCAGCACTTCAGGTATGCTGTCTTGAGAACTGTAAACACTTATTTGTGTTTATCTATTCACTACTTGATTTGAAAGAGGTGTAGCAGATAATAAACCCAGAGCAATTCTGAGGGGCTCTGTAGTGTTAAGCTATATGTAAGGAACCTGGGATAAAGTACTCTCAAAGCTGAGATAAACTGTTGCAGGAGGGGTTCAGTTTCTCAGACTGGAAAATGGGATAGAAAACTCATTCCTCCTACAGCTGACAAACACATGTGCACATCTGCTGGAGCTATACATGCTAAATAGACCTGGAATTGCTGTTGCCTTGCAGAACATGAAATCTGGATGGTGAATTGTTACCTAACGTGAAATACTGGGCAGAAGTGTCAAAAGCTAATTTCAGCTCTATACTTTGTTCTTTAAGGGAAACAGGTTTAATGGGAAGTTAATACTTTTATTAGAAGTACCATTTTCACAAGGACAAAAATGTTACTGTTTTTTTAGGAATAGCACAACTCCTGCAGGTGCAAGTCACGGTCTGTTGGAATTAACAGAGGTAAAATCTTAAGCCAGAGCTTCAGGATGCTGGTGATCAATGGCAAGCTAAGTTGCTGTTATCAATAACTTTGCTTCATGGCTGTCACATCTAGATAAACTTATGACTTCCGTTAAAATGTAATCTAAGTCCTGCTTGTAAATTTGGTTGTCTGATGCTAATCTGACTAATTGATGTGAATGAAAACAGTTTATTCCATGGTCTCAGACTCCGCCTTTGGAGAACAAGGGTCAGAATTCTAGCTGGGGTGGGTGCAGGGTAAGGATCAGCACTCTCTTAGGTTGTAATGCTTTGGGAGCACAACGTGATGCAAATACTCACACTGATTTTCGGGTTAGTGCTCTGGGAGCCAGCTTAGTTGCCAAAGATCCCTGTAAGGTATCAAGGTCTGCTAGAAAAGCAGTGTAGAGCACAGCTTCAGCAGTGGCTACAATTGCATGCTGGTTCTGCATTCTTTGAGTAAATTAACTGCTCCTGGCAGAGTGAAGGATCTAGTGTTTTCTCTGTGGTTATGGCTGGGATCCATCAAATGTTACAGTACTCAGGGCAGTCTGTTCTTCCTTGGGTGCCTAATCTCCAGCAGAAAGCATGATGGGGTAACTGTACCTTAAATCTTGTGACAATACCAAGAGGCAGTGTCCCTCCAAGTGAAAATGGAGAAACAGCTGGAAAGGGCAGACAACTTCAGAAGAGCATGACAGCATTGCAAAGAAATAGAGGGAAGCAAGGAGTCACTTCTCAGAAGAATGTCCCTCTGTAGTAGTCAATTCATTTACTATGTCAAGAGTGAGAAGTCTTGGAGTGACTCGGAGTTTCCCCTATCGCAGTAACCACAACAAAGATGTAGCAGAGTTGCTGGTTCCTCTAAACAGTCTTCACAGAAACCTCTCAAAGGGATTTTTCATTGCGTAGCAGTGGGGGCAATCACCATGTCCTTTGATGGTAGAAGCAAAAACAGGATCAGCTTGGAAGGGTAGTATTTAGTGGGAAGCAGGGCAGTTAAATAAAAGAGTTGATCACATTTGTATAATGGCTGTCCTTGTATCAGGACTCATAAAAGGCAATCAGTAACACTGTTCCAGCAGGAGACTCAAGGGGCTGTGTATGACCACCCTGTACCTGCTCTTGAGAGACATGTAAAACTCGTTCCAAAATTCTGGTTTTGATGTTTGTGGGAAGAGTTCAGAGGAAAACAAATGTGCAAGCTGTGTAATATGTGGGTCAGTTCTGGGCCTGTAAGGACAGAATATGGCACACACATGAACTTGCAGTGCTCCAATGGTTATGAACCCTCAAGTTCAGCACACACCTTATGTATCGCTTGGCACATAAATGCACTGGGAAAGGAGTCTGGCCTGTTCTGGCCACTGGCACAGAGCACTGGGCTAGCACTTGCCTTTGAAAAGTGAGTTATCTTCTTTTGCTAGACAGCTAGGTGACAGTAAGCAGGTTCTTTGTAAGAAGGGAGTACGGAAACCACTTGTACTGTGTTTCAAAATGTAATGAGATGTCTGTCAGGGAGAAGTGCATCTGACTTGTTGCTGAACTGCACAGGTTGAAGGGATAGTCAAGTTAACTGTAATTAATCCTATCAGCCCTATATTGAAACGTGTGGCAAGGGTGTGTGCAATGGAAGGAATGAAACAAACTGGGAGTCTTTTCCAAGTAGGGGATGCCAAGAGGCTTGCATCCAGCTTCCACCTCAGTCTGACAGGAAAGATTACCTGGAAATAGTAAATCGTCACTTGGATATGTATAAACATTCGAATTGTATGGCACATGAGTGCTATAAATCAGTATAATCTGAAAGAAGAAAATGAGCTGTAAACCTGCTAAAAGTGCTGTGAGCTGCTCTCAGCTGCTTCCAAGCACCTGTGTAGCAGCAACAGAAACAGGGCATTGTTGCTGAGGAGATCAGCCCAGCAACGGCCAAACTCTGAGTATAATATCAAAGAAGGTGCCAAAGAAGTGCAAAGTGGGGGTTAATTCACTATGCACATGGCTGAGCAGGACTTTTTGGCCCCAAAGAGCTTAATTCTCCAAGAAGATGTTACTGGTCATCAGGCAACAGCAGCTAACAGAGATACTGTGGGGGTTTTGTGACTAATGGTAGCATCAAGTCATTTTAGTCCTGCTTTTCTCTATGATTAAACAAGCTTTGATAAAAATACAACTTTGTCATAGGTCTCAGATTTTATTAATCATCTGAAAAACCATAATCATTGGTGTAATGCATATGATGGAAGAGCTGCTTTTGTGCCTTGCCAGCCTCTTTCCATCACTTTAACCTGCTGTTTGGAGTAAGAAGACTCTGGAATTCATAGTGCCAGTTGATATGATCAGTCTCAGCATAAGCTTCCCTGCGGTGTCAGCAGGCTGCCTTCTGAAGAGTCCTGATGGTGATACTTCAGCATTTGTCTGATTGAAGTAAACTATAAAAATATGTTAAAAAGTTGACTGGATCAGTTGTGGATAGGCTAATGCAAATTATTATCTCCATGAATTAGACTTTCGACTTCAACTCTCTTGGTTGAAAGCAAGAAAAGATCCCAATACTTTACATCAGCTCTTGCTCTGTGCTAGTTTCTCTTTTCTCATGTAAACTGCTTGCAGGTATCTGCTGTACAGCATCCTTGCAAAGATCAAAAAAGGAAAATGGAATCACTTGTTTGAGGGCAGGGAAGTGAGGACTGAGGCTGACCAGTTGAAACACTCAGGTGTGCTGCCTAGACAGGAAAACAGATGCAATTCAGTGTGGTCATCTCCTGTGTTGACCCACTGGTAATTTCATGTATAATGAGCTTTCTTCAGACCATTTGGCATTCTGAAATGAGCTTTTGGTTAGTTCTGTGGAAATACCAGCTCTGTAGCAACCAAGCACAGTAAGGGAATGAACAGAATATTATGCTACTTTACATAATTTTGTATATGTGCATTTGAATACTGGGGACTTCTTAGTTAAGTTGGTAAATACAGAAAACTGTATCTGAGCTGAAGCTGGTTGGGGTAGTCATGACACCCCAGGGGTGGCTCCGCTGAGAAGCTGAGAAGCTGCCCCTGCTCCAAACCAGCCAAGGAGCCATTAGAGGGACAATGGATGAACCTCTGCCATTAACATACGAAAGAATAAACATAACACCTGAGCAGAGAAGCACTTAGGGGAGAAGAGCTGTGCTGGAGAAGAAGAGCTGTGCTGGGGAGGCAGAGCTGTGCTGGTGGATGGTGAGGAAGAAGGGGCAGAAGGTGCCCAAGCAGCAGTTTCCCTGCAGCCCATGGCGAGATGGCAGCTGTGCCCCTGCACTCGTGGAGGAACCTGGTGGGACATTCCCTGAAGGTGCCAGGAGGGGTGAACTTGGCCACTGGACTTGGGTTTTGTGGCCAGTGGATCTGCTGACTGTTGACTCTGATTGCTCAGCTGTGGAAGATCCCAGTGCAAGAAGTTTGTTCCCAAAGCACCCGGGACTCTGTGAGAAGCCCAGGCTGGAGCAGCTCCAGGCCTGGTGGGAAGGACTCAAGGAGGAGAGGTTGGTGGAGGCCTCTGCCATGGGAGGGACCCCGTGGGGAAGCAGGGCAGGACTGTGAGGAATCCTTCTTCCTGAGGAGAAAGGAGCAGCAGGAACCACCAGCCTGTGAACTGACTCCAAACCCCATCCCCATCCCCTGTGCTGCTGGGGGGAAGGAGGGAGAGAAACTGGGAGCAAAGGGATTTGGGTGGGAAGAAGGGAGGGGTGGGTGACATGTGCCAGCCCTGCTCTGGGTGAGTCTGTGTCCTGTGGGTGTTTGGTTAGTGTGAAATTAAATTATTGGTTTTTTCCCCAAGTTGAGTCTGTTTTGCCCAGGACTTTAATTGGTGAAGAGCCCTCCTTGTCCTTTGTCTCAAACCCAGGAGCTTTGTCCTCATCCCAGAGTGTTTGGGGGGGGGGAGTTGAGTGAGCGGCCATGGGGCTGTTCCTGTGTTGTTGTGTTGGACCGAAACCACGACAACTATATAGAAATATACACTTAGTCTCTAGCACTCTGATAAACTCATTCTGGCTAATTAAGCATACAGTGGCATTTGACTGACCTTGTCAGCTGGAGGGGTGAATGGATAAAATAAATAAGCTTTCAGTCTCTGACTGAACATATTTAATATTCTGGGTAGGAGGTCAGTGTGACTCATCCTTTCCACTGTTGGATGGCCTGGTATTTGTAGAGAAAAATCTGTCCTTCTGTTGAATGCTTCCAGAGATGTAAGGCATTGGAACAGGCTGCCCAGGGAGGTGGTGGGTGCACCATCCCTGGAGATGTTAAAAAAAGGGGTGTTTCATATGATGGCTTAGTGGATAGGGGTTGTAGGGTGGCTGGTTGGACTTGATGATCTTGAAGGTCTTTTCCAACCTTGAGGGTTCTATGATTCTATGTTTGATTCTATGTACTTGGGCTCCTTGGTACTTTAATCCATTGCAGGTACCTTTGCAAGGTGATACCCAGTTTCTGTAAAGCTGCCACACCTTAGCATGGCTCTCTGCAAGAGATTTCGGGTGAGTATTACAGTTTGGTCCTACAGAGAAAGGTTCTCCTGTCCAGGTGTCAGCAAACTCCGAGAAGAAACAGTGATCAGCTCTTCCTGCCTTTACAGAGAGTGTGCCTCAGTTTAATAACCTCCTTCTAAAAAAAGGTCCCTGAGGAAACAGTGAGCTCCATGTGAAGATGTCTATAGGAGTTTAAGTAGGTGCTGTCCTTCAAGAAACATACTTGCTTCTTCTCCAGTCTCTGTAACAACTGGGCCTCTAGTTCCTAATTATCTTCTGCTTTTTGACTGGCACAGGTAAATAATTATGATCTGAGCTGGGTGAATGAAGGCAATGAAATCAAGTCATGTTCTTAAATGCAGTCAGCCACCCATTGCTCCATCAAAAAGTGTGATAATGTAGTAACACAGCTTCACCAGGCGTGAGCATGAACCTAAAAATGCTGCAAAAGGTTTGTAGGAGTTTGCCTAGGAATTGATCAAGTTAGCTTGACACCCTGTAAGCTGATACAAGTCCTCCATGTTACAGCTGAAGCTTTCAGTGATTTCTAAGTGAGTGTGACATGCAGACACCTAATGAGTAACTGAACAGTCTAGTTGCATGTCCCCGTCACCGCACTGTCTCCAATAGGCAGACCAGACTGAGCCACTGAGCCCCTGGTGCAGCTTCTAAGTAGCTTGAACTGCACTGCAGTTAGGGCATCATTATGCTAACAGCTATGAAAGCTGAAGCCCCAAAGCGAGAAAGTAGTGCAATAATAACATAGATTTATCCAGCACCCTGGCCATTATTAGCTCATGCAGGAAGGCTAAATGCAAAAAAGAGATGGAGGATTACTTCATGCAAATGCACAATTTTTTATTTTTTTTTCCCCAGCTGTCTAGACAGCTAGACAAATGCCAGGTTGATTTTCTCAAGACAATGCAAGATGTTTTAACACTTCATCCTTTATCATGGGTGCAATCTGCCCAGATTGCCTGGTAGTTATTGATCCTATAGCCAACAGACTGGAAGGTTTTTCAGGGTTATATCACTTGATTAAGTAAAAAGTGTCCCTGTCCAAGATTACAGTGAGTTTGGTATGTTTTGAAGTTGATGATTGAAATATAGAAGTGGCTGAGATTGTGAAAATAGTATAGGAGTAATACAGACCTGGATCAAAGTGGTAAGAATGACAGCTCTAAATCCAGATCTCCTTGTACTTATATCAGTGTTTAGGGACTTCAAACTTAGAACTGAAACAGAAAGTGAGTTCAGAAAATTTGTAATACTCAATATTAAAGAATAAATATACTGAGTTTGAAATGAGACTATAAAGAAAGATGGGTATATTCTCATAGCTGCTAACTCAACTGTCTCGCCCTTCTCCCTCTCAATTCTGCAGTTGATGTCAATCTTCTCCAATCTGGTGCATGGAGAAGTGTGTGAGAGCAAACACCAGACTAAACCAACAAGTTCCTCTGTGCCTTGTGCCTGTTGCTTCAATGCCCTGCTGCAGCTCACTGAGGCAGTAGTCCTACTTAGGTCTTGGTGTCTGCCTCTGGTAAGCTCCACCAAGCCCTGACTGCAGTCTTAGTACATGAAATTCAAAAGGTGGCTTCTGAGGAAAACCTTTGAGGACAAAAACCCCAGCCTAGTGCTTGCTGCTGTGCTTGAGAGATCTGTGTTTGGATGAAGCAATGGCATTTGGCACAGGATCTTGGAGCAGGAAGCAGTGGCACTGTAGGCATATGATGGATGACAGGCTTGTGGCCCAGAGCAGTTGCTTGCCTCAGACCTATGCAAATCCATACAGTGTATGATTAGCACTTGCTATCAGGCAGAATCTTAAAAAGCTGTTCACAAAGAAGGAAGGAAAGCTGATAATGGCTCATGATGATAGCTCTTACAGAGAACTTTCTGTCCAACACTTCATATGAAGCCATCTGTCACAGTGAGAGAGCACAATGGAGCCACATCACAATTCCTAATGTGAAGCATGACCTGCTGTGTAGCAGATAGAAACCTGGCTATGACATTCCTTTGATTTAGGGCAGATTTTTACCCCCAAAGAATGCATAAGCAAAATTTAAATGTGCTCTGTCAGTGGTTTGTTGCCCAACCTTGGGGTTTAACAGCTGAAACTGCTCCATGGCCTACTGCAGATGCAGCAAGGATGCTTCCCTAGCAGCTCCCAGGAGTCCCAGACTGTATTCTGTGCCCGTGCCCTTTCTAGAATTAATGAGAAAGATTCAGACATGATGCATTATTGCATCTTGAACATCAGAGATCTGACTGTCACCAGAAGATTCCCCCCTTGGGCAGGTCATCTATGTAGGGAAGCAGTAAAGCACAAACTTCTACGCATTTAATAGCATGAATAATGACAGCACCCAGGTTGGGTACAAGAGGGAGCACCAATCATGGACTGTTGAAGCATCAGATTGGAAGACAGAATGGGATACTGTGTACTGGAAATAATTAGTTGATTGGCTTTTATGCCATATTTGAAATCTGCTTTCACTGTTCAAGCAAAACCACTCCACTATCCTTACAAAAAAAGAAAACTAGTACTTTTAGTACAGAGAAAGTAAACCTTAATACAGCTGTATTTATTAGCATAGTGCAGTACAAGCAGAGGAACATAGCAGTGTGACCTGAATGAAATGACATGGTGAGCTGAAAAGCTGTCCTGTAATCTTTTCTGCAGCCACCAGTCATTAGTGCTCCAGCCTAGCCTAGGCTGGCTGTTTCCCTTTCAATTGTCTGTCCATTTCCCTAGACAAGCTCAACACTGAGTATCTTCTATGTGAGATGGCAGCTGACTTCACTGGTGAAAGGGCACATCTCTATTACTTTATGTTCAGCCATACATTCCTTCAGCCTCTGACCCTGTTGCTTGCTTCCATTTTCTTTAGTGTGCCTGGTTTTTATTTTAGCTTCAGTTCTGACTTTTGTGTTCCCTGGACTGTCAGCAACAGTGATGTGCTGGAAGAGATGACTTGTAGCTGTGCTTTTTGAGCAGGAGAGACTGTCTTGGTTGGTGGGGACCCCAGAAGTTCATTTCTAAATTATCAATGAATAAAGAGTATTCCAAGTAGAAGTCTGCCCTGCCCACAGTGACAGCCAGGAGTTTACTCATAGGAAGTGAAATATTATTTATTCTTGGGAGTCAGGAAACAGCTTTATCTTCCATTAAGGTGCTTCAGAGATGTGAACAGGGAGTCTAATGTACTGTATGGCAATGCTGTGCTGGTAGTCAGCAGAGCTTAAATCTGGCTGGCAGGCCTGTCTCGTAACCACATGACTAGTTTCGTTCCCCTTTTAAGAGGGATTAGCAAGTAAAACTACTAAGGATGTATTCAAGCACTCGAAACTTTCTGAGACATGACTGTGTTTCCAGAGCACATCTGTTACCCACATTGGTGGGCCTATCTGCCCAACTGCAATTGCCTTTTCTTCTAGATTTTCACAGTTCTCTTGTCTAACAAACTTTGCTGGCCATGAACTTGCCAACTTCAGCCTAACTGCACTGCAGAAAGAGCAATTAGTGGCAATCAGTGATTTAGTCACAACTTCATTCAGATGTTTTTGATTTCAGTGAAGAGACACTCTGCACAAAATGGACCGACACTCAGTTTTGGTGGACTTAGGACTCAGAGCACAAAATTATTTCTTTTCCAGCCTTTTTCCCCTGAAATCGTCTTTTTAATTGCCTCAGAACCAGTGACTCCTCTCTGAATGGGACCATCACAGCTGACAACCCTGCCTGTGAAATCTCACAGCTCTTCAAATACTTCTGATTCATTTCCCACAACCATATGGTTGTCATGAGGATTTGACCTCAATTCTCAGTGGGGCTTTCATTTCCACAGCAGAGGAGAACTTGCCACACACCCTCCCAGCAAATGCAACTGACACAGCCTCATTGCACCATCAGAAAACATGCAAGCTGCTTTCTGAGAAATAAAATGACTAAAAGGCTAGAGCATGTGGAAAATGCAAAAAGGAGCTTCAGAAGGAAACTGAAATTAACTTCTGGCAAAATCCATAAGCTTCTTGTCTTCAATAAATGATGGAAAACATCACATATTTTTGGTAGTAATGGTTCAAACATAGGAAGTCAAATCTATCATAACTCCCTGGGCCCATTGCTGTGTAGTTTCTTATGGCTGCATCTCATTTTTGAAAGGCAGCACAATAATACTGCTCTGAGCAGCGTGGCAATAGCCATCATATCAGAGGCTTGAAGCAGAGATAAATCACTTAATATTTTTATCTCCTCAGGCATATGTTTGTTACGTGACACTCACACTGGGAGAGGCCTTCTTCCAAATTTGCATTATCCCACCCTGACTGCTGGGTTTATGGCTGGTTGGGGAAGGGAGATGTCATTGTGCCAAAGTGCAGTTAATTCTGTCAGTCAACTCAGCCCATATTTTCTTTTACTCTTTCACACCAATCCCCCTTTAAGAGTCAGCTTCATATTCTGGTTTTCAGGTCAGGCTCAGGTAAACTGTTGGTGTTGAGTGCTGCATGTACAGGGAAGGAACATTCTAGTAGCAGTGATGGTTGTGGTGGCAGCAGAAGGTTTCTAAGAATATATTATACAGCAGGTGTGTTGTACCATGGATGTCTTCTCTGAGCTCTCTAAATAGTGGACTGAACTATTACAGACAGCTACTTCTCCACAAAACTAGTGTTGGTTGTGGAAAAGCAACATTAATTTAATTTCTATTCAATAAGGTTTCTTTACTGTTTGAAGTCAATGAGCTTTAGTTCTGGGCATGGTATTTTGCAGCTATATTCAAACTCATAAGGCAAAATAAAACAAAATGTGTTATTGAAAATGTAAATTAAGAATAAGCAACTGATTAGATGGAAAAAGGAATTCTCTCCAAAAGCACAATGCCTTTTGTACTGATTCCATCAAGGATTTCATGACTTTAGATGTGGCTAAGCATAATGCTTTTACATGGAGGAACAGCGTGATGGATGATGACTTTTAGCAGGAAAATAGCAGTGCTGCTCCTCAGCTGTGTTCGAGTTTCTTGCTGGCTTTTAAAAAGCAAATATGTCCAGGTGTCATACTTGTATTTAATATGACTGATTATCATAAATGCTGCTGCTTTCTTGTGTCTCATGAATCGCAGCTTTATGGCCCTGGGAAGCTGCAGGAGGTGCAGCCTCAGTTTATGGACTTGTAAAGACAGCACACCCAAAACAACAAGTTGTTCAGTGTTGTCTGTCATTGCAAAGACATTCCTCTACCCACTCCTTCCTGTTGCCTCCTGGATGGGAGATGGTTCTGGGAGCTTGAGGGATGTTGCTGTGAGCTCCTCGTGACAGCGCTGAGTTTTCTGACTCCCCTAATGATACAACCAAATACACTTACACTGGGGCACCAAGCAAAATAATGGAATTGTGGCCAAGGGGATAATGCTGATGATTTTGCAGAACATGTTTTAGGAAGCAGGATGTGTGAGCAGACAGTGCTGACCTTAGCTACCCCTGTTCCTTTGGTCCTCAGGGCTAGCAGAGCAGTGAAGGGATGTCAGGATGCAGCACACTGTCCGCACGCCGAGTCTTCCTGAGAAGAGTAAATCTTGGGACTTCAAAAAGGCCAAAGTGTGAGCCTGGAAGGTGCAGGGATTATGTGTGTTAAGGGAGCAACTAGTAGGAGAAGGAGGTGAGGGAGAAAATATGATTCAATATAGCTCAGAGCAGCCGGAGTAGAACACATGAGGACACTGGAAAAGACGCAGGCAGCTTGTAACCTGGTATGTCTTTCCTGGTGTCCTGCTGTGGCTGTGCAGACTGCAAACTTTTAATGGAAATATCTGACAGGACTGTTCCACTACTTTAACATACTCCAGCAGTTTGAATCCTGTTTTGCCTTAGAGTAATTAAGGTAAATAAGCTGAGAAAGCTAAGTTTAGATGTGGTGGAATTGGAATTAAAAAAAAAAAAAAAAAAAAAAAAAGAGGCTTTAAATTTTAACTTTGATTGAAATGTATTTGTAGGACAAGTTCTTTGCAGATTAATTTCAGTATAAGTGTTATAAGTGTTGCATTTCTTTAGTGAATAAAGCCTTCACTTGACTGCAAGAAACACATAGCATTTTTATATTTTCTGTAGTAGCTATTAAATATATAGCTGGTACAGAGGTATTAGGGAAGCATCAAAGCCAGCTTGGCAGCAAATTAGTGATTAGTGCTGTTGCTGAAAAGGCTGGGAGACTGTTCAGCCTTGTAAGACTTCTGTTGTTATATTTCTGCTAAGCCAGTATCAACAATCTATTTTCTAACTGTCTGCTATTTGGGATGATTTTGCTTCTGAAAGTTTAGTCTTAGCTAAGTGACTGTTTCTGGAATAGATACATGATTGTCTGGAATAAATGTCAGGTAAGAGCAGGAAAGACTTGGACCATCAGACACAAGAGTTATGAGTAGTCATTGTGCTTTGAATTGGTCATATCAGGAAGTCTTCAGCTGGTTAAATTATTTGATGGAGGGCTTTAAGAAACTGCCATTTCAGTGGTGTTGGTACCTCTGTGCAGCTCATGAAAATGCTGAATAACTACCCTTGCGTGTGTATCTGCAGAAAAGCACAGCTAAAACATGGATTATTAACAACAAATTTCCGGCAGTCGTGTGTATTACATTTACTTTTGTATCTCATATTGTAACCACTTCAAAATCAGACTTTTCATGTCCTTTCTTGGGAAACAGCTTCAATCAGCTCTACTAACAGAAGTCTTTTATTGTTGATGTTACAGGAAATAGAACTTAATGGCCTCTAACCAAGTAATGGAAGAGTATTTCCCGTAATAAACCCGAGGTCATCACCAGTTTGCTCTGTACTCCTGGCATTTAGGACAGATGAGGGTTTTTTGACATTGTAGTAAACAAGAGTCAGAATATCTTGGGAACAGCAGAAGCACAGCCTCAGAGCTTGGTAATTGCTAATAGGGGATTACCTTCCCTACTCTAAGCTCTAGGAGGGGATTCCCACTCAAGGCTGTCGCAGCCAGATAATTTGTGCACCTTCCAATCTACTGCTCATCTTTTGTCTCCCAAATTCTGTACAAGAAGATGCACCATCTCTGCCCCAGTTTTCCCTGCTGCATTTTAAGAGCTACCGTTAAACAGGCATGTAGTAAACTGTTTACTTCAGCTTCATATTACAAATTCAGATCCACGGAGCTGGAGCAGGTTTGCCTTGGGAGTAGAACTACTTTCCAGTCCTAAGCATTCACTAGGCTTCTGTGTTCCTGACTGAGTGTGACATTTGGAGTGGAAAAGCACCGTCATACTGCTCAAATCTGTGGAGCTTTCCCTAGTGTAATTGCCAAACTGTATCTTGTGATAACTTAAGTGCTTGATTTATCGTAGCCAGCCTGTGAGATATCTAATAAAGTTGCATAATGCTAGGCTGCTGTACAAAGCCTGGTATCTGCAACTACATGAAGCCATCTCTTTCCTGTAGGAAAGGTGCTTGTAGTGACATTCGAAATATGGCCTGAGGGAACACTACTGGCTAAAAAGGAGCAGCTGATTTTTTGTTATTCTGGGAGGCTGAGCATATGGTGCAGCACAAGGCCAAACAAGTTTCTCTCTCTGCTTTGCCAACCTGTCTCTTAATGTTCCCTGCAGTCTTCTCTCCTTCCTTGGCAGGCAAAAGTTTTGCCTGCCTCTTTTCCAACTAATTAGATGTAGCATTAAGACATTGTCCTTCCCTATAAACCTGGTTTAATCAAGCATGCCAGGAAGTCATGGCCCAGTAGCCATGTGGGCATTCTAATGCCCTGATTAGAGCCAAGACCCTTCAAAACAAACTCTTGTAGCTGAAAGAAGACTTTATATTTCCTTGCCTTTATCTGGAAGGTTGGATCTTGATGACAATGAATTAGTCTCTTGCAATTCTCTGAGCATGGCACAAGCTTATTAGACAAATCCTATGAATTCAAAAACATGGAAAAGCCTGAAAAAGAGGAAATACAGTGGTATAGCAGTGGCTGGTAATTAATTTGATCAGATTTTCAGGCACTGACTTAATACTTTGTGGTGGAAAATTGATACTTCCAGTGGAGAGCTTAACTGTGTTTGGGTGGATTTAGCTGATGGTGGGTGCTCTGCAAAAGACAGAATCACAAATCTCCACAAATATGTATTTTTGGATGCTTTTCTCCACAGCTTTAATCTCCGGTGCAAATGGCTTGCTCAGTTTTCTAATAGTACAGCTCAAACATACTAGTAATTTGGTTTTGGGACAGCATGGCTACTGCCCTTATCCTTTTAATTAAAGTACCACAAATGCTTAGGGAGACAAATTATTTGTCACTCTGAGAAATGATTCCCAATGCTTTCTGGTGTGGGAAAAATCAAAGTCTGTGGTCCATGTGTGATGTTGCATCCGCTGTGCGGATAAAGAAGCAGCTCTCTCTAGAGTAGAGCTGGATGCCTGTAGCACAGGAAGCTCAGCAGTACAAGTGGCTTCTCAGAAGCAGAAATACTTACTCAGCTCTGAAGCTACACAGCTCATGAAGTGTGTATATAGCTGAATGCAATGAAAAATCGTGCAGCTTCAGTGTGCTGCTAGCCAGAGGGGGCTATCTGACAGTAATAGCACCTCTTGTTCCACTCTGATTAGCCTGATTTAACTTAAATTATGCATCAGTTGTGACTAATCCAATGGATTTGGGCACTACTTGCCATGACTTTCATGTTTCATCCTTCTAGCTGTGTACCTGAGACTAGCAACATCCTATTAGAAATGCATACAAGAAATTAATTATTCAAGCTTGTTATGGTGAGCCTTACATTTCTTGCAGCCCAGTGTTGTAAAATAAAAGCTTTATGATTCTTGCACGGAAAGTGGGTGTTTTAGTATCTGCAGGTCACATAAAAATATACTCCAGGAATAATGCCTCACATGTCTTGCATGGTGCTACTGGCATTCTGCTTTTGCCCTTGACATAAACAGCAGGGCACAGTTCAGTTCAGTAACACCTCCATCCTGAACCAGAGATTATGGGATCCTGATGCTAGACAAATGGTAGGGAATCCAACCCGCCTCAGCATGCCATTGCCATCTAAAACTGAGAGGAAACATTTCTCTCAAATGACATTCTTGCAGTCCAACTGTGTAATTTTGGGCTCAAAAGGAACTTAAAAATATATCTAACCCAACAGCATTGTTAATTTTCCTTCTGATCTGTTTCAGCAGGGCAGTCTGATTACTTTTCTGTAGCTCTTACGCTTCTTCCAAACTTTTAAATATCCCATGTCATTGCAAAGTTTTCTTCTCTCTTTCACTGGTCAATGGGCAATTCTGCTCTGCAGAACATGCTGGTCCAATGAACCCCTCAGGCTGTGCATGGGACAGGCCCAGTCTCTAGCTCAACCTCATACCTAATGTACCTGCCGTAGTTCTCAAAAGGAATGAGGGATGGTCCCTTTTATTATCTCAACTGTGTACCAAATGTACTTCACCTTCAGCAAGATTACATTGAAATGGGTTTGGTCCCTCTTAGAATCATAACAGGCCCTTAAATGGACCTAAATTAGTCCATTTGCAGAGCTGAGAAATGGTCTCTTCGGTGCTCTTCACTCTGACCCAGAGCTGTAGATTGAAAAATAGGCTTTGTAGCCATAGCTGATACTTCAGATGTTGTGATACTGCCCCCAAGCAATGGGGCAGCAGTACCAGCAGCCAACTCGAGAGAGAAAGTGTGAGTTTGCTCTGAACTTCTGGTGGAGACTGACTGCTGTTAGCTTGGAGCTACAATGTCTATAATGGGACTAATTAACATTCAAGGTGAAAAATCGTTACTTCTAAAACGTAGCTTTTATTCTCTCATACTTATGGTCTCAGCTATCATGTCATGTGAACCTTGAGAGAAATGCTTTTATAAGTGAGATTTCCACTCAAGCTTGTCAGGCTGCCTTCCATCTCCTAACTTATTGAACAAAGTGGATGAGTCAAAAGTATCTTGTTTCCCTGAATCCTCCAGCAAGTATTCAGAATGCTTTGCCATGATAAAAGACTGCAGCAGGAAATCTTCTGGCCCTATTGCATACACCAAATCTGAATTAACTACAGCACACATTATCTCCTTCCTGGGAGGAAACATGGTGCCCCACTGAAATGGTGTAGTACCTTAGAAATTCCTATAGTTAAGAACACAGGGATGGCCCACTGGCTAAATCAAGAGTCCATACAGTTAAATACGACATTGGCCAGCTGGAGATTATAAAGAGGAGTGTAAGGACAGGAAAAACAAACAAGTCCTTCACAAAAAGAGCAGTCAAAACTTCAAACAGGTTTCTGAGATAGGCTGTGAAACTTCCATCCATGGAAATAATCACAATTCAAACCAGAGAAAGTCCAGAGAAATCTGATCTAACTTTGAAATTAGCCTGGTCTTGGGTAAGGAGTGAGGGTCCTAAGACCAGATGGCTTCCAAAGGACTTTTTTGCCCTTGATTAACCTATGGTTGTCATACTCCTAACCTCCAGTTATCTGTGGCAGGTGGGGCTTCCTGAACCAGATGTATTCAATGGCTGTGGTAGTTGGATTATGGTTGGACTCAATGATCTTGAAGGTTTCTTCCAACCTTAATGATTCTATGATTTGTCTTTTAATTCTCTTCTCTGAATTTTTCCATGGTCTTTTTTGAACATCTGTAAACCCACAATGTTTTGGAGCAAAGTGTTCTACAGCTTGTCTGTGCTGCCAGCTGCTGCCTTCAGTTTTCATTGAAACTCCTGGTGATTTTATAGACCACTATTACGTTCCCTATCCTTTGTACTTTATAGGAAGAAAAAGCTGGTCCTTGGGCAGAGATGTATGGTCCCACTTTCTGTCCTCAGAAGCCCAGCACACTACAAATAGCTGTGGAGGAAGATAACAAGCCTGGGTTGTACAGCCCCAAAGTAACATGGTGTTCTTGGCTATCTGAATAGCATGGCTTGTCCTCTCTCTTACTGAATGGTTTCAAACATGCCATAGATGATGATAGCTCTCTTCAGTTGGTCAGACCCTCAGGTAAAATGTCAGAGCTTGTTTATCTTGCATCTTAATTATCCTGTGAGATATATTGTGCTGTTTTTTCCTCTGATTCTGTCTGGTCTTCTGAAGACTCTAAAGTTGTGTGGCAAAGGTTATGTCATGGACCAAATGTATTCCTTGGGTCAATGCCCATGAAGCCAAGTCTGGCACATCCCACCCTTTATTTGCATGAAGAAATTGAGAAGTTAATATAAGGAGCTGTCTCTTATGCAAGAGACACAGGAATATCTGTCCAATATCCATAAAAAGGTTATATTCTGATTCATCCTCTGTATGCAAAAGGAGAACATCAAAAGACAAAAGGATGGCTTGTGCTGGCTTTGTTTTTCTCATGCAGGCAGTGCTGGAGCTGGGCACTGCATTAACAGACCTGTTAATAAAATATTCCATAACAGCCAGAACAGCTCGTGCTTAACAGAAAAACATGAAATGTTCCATTGGGAAACAAATGCCCTTTATGCAAGATGCATTTCTTCTCTCTCTCTTTTGTTCAAGGAATCTTACTTGGAACAAAAAAAAGCTTGTCCCTTCAGACATCCTCTGTTCTGCTACTTACTCCCCAAACCCGAATCATAATCCCTTGTTTGGACGACATAATCAGTTACACAAATATCAGTTGAGATAGCACAGACAGATTATAGCTTCCAGCAGGATGAGGAAGGATGGGTCAAGCTTTAAATACCTCTGCCTTTATGCAACTGTTTTTCCTGAGGATAAAGCAAGAGGAATATAAACAAGAATTATTTAGGCAGATGGCCTTTAGTAACCCCTCCACAAGGCATCAGGAGCTTGTAAATAATAAGTGGTCCAGAGAGAAACCCTGACTGAAAGGGATTTGCAGACCTGGGTGCTGAAAGCCTTGTTGCACAGCTCAAGGGAAACATTCTATTGGAAAAATGAATGCCACTGGAAGCATAAAGGCAGATAATTAAAGAGTGAAAACCACTGCAGAAGGTAAAGTTCTTGCTCAGTTTTAAACCATAGCTGCCAGCTGCCTCTTGCAGCTATTTAGTGCAATGTCTGTTAACTTAGGAAGATGGAGGATACTTTTAGGAGCCATAAACTGGAGGTTGTTTCATTTTCTCATTTGATGTGACATGGAGGCATTCTGCCCTTGGTGTATGTCATGTTTCTGTTTCCTCGGGGGCTTTGCTGGATTTGTAAGGCAAAAAGGAAAGTTTGGCCTATTGTGATTTAAGCATCAGGTGCAATGTAATGTATGAAAAACACCTTATCCATTAATATATCCTTGAGAGTCCTTACAAGTCCAGCCTATTTTCCTGAAAAATTTCTCCATATATGTATTTCAGACTTTGCACAACTGAGCTCAAAAATTGAAAGACTGCAATAATTCCCTGATACATATATTCAAGAATTGTCATCTTCCAAAAACAAAGTTAGGGGATGCTGTACCAAGTGGAATCACTATTGCTGTGATGCAACAGCATGAATTAAATCTCCTGATGCATCTTTAAAGATTTCTCTTAAATACTGGAACTGGTACATCTCCAAACAGGCTCACCTCAATTCCTATCAGTTCATTTAACACCCTGGTTGGCCACCATCCATGTATATTTAGACAAAGCATATAGAAAGACTTTTCCTAGGCTGTGAGAAGTCTGCAGGTAGAGGAGATAATATGGAGAGGAGGATTTTGGTTAAGATGAAGGGTACTGAAATAATCTGGACAGAGCTCTGGAAATGCTTCTTCAACCAGTAGCAGATGTGAATGGAAAGCAGGTAACTTGCCCAAAGGTCTGCTTTGTGTGGGATCACCATACATTATGTTTTTTCATATCCTCAGGTTCCTAGCTGGAAAAGAATGTTGTTTGAGACTTCCCAATGAGCTCATGTCTGCCTTGGTTACCTAGCAGTCGTTTAAGCCAGCAGTTTTGGTTACAGCAAACAGTGCAGATAGAATTCATTCCTACATCTTACTGAGACCTTCATCTCCTAAGTCTAGAATGGTAGTCATTGATAGATTTTAGTCCCAGGCCAGAAATAAGTGACACCAGGTGCTTGGTTTTACTTGTGCTGCATAGGATTTGGAGACAACTATGGCCTCTTTAATATTAGATCTGAGATACTGTGTGCAGAGCTGTGAATCACAGCCAACCATTTCAGATACTTAAATCGGGTAGGAAAACTAGAGCTTAGTAATCATTGCCCTCTTGGAATGATTGTCCCTGGAGTAGAATGACATGTAAAAATGCATGCAGAGTTAGATGGCCATTTTGCAAAGTGCTTCCATACTTGGTTGAAAAAACATTGTGGGTAATGATACTTATTTTCCCAGAAAAGCATAATAAAAAAGTGAGGTTTGACTGCATTGACCTGAGTCTTTGTGAGATGTCATTCTAAGCTTGCCTTTACTTTTAGCATGTCACTGGACACTTGGGAAGAGATTATGAGAAATGAAGTAGGAAATGTGTCTGGCAAAGCTTTTTTCACCTTTTGCCAACACACATGTAAACTGTGTAGGCTACCTGCCCAGTGTGGGTGTAAGGCTTTCTTATGATTCAGCTAAGTGGCATGTAAATGAAGTCTCCTCTAATGAAATGAGTGGGAACATTTTAGACTTTCATTAACTTCATACTGTAAAAACGATAATTCAGGGAGCTGCTGCTAACTCCTGAAAGATAGTTTTCAAAACCTGATCAGAGATGGGTAGGATTGGGGCTTTTGTTGAACTTAAACCTTCAACGAGAAATGTCTGTAAAATCCTCTTATCCGTGGTGCCAAGCATGATTTGAGAAGTGAAATCTCGAGTGTCTGAAAGGCCCATACAAACTGAATTTAACACAGAAGCATTGCCAATAGCTGGCGTTAGGCACTGTGTTGGAGCTGAGGAGCTGCTGGATGTGGTAGCAATTTTTAGTAATGACACTTCAGTAACTTCAGACAAGGGCCAAAAAGAACAGAGAACAAGGTGAGATGGCATAAGTTAACTTCAAAGCAGCTACGCTAACTCCCCACCATCTTAGTTTTGAACCTGTGAGTAGGCATTTAGCCATGAGCTTTACCCGAGGCCAACAGCAGCACATTTGTGAGATGTGTACTTTGACATGCTTCTAGAAATGTCCTGATGCTGCAGGTGGTCCTACAATTACCCATGACTTGATCACATTTTAGAAAATAAAGGACTTTAGAAGCTGAGACAATCCACTCTCTACTGTCCCCCACTGTTTTCTGAACTGCAGCTTGTGTGCTGAGCAGGTAGGATAATGCAAACAAAGCAGTACATCACATGAGGAGTGATTGTGTAACCCAAACTAAATGGTAGCACCTCCAAACTTGCAGTGTTTACTTAAGATACATTTGCTGAAAGACTCACCAGAAGATACGAAGATAGTCATGTGTGTTATACCACCAGTTGGATGCAGATGAGCAGAGGATATGAAATTAATATAAATATAATTGTAGGTGACACTAAGAGGCACAGGAGCCTAAAGTAATTTTGTAGGCCCAATCCAGAGCAGTGAGGAGTGTTGAAAATGAGCTGTTCCAACAGCAGATTGTTTGCACATACCTTTTTGGTTTTTTTTCCTGGAGGAGGAAGTGCTGGTAGTGTTCAAAGATGAGAGGGCAGGCTAGAGGCTGGAGGACAAGCTGTGGCCCATTTCAGGGACGTAGCTGCCAAGGTTCCTGCCCTGTGCACCAGTGGGTCAAGCCCGGGCAATGGCAGGAGACACCAAGCAGGGCAGGGTGTGCAGGGGCAGGAGCTGTCACACCGGAGCCCCAGCCAGCAAGGCAGCAGCCATGGGGCTGTAACAGCTACCGGAGCAGAGCAACATGGCATGTGCAACCCCTGGGGGCAATGAGGAAAGCTGAGACAGCCCCAGGGAGGCACTTGGAAATGAAATGAGAAGATAGTCCTCTGCAAAGGGAAGTGAAAGTTCAGGGTGGCTGTTAACCCTGTGAGTTCTCTGCTGTGCTCACATACACAACCCACAATCCTGAAATAACTTATGTATGTGAAAGGCCTTACAGGAATCAGAGGTCTGGGGGTCTCTGTATTCATGTTACATTACATGCGTGAGCCATTTGTAGAATCTGGCCTTTGCTTCATGAAAGCCTGGCAAAATCATTGTGCTCTTTCCTTGGTGGGTTACAGCTCAAGAGAAAAAGACCTTACAGTGTGCTGCTGCCTCTCCTAGCTGTGATTTACTCTTCTCCAGCACTTCAATGTGCTCCTGGTTGTCAGCCTTGGGACTGGCTAATGCTTTTACGCTCAGAGTATTCATGTTTTAAAGCTCATGTTACCACATATGTCCTATTTAATAGGAGTGAAGATGTCTGAAAATCAGCCTTGTATCTTGAAGTTTGTCCTTATGTTTAGGTGTTAGTAGACTGTACTGAAGCGCTGCCTAATCAAAATGAAATATCAAGTTAAAATTCTGTAGCACTGGCATTTTGGAACTAAAATTTAGAAGTCACAGTGGAGCTGGCTGGAAAACGCCCAACTGACTAGAAACAGAGTCTGGCAAAAGACAGAGTGGAGGTTGTTTCCTTGAGCTGAGAAAATGGCCAAGCCACAGCTGCTGGTCTTGCCTGGAGCAGACAGCTGTAGAAAACATTTTGCTGTGCAGCAAAATGGCAAATATTAGGATGCCACAAGACCCAGTTGTAGTTTGGCTTTCATAGCTGAACTCTGTGTTCAGCCCTTGCCCTCCCCTTGTACCTGTGTTATTCTTAGGGGCAAAGCAAGCGCAGAATTTTCCCTGCTGACAAGTTACCATGAAGCCCCTGATTTTGTAGTTGAATGATAAAGTGCTTGTTAATCTTCTACCCCAGTCCCTGTGAGGAGGCTGTCCCCTAACACCTGCATGGCAGCAGGAGCAACAGGCCTGGGTCTCGGTGCCAACCTTCAGGAAGTTAAAGGAGTTAAAGAAATAAGCATGAGCCAAAAATACTGCTACACGTGTAGCTCTCCAGTAGGAGATATGACTTTGACGAGTGGTTAAGTAGATAGTTAGATGAAAAGATAGTGGCCTGCTCTGCTTTTGGCTTGCAATGTAAGAAAATACATCTTAGACTTGTTTGTCATTCCTGTGTAGAAAAAAATTTGAAGGATTTAAACTAGACTAGCAGAAGCTAAGCTCTTGCTCAAGGGAGCATCCCTGTGCGGATTCAAGGAAACACCTTTATGTTAGAGATTATTTTGATGCTGTGATTCCCAAGTGCCTTTTAAAAAGTAAAATATTGATGTGCAGCTCTGATGCTGGGTAACCACCTGGAAGCAAAGGTGTCTCAGTGTAGGATCTGCTGCTCCAGTGACCCCCATCGGGCAGCATCATACACTTCAGCAGAGCAGTGCTGGGAAACGGATCTGGGCAGGCAGTGGATAGAGGAACTGAGGATAAATCTGCAATTCTCATTACCTCAGTACCCATGGAACAAAATCATAGGTCCTTAAAATATCTTCTTTTTGCATCAAAGCCAGTGGGAGATTAGCAAAATGTTAAAACATGAGAAGAGTATGAAACTTAAGACATGCTTACAGCATAGTATATGTTCCTTGTGGTATTTTTTAAAATTTGGGGGACAGGACACACTAATATAAGGTCTTAATATTCCAAACTGCCCCAGTGTTTTCTTCCTGTGGATTTCTGAGAGCAGCCGGATCTGGAGGTTAAACAATTGCAGCTTTTGAAAGGGGAAAGGGTTGGGGCCACCAGTGTCATGATGCGCAGCTGAAAAAGAATTTTCACAACAAAAAGATCTATTAATGAATTCTGAGTATTTATAGCTCTGTGAGCTTTCCTGCAGAGTTTATCTCCATGGGAAGTTATTAGCTCAAAAGTGAGCTTAGTCACAAGCTGCTTATAGGGAATATTTCTATTTATAATATTCTCGTTTCAGTAGCTGGTGCTTCTATGACATGATTATTTATGAGTTGAGGTGTCCAGCACTGCTCAGGTCAGAATGTATTCCTTTAGATGTAACTGTCTTAACGGGGAAAGAGCTAAGCAACCGTGACAGGCAGATGAACTATGTGAGGGTGGCATGGGAGGGGAGAGATGTTGAAGCCCTATTGCTTGCCCAGGAACCCTGTGTTTACACTGAGTGGCAAACCAGGGGTTCCCATAGCAAAGGGAGTGGAATAATGGAAAATGTATCTGTGCTCATGTTGTGCATGTTATTTTTTCATCCATTTACTGCTTTATCTGATCAGTGGTTTCTGAAGCAAATGTGCCTTCTGCAGCACCGAGCAAATGGGGTGTACATATGTCAGCACAGGAGAACAGCTTGGAGCGTGAACTGATATTAAGGCCATTCATGCATGAGGTAATTTGTTTTATAATAGCAGCAGAAACTCTGCTTCTGCGCTGGGGAGATGCAGCAGCCTGCTAGCCATCAGGGAATTTAAATATGATTGTAGTCTGCTCATGCTAATAAATACAAACTTACACCCAGATGGGCTTTAGTGGGTCAATGGCCATGCAGAACCTTCCTGTTTGTTGCCACTGCCACAGTGCTGGGACACGAATCTTCCAGCTGCTTTTGCAAGCATCTTTCTGCAGAAGGTTGTGTCTGAAGAAGCTGTAGCCCTTTCCTTCAGTTGGAGCTCTTGGTGTGGATCTGGTTCCATTGCTACCACTGGAATCCACCCAGGCCAGCCTGCAAGTGGCAGCTGCAGCTCAATTGATATGAGGGTTTATGCTCTTTAGAGCTATTGGGAGTCTGATCATGCCCTTCAGGGATCAGCAGAGGGGGAGGGAGGAGAGAAAGGGAGAAAATAGGAGAATGAAGGATCAAGCCTGGGTAGCATTTGTGAGCAAGCAAAACTTGATTCTTCCATCTGAATTCTGCCCCTTAATTCTTCATCTTTCTTAACACCTTGCTTGTGTGTGCCTTCTGCAGGCTTTTGTTAGGTTTCTCAGAGAGGTTTGACTTAGAGGAAGGCCTTAAGATCAAGTATTGCCTCAGTGACCTGCTGCCCTTCTAGAGCAGCTTCCAGCACCAGCATATCAAGAAAGTTGAGGCTTTATTTTGAGCGCCAGCAATGTTCATTGCTGTTTTACTGAACTGAAGAAGTTACTTGTTCTTTTCCCAAGGTTCAGTGTCACTATTTGTGACTTCTTACAGGGTTGTGTAACAACCAAGAGGGCTTATTAGAATCAATATGGGTTGGAAGGGACCTCTGAAGATCATCAATTGATCTGAAGATCATCCTTGTAGATAAGTTGATCAGGTATGGGTTTGGTGATCAGGTAGTGAGATGGATCAAGAACTGGTTGAAAGGAAGGAGTCAGAGAGTTGTAGTCAATGGGGCAGAATCTGGTTGGAGGTGTGTGACCAGTGGAGTCCCTCAGGGGTCGGTACTGGGACCGGTGTTGTTCAACATCTTCATCAACGACCTGGATGAGGGTATAGAATGTACCCTCAGCAAGTTTGCTGATGACACCAAGCTGGGAGGAGTGGCTGACACACCAGAAGGCTGTGCTGCCATTCAGAGGGACTTAGACAGGCTGGAGAGTTGGGCGGGGAGAAACATGATGAAGTTCAACAAGGCCAAGTGCAGAGTCTTGCATCTGGGGAAGAACAACCCCATGGACCAGTACAGGCTGGGGGCTGACCTGCTGGAGAGCAGTGTAGGAGAAAGGGACCTGGGAATCCTGGTAGACAGGAGGATGACCATGAGCCAGCAATGTGCCCTTGTGGCTAAGAAGGCCAATGGCATCCTGGGGTGCATTAGAAAGGGTGTGGTTAGTAGGTCAAGGGAGGTTCTCCTCCCCCTCTATTCTTCCCTGGTGAGGCCACATCTGGAATATTGTGTCCAGTTCTGGGCCCCTCAGTTCAAGAAGGACAGGGATCTGCTTCAAAGAGTCCAGCGCAGAGCTACAAAGATGATTAAGGGAGTAGAACATCTCCCTTATGAGGAGAGGCTGAGGGAGCTGGGTCTCTTTAGCTTGGAGAAAAGGAAACTGAGGGGTGACCTCATTAATGTTTACAAATACGTAAGGGGTGAGTGTCAGTGATGACCAGTGATAGGACAAGGGGTAATGGGTGGAAATTGGAGCATAGGAGGTTCAAGGTGAATATACGAAAAAATTTTTTTACTGTGAGAGTGACAGAGCCCTGGGACAGGCTGCCCAGGGAGTTTGTGGAGTCTCCTTCACTGGAGACATTCAAAACCCACCTGGATGCGTTCTTGTGTGATGTGCTCTAGGTGACCCTGCTCTAGCAGGGGGGGTTGGACTAGATGATCTTTCGAGGTCCCTTCCAACCCCTAAGATTCTATGATTCTATGATTCTATGATTCTATGATTCTATGATCAAGTCCACCTCCCCTGCTGCAGCAGGAACACCCAGGGCAGATCACACAGGAACCCATGCAGGTGGGTCTTGAAAGTCTCCAGAGAAGGAGACTCCACAACCTCTCTGGGCAGCCTGTGCCAGGGCTCTGTCACCCTCACAAGAAAGACATTTTTCCTCATGTTGAGATGGAATTTTCTGTGTTGCAAACTAGATCGACTTTAATTATAGCAGAAGACTAAAAGTGATATTGAAGTGTTGAAGCCCATCATGGAAAATGGGAAATGCAGCATCGGTTTGTGTAGCCCTGAGGCCAAATGATGCTGGTGTGCAAATGTGCTCCAGTGGCAATGTGCTAGTTTCCTTGCCAGAAAAAAACCTGGACAATACCAGGACAAGCTGGGAATCCAGGTGAACCCCAGCAGAAGAGTGCTCTTAACCTACGGGGAGCAGTCCCACAGGGACTAAACACTGTGGCAGAACAGGTACTGGGAACAGGCTCCAGCAAAAGCCCAAGGCAAGGTGAGGTGATGGACCAGGAATGGAGTCCAACCAGGGGATCAGGAGCAGATGGAGCCAAGGACACTGCTGGAGACAAGCTACCTGCATGCTGGAGAGAGGTGTGCTTGCCATGGAGCTCAGGCCAGGACTCGGCACCCAAGGATGAGCTCAAGTGGAGCCTCTGGGCATGGGTTCAAGTCAATACCCACTGCACAATCAGGGCCTGTTGGTACCCTCAGGGCACTGGCAGACTTATTTTGGTTTTGACACAGACTGAGGACTCTGTGCAATCTGAAATGTTTCTGAAAATGAACAGAGGATCAGTTTTATTTTACCAAGAGGGAGAACTGGAGCTGCAGGTGTTGGTACAGCTCAAAGGTCAGCTGGAAGCACAGACTGGCACTAAGGAGCCTTGTCACAGGCAGACCTTTTTTATGATGCCTGTACTGATGGGTCCTTGACTCCAGGCAAAACCTGACCTGCTAAGCCATTGAATGGTCAGTCTGAGAAATAAGATTCCTTACCTTCATTTATCTACTTGGTATAACTCCTCATGATGCTTCTTTCTTTCATGACCAGAAGAAACTTGCTACCAGGTGAATGTGTTCTCCCAAATATCTCTGTCTCCATATCTTAAAGGTGGGGAGAAGTCTGCCAGCCCACAAAAACCATGCTGTGTCAGTCCTGATAATGAAGAGGCAACAGCTCCAGGGCTGTCACAAGGCAGTGACAATTCTTTAACGCTGCTGTAAGCCACACTGAAATGAAGCATGTCAATTTATGTGAAAAAATAAAATTATGCAGACAGGTCTCAGGAGCTGGCAGTATTTCATAGCTTTTTACACTCATCCCACATGGCACTGGCTTTATTTCTGGTTGTACGTGCAGGTGTTTGCCCCTCAGCCTTGCTGGTGACTCCTGTTGCCATCAGCAGGAACCTTCACCAAATACATTTTTCTTCATACTGATACTTTTTATAGAATTGGGCTGCTTGCCACTCAAGGGAATTGTCATTTCAGAGGAGTTCAAGTGCTTCCTCAGTATGATTCATTACCTGAGAAGATTAAGAAAGCTCAAATCTGGCAGCAGGACTGCTTTGCCTGTAAGAAGCAATGGGTATTCCCTACCCAATCTGACAGAAGAAAACTTAAGAGTCATTTGGGTTATGATGAAAACCAGAAGGTCACTAAAAATAAATCCAAACTTTAGCTGTCTTCTGCACAGGAGAAACATCTCACTGTAACCTTTGGATATCTCCCATTACTTACCCTCCTTAACCCTCAGCTAAACTGAGAGGGACTGTGGGAGCATGCAGAAGATGGGCAGAAAAGTTTATTGCCTCTGAAGAGGAAGCTATGACATGTTCCCTTGCTGCATCACAGTGAAGATGTGTGTGGAGGAGCCTGGGGCAGGAAACATCAGACAATTCTTACTTTTGTTTTCCAAGAGAAGTTAAAGGTTTAAGTGAAAGCAGGTACACAGTAGCTTCCAAGATCTGTCCTGCCAAAGCTTCCACACACTCCCAACCCTTCCATTTGTGCAATGCAAAATTGTGCAAAGCTGTTTGTGCAAAGCAGGAAGTGTCAGGACACAAATGTCAAGTCCTCCTCTCCTGCATGCTGTTACCTGTCAGCAGAGGAATATCTGTATTCTGTACTCAAGGGCAACTGCTGGGTGATCAGTCAATCTGAAGGAGCAGCCTTGTAGTAACAGCTGATCTTCTGAAACTATTACCAAGTCTGAATTAAAATTCAGGTTATAAATACCCAAGAGTTTAAGTAACTCCTTAGCTTTGTGATATTTGATGTTTTATATGACGACAATCCAATGCCTCCAGAAAGATAGAGCAGTACGGAGCTCTTACTTGTCCAAATCTTACCAGGTGCATTGAAAGAAAAGTATGTTCTTCTGTGGTATTCCACACTTTTCTGTGCTTTTGATCCTTTTTTGGTTGGAACTGGAAATTTATTCAGGAGTTTATCCAAATTCTTCCTTCAGAAGCTGTTCAGCTTTTAAGTGCTATGAAAGAAAATTATGTGTGCTGCAACAGAGCACTGCCTGAACCTTTCCCCAGTGCTTTGAGGAAGCAAGGTAATTGTTTGCTTAGCTGATAGTGGAGCTGGGCTCTCCAAAAGCCAAAGTAGCACTTCAGGTGGTAATGGCAACCTAGTAAAATTGGATCTTAACTATTTGTAGGCTGGTATTTTCTAGTAAAAAGGGACTAGGGTTGATGTTTCAATCTGAGCTTTTGTCTGAGCATGCACAGAAGCTAAACTGGACAAAAAATATGAATAAAAACTGTTTAGTCAGGGCTAATAAAACTGGTCACTAACTAAAGACTGCTTGCTGCTTCCAGCCAAATCCCCAGTTTAAGACCCTCTCTCCACCTCTGTGGCAGAGGGTGCTGGTTGAAGTCAGCGTGTGTTTTACCCTAATGGCAGCACTTTTCACAAACACATGAGCTGGTGTAATCAGTTTGCCCTACTTGGACTTAGCAGCAGAAACTTTTAGTATACTTTTGTAATCGTGGCTGTGCAGCTTTGCCCTGTATGGCTAACCTGGTGGAACTCCTTGAGAAAATGGGAAAGTTGTGACTGAGTATAGTGCATAGCTCCTCAAGGGTTAAGAGTTGAGTCATTTGTGGTACTTTGTTTGAATAGTTTTCTTGGCAGAAGTGACTATCAGTACACCAGGCTTGGAAGTGTTGATTTAATGGCACAACTGTTATCTTGCAGGTTTTGAAGGCCTAGCGTCCTGTCTCACACACTGTGATCCTCACATAAAGGCACAATTCCCTGTGAGCCAGCTGGGAACTAAGCCCCTGGACTGCTTTGTAGAGGCACTTCTCTGAGCAGGACTTGCCATGTGTTTATGGCTCCGGATTCACACTTGCTCGCTCTACATCTCCAAGGATCTCAACTCAACTTTTCAATCCTTAATTGCAGATTTGTAGTCTGAGAGAAGGTCAGTCTAGAAAACTTCATTCTCAAAAGGGAAATCTGACACAAAAATGTCACTTTGGTGAATAGAAGAACAGTTTTAAGTAAGTGTTTCTCAATTATCACTAATGATATTTGAAGTGCAAAGCTGAATGACAAAGGCTTCTATACTCCGAGGTCTGAAAATGTCCTGCTGCTGGGAAAATGTACTGAGCCATCTTGGTCACAGCAGCTTTCTCCCAAGGAGAGTTAATGGACAGTGAGACAGAGCCATGCTCTGCTCTGCTTGCATGTTGACCCCTCAGCACCACCTCTTCCTGGGGGCTCATACTTGCCAGTGTTCTTCCAGAGCAGCTTCCTTTTCTTTTCCCTGTCAAGACCTTGCTCTGCACTGGTGTGTATATATCACTGGTGGAGGGTGTTTAAAGACTTGCGGTTGGAGGCTGAGACACAGCTCCAAGTGCCACATTCATGCCTGACCTAAGAGTGAAGTGAAATGCTTCTGCTCTGGCAATCAGTTCAGCACAGGATCAGGCCTCATTCAATTCTTGATTGTGTCACTGTTCAAAAAAAAAAGAAAAGAAAAAGCACCAAACTGTGCTAAACAGGCTATTTAGCTGAAGTGCTTGGTATGGAGCACTACAAACTTCATAATAACTTTCATAACTCATGTTTTGTCCCTGTCCTCTGCAGAAGTTAAACTGATGGACATTTTCTCTGTCTGGAAATGTATCTTAAGGTTACAGAATCAAGCAGTTTGTGGACCGTGCAGGAAAAGAGTAACTTGGTTATTGTACTTCGTGTTCAAACACTGTGACAGCTAAGGGCTCCTAAATACTGTGAGTTCATGACTACCTCCTGTGTCAACGTGATCAGACCTGCATAAGCTCCAGCATTTGCACTTGGGGAAGTGACACTAATGCCATCAAGGACAAAGCTGCCCCAGAGGCTGGGACATGGTGTGTGGTTTGCCTGCTGAGGGTGTAGGTGGCTGGGGAGCATCCAGCCTCCTGGGCATCAGAGGCTTCAGGCAGTGTGATAGTTAAGTATAAGCAAACAAAGACATTTGCCCCTAGTTTGAAGTAGTTTGAGCTTGTGGCCTGGGGAGAGGAAAAAGCCCTTTGTTGCCAATTCAGATTGCACAAGGAAAGCTATCAAACCCAACTGGAGTTCCAGTAACATCTCTAACTGTCCTGTCCTGCACGGCAGGAAGGCACTTGCTGGACACACAGTGCTGCTGACTGCTGCTGCCTCACTGAGGGGTTTTACTAGAGCCCACACTCTCTGGGTGAGGCTCAGAGAAGCTGCAGAGGGTGAACAATTCAGGTGATGTTGACCCAAGAGTTCCAGTTCATAGTCCCAATGTTTGACCTATTTTTATCTCGTTACCCATCGGAGTGAAGCATGTGGCTTTCTAGGTGTACTTGTGTAACTCTGGCCATGCAGCTGATCAGCCAAGTATATTAACTTGCATGAGTCTGCCCAGCCTACACTGGCAGACATGAGTAACAGTCCAGAAGCTCCTCATGTGTTTGACCTGGCTGGTAATGAGGCAGGTGGAGGGGCTGAGGGCCCACTGAGTAACTGCTTCACTGCATGAATTTGATAAATTGGTGAAAACATACAGATTCTTGAGCAGTCACTTAGGCTTATTGTAACTGTTGAGAGCTTGCTAGCTTGAATTTGGTATGTGAGAGTTCAAAAAATGTTTAATAACATTTCCATATTTGTGTGGTACATAAATGTTTTAGGCAGAGAGAAAGAACATGCACAAAAGCTAGCAAAAGCTGAAGCCTGCTTTCCAATACTTAGTACCTGCCACAGGAGGATGAAGTATAGAGAACACAGCACTTCCATGACTACTGTCCTGGTACAGTTTGAGAGTCCCCTGGTACTGTTCACCTCATGGCAAAACTAGGGCAGAAATGTTTGCTGGGAAGCTCTCTGCATGCAGTGGTGGGAGAGGATATGCTGTTTGCTGCTGCTTGAATTGATCTGCTTGCAGTATCCCCAGCTTTAACTTTTCCTGGTTGATGAGGGTATTATACTTTAGAAAGGGAAATACATAATACAGGGAAGGAGGATTGTGGTGGAGGACAATGACAGCAGATAGGAAAAGGATTATTTTAGACCACTACTTTAATCCAAAAAGGAGGAAAGCTAGGCTACATGGCTTCCCTGAAGAAATATGAGACCAAAAATGCACATTGCAGCTGGGAGAACAGGAAAGGCTGCAGCAGTCAAGTGTAAAGGTCATTCTGGGAGCAAATGACTTAGCCATGCTCTAAGCTGAGGTGGTTTTGTCTCTAGAACTTTTGCTTTTATAATTCAGCACTTCACAGTGCAAGCAATGGTGAATTATGGCTTTCAAATGCAAGTCTTGCATCCTGGGAATGTGTGTGAAGGATTTCCTTTGTGGATTTCAAGTGAAAATACTCATAGGGACTTGAAACATCCAAGCAAATATTTTGAGTCAGCTGAGGGGCTAAAGTCCCATGGTACTGTATGTTGCAGCATGCAGAGGGAAAGGGTTTTGCCAAGAATACAACAGGGAACAGGAGAATAAAAGTCTTGTCCTTGTTCTGAAGAAAGGCTAGCCAGGATTTCTAAGATGTATCAGGAATGAGAGGTGCAAAAGTGAAGATACCATCCCACTAACCAAGTAAATGGAGGGAAGATCCCAAAATGAGACTGAGTGCTCAGGTTGGACTTCAGTCTTATCAGCAAGTTTTAGCTTCTGTCTCCTCAGGAAGGATTTGAATCAGGAGGTATTAATGACTCCAAAACAACTAGAAAGGACATACACTGATTTTGGTGTCTGGGAAGGAAGAGGAAAGACTAGGTAGTTGCTAGTAGTGAGGTAGGATAGCTAGTATTGAAGTGAGCAGATCAGTTTTAAAGCAGAGACTTTCCTTCTCAAACAATAATTGATTATGTCCCCTGAGTATCAGTTATTTCTTGAAAAAATAAAATTTCATTTCAGTGAGGAGGGACTGGAACATGTCCCCTTACTGCTGGCCCTACACGGCTCCAGGGCAGGGGAGCTGGTTGCTAAGAGCACCCTAAGAAGCCACTTGACTGACAGAAGTATCCAGAAAAATCAGTTTAGGCTTCCATGGTTTGGAAGGCAGCAGAAACATGAGCTGTGGCTGGAGGAGAAGTGCAGGAAGAAACTCATCTGTATGAGAATGGCAGACAGGGCCTCAAGCAGCAGAGACAGATTTCCTGTAATGTGGACTTCTGTTCCTGCTATTTAATTTGTTACATGCAAATTTGCATGTTACATGGCCAAGAGATCTGAGTTTTTTTAAATGAAGGACATGACTACAAATCAGTTTGAGGGACAGAGGCTAGAAGGCAGGTCAGACCAGGTCATGGGTAAAATCTGAAGACAAACTGAGATTCAGCAGAGGGGAGTTGGAGAAGGAAGAATGACCAACAGGAAATGAAGCTACAACAATAAACCTTATCCTGAAAAATGTTTTTCATTCCAGTAGGAATATCTGTCTTGGTTCTCAGGGTAGAACTTCATTTGGTGGGATAGTAAAGAGAACAACTGGTTCTCTGGGAAAAATGTGATGTGCCAGATGTCCAGGCACTGGGTGAAGTGCTGTGCTCTTCCTGCTCAAGTCAGATATAAATACATGAAGTTTTGACTTCTTGGACTAAAGATATGGAATAATAAATGACTCCTACAAACCAGAGAGAAATGTATGCCCTGTTCTGTGCCCATGTGAACTGAGCCAGAACTAGAGCTCAGTCCCCAACCTTCCTGCAGGTCCCAAGGCTTGGTTACAGTGTGTGTATTTCTCTGTGGTCCAGCTTCTACAACTTTTTCCACTGACTGAGAGGTGTGAGGGAGAGAAGAGAGTCTGCTTCATGCAGATGGGAATCATACACCAGCTGGGAACTATCCATATCTTCCCTGAGAAAGAACATACTTGCTAGAGAAGAAGAGTCATGAACTGAAGAAGAAAAGGGAGAGAGCAGCTTGTAGTTAGTTCCCAGTGCTCCCTTGAGACCAAGGTTTACTTCCTTCATGGCTTTGATGTAGCAGGCCTTGCAGCCTGCTGTTTCCTTGGGCTGATATTCGGGTAACATATGCTTTTCTGGGAGAATAATAGTCATGTGTTAGTTTGTGTATAGTAGTTATGGCTCACTGAATTTTAACAGCCTCATCAGCTGGAGCCCAAAGCCCTTTAAACCACACACTCCCCTCATAAAAACTTTGTTCAGAAATGACCTTGTTGCCTCAGAGCAGAAAAACCCCAGATTCAGCAGTAATGGTTTATAGCACCACAGTGGTTTTGGATGCTGCCTGGCTCAGTACTAAATTTATTAATCAAAAAATGTTTCATCATAGACATTTATGGCCCTTTGAGGCCCTTTGAGCCATTGAGGCTCTCTCCATGTGTTTTGAGGATTAGGTTTTGATCACTAAGCATTTGATGAAGGACCAAGGTCAGCATGTGAAGATATCTGAGTGTATTTAATAAGAATTAGGAACAATAATCTGTACTTGCACTTAGAGTAGGAGAACCAAGGTGCAGTTCGTTTGAAAATATGGGGGAAATTGTTCTTTTTCAAATCCTGGCCAAGAGTTAAAGGCTCTTGCAATTAGCTTTGACTTGAGGTCACTGTACTTCCTGAGATAGGTGACAATCTTTTTGTCTCAAAAAGATTATCTGGAGGAGAAAGGGAGATGGAACAAGCCTCTGTTGCCCCCTTGGTTGTTGTCAGCAATGTAACATGAGGGACTCTGAGTTTTCAGTCTGACAAATTATTTAGCTATCTAGGCTTCAGAGGAAAGGTTGCTTGGTTTGTTTCTATATATTAGAAATATAAAATATCATATGATAGTAATCTTACAGAAATTTGAATAATTTAATTTTGCTTGCCAGTCTTCTCTGGTGATTTTATAGCCTGTGCAGTTGCAGAGTGCCATTGGGAGGATTAAGTCATGATTTGCCAGTCTTTGACACAAACTCAAATGTATGCAAAGGCTTTTGGGTCTGAGACTTACAGGATATCATGTCAGGACATGCCAAAGGAGCTCTAGGAAGATGGAAATGCATGTGGTTTTATTAAGAAATGTAAGGAATGTGGAGCATTTCACTTCAAAAAATGTCAGTCTCTAGCTCCCAGCTCAGTGTTGCTGAGACAATTTCCTCTTACTCGAGCAGAAGTCTGGAAGGATAACAACCATGGCAGAAAATGTTGGCTATCGGTCTTTGTCATCAAATGGAAGAAAACAACATACTGACTTTTCTTTCTTTCCAGTAATTCCATCACCTTTGAGATATTGACACAGGAGTGGAAATCCTGGCTAGCAGTAGAAAATAAAGATGCCTTAGCCCTTCAGAGGCCAAAGTGCACCCTGAAAAACAAGGTAGCACGTGTTGCCACAGGGTGCTTACTACACAGGTCAACAGTAATATAGACAAAAAAGGGCCAGAACTGTCCTGAACGAGTTGTGTCAACCCAGCAGGTACTTCCCTAGGTCAGGGTGTCCATCCCCAGCTGCTCACTGGAAAGCTTTCTGTATTTGTCATCCATGGCCAGAATTAAGTTCTCATCTGTCCTCACTGCTTACCTGTGGCTGGTCTTGCTGGCAGAGCCAAATATCTCCTGGTTACCTACCTGTACCTGCCTGGTGAATGAGTTCATACCTCCAGAGTCACCACATGCTGCAGAACTAGCTGCCCAATGGGAATGCTTGGGGTTTTGGCCTTCCTTGCAGTCAACTGGAATTTGCAGCTCTGTGGCCAAACACTACCCAGACAGTGAAGGACATTTTAATACCAAATCCACGAACAAATCAATTTACTGCAGTAAGCTACTTAGTGGGCCCATCTGGTTGTTGCTAATTTACAAACCGGGCCATCTGCCATTGTCACAAGCTGGGGAGACCAGAGAAGTTACCCAACAGAGCCAACAGTTTAGCTTTGTTTTCATGGTTGGTTGTTTTTTATTTTTTTTCCTCAATGCTGTGTTTTGTTTTGCTGCAAACTGACAGCAATGGCAGTGGTTTCTGTCCTGAAATCCAGATTTCTCAAGCCTTGGATTATCTTGTGTGGTTGGGAGATGCTGCTGCTGTGACTCAGCAGTTGTCCCTGGGTGTGTTTGTGCAGCATTCAAGCTGCTGACAGCAGGATGGTTTGGGAAGCTGTGTTCCTACCCAGCGCCTGCACATTTTTGCTTGGTGTGACAGGATATGTGGAAAATGTATTTTAAATGTGTGTTATTAAAGACTTACTCCTCTTGAGTTGCAGAATGCCTGCTGCTCTAATTGAAACAAAGAGATAAGGCTGTGTGATATGGAGAGGAAATCTGTGAAGAGCTGCAGATTTGTTTTCTGAGTTGTTTTTGAACATGTGTGGGGAGGGAAAGATGAAGGTAGGTTGCAGTTT
The DNA here is from genome assembly GCF_020740795.1 of Apus apus. Classification (NCBI taxonomy): domain Eukaryota; kingdom Metazoa; phylum Chordata; class Aves; order Apodiformes; family Apodidae; genus Apus; species Apus apus. The sequence continues at coordinate 39,231,719 of NC_067287.1, read as the reverse complement.
CTTCAGTAAAGGTCAGCTCTGAAGAGTTCCATCTCTGCGGTCCTTGCAACATGTGCTGTGTCAGTGTGGGGTCAGTCAAGGGCTGCTGATGCTCAGGAAGCTGTGACAACCTGAGAGCACAGCTACCCATGTCTGGGGTAGGACGTGTCCCAGGCTCCATGGCATGCTGCCATTGTGTTCCTCAAGGTGGGCAGCACTTGCCAGTGTCTCCCTTCCAATAGGAATGCAAACCAGGCACCAGCTTCAGCTGCCGGAGCGTGAGCACTTCTCTGGTGATGTGCCTGTGCAGCCTGAATGCTTAGTGAAAGCCAGCTTAATTTCTTCTCTTACTGTGTGGCATCCAACTCTGTGAATGCTCATCTGCTCTAATTGGATGGTCTGCCCTGCATGACTGAGCTAATGGTTGTTTTTGTTCAAGGTCTCTGGGAGCAGGTCTCACATCTGCTCTTGGTGGATACTGGCTCTCACAATGCTTGGAAGTTGGACACCATTTTCTGTTTGGAGACTGTGGTGAAGCTGAGCTGAATGTCTTACTGTGGTAGAAATTCTGACTAAGAAAAGCCTTAGTCTGAATATGGTTTTCCACTGAGAATCCATGCATGTGCCCTTCAAAAAGGGGTGGCACTTAATCCACACTTGTTTTGTGCTGACTGGATCGTGTTTCAGGCTCTGGCAACCTGAGCAGTAGAAGTGGTGGTGTGCAGGATTTGCATGGTCCTCAACTGGTTGCTGTACAGATGGCGAGCACTGAATCAGCACAACAGACACAGCACTGACCTGCTGAAGGTTTGACCCTGAGACCCCTTTGGGCTTCCCTGGGTTAAGATGGCAGGTCCCTCCTAAGAGGGGAAAATACAACAGCAAAACTTGGAAAAACCAGCTTTTTTGTTGATGAGACAAGGACCCAACGTCTGTCCTTGCAGCATGAGACTAATGGCATTCTGCCTGCTGGGACAAAGGCTTTCCACTAGAAGTTTGGGGTTGTGATTTCTTTCTCATCTGAGCATGCCTTTCTTCACTTGCTGTGATTGAATCTTTTATCCTTAGGGGGGACAGTAATTGAATTATCTCTCAGACTTTGCTTTAAGCACTGGGAGGGCTCATAGGAAAGATTACCAATAGGGGGTCCTATAGCTAATGTGATTAAAAATTATTTGGCTGCAGAAGAGAGAATGTTGTTGTTCTCCATTGTATTTCTCTGCAAAGAGATAACACTGATGCTGACTGCAGAAGTGACAGGTCATACATGTTTAATTTGAACAGCTATAAAAAGAAACTTGCACTAGGGCTGCTCGTTGGGAATTTAATAAATAAAAATTATTACCATAGCTCAGTATAATACCAAGGATATCTCTTATGTACTCCTCTTGGAACCCAAGCTATCAAAAAATGAAGCTAGAAAGTTGTGTTAAGAGCAGATTAAATCTGAAAGGCAAAATTATCTTTTTTTATGATGGAATTTGAGTGCTGAACACTGATCTGTTTTGTCCTTACAAAGCTGGTACATTAGAGCTGCTAGACTACTTTACAGCTGGGGACTAGAAGCTCAAATGCAATACCCAGCCCAAGGTTATCCCTGGTATCCTTGCAGTGGCTGTGGTGGGTGCTGTGCTCATTGAGCTCTCAGTATCCTTTGGCACTTCCTTGTTGGAGTCCTAATGAACTTGATTGGAAAGACCCTTCAGGTGCAGCTACTTGGGGTAACACAGCTGTGAACTGACAAGCTGTGCCTCCTTTCTCACAAGGCTATAAATGAGGCTGAAAGGGGGCAGGGGGCTGTGACAGGGGTGAGAAGGGGGGGAAAGTTGCTGACTCTGAAACCTGGATTTGGCTTTCTGGTGTTTATCTCCTCTGCTACATGGAATGGGTTTTGTGGGTCTGCTATCCTAGGATGCTCCTGGAGGTCCCCATGGCTGGATGCTGGGTTTGCTGGGTCTCTGTGCTATTAGGAGAGCTGAAGGGCTCTATGGTTTAATCTTGAACCTCTGACCCTGCTAGAAGATGCTTCCATGCTTTCTGATCTAGACCTGAGTGTGAAGATGGGAAGGCAGGAACTCATCCCACTGTAGGCCTGAGTGCTGTAAGACTATAAAATGCCTTTTAGAGATTTAGTCTGTTTTATTGAAATCTGTGGTTTGGTTTTGCCTGCTTTGGTCAGGAATGCAGTCTTGGGAGAGGCATTACACCTCCTGTAGGGTTTGAACCTGAGGAAACTGGCCACAGTGCCAGAAGCTGTGATTTCCTTCTCCTGTGATTATACAGCTTTTCCACCTCTCTCAACACCCTGAGTATGGTGTTGCTGATGTGATAAAACCCCTGCTGCAGGTAAGTCTCAGCTACTTAATCAGTGAAAGCCAAAGAGTTGGCCATAGGTACCATAGGGGACTTTCCATCTCTAAAAGTAAGTTGAACAGCTACACAGGGCTACTGCTTTGCAGTGGTTTTAATTTGGAAATGATAGTGAGAGGGGCTTCAGCCACCTTTCTGTGGGCTCTGCTGGCATTTTGCAGTTGTGAGAAACAAAGTAAGTTCTGGAAGATACTCCCCAGGCAAACAAAGTTCCTTTGTCTTTTGAGTAAGTTAATCACTGACTTGTTTTTGTGGTTATTGCTCAGTAAAATTTCAGGTGTGTCTTTAACCTGTGTTTTTCACCTGTAATTTCAAGGCATTGTTTTCTTGTTTAATGGAAGTAGTAAAATCTTGCCATGTGTAAAGTACCCTGAAGAGTCTTGAGCAGGGATGAATACAAGTTATGTAGCTGCCACTTCAGCTTCTGAACTGCAGGGATTTTTACACAGTGAGGAGAAAGATCCTTGCAAGAGGTGAATTGTAGCTTTAAAAGCTGCTTAAGAAAACAAGTAATTTCCTCTAGGCTCCCCTGGTTTTTGACAGTTATTGGTGCATGTTTGTCACTGCCCCAGTGGTTCAGCTTCTAATATAATAATGGAGAAACTTGGGGGATTGGCAGTGCAATAATCCAACAAGTTCTTGTAATGTTTTTTCTGTGATCTTTGGGTTGGCCACCAGTTTCTTCCTTTGCAGGTTCCCCTGATGCAAAGAGCAAAGTGCCAGCTGGCACTGCTTGGCTTTCAGGTGCTTGGAATGCCCATTAGAGCTTTCTTTTTCTTGCCATAGGAAACAAGTCTAAGCTAGCCTAACAAAGAATTTCGGGATCTTCCTGAGGCCAAAAGCTGGATTGGACTTGGACTGTTGTGAATAGAAGTGGACATCTTGGAGGCAAGAACGTGTACAGCTTGTAATGGGCAATCTCTCTGGTAAACAAATGGATGAGATTGAATTACCAGACAGACCCAGGTGGGAAGTGCTCTGCCAGTTCAAAGCTGGGCTAGTGGTGAAATGCTAAGCTTCATTTAAGAGCAAGCAAGGGGAAGTTGAAGAGTCAGCTGGGTATGAAATAGGCAGCTGGTGTGAGACTTAGGGTGGTACATGAAATGAGCAGTAATCTTGTGTCTTCCTCTGTTTCAACTCACACCCTATTTTATGTAGTATGATTTCCCTCACTCCCTGTCTTGCCAGGGCTTCCTACAGAAGCTTTATGTACAGGAAGCCTCTGGCTGGTGTTGCCCTGAGACTACTTATCACCCCACTGCCTGAAAAGGGATGTGTTTTTATACCATGACATTTTCAAGAGCTTTGACCCCAAAGGTGTCTGGGTTGTGGTCTCTTTATATGTGATGAGATGGTGGCTGATAGTATTTATCCCTTTCACAGGGCTTGCTTATCCAGGTGCCTTGTAGCAATTGAGGGGTTTGTGGTACACCTAATGATAAATAAAAGGTAGATCCCTGGTCTGGAGGTGAGCAAAGGTGTGAGACAACTTGCCTTGAGTGGAGGAGAGCTGGCCCTGTAACTAGCTCTGGGAAAAAAAGGCTGCTTCAGAGCAGATGAAGAGTTCAACCTGAATGGGCAATGACTTGGGCTGCAAAACTGTCTGGCAGGTGCCCAGGCCATCAGCTGTGAAGGGACACAGGGCTCTGTGCAGCTGGGATCTGTGCAGTTGTGATCTGAATGTCTGCTTGCTCAAGCAGCCCAGGGAAGTGCCACACAAGTGCCCTGGTGTGTGGGGCCCAGACACAGGCAGCACTTGAGCTCAGTGTGGAGGAGCTGCCTCTTGGAAGGGGCAGCAAAGCTCAGCCTGGGTCTGGACTGGCACCCAGGCATGGGTAACTGTGGCCAGTACAACAGGATGGACTTTGGGTTCATGAAGATCTGAGGGAGTTGTCAGATACTTAGACACTGCCTGTCTGCAGGTTCCTCTGTTCTGCTGCTCCACATGATGGCCCTGATAGCATCAGTGTTAGCTTCTGGATGCAATTCATAATTTGGTTTTATGATGCTTACGTAAGTGTTGTGAAGAGGAGTCTTCTTTGATGGCAACTTGGTGTTGTCAGGCCTTTGGCTTGGTCACACTCTCAGGGGGGAGGCATCTGGCAGTAGGAAAGGAGATCACTTTTTTCTGAATAATGAATATTATTTCTTCACAACTAAACTTATGTTTAGCTTGGGATTTTCTGATATAATTTGTCCAATTTTTGTGTTCTTATGCATTTCCTGAGGAACTTTGAAGTGTGATTTTAAACCAAATTGGATTTTATTTTTTTTACACTCAACTGTCAGTCAGTTGACTACATGATGAATGCCTTTAAGTTTAACTCCCAATGAAAGGTGGTATTTTTGTCATGTGCTGTCTCTGTTCAGCTTTTAAAAAGCAGCTTGGTGAGCTCTGCTGACCCAAGGCACACACTGACTTGTGTGAGAAGGCAGCATTTGCTTGGCTATGGTCAAGGCTACTGGTCAGAACTTGCAAGCGAAGACTTATGAAATAAAACCAATACCTCTGGAAGTACTGGATGGTGTCCCCTGTGTTAAGAGATCAAGGAAGTTGCAATGAAGTCAGGTGGTAAGTTTGCTTGCTGTGACACCTGGCCATATGTGCATTATTGCCTGACTGAAGAACTGTGAATCAGCCACAGGCAGCATTTGGCAACAAACAGGAGCAGAAAAAGGATGTGTCCTCTAGACACATCAAATCCTTATTCTTCAAACAAGGTTGTTAGTGGCCAGCATCTTTTCTGAACCATAGCTGTTTCATCAGAGTGTATTTACAAGCAGAGCCAGCATGCAGCATAATTCCTGCTGTTGTACATGCACAAGTGTCCAAAGCTGAACCAGATGCTGCTCAAGGCAAACTGAGTTATCTGCTTCCCCCAGCTCTTCAGGGAGATATGTATTTGAGCTCTGAGAAATGCACATCAGAGGCTGCAGATAATCAGCATTCCTGTCCAGTGAGGAAAAGATAAACTCTATGGTTTTGGCATTTCCAGCCACAAAGAGGCCTGGGTGAGGGTCAGGGTGAGATTTGCCAGCTGTTCCCTGGTCAGTGAAAGGAGGTGTGGGCTGCAGAGGTGTTTCCTGCAGGAACTGGAATCCAGCCTTGGTCCTAGCTCAGGGCCTTGGTGATAACGGGTGTGCAGTGTCAGTGTATGGGTTTTGCCCAATGTCACAGACCTCCTCACTCTGAATTACAGAATTGTTTAGGCTGAAAGGGATCATCTAGTCCAACCCTCCTGCTGAAGCAGGGTCCCTGAGGGCAGGGTGCCCAGGCCTGTGTCCAGCTGGGGTTAGAATAGTTTCACAGATGGTGACTCCACCACTTCTCTGGCAGCCTGCTCCAGTATGTGACTACTCTCACAAAGTGTTTTCTCATGTTCAGATGGAACTTCACATCTTTCAGTTTGTGCCCTTTGTCTCTTGTCCCATCTGTGTGCATTAATGACCCTCCCACCTTCTCCTTCATTCCCTCCCATCAGTGACTTGGCCACATTGATACAATCACCCCTGAGCCCTCTCTTCTCCAGGGTGAGCAGTCCCAGCTCTCTCAGCCTCTCCTCGTATAGACTGTATTCATAAAGCTAGACTCCTTGCATCAGAAAAGAAATGCTGTAATGGGAGGGAGAGACACAAAGCTATGGAATCTAGGCTTGGAGTGATGTGCGTTGCAGTGATGGGCTGCAGGGAAGCAGAATGCATTTGTGTCACAAAGAGCTGGCTAGGAAAAGAACAGTGTGGAACATGAGTGCTGGATGAATAAATGGCCACAAGGAACAGTACATGCAGATACTGGGAAGGGTAAGAACTTGTTCTGACTAAATAAGTGGGTGGAAAATACTGTTTATCCAAAACTGTAGAGATTGCTATTCTTAGACTTGCTCTGTTTTTTTTTTGGTGGGTTATTTTGACTCTAGTGATTAGGAGATGTGAGTTGGTGTAGATGTACAAGGTCTGGCAGTCTACCTTCCTTGGCAGTGCAGAGCTGCAGTTGATGAGACTAACAGCCAGGTCTTCAGGGAAGGCAGGACTTCACCTGACAGTTTGCTACAACTTGTGCCTATGGCCAAATGCCAGTATAGAGCACCTGAGAGCTCACAAACCTGAGGAAAACAGATTAAGTTTAAAAAAAACAACAACACTGAGGATGTGAGTACCTCGGGCTTTTTTTCCCCCATCAAAATAGTATCTGTGATGGCATTCACAAAATTGAACAGCCATAGAAGTTCTTTTCTACCAGATCCTGTCTTCAGTAACTCATACCTGGAGATAATCCTGTGTTCCTAGGAGGCCACACCCTAAAACTTTCTCTGAAGAGGCTCAATACCAGCAGCTCCTGCTCATGTTAAACACACTTGGTAATGCACATGGTCATGCCTCAGGATGGCCTAGCAGCAAGTGTAATATCCCCCAGTAACCTCTAAGTCTGGTCCTTGCAATACCAGTAGCACTGGTCTGGTTTTCTGCTTGTGCCACTCATCCTGTTTCCTCTCCAAAGAGCCTTTTAGGCTTCCCTACAGGGAGGTGTTACATGCCCAAATAAACTATCAAGATCAATGGATGGTCATCAACTCCCACCTTTTTTTTTTTAATGCAGGGAATGGAAACTTCATTTGCCTAAAGTTTCTTCTTGCAGTTTATCCTGTCACCTCTGGAACACTGATTTATATTGATGTCCCTCAAGGCCTTAATTTCTCTTTAATGTTGTGACAGTTTTGGGCACCTCAATTCCAGAGAGATCTCGAGGTGCTGAGCGAGTGCAGAGGAGGGCAACGAAGCTGGTGAAGGGTCTAGAGAATAAATCTGATGAAGAAGGCTTGAAGGAGCTGGGAATGTTTAGTTTGAGGAAGAGGAGGCTGAGGGGAGACCTCATCAGTCTCTACAACTGCCTGGAAGGTCATTGTGGAGAGGTTGGTGCTGGTCTCTTCTCACAGGTCATCAGCGACAGAACAAGAGGGAAGGGCTTCCAGCTGCACCAGGGCAGGGTCAGACTGGACATTAGGAAAAAAAAATTCACAGAGAGAGTGGTCAGACCCTGGAACAGGCTGCCCAGGGAGCTGGTGGAGTCACCATCCCTGGATGTGTTGAAGGGTGGTTTGGATGTGGTGTTGGTGGAGATGGTTTAGGGGAGAACTTTTAGAGCAGGGATGATGGTTGGACTGGGTGATCCCAAGGGGCTTTTCCAACCTGAATAATTCTATGTTCTATGACATTGCTGTCCAGTGACACAGTGCACTTTCTGTGAAAGTGGCTTCTGACAAGTGTTTGTGTTTTGTTGTTTGTTGTTGGTTTTTTTTAAGTTTCCCTTTGACTGCCAAATGGCACTAGAAAACACAGAGGAAAAGCATGATAAAATATTGAATGTTCTCCAGTGCCACTGAAAGAGCACCAGAGAATTAAGTTACTACAGGGCTGCCTCCATGGCCATCACCTTTGTGCTGAGATTGAGCAGCACTTCAGTAATATCAGTGGAGGTTACTAGGAATGCAGTGTAAGTCACACTCGGATGAAGGACTGGGGCTGAATTCCCACCACGTGAGCCTTTGGGAGGGTGTATGTGCCCTGCAGAACAGGCTGTTGTGAGCAAAGCTGTTGTGCTGCCTGATGTGCCTCTTCCTACTGCAGGCCTGGGTACCATCTGCAAGCCAGTGGTTGCCTTGTGGGGTGGCAGGTCCAAGCAGGAGCACCTTGCATATGACTTTGAAGTACAAGAGGTGAGACCTTGTGGGCTGAGGGCTGTAGCTTGAATTCCTCTTGCTAGTGGTATGTGTCCTAGCAAGTGCTTTTTAGCTGTTAGTAGAAGTTGGTGTGTTTTGTGTATTTAGAGCTTTTGATCACAGATCTTTAACAGTAGAGTCCACTATGTCAAAACTGCCATTTGAAAGCAGGGTTATATTTAGCTGTTTTTTTATTACTAGCAACTTCAGCAGCTGAAATTGGACCTTGGGGCTTCAAAGCAGCTGCTTGGTTAAGGAAGCATTGCTGAATAAAAGCTCCCTGCTCTTCTACCCTCCCCCTGCTTTGCTACACTACCAGCTGTGTCAGCCCAGCAGCAAGGAAGGGAAGTTGGCCTTGAAGTGAATCTAAAGAGGAAGGAGTGAGAAGAGAAGAGAAGAGGTGGAGTCAGCAGCTAAATGCAATAGCAGCCCACAGCGTGGGAAGATGAGAAAGCAGCAGCAAAGAAACTGATGCTTGAATCTCTGTGTGGGTGAGCTCTGTAGAGCAAGGGCTGAATAGAGGGGAGGACCAAGGAGTTTAGAGACTGAACACACTCAGTGAAAAGGCAGGGATTTCACTCCTTTTTCTTTCTGGAGTAACAGTCAAAGGAAAAAGGTAAAGGGGACAAGGAGGAAGCAAGTGAAATTGGTGCCAAATCCCAGTTAAGATACCAGCCTTTAGCAAACAAGGGGCTGTGAAACAGGAGGGCACCCTGAAATCTGTTGGTATAAAGCAAGAAGCAGAGAACAGTAACAGGCATGTGAGAATACTGTAGGCATGACAGTGTGCCCCTCTCACTGTCGTCTTATTTTGGTTGTGTAGCTCTGCTCCTCGCTGTCACTGGCAATATGTGGTTTAATCCTCAGTGCAGCCCAAGTGTTGTGTTCCTTCACAGTGTGAAAGGAACTGGCAAACACTTTATTTTTTTATTACTTTAACTCTTTTGTAGGATGAGACTAGCAGAATGCTGGATACAATAGCATTATGTTTACTTTCTTACAACACTCCTGGCTTCAGGAGAACAGTCTGGCTTACAGCCAAGTCTAACACATTCAAGTTGAATTCCACAGATTTTAGCCAGCTTGAGGGAAATAAATCAGACCCAGCTCTTAAATGCACTTAGTAAAAGCAGTCCATCCCAATGGCCACTCTGAACTGCTGCTAGTGACTTGACTGCAGCTTCAAAGGCTTAGAGGGACTGGAAGGTTTTTACAAAAGTAAACAAAATCGGGGGAAAACATTGTGTTTTACCTTCTAGGGTAATGTAGTAGCTGGTCTGCAGTCCCATTTTTCCATAAGTGTCACTGCTATAGCTCCAGCCAGTCCCCTGACATTGCTCATGGTCCTCACCTTTCAGTAAAGAAGTATTTCCCTGCTTTCCCAACTAGAAGAAGGTGGAGCACAGAAGTGGCTTGCTCAGCTTTTCCACAGTGGTTGGGTTGAAGTAGGTACTTAATGTGGAGACCTGTGCCCCAGCCGGTGCCTTACCACAAAGACACTACTTTTATCTGACATCTCTGTGGCTGGTGATAGGGTTGGGGTTGAGTGGCTGTTGGGAGAGGGTGGTCAGAGGGACAGGGCCCCTCTCAGAGCAGCTGAGAGTGCAGCCCCTCCAGTCCAGCTGTATCTGCCCTTGCTTACCAAACCCACAAGTGTTTTGGTATGCCTGAGTAACTCTGGTGCTTTGCTTTCACTTTCTTGCCTTTGGCAATGGTAACAGAGCAGTGACTCACTAGAAAAAAACACAAAACTTCCTTCTAAGCATTTTCAGACTTCCATGTGCCTCAGAATGACTTGGTGAAGCTGATAGGAAAGGGCTAAAACTCCTCATGTGTTTTTGTTTTGATAATTTTTTACTGAGGACTGGAGAAGGAAAGGGCTTGTGTTTAGAAGTCAAAAGTCTTGAACTATGCCATGTTTGTGAAGCTGCCAAGTGCCCAATCAACTTTGGAAGATGGGTCCTGGCTTTTCACCTAGCTCCACTTGACTAATGTATCTGCTCCTAAGACCCAAGAAGGACATCAAAGCTGGTCTGAGGAGCTTGACTCCAGATCTGCAAAGCTGCCAGCTGGAGAGCAGTGATCAAAAGTGTGATGAAGCTCTTCCTTAGTTCCTGCAGCTTTCTCTTTTTCCCATTTTGACGGTGAGCTCTATTTTCAGGAAAACTTGCTGTTTATCCTGATTTCTGTGTTTGGGCAGGTGGCAGACACAAGGAGCCCACACATGCTGCTCTCCTGTTGCCTCCTGGAGCCTGTGGATGGTGGGTCTCCAGGTGTCTAGCAAGGCAGCTATAAGAGCAGCTTTCAACATACTGAAATTGTAGGCTTGACTTCAATGTGGCTGGCTTGAAAGCAAAACAGCTTTCTTTCTGCTTCGTCTTCTGGCAGAATGCCAGGCTCTCCCAGCTTCCTGCTGTGGTTGTGGTGGCTTTCTGAATGATAGGGTAAATATACTCATTTTTTTACTTCTTAGCTCTCTCTTGAGGGAATCATAAAAGCCCTGCTCTCTGAAAGCACATTAGAAGCCTTAAAATGCCCCTAGAAGAGTATTGAAGTGTGATGTGAGAATAATCTACATAATCAGATTGGGTGTCTGATGTCTCATGTGACTTTGTACTTCTGTGATGCCCAAAAAAGCCAACAGGACTAGGATGGGTGCAGGATGCAGTTGCTAATGGACATTAGCAGGCTTAGCTGATGTTAAAACAAGATGATTGTGATGGATGAGGCTTTATGGTAGGCCAAGTGAGGCCAAGGATACAGACCTCCCAAACATGTTCTCTTTGCAGTGGTCCTGTTGATGCTGGATAGGACAGAGTGAAGTGCTGCCTCTTCTAGAGGTATCAGTAGCAAGGAGGTACATTTGGTGCTGGAGGGTTTGAAATTTTATGCAATCCAGTGAGTTACAGCATTTATTTGCCCAGGAGGTCTCAAAAAAAAAAGCAGATGGTGAAAAGGTGATTCTGAGAGGCAGGGGTTTTGCAGCCTTTGAGATAAAGATTTTAAAAAATCAGTGGTGTGACTGGGCCCAAAATTTGGGATGCAACAATGCTTTGTGCCAGCTGTGCCCTGTGAGGTGATAATAGTGATGGGAACAATTAGCACTTGATAGTTTATTGCCTTGGACAGCCTGGGGAAGGGTAAATCCAGGGTCATACATCTGTGCTTTGCTGTGGTGTTGCCTACAGAGGATCCTAGAAGCTCCTTCGAGGGAGCAAAGAGCATACAATGATTTCCCTAGCTGAACTTCTTTGTGAATACAAGGCTTTTTCCAGGAACACAAAAATAGCAGGCAGCCTCTCCAGCCATAGCAGCATATATATATGGCTGTGGGCTTAGCTCTGAATTTTGCCTGTGGCTGCAGTTTTTCCAGAGAGGTTAAAACGCTTCTGTAATGGAAGTGACTGGAGAAATGGAGTTAATTCCCCCACCACTAGGCTGCTGCTTGGAGTCTGAGGCATTTAAATGAGTTGACTTCAATGGGGTCCTGAGATTCTTCTCTGTTGCTAATGTGGGAGAGCTCAGCTGTGGTTCCCAGGCCAGTTTGGCATCCCCAGCCCTGCAGCTTGAGCTCTGTGTGTGTTAAGCCCCTCTGTGGCTCCAGGGGCTGCTGGCAGTGAGCACTGCAGACCCTTTCCTGTGCCTTCCCCTCTCATCTAACTGCTGCTGGGCTAGGTGTGGTGGTGGTGGCTGTTCACCTTGCCTGTGGTTTATTTCTCAGGCCATTTTATTTGGCTAAGCTCTACCAAGAAGAACAGAAACTTCACTCCAGCTCAACTCTGCCAGATTGTGATTCACTTGGAAAAGTGTTTGCACTTCTAGCTCTCCAGAGCTGAATGTTTTCTTCAGAGATGTGGAAGGAGTCCTGCTTTTGGCTAAAAGCTCTGATAGTCTATTATAAAAATTAGGCAGCTGCCCAAAAGTCTGCCAAGGGTCAAAACCTACTTCTTGCCATTAAAGCTTTTAACAAATGAGATTGGTGGGTAAGTCCATGACCACCTGGGCCCCCACTGCTGCTAACACTGTGGAGCAGGAGTCATGTGGACATCAAAATCCTGAAGGGGTTCATTTTCCCCTGAACTAGTCTGCTGTTTTAGAAGTGACCTCTTTGAAAATACAGCCAGTAATGTAATTATTGTCAGGAAACAACTCACCTTCTGGTGCTTAATTATATATTTCATGTATACTTAGTCCATTTAAAAGGAACTGTTGGATGGCACGCTGGGTTTCCCCTTAACTACTGCTTTATGGTAATTGCCATGTAATTACACTTATGAATATAATATGTATGTATTATTGTGGGGTAGTGATTTATAGATTGTAAGCATATTTTAAAATTGTTAGATATGTTCTTCACACAGGATTATTAAGCCCTTTAATGACAGTGGTCTTTCACTCCTGACCAGTATTTTAATTTTCCTGTGTTCAAGGTCTCCTGTAATAATAAGGCTTCATCATCCAGTCAATAGTCTGGAAATGACATTGGCTGATTGTGGTGAGGTGGATAATGATCCTCATCATGCTTGCAAAATAAAAAATTTGCTAGTGCAGAAATAAATCAAGCATACTAATAAACAGGTTGAAAGACTTGTAGTAGGAGTATTTTGGTAGTGATGTGTGCTTCAACATGCCTAGTGTGTGTTGGTTACAAAAGACTAGTTATTAATCCCATTGCTGGAAGGTTCAATTAAATGTTAGTGCCTCACTGGTGCACACAGGAGTAGGGCTGTGTAATCTTTCCATTCTGTTGGCTTGCAGGATAGATTTGCCAGGATTTTGCACTTCTGAAAATTAAATTTACCCTAAAAGGACAAAGTACCTCTGGAGATCTCCTTTGTAGGAATTACTTTCATAAACAGGTTGTGACCCCAGAGGGGCAAGAGCAAAGGTCTTGAATCCTTTATGCTAAAAACTAAGTGTGGCTTTGTGGCACTGCAAACTGTTAGGTACAGAGATGGTGTGGATTAAGAGCTAGTAATGGTTGGGGGTGCTGAGCAGTTGCTTACAGATGGAAATTTGGCAGCGTAATAGTTGTGGATTGCAAACTCTAACTGTGGCTTGAGATTTAAAGATGTTTGTGGTGGGCTTTTTGCTCCAGGATGTTTACTTGTCACTGCCTGTGACTCCCCTGCTGTTAACTTGCTTTGCACATCTGCCCTATTTTACTGTGTTTCTGGTGAGGGGATCACCTGTTGTCCTGTCTGCTTTCTTTTCCAGTGTCTCTTTGGCAGGATGTCATTTGGTGCAGATGTGGAGCCAGCAGTGATCCTTACTTCAGCTTAAGCCATTCTGTACTGTCATCTCCTGTTTGTAGCATGGGACCACATTCATGTCTGGACAGTCCTGGGGCTCCCTGTGCCTGGGAGAGGTGATAACGTGAGCAGTCCAGCAGTGCCAGTAAGACCAGCAGATTCTTCAGAGGACAGGGTAGGGGACAGTTTTATTCATCATAAAAGATTGCAGAGGAAACGACAGCCCTAGAGAGTCATGACTGAGGAAATAAGTTGCAATGAGGAGATTTGCATCTTGTGCAAATGCTAGTTGTACCAGGAAACATAAATCTCCAGCTTTGTTCTTGTGCTAATGCACAAATTCTGCTCTTACTCATAGTCCCAAAAGTAGCAAATTGGAAGTGACTGGACAAAACTACTTCATTTCTGTTTCCCATGGAACCAGACATGATGAAATTAAGTATAACTAAACCATGCAGGCAAACACATTTTTATCCTGAATTAAATTTGCATGTGGGCTTTGCTTCACTGCTATGCACCAAGAGTGAAGCTGGCTGTGAAGAGGACAAAGAGCTTATCACAAAGAGGTGCAGTTGCCCTGACACTCCATGCAGTGAGGGCAATGGCTTTGCTGAAACTTGGCCAGGCAGCTGCATCTCTTGCTCTTCTGCAAACATGCAACTGATGTTGTTCTTTGTGTAGCTGTACTGTTTTTACAGATTTTCATTCTCAGCTCAGGCAGTGTGCAGACAATGACATGCAAGCCCCATGTTCATTGTCCTGGCAGCTGCAGACAGCTGTGCACTAGTGAGACATGTGCTGACACACTTTGGAGCAGGATAGACTGTAGCAAGGGATCCTTGATCACTAGTTTTCTGCCTCTTATCCTTGTCAAGCCAGCTACTCTGTTTTGCAGCTTCTCTGTACCCTGATTTTTGCTCTCGTTGGAAATGAGGCAGGAAGGTTTGATTAAGTAACTTTGCTTTCCTTTTAACCTTTTTTTTTTCCTTGAGACTTGTGTTTCTTGGTCTCTGGGATTCTGCCCCAGGACACGCATGCAGAGCGTGTCTGTTGTCGTTGGCACCGCGCAGCCCCAGGTTCCTAGGCCAGCAGCTCTTGTGCAAGTTGAGCAGCAGGGCCGAGGCGAGTGCGGCAGGGTGCTGAGCTGTGCTCCCCCAAGGCGGGGGAAGGAGCTGCTGCTTCATCTGTAGCCAAACCAGTCCCCTGTGCAATGTGCTTCCCTCTGAGGACAGGAGCAGGTAATTCCTTCCAGGTGTAGCAGCAGTGCCTGTTTCGCTGCAAGCCAGTGTCCCAGCTCCTGTTTGTGCTCAGATATGGGTATGCACTGTCATCGCTCCTCTCCTAGGCAGAGGCCAGAATAAAACCCCAGAGTGGCTGTTTCTGGTACATCTTTAAGGCCTTTAGCAAGCCTCCTTCCCTGGGGAGAACAGCTTTCTTCCAAGCTGTTCATCAAGCAAATTATCTGCTTTCTCCATTTCTGCCTAGAACATAATCATCACCTGGGGCAGATAAACCTTGGCTGGCCACCAGGTGCCCACCAAGCCACCCTCTTGCTCCCCCTCCTCAGTAGGATGATGAAGAAAATAAGATGGAAAAAATGTGTGGGTCTAGATACGAAGAGGGAGATCACTTGCCACTTAGCCATGGACAAAACAGATATTACTTGAGGAAAATTAATTTATTACCAATTAAAAATAGAGTAGAATAATAATAAAAACCCACCTTAAACCCAGGTTTCCCCTGCCTCCCCCTTCAGAAGCTGTGGGGAAACAGTTTTTCCTTTTTTTTTTTCCATTACAATCGGAAAACATGAGGCTTTCCCCTAAGACCTGAATAAACCACTCATCTCCACATCCAATATTTTCCTCCTATCTCTGATGCTAAGCCAGGAGTAGTCTGAGGAGTGCAAAATGCTGCTAAGAAGGCTCCTTTACACTGGTGTCTGCACTGGCCACACTTAACTATGGCTGGATGCCAAAATGGACTTTAAAATGACATCTTTAGGGTGAAGAGCTCTTTCAGCTTCTGCTGGCACCAGTACCTTGCACCTGTAATTCTCTGTACTTCTGAGAAGTAATTCTCTTCTATGGTCATCTCTTCTTTTGTGGACTGCATGTTCTGTCAGTGGTGGGACTGCCATGGATCCTCTATTGGACTGTTTTCTGTGCTGTGATTGTCAGCTTCTGTAGGAGTGGCAGAAAATAGCAGCGATTAAATATGAGATGATCCATTCAGCTGCAGTGTCAAGAAGCCATAGTGGTAGGCTCAAGCTGATGAAAAAGAGGGTTTTCACACAGATTAAACTGGTGGGAAGAAAGTGGAATGAAAATGGTGGGGAGAATAATGATTTTTCTGTTCCCTCTAGAAACTGGAAACTTTGTTTAAGCAGCATCCCTGCCACAACATATTTGCTGCAGTAAATACTGTGCTATGAAAAGTAATGCTTTGAGATGATTGCAAATGCTGGTGTGGCTGTTCTGGTCAGCTGTGCTTAAATAAGACTCCAGCCTGGGGTGCTCCTTGCTAGCTGTCTTAATCTTCTGTTTAGAGTATGATCTCAATCCTCTGTCATGGAAATAAAAATAAAGATGAGAAGAGCAAGAAGGAAACAGCTGTTGGCTTTACGCTTGTGCTCATTTTGATCCTTGCATCCTGCTGTTCATCATGATTCAACCCCCTATCTTGGGTACAAGTATCAAGCTTTTCTCTAATTCACTGCTACAGGTTATTTCAATTAACTTCACACATAGTTTGCAAATATTTTAGTGTTGGAGTGAACCTATTAAGCTGGGGTTTTTTTACCTGTCCTTCTGAATTGCAAGATGCAGTTTCTGGTAGTTTATATCAGTGTAATAAAGTACAACTGTAGAACTGCACCTTTCTCATCTTGTGAAATTATTCTTAAGGGTTTCCATATGGTGAGTGATGCAGTCACAAGGCTGCCTGTCTGGCTTGATTGCTTTCTTAATATCTAAAGTTCCTCCAGCATCAGGAAGATGATGGTGACCAATACGGCATGCCTTAAATATCCAGCCCTTGGAAAGAAGGTGGTTGCTTCACACTGAAATAATCAGGGAAGATAAGGCTCCATGTGGTATTTTAACAGCAGAGAGGACAGCAGTGGCTTGATTCATATGGGTGTCCTAGACCTGTCCTTACCTGCTGTATTTGCAGTGGAGATGTTGCTTCTACACATCCTCCCTAGTTGAAGTTTTGCTATCATCTGGAATGACTCTTCTATCTCTGTGTTTGCAGGTAGTTACCTACCTGCAGGGTGAAGAGCACCTTTCAGAGTCAGGTCTCTGTCTCTGTTTCCTGGTGTGTGCGCTCTGTGATGCTGGCCAGGACACTGGTTTATCTGCATCTCTGCAGCAAGGAGGTTGCACTTCAAAGCCTGCTGCTTTGTGCTATGAAAATTTTTGCTGTGTGGTCATTTTTCCAGGAAGTGCAGAGAGGATTGATTTGGCCCAGAGCCCCTTTGGCAGGGAGGGAGCATCCTTGCATCAGCTTATCCTACAGGAGGTTCAGCCAGAGAGAAGAACCTGGCCTTGCTTCTACTGTTAATGCAGCTTTTGCTTGGTATAAAATACAGAAAATAAATTTTGAGTATCTGGAGAGCTTTATTTAGGATAAAAGTGTCTGGGCTCTTATACTGCCACCTTTCCAGTCCCAAATATTAAAGTTAACTATGCCCAATAGGTCACATGCAGCTGAATCAAACAATTTTTATGAGCCTTCAATGTGAATTGAAGCAGTCTGTCCACTTTTGAAACAGTTAGCTAGGCTTTATACTGCCCACCCCTCCAGTCCTTTGCAGTTCCTCTGGCACCCAGCTGATGAGTCTGCCAGAGGGGTTCAGGAATCACTGAAATACTAAAGGAGAGCTGGGGTGGCTCTTTTGTCCCAAACCTCTTTCTGTTTTCTGAGCTCAGAACAGAAGCTGCTGATTGAGTCAATTTGAAAACTAGGTCTTGCCATGTTCACAGGGATTTGCTCCCTGGAGATGAGTTGGTTTTGAAGCCAAATGTGTGTGTATTTGCACTAAAATATGGTAGTTTTGTTCTTTATTTCCAGTTGACTTTGAAAATAATTAAACCTTCCTGGGAAGCTTTGCCAATCTTGTTCAACTGAGTTGGGTTTTTCAGGCTGACAGAAAACAAAAACCTTTAACTCTTTGTTGATGGCACATCTGCAGAAAAACACTGATCTGAAGCAGTTAAAATTTGAGGTTAATGCAGCTCAGTTATGCTTCTGGAATTATTTTTCACTTTACCTGAGTATGAAGATGACAAACTCAAAATAGATCCTTCAACAAAAAGCATTATCCCTAAACTATACATATAAACAAGTGATTTATAACTGCAGAATTCATGAGCTGATGTGTGGGGCTCTTGGAAGAAGTAGCTGCACTTCAGTGGGGCTGCACAGCACATGGTTACTGTGCTGCTAGGTTCCATCAGGTGCTGGAGCAGGGGCTTGAAGCAAGACCCTCTGAAGTAGGACCATGGTCTCTGAGGATTTGGTTGTTTCCTCAGAAAAGAAAACCTGGCTTGGTGGACAGCTGAAATGAGAAGCTGCAGTGGAAGTGCTGTATGTCAGAGGAGGAAGCCAGCTGTACTGAGCTGAATATTCTTGTCTCCATGTAGATATGCTGAGTTTGACATCAGAATGCTCACTAAAAAGCAAAGGGGAGAGGGGAGCTCAAGCCCCAGGTTGCAGAGTTGAGGGCACTGCCTGACCCTGTCTGCTGAGCTCACAGCTGCCAGCACAGTGTTGCTTGACAATAGCAACAAGCATCCCACAATTGAACAGATCTTGTTTTAATAGTATCTGGGCCAGGTTAGACAAAGGTACTTCTGCAGCCCAGTCTACCTGAAATTCCTTTTTGGGGTGATGTTTGGTCCCTGTGCTAAACCTAGAGCCCAACTTCTGCAAAGGGCCAAGTGGCTTATGAGGATTTTCACAGCACTGGCACAGCTTGGATGAGGCGTTAGGTGCTCAGAAATACTTTTAAGCCCTGTGTCAGATGTGTTTTGAGTAGGGCCCAGTACTATATCACTTAACTTCTGTACCCAGGCAAGCATAAATCATCCTCTTTATCTTTTATGGGCCTCAATTGCTATAAATAACAGTGGCCAAGCTGAGCACTTCTTTCTTTTACATGCACTAATGAGTAATAAAGGAGGTGAGAGAAGTGAGCTCTGGGTAGTGCTGTGCCCAAGCCAGAGGGGAGAAGTGACTTTTAATCTGCTTTTAGACATGAAAAGCAGATACTTGTTTGGCTCTTATATATTCAAATTTCAGAGTACAGCTGAAAAAAAAACCCTCCACAAACAAGCAGCTGCTTGCCTTCTTTCCTTAGTATGTATTGGACATGATCCTTTAACCTGCAGATAGGGAGCAGTAGTGCTCAGTGAGACTCTAATAAATGGCTTAAAGAAAACAAACAAAACCCAAAATCAAACAACAAACCCCAAACCCACCTTTTAGCACAGCACAGCCCATCCTGTGTTCAGCACTGGTCATACCAGTAGGAGCTGGCTGTACTTGATTCAGCACAGGCCATAGCTTAGTGGGATTTATTGTAGCCTGTCAATTAACTCAATTCCTGGGATTACAGGTGGATTTTTTTTTCTGTATCTTCCTGTAGGAGGAGAGACCAAGTTTAACTCCTCACTTCAGCCAGAGCACATGGACATGGCAACCATACCAAATCTTCCAGCCTGCTGTGGCACACTCCAGTAGTGTGGCTAAGCACAAAGAACTGCTTTGGGTAGAACAGCTCTTAGTGATCACTGGGCCAGCTGGACTCTGATGGGCTTGATGTCTTGCAGGCAAAAGCCAGTTTGGGCTTGACTGTAAGGAAGAAACTGTGGCTAAAACATTGGGAAGCACTGCTGGTCCCACTGCCTGGTACTGCTGTCTTCTGGGGTGGCTCTGCTGTGTAAGGTGGTGGTAAACTCCTTTCCTCAGGAGTTTCCCATCCTTTTTTTAGGTGAAGTGGTAAGTAGGGATTTATTTTTTATTTGCACTGTGCAGGTGTGTACAAGGTGGTGGTGTTCTGGGGGACCTGAGCTGCTGCTCTGCTGTGTCTTCTTCCACCAGTTTTTAGCAACTGAGAGTGACAAAATGTGATGACCCATGTCCATCTTTCTGAGCCCTCTGCCTTTTGGTCCTTCGTGTGAGCTGCTTATTGAGCTCATCACTGCAATGCTGGAGAACTTGCTGCTCTGTGTTTGTGCACAATTCCCATCTCTGAAGGAGTGTAAATGTTTAGTTAAAGCAGGAAGCTTAAACATGCTGAGGTGGAAGGGACTGGAAATGTTTCTATTCTTGCCTACAGAGGCAGTTTAAATAGGACCAGGATCTAGTAATGTGCTTCACTCAGAGCTGTGCATTTGCAGCTGTAAGGAGCAAGGTGCTTGTGGCTTTTTACAGGCTGTCCTAAAAATTCTGGACTGTTAGGGAAGTCCCCTCAGCTGATGTCTGAGTGCTTTCCTTGCTGTGTGTATCCTAAGCAGCTGGAAGGCTACACCATCAAGAAACCATTAATGAAACACAGATAATTTCAGTCTTGGAGAACTGTGAGAAAGGAGACCCTGTTGCCAACTAGATAAGATGAGCTGTTTGTCCAGAGTGGTGTGCAAATGGTGAAACCCCTGGCAGTCTGCTGCTGTCCTCCAAAAGGCTAAGAATAAAACAGAGGATTAGAAAAAAATCCAAGTGGCTTCTCATACAGAGATTGGTTGTGACTTTCATTTGGTGTTGCTGGGATTTACAAAGAAAAATATAATTGGATTTCCAAGGAAGGCAGAGAATAAGGGAAGCAAAAGAGAAACTGGTCTGGTATTTTATTGCAAGGTGATACAGGAGGCAGTTCACACAAAGGGGTTAGTTCTGTTTTAGGACTAGTTAAACAGCCATGACTCAGGATTTGGGACCTAGAAGGTAGGCCTCTTTCTAGGTGGGAATTTTTGTTCTGGACAAAAAGCTTAGAGTCATTTCAGTGAAGAAAACATCTGAAGGACTTTCAGAAGTGGCTTCTTGGCAATGCTTCATTGGTAGGTTCTTTATCCAAGCAGTAAGCATATTGGCAAAGGTGGTGATGACTTGCTCCTCCTCAAGCAGGCATGTGACAGTTTACCAAAAGCATTGAAAGACTGACTGAAATAGCAGGGAGTCAGTGAAGGAAAACCAAGATAATGGCAACTGTGTGAAGCAAACAAGGTCAGAACAAGCACAGACTGATCTGCAGGAGGAATTTGGGCTGCCTGCCTGGCACAGGGAGGGGTGTGAGGGTGAGCAGACAGGCCCACAATGTGTTGGACTCTGTTAATGCCTCAGAGAGACTCTGAAGGTCTGACCCACTGACAGAGATGGCAGTGTTGAATAGCTCTCAGCCAAAAAGCCCTCCTTTCCAGATTGGAAGATCATCTTCTGTTGGGATGTCCTCTGCCTCTTAACTTGGGTGGGGTAAACGGCACAGGAAGCCTCATGATCCCAGAACAGTGCAAATACTCTCTGGATGTTGGCTTTTTTAGGTGGAGTCTAAGCTACTGAGCAAGTGAAGAGGAGGATTGCAGTGACTTGCTAGGTAGTGAAAAATGGGGATAGAAATCAAAGGGCAGATTTGAGTGGCCTGGGCTTCTCAGGTGCCATTGCAGTGTGCTGTGTTGTGCCCTGTGGAGGAAGCTCTCTGGAAGGATGGTAGAACAGTACAGGTGTAAAATTCCCATTTCTATAGATAAGCAATGGCACCAAGCCTGGGTTTAAAAGCCCCATCTTTATTTGCAAGCTGCATTTCCATGTTGTAATGTGGTAAAACAGGAGGCCTCAACTTTTAGCATTTCCAAAGTAGCCACAAGACCATGGATGTAAATATAACATCTTGGAGATGCTCAGCTGTGCTTTTGGGATGGAGCATTGCAGATGTACTGGGCTGCTCTCTAGCTAGAGAGGCAGTTTCCCTTAAGCTGCAATCCTCCTCCTCTTATTTTTCTTCAGTCTTCACTCAGGCCTATCTGTGGGATGTTGCTGTGTTCTGCAAAAACAGGGTTGCCTCCTCCACTCCACAGTATGATGAGCCTGCTGACAGCAGCCTTGTCAGCTGGAACCCAGCTCTGTTAAACCAGGGTTCTGATACCCTTTGATTCCTCTGACTACAGTGAAAAGCCTAAGACAGCAGGGAGCTCTGCACTGGATTTGTTTGTAAATGTAGACACTTAATGGTGGAAAAAGGAATGCCATCACTTCAGGGCCTGCAGGAGGGTATCTAAACAGCACTTTCAAACCGTAATTAGGAGTTCAGGCATGTTTGGCTGAGGAAGCTTGTTAACTTGGTGGAGGGAGGGAGATTGTTTTCCCTGTCACGTGAAAGATTGATTCCTAATTACTTCATTGAACACATGGTGTCATGCATGCTGAGATACTGGGTGCAGTAGCTGAAGATAAAATTTCACTTTGCGGAGCACGGTAAATGCTTGGCCAGGGAAGCACCTGATCTTGTCACATTTTGCTGCAGGAAGATATTCACATCCTGGAGACCCTGATGGCTTTTCTGCAGCGTGGGAAGGAAATGAAAAGCAAAAGTGCTGAAGTGCTTGTTTCACACATTCCTGGGCTGAGTTGGCTGCTGCAGTATCCCAGCACCATCCTGGTGATGTGAGTAACATCTGCCACATGCTGTTTGTTCTTTCATCCTCTTCCCAGGGGTGGGTGCTGTGCAGTGGCCTTGTTTCAAATGTGCATGTCTTCATACATTTGTTACAGACAGGAGGGTCACATAATGTCTTCATCTATAGACAAAGCTACTCTCAACTACATACTGAATAGTGATGCTGCTTGCTGGAGGATACTATTGTGGCTACCTTTAGCAGATTAATTTTGCTTAGATGTGGTTTGTGGTGCAGAGAATTTGGCCTGCCACAAAAGGAGGGGTGTATCTTTGGGTTCATAGTTAAATAACTGTTATAATAAGACTCAGGGTGGCTGAAGAAATCAGTCAAGTGTGCTCAATATCACTCTAGTGATAGAAGGGCTCTTTCGTTGCCTGCTGTCAGATGTACTTGGACAAGCTTTGCACTGGCTCTGTTGGAGCCATCCCTGACACATCCCCTTTTGCCCCACAACCATTAAATGAGTGGGATGGGAAGACAGGAAGGCCAATGCTGTGCAGGCTGGCACTGCCCCTAGCCAGGAGGAGCACTGTCCTGAGGATTGAACTGCCTTGTTGGGAGAGATGGATCACTGGGAGCTAGAGGCTTCTGCAGTTCATCCTGTAAGACTGTCCCATGGAGATGAGTTAACACAGCCTTGCTCTGCACTCCCTTCAGGAGCTAAAGCAATTCCTGGGAAGAGTTTCTTAAGTTTTGCTCCTCAGCTTTTGGCCCAGTCAACCTCTGAACATGTGTGGAGATGGTGGCAGCTGGAATCAGGGCTTCTCAGAGGGAAAAGATGCTTTAGTCATGCTCTGGTCCAAGCATGACTGCCTTGGGCAAGTAGAAATGTTTACTTTAGGAATGGTCTGAGGCAATTCCTCTATACTAAACTGCAGCTTGAACTAAAGAAACTCAAACTGGAGCACAGTGAGGCTGAAAAACTTCTCATTGAGTAGTGAGAGCAGAGGGGGACCCCAATGAGGCAGTGGCCTCCCCCCAGGCTGTGGTTCTGCAGCCCCTGAACGTGGCAGGTACTGCCTGCTGAGACACAGTCCATGGACAGCCCCAGACACGGGGATCGAGCCATGAGCAGCAGGAGACAGGGTCAGAGACAAGACTGGAGGCTTGAATGAGAGTCCAAGAGGTTCATTCACCTTTGCTGTAGCTCAGGCCAGGACTGTGTGCCCTGGGTGGCGTGGTGTGGGAAATGGTTCTTCTTCCCCACGTAAGTCTGAACAAAAGGCCTTTTAAGTCAGCAAAGGCCTTCTGCTGATTATACCCAGGCCTGCTGCTCAAGGACAACTGAAAGCAAAACACCAGCTGTGACACGAGGCAGGAGGGATGGGCGACAAGTTCTGCACTGCCCCTCATAGTTACGGCTCCAGCCCGGGCGCGTGGCTGCCCGCTGGCTCTGGGCACGAGTGTCGATGCCCCGGGCGCTGGCACCGACGGGCAGGGGGTCCCTGGGCTGTCAAAGGCCGCGGGTCCAGCAGGTTCAGCGTCCTGCGTGGGACCCCCCTGCTGCTGCTCAGCCCTGCCCTGCCGCGCCCGGACCTGCCTGCGCCCTGCCCGGGGGTCCAGCCCAGCCCCAGGGGTGGGCGCGGGGCCCTGAGCTGCTCTGCCCGAGCTCCCCGTCCTGCTGCGGGGAAACCAAGGCCCTGCCCCCCGGAGCCACGGACGGGGGGACCCTGCGGAGGAGAGAAGCTGCCGGGGCTCGGAGGGGGCACCCACAGCCCCCCAGGGCTTGGAGGGGGCACCCAGAGCCCCCCAGGCTCAGAGGGGGCACCCAGAGCCGCTGCCCCCTCCCCACACACCCAGCGCCGGATGGAAGCGCCGCGGGAGGGAACGATTCCGCGCGACCCTCTTCCTCTCCCCACTCCTGCGCCCACATCGCGACCTCTCCGCGGAGGAGGGTCTGTGGGGCCTGCCCTCCTGCCTCCCTCCCCTTTGATCCACAGCCCCGGCTCGGGGAGAACCTGCTCAGGGCACAGCTCTTTGCGCAGCCCTGAAGGACACAAGACGGACACGTTGCCCTGGCAGCCATGTGCCCGTTTGACGTTTTTCCTAAACCTCACCCCCCAGGTTGTGTTAACCCTTAATAAACCGGTTAATTCCTGAAACAAACATCGGCTTCGGTAACAGTTTGTGGGCGCGCTGAGGGTGGGATTCCAGCCTCCACCCCCAGCAAGGTCCCGCAGCGGCCGCTCCTCTGAGGGGCGAGCGCCAGGTCTGAGCCCTCGGGGTCGTTCCCAAACCCCCCAGCCCGGGGGAAGGCGCGGGAGCCTCAGGACGGCGGGGCCGACACGGGGCGGGTCGCGAGAAGCCGAGACCCCGGCCTGTGGGCAGAGGGGCTGGGAGCCCCACGTGGGGCTGCTCAGGGCAGGGGAGGCTGGCCCGACTAAAAGCTGATCCTTCTGAGCTTAATGGACCTGCACCAAGGGAGGAAGGTGACCCTGGCTGGGACTTAACTGCTCTGTTAATTCTTCCGGAGCAGGCTGATTGCCCAAGGTGCAGCCCCAAAGCACAGACATGCAGGGGAATCCCTTGCAGTGACCTTGAAAAAAACAGTGCTAAAGTTTAGTGATTTGTTTGAATCTTTTTAGAGCCTATGGTACCGATGTTCATTTGGAAAGCTCAGGGATTAAACAGAAGAATCATGGCAAGACCACACAATTGACTCCTAAAAAGAAAGGTTTTAAAGGGAGGGGAATGACACCTTTCTGGCTGTGCTGGGTCTGGATGGGATGGAGTTCATTGGAGCAGCCTGTATGGTGCTGTGGTTTGGATCTGTCACTAATGCAGTGTTGATAAGGGAGCAGAGTTTTGGGTATTGCTGAGCCACGGTGTCAGAGACTTTTTCTCGGTGTGCCCCTGCTAGGGAGGAGGCTGGGGATGGGGGGGACACAGCCAGGACATCTGATCTCCAGCAACTAAAGGCACATCCCCTGCTGTGTGATGTTGTGCTTAGCAAGAAAAGATAAAGGAAAGCAGGAGGAAGGGGAGATGTTCATCATTAATTGTCTTTCCAAGTAAGATTTGTGCACTTAGGCCCTGCTTCCCAGCAAGTGGCAAAACACCTGCCTGCTGACAGGGAGGAGTG
Organism: Apus apus; assembly: GCF_020740795.1. Taxonomy (NCBI): domain Eukaryota; kingdom Metazoa; phylum Chordata; class Aves; order Apodiformes; family Apodidae; genus Apus; species Apus apus. Next base: position 39,206,644 of record NC_067287.1, on the reverse strand, counting down.
AATAAAGTCCTTATTTTGTTTTCTTTGAGAATGCAGCTTTTGCTTCATTCACCCTTTAAACTGTGTCTCCATCCAAGAGCAATCACAGGCTGTTTGAGGTTGGAAGGGAACTTTGAAGGTCACCTTGTCCAACCCCCCTGGGGTTCCTCTGTTGGTGAACTCTGAGTTTCCATCTCAGGACAGGAGACGCTTGTCAGGCTTCTGTGCAAGGCCACAAGAGCTGGGTTTTCCCAAAACAGCTGTGCTTATTAGTGGACTGGTGCCAGGTTCTTTTCATTTCTTGGAAGACCTGTTTCCTTGGTAAAACAAATGAAGCTGGAAATGTCTGAGCAGTCAGTTTGCTTAATTTTTTACAGATCAAACTCACTTTCATAGGTCACAACATGAAACCTTGCACCTAAGAATCTGTACAGTTCTATATTGCTTTCTTCATAGCAGAGAAAAACAGAGCCAGAATTACCTGCTGTAATCTCTCCCTGTACCTGCTCTACATATCTTCAGCTGTTTTTAGTTGTGCTAATAAACACCTACCAGAATCTGACCTCGGATGCAAGCTACATTATTCTGTGCAAATGTTTGCTGTAAACAATGTACTTGTTATCGGGGAAGTCAAGAGGAGGCTGCTTGACACTGAAGGGAAGAAACATTTGCCAAAAGATAAACACCCAGCAGTAGCTGCTTTCCATTCCTAGACTAAGAAAATCTCACTACTGCATCAAAATACCAGCTGTGTTAGCTAGAACATGTGGATTATTTGAGGCAGGGTGTATTTAGGGTCTGCATGCATGGTTCTGAATGTATGGTATTGTGAGCATCCTGCTTCCAGCTTTTTTAAGGCTCAGTCGGGTTTGCTGTCCACAGCATCTTGCAGAACTCAGAGTCCTTAGTGAAATGCAGCTATAGTAGGGAAGCCTGAACTCTTAAGTGAAAAATTGTCTTTTCCAACAGTGAAAGTAGGTGGGAAGGGAGAAGAGGTGGGCAAAATAAGGGAAAATAGAGAAAAAGCATTTTCATAAAAGACAATGGTTTCTTAGAGGTTCAAGCAGGAGGAAGAGTGAGAAGAAGAGATTGCCTCAAGGGAGAATTTGTATGGAGAGTGGAGTCCTTGGGGGGACTGGCATAGCCACTGGAAAGGAAAGAGCAGCCCCAGGACTGGGAGGTTGAATCTGTTGATTTCTTTAATTTGGGGAAGCAGGAATTGCTACAGTGGCTCAATCAGCATTAGGCACTGGAGAGTGCCAGAGAGACCTTTGTGGAGCAAAAGGGTCAGATGGGGCATTTGACATCCATGGAATACCTGTCTGTAGCTCACATGGTTATAAATGGTACCTCTCTCTCAAAACTGAAGGCTAGACCACACTCATGGTCTCTTACCAGAGATGGACTCATCTTTCTGTGCAAAGAAATCCCTTGATTTAAGCAATTTTCATCAAAAGAAAACATATACTTTAATGTACATATTTTTTTCTGAGCTTGTTATCAGTTGATTTTTCCTTCATAGACTGTGTTGGTGGAGAGAAGGGTGGGTGTGTGTTGAAACTCTGTGTTGAACCTGCTAGCTGGTCTTTTTAGGTACTGCACTGGAAATGTGTCAGACATTTGAGCTGAGCTTACTGAAAGTGCTCCACAGCTGAGCAGTGAAGCAGGTTGCTGATCATTTTGGGTCTTTGCTCAAAGCAGGAAGTAAAGCTCACCAGCAGTGTGTGTGGTCTGCCTCTTGCTTGCTCATGTCTGGTTAGCTTTTTTTTTTTCACTTGCATGAAAAAGCCTAGCAAATTAGAAACACTCCGTAGGCATTATGCTGCTCTTCACGATGTAGGGAGCACAGCTGCTATTAACAGTGCCAGGAGAACTACCAAAGTGGATCCTGCAGACTTAAGTGCCAAATTTAGGTCTCAGCTCTTTAACTAGATTTGCAGGTTGATGTTCTACACTGTAAGCGTGCGGGTCTGCACTTCACTTCCCTCAGTAGTCCCCTAGCTCTATCTAGCCTGTGCAATCCTAGGATGAAAACTGTAATTGCAAGTGGGTTCCCACGTGACCTAGAAGCCAGGGGAATAGTGCAACTCAGCTATGAGATTTGGTGGCATGTCTCTGGATTTCTGTGTTCCCCCAAGGAGAAGGTGAATTGCTTGTGTTGCAGCAGACCTGTGAGGAAGTGGATGCACACATTGCTTTGCCAGTTACACATCCCGTGGATTTAAACTGGCCCAGGCTCCTGGAGTTGCTCTTTGTCAGCCTGGTCATGCAGCTTACCACGGTTCACAGCCTGGAGATGTCGGGAGGGGAGTGCTGAGCTCCTGAGGTTTGGCAGAGTGAGAGCCAAGAGGTAACGAGAAGGCAGTCACTGTGTTGCACCTTTGCCATTTGGGCCACATCATCTTTGACCTGTGCATGTTTCTTCCGCCTCTGACACCTGGGCTGTTACTTACTACATGTTACTTAAAGCCTAGCAGGTGAGGGAGCTTTTAATTGTAGAATGAGGTCTTGGTGTGTGCTTGCTATTGTCTGTCAAGGTTTGTTTGGTTTATGGCTCTAAGGTAGCCACTTTTACAATTCCCACTGTATAATCATGGCACTGGTCAATTTTCTCTTTAACTAATGTGGACTCCTCTTTGATTTGGTGGCTGAGATCCACAACAGAGTGTTGCCTGGACATGGTTCTGGAGTAAGTTTATTTTCATTACAGCAGTGCCAGCTGCAATTTCTTAACAGGAGAGCTCTGCTGTGGAAAGTGCTTTCCGTATCATATACATGTAATGAGTCCTGAAGTATAAATGAAATAGAACTTTAATTGCTAAAATATCTCGTGACATGAGATGAACATGTGTTAGAATTGAGGTGCATGTGTCTCTAGCATGCAGCTGGACAGAGGCACCAAGACTTTTGAATGGGAAAATACAAAGCAACTTCTCATTTGAAAATGTTAACTCTGATCCTCCTGAATACCCAGCTTGCTTTTCCATAGATTCCAGGGTGCATGGATTGTTACCAACCCTTGCAGGCTTGGGATGCAGTGGATGTAATGTGGGTAAATGGAAGCTGGTGTGATGTGGTAGCTCAAATCCTGAAAAATGAGATTGCTCTTTAATCCAAGTAAGAGCAGACATAGCTTGGTCACGTTTTAGTTAAAAGTCAGAATATACATCTATGTATTTCTGTGTTATCTATGAAAAAGAGTTAAAATCAGTGGCAAGAATGCAATAAAGCAGGATAGCAAGGACAGCTAACATGACTGCCTGTCCAGTCCTAACAGCTCCAGGAAATATTTGCAAGTTTATTTCTGGCTACTGTCAGGGAACCTGTGTGCAGGCTGATAGACTGCAATGAAATTTTTTGCTGGATTTGGTGTGGAACAGCATGTGTTTTGCTGGCAACTACTAGTTCATCTGATTGGGCTCAGGATTGCCAGAGGAGCTCTGCTCCCAGGTATGTGTGAGAAGGTTCCCCCTGTGGAAAGCAAGCCTTAATTTGAGAGTCAGAAACACTGTACAACTTAAGGGTCGTCCATCTTTGAGATGGAGACGTGTGAAGCCTCTCAGAAAGTAACTGTACCCCTGTTAATTCCTCCTGAGCTGGCCAGGAAATGCAGATTCAGAGACACCCTGGTGACCTGGTATGTCCTGAGGGGTGGATGGAAGTGGCTTTGCTTCTGATTACACAGGCTCATTTACCCTGTTCTGTGTGGCTGAAGCAGCCCCTTCTGTTGGGTGCAGGCTTCTGCTCTGAGGGCTGGTTTCACCTTTATCTCAGACTGTTAGGCTCCCTAAGAAAGTAGGCACAACTGGCATCTGGTTTCTGTTTTGTCCTGTGGTAACATCATATTACCACTGGATTTTTAAAATGCTCCTAGGAAGGAAATGTCTCTTTATACTTAAATTTTCTTCCCCTTGTGGGCAGAGGAAATGAAAAATTTAAAAGCTGAAAATCCCTCACCATGTGGAACAAGAAAGCTCTGCAGAAATCCTGTTTGCCCATCAGATGTGGAAGTGGACTCCTCCTAGTTTTGAAGGGAGAGTACTAAACCAACATTATTATTAAGCTGCTTGCCATGTAATTTTTTCCCTGCTTAGTTGCTGCTATCACTGCTTTACGTACATGGAAATTCCCTCATATTAAATAAAGGAAGGTGGGGGGCTGTTCTCAAGCTGCTTTTCGTGCTTTGGAAAAGCGTCTCGTATCAGGGCACTTGTTAGACCGGATTGGAAAGGACCCTGTTGTGCTATCAAAGCCTTATATATAACCATAAGGCCTGGCATTTCAAGAAGCACTTTCACGTGGGGTAAATTGGGAGAATTCAGGGGACTGAATAATAGTTCTGTGGGGACCCAGAGCATCTCTTGCTCAAGCCACAGTTGCTGGTGGGACAAAGCTTCAGCCTAAGTTTCCTGCAGAGGGAAAAAAAAAACCCCATGGGTTTTTTTGCACCTGTTTGTTTGCTATGTTGTCTTTTTCACCACTTGGAGGGCTTTTGTCATGGCCACTCCTAGTTCAGCAGGAAGACCACGGAATGTTTAGAGATGTGAATCTCCCATGCCCTTGTGTGTGAGCTGCCAAAATCTAGGAGGTGAAGCAAGTTGTGAAACCTCACTGCTTTCCTTATCTGACCCACTGGGCAGGCTTCCCAAAGCCTCTCTGGAATAGCTTCCAAACTGAAAGAGTAGGGCTTCTAGGAGTTGCCACAAGCTTCATGTTTTCCTTGGTGAATAATAGGTTTGGGAGGAAAGAGGCTGAAGTGGCTATAAGGTTTTTGTGGCTGCTGGGTGAGATATCTCCCCTCACAAAGAAGTATGTGATGTTGAAATGGAAACAGGACACTTCTGAACTCATGTCTCCTGCTGCTAGTGTGGAGCTACTTTGGCACAGCCGTGGACTTTCTCCTTTTAGTGCAAATAAATTGCTCTGCATTTAGCTTGTTCCCCTCCAACAGCTTCCTGGGGAGTGCTTCCAGGTGGGGCGGCTGAGTGTGCAGCTCAGAAGTGCAGGCGTGCTGCTGTGCTAGACATGAGGTAGTGTAGGGCTGAACAGGAGCTCTCAGCTGGAGGGGCTCACAGTAATTGGCTTCATATGAAGCTCTTATTTCCCCCCAGTGGCTCTTCAGCTGGGAGGAAAAGACTCATTTTCTGCTGACATAACGTCTAGGTGGTGTCACGCTTGTCAGCTGCTGCTGACAGGCTGCTTCAGGTATTTAAGCTCATGTTTTGCTTTCTTAAAAGCAAGTGGAGCAGTTGAGAGTGATGGTGTAGTATTGCTTAATGTATGTTTGCTTTACAGAAAGCCCTGTTGCTTGGCTGCCTGGTTTTGAGGAGATGCTTGCCTTGCTTTCCACAGGCAAGACCTGCTGGTATTTCTGCTGGCAGCCTGGATGAAAGCTGCAGGCTGAGCCAGCCATGCCAGCTAGCCACAGGATCTCATCTGGGTCCAGCTAGTGTAGGTGTAGCCATGTCAGGGCCAAAGCTCTTGGCTGAGCTGCTTCTCATTCTTGTGCAGGACAGAGACCTCCAGCCAGGATCAGGCCCATGTACACGCTGTGTCTGGCTCTGGTCAGACAGCCTTGAAGCAGACTCCTTACTGTAGGAGCTTTCTGCTTGGACCATTTTTTTCCTGTAACTTCTGACCTTGCAAAACCTAGATTCTAATAGTGTTTGCCTTGGACAGCCTATTCTATATAGGCTATATTATATATAACATACATCTGTATGTTATCTCTGTAGGGATAACTAGATCTTGATACTTAGAAAAGTATAATACAAACAACATGCACCTTAGTCAGGGGAGAATACTTCTCTTTCTATTTTGGTCAAATTTACTGTGCCCTTTCCTTAGCTTGCAACATTCTTTGAGAAAAGGTTTTTCAATAACTAGGAAAAGATTGACAGTGTTCTTCTAGGACTGAGTGTGCCAGAGGGCAAAAATAGCTGTCATTAATATTGCAGATGCATTTTTTGCCAGAGGGTGGCAGAGTGGAAGGGTTGCGTTTACTGTTCTGGGAAGGGAAATGCCTTTTGTCTCAGCTGGGGAAGGGAAATGCCATCTGCTTCACAAGCCGGTCAGCACGTGGACCCAAACAGCTCCACCTTCAGCCAAATCAGATGTTGGACAAATCAGAAAAATAAGGTTTGAAGCTTCTGCGTGAAACTGAATTAAGGTTAAGGACTGCCAAACCAGTGACGTTCCCTGGCACACAGTGCTGTCTTTGAAGGGAAACTAATCCATTGAAGAAGTTATTAAAATACAAAATGTATGTATGTATGTTTGTGGGCGAGAGTTAAGTGTTCCATAAGGCTTTTGGAGCTGTAACCAAAGCACTTAATTTAAATAACACTATTCAAAGGAGTCCAGCTAGTAAATCTGTGGTCCTTTTATTGTACTGATTCATAAGGAAGCAATAATACAGAGTACATATTTTTGTCCTACTTAAATGTGTTCCATCAGATTGTCTTGATAGAACCTTCAGAATATTTATAAAAATATTCATTGCCTGCCTCTCCATTCAGAAGAGGTGGCATATATCCAAGCAAGAGACTGAAGTATGTAGTCAGTCTCCTCATTACCAACTACAGTGGTTTTGTTGTCTGTGATGCATTGATCTGGTACTTCCATGCTGCCATGTGCAGTGCAGCCCAGCCCAGCCAGTTTTCCTACAGCAAACAAGGAGCTGTGCTGCAGCAGGGTGCTGGAGCTCCTGCTGCTGGCCAGTCCCCAGTGGGGACAGGAGTGGAGGGGCTTATTGTTGGAGGTGGCAGAAGTGCACTTGCCCTGAAGTCAGGCACAGCTTGTGCAAATACAGGAGATTGTGGCAGTAACAAGAGCTGCCTGTCAGGCAGCAGAGGGTGTGTCTAGGGCAAAATTAAACAGTTCTGTCTGATCCACAAGCAGAGGTGTCTCCGAAGGCCACGTGGGTGATGCCTGTGTAGACCCTCAGGAGGGACATTTTGGTAACGGAGGGTGAACAGGCTTGCATGTCAGTGGGAAGCAGCTGCAGTCACCTGGGTGGCACCTGCAGCAGGCAGGGTTAGGAGAGCTGTGAGGGTCAAATGTGGCCAAATCCTGCATCCAGCTGAGTCCCACTGAGAGGGTTGCTGTGCCTCTCCAAAGAGCAGGACTGCTGGGAAGAGGAGGCAGTGGGATACCAAAAGCTTATAGAGGGAACATACAAGAAATTAGTGCTTGAGGGTCTTCTCTTAGTGTGGCTAGGAAGTGAAACCTATCTTCTCCCTGGAAGCCCAACCTCCTTGAAGGCTGTTTCTGCCAGTGTTGTGCCCATGAACTATGTCTGTGAGACTTGTGTGCAGTCAAGACAGAAGCCTGTCAAATACAGCTGCCAGTACTGTGCAATCCAGCCCCTGGACAGTCACTAAATGCCTTCAACACCACTGTCACCATAGCCAGTATTGACTGGGAACAAAGTGGAAATGGTGTTTCTTTAGGGGTTTTGGCAGCTGGAAACACTTGCCTCTCCAAATGGCTTCATTTATGTCCTCTGTAGGTGGTTGGTGTCAGCATGAGCCAGGGCTTCTGCGTGTGATGGGTGAGCTGTGAGGGACTCTAGCACAGGCACTGCCCCCATGAGTGGGGCACAGGCCCACAGGGGTGGAGCAGCAAGGGTGGGTGTGGGTAAAAGGATCTCTGGAACACTCCAGACAAAGTGAAGGAGTGGGCCAGGACTGGGATCCATCCAGAGGTCCCGACAGGAGCAGCACGGGTAGGCACAGTAGGCAAGGCTGCACCTATGGGCTGCTGATTTCTGTGGTTCTGCACTCAGCTGTCCTCTGCCTTCCAGCAGTATCTTCATGGATTTTTCAGTATGGCAATGCCACCTGGAAAGCTTGCTGCTCCCCAGGCTTGTAAGAACAGGAGATGTTTTCACAGACCAGTACTGATTATGAATGAAGTTCTGGTTTCTGACTTCCCGCATTCAAGCAATGTTCTCAGTGTCACTTGGAAAAGCAAGGACACAATATAACAGGCAGCCTTTTCTGTTGCTTACATAGGTCACCTCCCCAGTTTAATGAACTCTCAGATTTCTCTGAGCTTAACTGTGTTTTAACAGGACAGCCTTCGGAGGGCAAAGCTCCTCAGCTCAGCTGAAGATGCTTTTAAGTTGTTTATTTACTATGGCTAGGACTCTCCACTGAAAATAAGTGTAGCAGAAATAAATCCAGGTTTACCAAGTGAATTCTACTATGTAATCTGGCATCTGTCAGCTGAGTCCTGGCCCAAAGATCACTTCCTTAGCTGGTCATCTCGTATGATTGGACCAAACAGCTAGAATGCACTAAAAAGAGCTGAGGCAAAATTCCAGCCTGACGACAGATCACAGAAGCCTCTTCTCAGACACTGGCAGCTGGCTGGGTATCTTCTGCCAAGTTTATTGTGCTGAAGACTTCTGACACTTTGCATGGGATGTGCTGCACAGCTGAATGCCTCGAGATGAGACACCTTAACAGCAATAGTAAGCTCTCTCAGAACTCAGCTGGGCATTGTGCTTATGAATAAAATATTTCCATCCTTATTTTATTTCTGCAGTTGGTGTGCTAAGACATGAGTCATAACAGAAGCAAGATCAGGAAACTGTTCTGTGAAAGAAAAACAGGTTTTATTTCTGTGGCTGTCAGGTGCTTGGTGTCCACCCAGGAATGAAATGATGCATCCTTTGTAGCAGAAAATGCCTGGTGCAGGCTGAGCTGTGCAAGCCCCGGGAGGTCATGCTGGTGTCTTTTGACAGGCTGACTGGTTTGTGTCAAGCTTCGGTGGTTTTCCTAGTCTTCTGTGGGTTGAGTTGGGGCTGAGCTTCCTGCTGTCATTTGGGCTGTCTTTCCTGTCCTTTCTCTTGCACCTGGGGGTCCCCTGAAAGACAGGGTGCTGGCCAGGCAGGGCTGAGATGCCAGAAGGGGCCCTGCCATTCTCCACCATGGCAAACATCCTCACTGCATGTTAGGGAGCTTAAGCAGGACTTAAAGTGGACATACATAAATCCATGGGGATTTATGGCATGCACCCATGGGTGCTGAGGGAGGAGCACTCTTCCTAGGCTTGCTGGGAGAGGCAAGGCCATGTGGGGCAGAATGGGGCTCTCTGGGGGTTGCAGAAGAGAGGGCTGGATCCAGGGCAGATACAATTAGCTGCCCTTGACCCACAAGAACGTGATGCTGCTGTTGGAGCTGCAGGCAGCTGCCAGCCTGAAAGTGAGGGAGAGGGCTCAGGTGGGGCACAGTGGTGGATCCCTCTCTTGCCTGTGACTGCAAAGCCCTCAGAGCAACCCAAAATCTCTGTCCTTTGTGCTGAGGGAGCCCAGGGGCAGAAGGGCTGCTATAGAGGCACCTAAAGGTACATGGAGGCATCTAGGGTACATGAGAAAGCAGCTGGTCTCTGTGGTCAAGGCTGATGGGACTCTAAGGAGCAACAAAAGCAACATGAAGGACTGCATGGACCATTTGTGTCTCCCCACAAACTTTCTACTAACCTTGGATCTAAGCCCCAACCAATAGCCTGGGCAATGGGACAAGGTAAAGCTACCAGAAGAGGGGCCATTTCTTGCTATTGGAGCAAACCAGCAGCTCCCCAGCAGCAGTGGGGACACGTTTTACTGGTCCTCACCTGTACCTAGGGCACTGCAACTCAGATCTGCAGGTAGAGTGGGAACTTCTCCTGTTGCCAGAAGTCACAAGCTTACAGCTTGCCCCTTCAGGACAACCCACCCTGCAGTCCTAGGGCAGCATTGTCTTCTTTCCTGGGAGCTTCCTGGGCATAGACCTTGGCTGTGCCAAGGGAGACACCTGTGCCACAGACACTGTCCCCACTCCCCCATCCTTTTTTTTTTTTTTTTTTTAAATTTACAGTACTGTGATACTGAGGCCATTTTAAAACTCATTTGGGGTTGCGTGTGAAAACAGTGGTGTTTTCACCAGGAGCTTTAATATAGCCAAAGCTATATATCTATAAAGTCTTTCTCCATACTTAAGAATAAATAATAAACTTGTTCATTTGGCAAGATGGAGAATTTACTATTTCTCTGCTTTTTGAAAGGATGGAAAAGCACAAAAGTCCTCTTGAAATGCTGGGGAGCTGCTTATTCCTCTGTGCAAAATGACATTTTGTGTCTTACACAAAACTTGGTGGATGTGTTCTAGTGTCTGTTCTGACTAAGCTGTAGCCTTAATTTCTGAAGTCTGCTTGAGCAGTCACCTGCTTTTAAATGCAGAGCTGTTCTTGTGGCCCCAGACAGCACAAGGGTGTGTAGAAAGGACTGAGTGTGGAGCCAGGTCCCTGTGCTAGCAGTAAATGCTGCTGCACAGATCCAGGAGATGCAGCTCCACTGAAGGTCAGGAGGAGATACTGCTCAGCACTCGTACAGGGTGGATTCATCTGGGCTTTCTTGCTCCCATTGCCTTCGCAGAGCAAAGAGATCTTGAGGTCTTTGATTAGTGGGACCTCTCCAGTCCATCACATCAAGGAGAAGGGGGCTCCACCCAGTCACACCAGAGTAATAAAATGAGGCAGAGAACCATCTCATTACATCCCCTGAAGGGAGAAATAACTCATAGGAAGGCAATATGTTAAAGATAGTATGTGAAAAATCTCTTCCTTCTCACCAGATCTCTCCGAAAGGTTTGGAGGGGCTGGCTCCTTGCAGGGAATGAGGTGCAAGGTGTGCAGCACTGCAGGGTTATTCTTTCAAACTGTGGTCTAGAAAAGGACCTCAAAAGAACCAGTTCATGCAATGATTATTTCTGGCTGCAGAAACAATGAATAGAGTTGTTTGCTTGCAAGAAAATATTACGCTACCTCAACTACCTGAAATGGGAGAATATCTTCTGTGGGCAGGGTCTGCTCAGCATTCAGCACATGGCTTAGAGGCTAAATTCATGCTGCACCACCTGCAGGTCCCAGCTTCTAAAGAACATACAATTACCTCTACTATTATCATACTGTTAGCTCTAATAAATAGCTTTTAAAATTACACCTTACAGCTGTAGCCCCTGAATTTATTTTAATGTTGAAGCAAACATCAACAAAACAGTGTTCTCACTGGGGAAGTACCTTCATTTTAATGCTTCCCTGCTAGAATTGTATCATATCTAAAACTTACCTGGTGATAGAGTAGAAACAACCTGAGTAGGGGAATAATATCTGAGATTGTATCACCAAAGTGGCAAATTAATTTATCAATACAGCAGGAATCTCTAATATATTTTTTATTTTGTCATATTTATCAAAATTTGAGGAAGCTTTTACTGAGCTAAACAATGACTCTGAGTACAAAGCAGCTTGGCTGAAAATCTTAATTACAATTAGCTAATGCTTGGCAGTTCTGGTGTTCCTGCAGAATAGCTCCTGAAGTGTGTATGTGCATCACGTCCAGAGCAGATACAGGGCTTTGAAAACCAAACAATCCCTCCCCAAACCCACCAAAAGCCAAACCAGGCAATACACACAAACCCAGCCACCCACCCCACAAGAGGCTGTTAGAAGGGATGCTGTTCCCTGGAGTTTGCTGCCTGTTTGACCATCTCCACCAGTATGCCCGTGAGGATTTCCCTGGTGTGAATGTCACCTCACGTGTCCTGTGTCCATAGCGTTGCTGCACTGTGGGAGCCACTAATGATTCAGTCAATGCCGAGAGAGCAGCGCGTTTCCCTGCATGGTTATCACTGATGCAGGTAGGTAACGTTTGCTGAGCATCCACACTCACAGCGCTCCCCGCCTGGCATCTCCTCTGACTTGTGGGACATCTAGTGGCAGAAAGGAGGCTGGATCTTGGAAGTCAAAATGAGATTGAGAAAAGCAATTCATAAGGTTGAAAGAACCGTGTGGGTTCTAAGTATTGATGTTTGAAAACAATTTTGGCTCTTAGTGACAAAAGCAGTTTGCATGGAAGCAGCAAGGACCAAGTGCAGGTTGCTTTTGTTAGTCCTGCACTGTCAGAAACAGCTTCCAGACTTGCTGCAACAGTTTTACCTGAATAAGGTTGCTCTTTGTTCCACCTTATCTCTGCCTCATTTGTTATACCCAACTGCTCGTTCGAGGAGCCATTTATACCTTCTGTTTGACGTGGGTGGTGTTTTTCTCTCTGGTATATCCTACAGGTGGCCATAAGGTTGTAAGAGCAGGTGTGGGGCTCCCTGGGGGCTGGAGCAGACTTCAGCATAGCTGTAAATATTGAGGGAATATGGGTGAGTATTTCCTGGGGTCAGGAAAAGATGTTTTGTTTGCAACTCTTGCTGTACCTGCAGGCTGCTCAGTGTATTGCTGGACACCCTCTGCTGGAAGAACCTTGCAGAGAGGAGCTTGGGCTTTTAACAGGTATGATACAGGATGGGGCAGCTCCTTTCTCCTTTCTGTTTTCCTTTCTCCAGGCCTGGGAGAGATGTAGCACAGTCCAAAGAATGGATATAAGAGGTGTCTTCTGAAAAGGCATCAGCCCTGGGTTGTGTGTGGCAGTGAACTTGTACAGCAAGAACTTTCCTGGGCATCGTTTGGCTGCTTCTTTCAATAGCTCTGCAGGAATACCTGTGGAAACAGTGGAATGTTATTCCTTCCTGCCCCCCTCTTCCCCCCCCCCTCCCCGCCCCAACTCTTTACTCTTCTTGGCAAAGCCCATGAAAATAATCTTCTTTGATGGTGCTGGAAGGTCTAATCTGAAATTCAGAGCCTCAGATATTTCATAGCAGAATCAGATTTGTAGAATAATGTACCTGCCTTTAAATCTCTGCTTTAATGGTGTGGTTTTTATCACCTTTCTAGTACATGACCTGTTTGAGGGCTTATTCTTTTTTTCCACTATGTTCTGTAGCCTTAAGGGCACAGAATCCATTTAGAAAGCAAATTGATATTCCTGTGCCCCCCCTATTTTGAGGGCCCTAATGGAAAGGTTAGCTGGGAAATCTCTGAGTGTTTCTGAGCTTTCTCAGCAGGTCTCTGCACTTCAGATTCTGAAGAATGTCCCAGCTCTTCCCTGTGCAACCAGCACGTGGCACGTAACACCACTGAGCCTGGGCTGATGTGCACTTGGGTGCTCGTCAGCATCTTCAGCAAAGATGGGAGACCTGGGAGCCCAGAGGGGCTCTCTTGTGGCTTAGCCCCCATAGGCATCTCAGCACCCCCCAGACACACACTCATTTCCTCCCCCTTCCAGCAGAATTTGGAACAAAGTAAGAGCAAAAGATTCCCCTTCTTTTTCTTGATGGAGCCCATGCTGCATGGCATGGGCTATCCCTTTGGGCACTGGTTGTGTCTTCTCCCAGTTTCTTGCACATGTCCAACCTACTCTTTGGGGGGGCAGGAAAAGAGAGAGCCTTGATGCTGCACACCCACTGCTCAGCAAGGCCAGACACTGGTGTGTTGGCAACGCTGCTACAGTCACAGATTCAAAACACAGCAGCACATGGGCCCCTATGAAGAAGATTAACTCCATCCCAGTGCAGGCTCTGAGGTGATCCAGCCACTCCAGCTGAGTTCAGCAGAGGTAGTGTCACAGTTTGCTAAACTGTAGGAGGAAGGTGGGAGGTGCTGGAGCTGTGTAAAGCAGGGTGTCCATGCCTGAAGCTCTTTCCAGCTACATATTCAGGATATTTGCCACCCTAGAAAAGGCGGGAGGAAAAATTAGGTCCATGCTTGTTACTCTTTTTCCAGTTCTGTAAGAGGGGACTTGGAAAAAGTAATTGAGGGACATGAGCAGAGGTTGTCTGAAGGGAAAGGGAGGGAAATACACACAGGAGAGAGCTGTGCTTGGGATACAGCAGGCTTGGAGGAGCAGGGCTGGCTGAGGCCCCCTGGGCAATGCTGCCTCTTTAGGTGTCTTCCTGCCCAAGGAGCAGGGATTTTTCTGTGTTGTCATGAACCTTTACAGCCCCAGACCAGGACAACTGGCCTTGAATTCAGATTTGTCACATTCAAGTGGAACCCAGGTATCTTTACTACTGACAAGAATCTTCTGATTTAGCAGCTCTAGGCTTTCATGGTATCCTGCATTTTAGATGGTGCCCTAAAAGAGCCAGGCAACTCTCTCCCTGATGCAGTTGCTCACCTGTGCCTGGGAGTTGGTGTTTCTCTTCCCAACCCACCTGCTGCACTTAATGCAGGCCCCCAAGGTGTGTCCCCACCTCTGTTTGTGTGCATGTTTTGTGGCTCTGTGTTGTAACACTGACTCTTCATTTGGACACCAGGGATGAAGGCCATCCTGTCTCAGAGGTGGAGAGGAGATGTGGCTCTCCAGGATGGAGCCATGGAGCACAGCTGGGAGAGCTCAGAGGGGGCCAACACGAAGCCCTGGGATGAAGGCACCTGCAGCAGGATGGCTTCAGGAGGGAAGGGTTTTCAGAGGCAGCCACCCAGACCTTCAAGGCCATGAGGTGTTTTGGAGAAACTCAGAAGGCTGTGGAATGTTATTACCCAGAATACTAGGGTTGGAGAGGTAACAGCCCCCTCTGTAAGTCAGGAGAGAACCTCCTCTGCAAAATCTCTTTCAATTCCAACTCATCCCATCTCCTCTGGTTGATCAGGTAGCAATTCTAGATCATAGTTTGATAATATCTAATTTTTCTAGTTTAAAATATCTTTGGATGTTTAGGATTAATTCAATATTTAAACCAAAGGATTATCTAGGCAGTGTTACCTTGGATCTCTAGCTCAATTCTTTGGCACCCACAGTTTCGGCGCCTGACCTGTCCCAGGTCAGGTAGGACCTAGGACATGTTGTCATAGGCTTTACACAGCTGATGTTTCTTGAGCTCCTGTCTCTAAGGTTGCTCCTGCAAAAGGCAGAAGCAACCAGATGGGAGAAATGCTTGGTCTTTCAAATGAATCTCTAGTCTCATGGGCCTGATGGCAGTGCTGCTGTTACCAGCATGATGGTTCATCTGTCTGAAGTAAGGGAGTCTGAGACACTTAGAATTTGAGGGTTTGTAATTAGCACTGTGAGTGCATGTGCTTTGTCACTCTAGGAAGGTTAAGATTTCTTGACGTGTTGAGAAGCTTCAGGCATCATTTTAGTCTTTAGTTTCATTTTCTCATGCTGAGGCATGCTCACCTTTGGATGTACTGGGTAGTCTTCCCTGTAGCCAGTCTGGCTTCTTCATGTTTTCCACCATGTAACCCTGTACCTCTCCCACTGTCCATGGTTGTACATACACAAACATAAACTGTATGGTACTGTGGCACCTTCTGTTGAAAGCAGGGAGTGCTTTTCATGGAGCAAGTATTTCTTTCTTTCATAAGCCTGTAGTGGGCTGCTGCCTCTGTGTCATCCATAGCAAAACTAGGAACGAGACACTTCCTGCAGACCTGTGAGAAACATTTGTCATGCCAATGAGCAGGCCCAAGTGGATCCTTCAGTGAAGCAGTTTATTTACACTCTGGCAAGAATGGGTGACCTAAACAAGCAGGCACACCCACAATAAGGTGAATAACTGTTTATATTCCCTGTTCCCGACGCAAAGTTCCCTCCCCTGTTTTCCCACTGGCTGGGTACTCCAGGGTTTCCAGCCTCTCCCACACTTGAAATTATCCTGTAAGTTTCCCACCCCTGTTCACACATTCCATTCTAGCAGGTTACTTTTTACCTTTTAAGGTAAAATTCTGACCTTTCTTGCCCCCTTGGCTGCCTTCCCAATCACCAAAATGATCTGTACCCCCTGGTGCCATCCTGCCCCAAGGAGCAAGACAGAGGTGGCTTTGTTGGGTCTGATCTTGGCCATCAATCCTGCTCCATGTTCGGATCCCCCAGATGGAGCCCAATTCAGTCCCTCAGCTTCTTGACCCTAACCACCCCAGGGTGTCCTTGGAATGCTCAGATCTCTCACTTCTCTTAAACAAATTATTATATTCCTAACGCTAGGGTGCATATATATATAAAAACCCCAATGCTACACTTCTAACACTGGGATGCAAAAGCTACATTACATTTAATTTCTAACAGACCTGAAGCAGTTGAGTTGTCTTCTGTTCTCATCTGTCAGAGGCAATCGTGTCACAACAAAGCAGCATCCCTCCTCTTCAAACCTCCATGGACTTCTCTGCAGAGGTGTCTGCTGGAAGCCTGCTGTAGATCTCCATAACTGCCACTTGGCCATCTTCCTATGGCAGAAGTTCCTTGCAGTCTGGCAGATTGCACTTCCTCCCCCCTGTTCCTTCAGCCCTGCTCCTTTCCACGATCCTTAGGCTGTTCCTTGTTTTTGAAAAGTTCATCTGAAGGCTTCATTAAACTGCTTCATGGTGCCTTTCAGATGCTCCTTATAGTTGTTTGCTTGTGAGACAGTGGCCATTCAAAGTGAGTTTGGAAACAGATGTCATGCAGAAACTGTCATCAGCTCTTCTTTTTTGTGCTTAGATAATCCCTTCCATCCCACAGTTTATCAGTCTGAATGGATAATAACATCTCCTCCTCCCAGCTGACAGCGTTCAGACAGAAGTGGTATTTGAAGTGCAGTTGTGACTAGCAGCTCATGTCTTGTCTCCTGACTTCTCTTCAAAAGTGAAGTCTGGTGTCACGAATCCCTGAGCACTCTCCTGATGTTGCTAATGTGTCACTGTCACTTCTGCAGCTCCCCTGCTTGTGTCTAAGGTTTGTTCAGGGCTGTAAAGGGACAGGGAGGAGAAAGCACTGAGATGGAGGCTGCTGTGGACTCATTGCATATTTTGTGACTTGATTAGAGAAGAATAATTAATAACTGAAGTGTCTTCCTGGGGAGATAGTGGCAGCTGAGCTGACCTGAATGTTTTTATAGGTACACCTGGCCTTTTTTGTGCTACAAAACTTAGGGAAGTGAACTAGAACCTCAAAGGTTGAGCTCTCCAGTTTTTCCATATTAATTGGACTGGTCTTGCTAATTATCCAGATGACAGGTCATATCACACAGACCTGTCTGGAATGCCGGGTGAGGTAACTTGTCCTTTCACAACTCTGGCAGCTGGTAGAGCCGAGGGTATTTCTGCTGTGAGGCTGTTGCACCTGCAAGCCTGCTGAGCTCCAGAGAACCCTGGGCCAGAGAACAGCAGGACTTCATGTAGTAACACACATTTGTTTTGTCTGTATCAATGGTGCTGTTGGGAATCTGGTCAGCCTCACAGTTCTAATAACTGGGACAAGCCTGCACAGCAGCTTCTGGGCTCTGTGAGGGGAGGAACTGGTCTTTCTGGCCCTGGAATTCCAAGCTGCCATGCAGAAAAATGCCTGCCTCTCCCTGCCAGGCTGTCTCTCTTCCTGCATTCATGCTGATTCAGCCACATATATATCACAGAATCATGTTTGCTCCTGGTTTTCCTCCATTGCCCCTAAAATTCTGACAGCTGGATATATTGGAAAGGGAATTTCCATGACTGAGAGGTGGAGGGGCAGTACAGCAAGCAGGAGCTGACTGCTGGGAAGGGAGCAGAGTAGCATGTGTGGAATGGATGTGGGTAACAAAAAAGGTCAGCACGTCTGCTGCTGTGCTGCAAACTTGCATTAGAGATGGGCTTGATTTTCAGATACCAAGTGTTAAGCTGGTCCTTTCACCATTTAACCTCCCCTTCGATGTGATGGAAAATTACTGCCCTCATAGTCTCTCTCTGTCCTGTTGTAATTCTAAATACTCTCAGAGAGATGCTTATCCATGCTGTTAATGTGTAGTAATGGGATTGCTATTTTAAAAATCAATACAAATATCACACAAAAAAAGAAAGGCTTATAGATTAGTCTGTCAAGAGCTGTTTTAATAGATCTGACATTTGAGACACTTTCCCCAAAAGTACTCTTTCAGTTTCAAATTACTTTTTAAATGTTGCTGGCTGCAGATTCCAGGCTAGCTAATACAAATTGTTAGAGTGAAAACCTTTCTCTGCAGTTTGAGAGAAGCTGGAAATCATAAATGTTTTCATTATTTGTTCAGTTGATCAAGAATGTGTCCTCTCACAAATTAGGGAGCGGCAGCTTCAAACACATGCTTTATTTTTGTGGTTTCAGCCTTCTGGTAGACTGGAGGAGCTGGGAAGTTGAAGATGATGTGCAAGTTTAGAACAGATCTTTCTAATACTGCCACTTGCCCTGTGAGAAGCTGAATGATGCAGGCTTGATTGAGACTCTCTTTTTGAGATGCCAGAATTTTCTAGCAGAGCAGATATGCATTTATAGTCTTAAGTATTTGAAGTTGTCTTAAATATTCTTTTAATATTTTGACAAGATTCTTAACCTTCTCATTGCTTTCCACAGCTCTGTGTGGAATGTCTCAATGGTCCTCATCTGTCAGTGTACTCACAGCTTTTCTTTTTATGTGATTTCTAAAGGTCTATTAAATATGATAATTGCAGTTGTTCATCAAATTCAGGGCCATGTCTCTGGGGTGTCTGTGTCCTGGTGAGAGGCTGAGACCAAAACACGTTAATGCCAATAGCCTGGAGAACGGCAAATCTTTGGAGAATTACTGCTGTTGTTACTCCCAGATTTAGCACTGCTCAGAGAAATACAAGTGTTCACACATGCCAGAGTTTGGTCCAGGGTCAAGTTCATCTGAATGTCTGCTGTAGTGTCCTCTTTGCAGGCAGGAAGGAATGAAGACCAGGACTCCCTTCCCCTTAGAGCCCACACTATCAGTATGAAGCAGGTGGATAGACAGAGGGAAGAAAGGGAAAAAGGTGGTAGGCATTCACAGCTGCAGCTGAGTGGTTCTTCCCTCCTTTGGAGTTGGTCCATTCTGAGACTGGACAGAAGGTTCTGCTTGTTTGGGATCACCTTTGTCCTGTAGCAGGTATCAAGAAGTGTTGCCAGGGACTGCTGGGCTTGTTGGTGCTGATCAGGATGCTCCAGTGAAAGCCTGGGTGGTTGCTGCACTTCAGTACAGCTAGCAGATTTTGTGATGCTCTCACCTTTGGAGGCCAACTGTGGAGCCATCCTGCTGGTTTATGTGCTCAGATTATTCTAATCTATGCAAAATATTAGGATGTTTTGTCCTTACTATTCAGCATTTTGTGGAGGTTTGCTCTAAAGCTGTGTTTGTCAGAAGATCTGTGTGGAAGGGCTACGTGATCCAGGCTTTCCCAAATAGGCTATAATACCCAATTATCTTTAGAGCACACAGCTCTTGGCATGAACCTGATAAAGACTCCACAACTGCTTGGAGGTCCTCAAGCTTTAATCAATATAGAGCTGGACGTTCAGACTTGGGGAAGTGGTGATGAGACCCTCAGAGCTGGGGTGCTTGGTGGTAACTGCAGTGAAAGAGCCAAAGAAGAGATTTGGCCTGAGGTGTCCACAGGGCAGTGAGGCTGAGAGACTTTGGGGTAATGTTCTTCCACTTCAGGTCCACCAAAGCCACTCACCTTCCCAGATACCAAGCTCCTTATGGTCTTGGGAAAACAGTGAAATGTATAAGTAAGTGGATCAAATTCATGGTTTACTCTGAATCACTTATCTTCCGTTACAGTGCTGCATGATGGACATCAAGTTTATAAACTAGCCCTGTAAATATTGCTTAGTGTTTTTAAGCACATAGGCTTGACAGCAGCAGCTGATTAATAATTAATTAAAATAATAGTCAATGAAAGAAATATACCTTTGCTAATCTTTAATTACTTGGAATCTTCTTCATACATTTTCTATGAGACTCTTTTCCTTGTAAGAATCTGAAAAAGTATATTTAGTGTTTGTTTGCTTTCAACGATGGTTTTCAGCGGATATGGACTCAAACAGTGTCTTAATCAGCCTGACCTCAGCCTCCAGGGGACTTTTTTCCATTGACTCTCTCTCTTCCTCCTCACCTCTCTCCCTGTGTGCTGAAATTCTTGTCAGAGCTGCTACCTCTGTCTCTTAACTTTGCCCCTAGTCCTTCTTATTTTAAGACTCTTGTTAGCTCCAAACTTTTCTGAACGTTCCCATCTAGGTGGGCAATTCTTCATTTTGACCTTCCAATTGTCTTGGAAGCAGTTTTCTCCCATCCTCCTACTTTTCTCAAACTGGCTTTCCAGCAGCAGCTGTGCTGAGAACAAAACAGCAAGTAAAGCAAAGCATTTTAGAGGGCTGGAGGAGTCAGGTCGTCTGTGTGAAGACGATCACTCCAACTGGGTTATTCCCACTGCAAGCCTGGAGTTTGGCTACTACTTTTTCTGTGGACTTGGTGAAGGTTCTTGTATTCTGTTGGTCTTCTCTGCATTCCCTGCCCCCTACTTTTCCATTATTTCCTATTTCAGCAAGTTTGTTGAATCCAGCTTGGGAAGGATGCTTGTTGGGCTCCTCCAGGCAGTGGATGGATCGAGGAGAAATGAATAAGAAGGATCAGTGTCTCTGACAGTCCCATTCAATCTTTTATGACCTCTGCACGTTGCACCCTTGCAGTTTCCAACAGGCACTGCTGGCTGGTAAGTGGGTTTAGCCTGTGCCCACATCTGTGTTGGAGCAATAGTCCAGTTCCTGCTGCCAGAACTGTTTTCACAAAGCTGGAGCACCATAAATTTATCACTTTGCATGACCTGCATTTCCAACCCCTGCTTGAACAAGTCTCCTGGCACTCTTCCCATATCACCTCCAGTGATTGCTGTCCCTTCCTGGGCTTGTACCAGCAAGAGTAGGGCCAGCAGCTCCAGCAAAGGGATCCTTGGATCCTTCCTCTTTATGGAGCAGTTCTGAGGGCATCTCTGGAGTGCTGTGTCCAGCTTGAGGCTCATCAGTGCAAAGAAGACCTGGATGTACTGGAATGAGTCAAAGCAGAAGCCACCAGGGCAGTTGGAGCTGGAGCATGAGGAGAGGTTGAGATGAGAAGGTGCTGGGAGATCTTGAGGAATCTTAAACTGCCTAACATGGGAGAGGGTAGAGAAACCAGACCCAGCCTGCTCCGAGATGTGCGGGAATAGGGCACGATGCCACGACACAATTTGGAACACAGGAAATTGCAAGGAAGTAGTTGAAAAAAATTTCAGCCTGAGCGTGGTCACACACTCAGAAAGGGGTCTTGAGAGGTCGTGGGGTTTCTGTTCTTGGAGAGAGGTTGCTTGGAGCCATGTGGAGTTCAGTTTTCATTTACCTGGACCTGTTTTTTGGGGGATTAAACCAGAGACCTCTAAAGGTACCTTCCCACTTAAAGCCCCTGATTCTGTGATTTCCATGGATTAGAGGCATTTTACCAAGGGTATTGTTTGGTTATTTGATTAAGTCTACCTGTTAGGGGGGGAATAATCAAATGCCTTCCACTGACACACACTGTTATCTGCATAGTGCTGTGAAACTTGAATAGATGTACAAGGTTTGCAAGTCACATCCAGTTTCCAGACAAGGGAGTCTGAAATAATCCCAAGAGTATGTTCATTATGACTGAATATGATTAGTTGAATTTGACAGTGTATTTTAGGAATTTGTTTCTATAAAAACAAGTGTACTTCTTCACTGGAGCAGTTTCTTTGGATCAAATTAAAAACTGTGAAAGCTTTTTCTTTATTGTTACTGCTTGTCCTCGTGCCATACACCTTGGATTTGTTTATGATCTCAGTTTGTGCAAATTAGGCCTGTGAATATTGTACATAAAACCCCCTCAAGACAGAAAGCTATATTGTCTAGCATGTCTGGATTATGAGCTTTACAAGAGTGGTACTAGTTATTACTAAGGAGAATTTTCTGAATCTCACACCAATGTTCTAAGGATCTTAAATGAATGGATTGATATTTTTCTCAAACGTCCTAAGTATGTTCAAGCTATGACTGAAGTATGTGTGCCTCCTTCTAAATAAGGTGGTCTTGATTGAGTTTAGTTTTGATTCAAATGTGAAGAGAATTTAATTTCAATTTCTTGACTTTTTAGTTTTCCAAGCTTTCATTGCTGAGTCCGTATCTTCAAGAGCTCCAGAGTTAAATGCAGTGGACTTCCCTGTGATAGTCAACAACTGGATTATTCTGGATTAATGCACATTGTTATTTCAATCCCAGTTGAATCTAAATAAATCCAAATAGCTGTAGCAAAGCAAAGCTTGTGAGCCTACTGCACTGAGAGTGGTGGGAGTGAGTCCTCAACTGACTAGTGTGTTTGATGTAAGGGACTTGGTTGGGGGTTTTTTTAGCTGATCTAAAGTGTCCTGAGCTTTTCCTCTTCTCTTGTTTCACTTTTGGAGCTTGATGAACACTTTCTCAGAACATTTCCATCAAACTGAGTGCATAAAAGCCTGAGGTGCACAACTGCTACTCACGCTGAGCATTGGTAAGCTGAAAATGATACAATTATTTTTGGTGGATTTCTTTTATTTTTAAGGCTTTTACAGAAAGAATCTGACAGTGTTCTGTTCAGACCTATTAATATTTCACACCAGAATCACTTTTCAAGCTTTCTGGGCTAACATGCCTATTGGAATGATTTCACCCATTGTACTCCAAATGCAGTGCACTCTCACACTTGAAGTAAACACAAGTGTCTGCATTTAGGAATCTAAATTGTTAAAAAGGGTTTTAAAAGCTTGTGAAACAGCAGGATAGGTAATAAGAGAGAGCAGAACCTCAGCTTGCAGGGTCTCATAATGCCAGGTCTCTCTTTGCAAGGGCAGGCTTATGCTTGTGTAGGAGATTGTCCTCTTTAAGTGAGACAAGCTGGACACTGACTAATAAGAGCTGCATCTCACAGATTTGGACTCTGTCAATAAACCCTTTCTGAATTGTTCTAATGTCTGTAATTGCCAAAATATCACCATTTTGCACAGGTTATGTCCTCTACAGTGTGACATTTAGTCTGTCATTGTAGACTTGATAGAATATTCTGTTACCTACCTTGGAAAGAAAAAGGACTGAAATTAACTAAATTGCTGTCAGTAATTAATATTAAATCCTTGTGACTTGAGCAGCCAGCCAGACACGTGCCATTCTACAGGGCTTTCCATTCAGGATAAGTAAGAGTCACTGGAGCTGCCTGTCTTTTACCCAACTTTATCTTCAGTGGTGCACCTGCCTTCCTGAATACGGGAAGAAAGGAGTAACCAGAAGGTGTTGCTGCTTCATTGAGCTGTGTCTCTGGAGCAGTTTTCTCCACAGAGGTTATCTTCAGGCTTTTCCAAGATGCTTAAACCCCAAAGAAGCTCTGCTATCTGGGGTTTTGTTGCCAAAGTTGTACGGGAACGGGACTTAGCACACCTACACTGCAGGGAGGATTCTGGTATAGGTTGAATATTTTGAGGAATACCTTCTGCAGATTCTCCTCTTACTGGTCGTTAATATAATCTAGAATTAAACCAACAAATTACCTGTGTTATCTGAAAAGGAAGGACTTATTGTAGTGGCTGGTAGGTGCATCCCAGTGGTCCACACACAGAAATAGGAGTCAGATCTGTCTTTGCTAAAACAGTGAGAGGGACAGTCTGCCCTGGTCCTTTTGCTTGATTTGAAGAGTTTCCTCTGCTTTATCTCAAGGCTTCTGTGGTATGCCTGTGTGCTGAAGAACTGACCCTCCAGCTACCTAACAGCTCCAGATGGCCTTAGCCAGAGCTGGGAAACAGTAAAAGACACAAGCAAAGAACTTCTCAGCTTTGCTGAGACATTTATGGAGCCAGGTGAGGTAGACAGACAAAGGACATGGGGGTGAAATGGCAGATAATTACCTTTATTTCTCCCCAGCTTTGTTGTGCTTATGCTAATGACATTCAAGGTGCTTTTGAGGATGAGAAGTGCCAAAGTATTATCTTAGAGTTCACATTTCATCATTTTCATTGCTTTTTCCCCATCCTCTTCTAATGCTGTTGAGAAATACAGTATCTGAGCTGAAAGCACCATGAAACAGTTTTGTTCTCCCCAGTGGTTATGAATAAAAAGTAAGGAATTGAGAGCAAGTTTTTTGTTGAGTGAAAGTATCGGTTGCTAAAAAATCCCCTGTTGTACTCACCAGTGTCTAAACAACCTTGTAGTAAATTAGATTAATAGGTGTTGATTTTAGAACTGTTTTGTTATCTTTTCTTACATTAAAATCTAATTATTTATTCCCACAAACATTTCCTTGTGCTTCTGGCTTTTTAATAGTGCTGTTGATGGCATAAATTTAGCTGCAGTGTCATTACCAATGTCTGCAGCCCATTGGCAGCAGGTGGGACAGGAGCATCACTGTTCCCCTACAAATAACCTGCAGCTGTGACTTCCTGTACCCTGCAGCAGTTGTGCATTATGAATTGGTGAGTAATCCTTGCTCCTGGGCTCGCTCTCTTCCTCTGTGCCCTCCCTTAAAAGGAAAGCATGACACAGATTAAAAAAGGTGGGGCTTTGCAAGCTGGAGTATATCAAAACCTTGCTCTCTGAGTAATGATATCAGTAGGATTGCTGGAGCATGTTCTGGAGTCTTTGGTAAGTGCTCCACACAGGTACCTGATTTGGCAGTGTCTTTACATAAAGTATATGCTTTGAATTTGCTGAAATGGGGGTGGCTTGTGCATCAGAACTTTGGCAACATCTTTCTCTTTCTGGAAGCTTTCATGTAAAGCCAGTTAGATTCATCTGGTTAGATTTAGCTGAAACCTTTCTGAGAAGCTAGTCTTGCTTTTTCAGTTGCAGACAAGTTTTTTTAAAGCCTGTTTATTAAAGTCTCTTTAGAACTAGTTTGTTGTTGTTGTTGTTGTTTTTGTTTGTTTGTTTGTTGTTTTTTTTTGTTAGCCACTTCCAGGCTGAAGTTTTCCTTGGAATATGCTCCTTCAAGTGCTGTGGAAATCATAGTAATAATTTTATATTTCCAAGATTATTCTGGTGTTTATCTAATCATTATTACTCTCAAAATGTTTCAGCTTAAGAAGGTTATGCTTTTTGCTAGTCTGTGCTTTAAAAATGTCTTTCTATATATTTGGTGGCTTGGAGATGTGATGGGAAGTGAACTGCGTTTGCCTGGAAGGGTGGCTGCAGCTGTGCCACGGCTTCTAAAGGCTGAACCATTGCTGTGCTGCTTGGAACACTTGTGGGTTTCATAAGCTTCTCACACAAATACCCAGTGAACACTGTGCTGTCAATGCACCCCTTTGAAACTGAAATTCAGAAACAAGTCCAAGGTTTTCAGGGTTCATTGGCACTCTTGATAACTTTTTTTCAGCTTGCAGCATGTTCATTCTTATCAATTATTTACAAATGCAGTGAGACAAACTTGAAATACTGTAGTGTTTTGAATGAATAATTTAATGCTCTTGTTTCCTTTTCTCTCTGTACATTTCTGTCCGTAGTCAGTTTTATGGTGTTAACTTACTATACAAATCAACAAGTAAAGTAAAACTCGGCCAGTAACCATGTTGCATAGATCCGGACCAAAATCTCTTTCTCTCCTTGGAACTTTCATCTTGACTTACAGCTTTAAAAACATCTTTACACCAAGCATCACTCATATGAAAGGAATTGGGTTGTTAAGAAATAAGTCTTCCAGTGCACAGTTGTTGTTCTTACTCGGTGTAACTGGTGTGGTGGGGGGTGTGGGTGTGTTTGCTTTGTTTTAATCAACACGATGTTTTTAGGGACAAGGCTCTCTCAGCCATCATTGTGTGGGTTGTTAGCAGAGCCAGCAGGGCAGGGTGGTTGTGTTGTGGCTGTAGCCCTGGCATTCCTCTGGCATTCCTCCATGTCTCTGTACAAGAAGAGCTGCCAGAGCTTTTTGATAGTTGCTTCTCTGCACCTAGCTCATGCCTGGAAACCATTCTTGCACTAGGGAAGGTGTGCAAAGCTCACGTGCTGCACGAGGAGGAAAGGAGCACTCCTAAAATGTTTAGGCTGCTGAGTGAAACCTGCCATAACCAACACTGAGGTCAATTCTCTTGGAGTTTGTCCTGCTTGGAAATAGTGTGAGACTTACCAGCTTCACTGGTAGTCTTCTTGTTCACCAGGCCCTTCTTGATCTGTTCTGGAGTTAGGGTCATGTCACCTGCAGGACCGTGGACTTGGTTGGTGTTTAGAGGGTTTGTGCAAAGCCAGGGAGACCTAAGGATGGACAAGGGGTGGTGCATACTTAGGGAAGGTGAAGCCAGGCTGTACTTGACCAGATTGTATAGCCAGACTGTAAAGCCAGGACTGCTGTGTTTGGTCTTGCATCTGTCAGTGAAGGAGCCATGCTAGCCAGGTCCCTGAATGGTTCCCAGGTCTCGCTTCATGGGTGTCCAGCATGAGGCTCCAGTGACCCTGAAGTGGCAGCTGAAATGTTCTTGGGAAAGTGATGAGCAGGAATGGTAGTTTGGCTGTTCTTGGCAAACTTGTACTGCTTCACACACCTTTGATAGGGCTCTGGGCCACAGCAACCTGGTGGTTCTTTACCAACCCTCTCCACTGAGCCAGCAGAGACAGGAGGTCACTAGTGCAGGCACGTGACACTCTCTGGGCTCACAAGCACACACACATTTGCAGACCCTCTGAGCACCTGAACAGCCCTGCTGTCTGCCCAGCAGCTCTACCCAGGTGGTTATGAAATAACTTATTAATAGGGACTGCAGTGATCACAAGCAGGGCTCAGCAAGACAAGTGCTTGGCTGGCCCTGTTTCACGTGCAAAGGGCCCCATTTATACCCTTTTCTGCCCTTCCTCCTTTGTTCTTTTCCCTCCTCAGCTGGCAGGATCCACAGGCCCCTCTCCAACATCCAGAATGTCGGGTTTTCATCTAGTCAGCTGCAAAGCCCCAATTCCCGTGCAGTTTCTTGAGACACCATCAACTGGTGCAACAGACAAGGGGGTGTTTTTCTTGTCTTAGTTTCCATTACATTTGCTGCAAGTTTGAACCTCTGTATATTTTGAGTATGGCTTTCTCTCTTTCCCCCTGTATCCCATTAGACAAGCTCTGTGGGATTCAGGAAACATTCCCTCATTCCACATACCTTCATGAGTTAGTGTAATGGACCATGTTTGAGTCTCATGACTCCCTTATTGTCTGTCATTGTTTTCTTCTCTGTATGTTCTAGTTTATGGCTTTTCCACTTCATTCTTAGCCTTTTCTTTTTTTGCATGGAAAAGGCACTTGAGCAAATACCTTTAAAGGAACAGATGCTCTTCTCAGCATCTTCCTTGCAGTTCTTGGACAAATAAAGCCATCCTTCTTTTGTGGAGATCTGAAGCAGGGTGTGACCAGACCAGTGGTCTCTCTGGAGGTCACTTTGTTCTACTGTTCTGTTATGATCTGTTGTACTAAGTTTGCCACAAAGTCTTTTCCTGAATCTGGCCCAAAGCTTGCCAGACTTCTGTCCTTGCTTCTGATACATCATAGGATATTTGTTAGTAAATTCAATAGAAATATAGCCTAATAAAAGTTTACTAAAATAGTGAATATACTAAGGGTTGCTTTTAAAACAAGGTGATTTGTGAAACTATCAGTCAACTATGCCCAGCATCCTGTAGGTTGTGATAACATCAAGTCTTCTAAGAACCTGTGGGGCCTACAGACAAGTTATGTGGATTCTGACCCACCTGGGCAACCTACCAGCGGGAGACTGGAGACAGGACCAGAATGAGAGACCAGGACAAAGACAACAAAGGACTAGAATCAACAAAGACCCCCACAGGAGACCCTCGAGCAGGCATAATTACAAAGATAGCCAATTCCAGGAAATAAAATGACTATGTAAAAGAATTCTGGGAACTCATTGACATGGAACTGAATATGCCTGGTTTTGGTGTATATTATTCGGGTTGTTTCACTGACTCGTTGGAGCACTCATGGTGGAGGATCCCCAGTGCTGCCCAGCGCTGCAATAAGGAATGCCTGCTCAATAACAGCTTGTTTGTTGTGATTGGGTCTTGATCTGGGAATCCTCACCCAGCTGCACCAGCCTCCCGCTGCCGTGAGGAGTGTTAGGAAGCAGGGGGGTTTGGAAGCTCTGAAATTTTTGTTTCACTCCAAAGAGAGGAATCTGTGGAAGGTGGTGATAAGCTGTGCTCTTGGCCAGTCTTGAGGGACAGCATTGCTGGTCCCCTGTAATAACCCTTGGTTCTTCCAGGCTTTTGCTAACATTGGCTTTCTGTAGGTGCTGGTTCCATGAGGTCAGGTCAAATCCTGTGTTGGAACTGCATGCAGGTGCCTTTCTAAGCATCTTGCTTTCACACATCACTCAATCAGTGCAGAATAAATGGGACTTGACTTCAAAATTTGGGGCAACTGCACGGTGCCAATAACTCAGGTTGCAATATGATGAAATGCACTTTCCAGCCTTTTGCCTTTTGTTGTGTTCAGATCTTTCCTGTTTTGTGCAAAAGGTGAGAAGGAGGCCAAGGAATTTTTCTGTGTCCTTCCATCACCTAATGGTGATCAAGAGAGCAACTGAGATCCCAGGCATGCCCATGAATTTGGGGAAGTCACTGTGAACTTCTACCATGATCAGTAAACAGCTCTGAGTGAGTCAGTCATGCTCCCCCTCAACGTGAAGTGTTTTTAAAAATATTTTTAATAAGCAAGGTATAAATATATGGCATTTTCTCTGCAAACTCATGTTTTCTTTCTGCTTTGGGGGCTGCCCAGGTCCCATTCCATCACTCTATCTATGACTACTGCTTCCTGCTGCCAGTACCATCCCTATTTTCTCTCAAATACCCCAAATATATTGTTGTTCTTGGACTTCAGAAATTATGTGTTCTTACCCAGGAATGCTTCATCAGGGCTGGAGAATGTGTGTTCCTGTGTCTGGGAGGGATGCTTTTCACCATAGAGTGTCACCTGAGAGGCAAGCTCAGGGCACACGGTTGAGAGAAAAAGGCAGGAGGGGAAGTAGTGGAAGTGGAATTGGAGCTCACAGTTGTGAGAAGCGTTTGTCACGCTAATGAACAGGCCGACACAGATCCTTCAGAGAAGCACAGTTTATTTACACTCTGGCAAGAGTGGGTGACCTAAGCAAGTAGGCACACCCACAGTAAGGTGAATAACTGTTTATATTCCCTATTCCCGACGCAAAGTTCCCTCCTCTGTTTCCCCACTGGCTGGGCACTCCAGGGTTTCCAGCCTCTCCGAAGCTTCAAATTATCCTGTAAGTTTCCTGCCCCTGTTTACACATTCCATTCTAGCAGGTTACTTTTTACCTTTTAAGGCAAAATTTTGACCTTTTCTTGCCCCTTTGGCTGTCTTCCCAATTAACAAATCTACTGGTGTCATCCTGCCCCAAGGAGCAAGATAGAAGTGGCTTTGTTGGGTCTTATCCTGGGCCATAAATCCTTCTTCCCCAGATGGAGCCCAATTCACTCCCTCAGTTTCTTGGGCCATAAACCACTCCCGGTGTCCTTGAAATGTGCAGATATCTCACTTATCTCAAACAAACTATATATTCCTAACACTAGGATGGATATATATATATATGAACCAAACCTGACACTATGTTTCTAATGCTAGAATGCAAAAACAACACTACATTTCATTTCTAACACCATGATAACTGGCTAATTCCCCTTCAGGAAAATATATTTTTCAATATGGTTTTGCAAAGTAGTGTAAAGGGAATTGAACTTTTGGCTGGTGGCATAAATAACATTTTGTTCTGTGCTTTGGTGCAACTGAAGTGATGCTCCTTCCTAGACAGTGAGGTCAATACAGGGATCTGCTCTAGAGGGCACTGAAGTGATTTGCTTCCAAGGGTGACTTGTTACCTTTTGGACCCAGCAAACTTTAAATCCCTTGGCAGATGCAGGCTGTCCTTGGTAGAGACCTGAGGGATTGGTGTTCAGGTGCTGTATCTGTCCTAAGCTTCTGGAGTACTGCCAGACCAACTCCTTGTCTCCAGGTTTTTTTTCTCTGTGATTGAAATGTTTCTTTTTAATATCCCATGTAATTTGTAAATCCATGGGATTAGGGATTGCTCTTTGTGTGCAAACACTGAATAGCACATCTTCCTCAGCACACCCATCAGAGAAGGGAAGGGAAAGAGTTAAGACGTGGCCATGAATTGCACAGGGTGGCTGTAAGGTATGTTCCTTTCTCAAGCCTTGTTGACTTGGAGTTCTTTTTGGAATGGAGAAAGAAAGAGGAAGATCTCTTTGTGGTATGAAATAAAGAGAAAACATTATTTTCTGAATGTTAGTTTCCCATTTTATGAATCCATACACCTCCTAATCCTTTATGCTGGATTGGAATAACCTCTCCCTTGAGTTCCAGGGGCACTGGGCGGCCTTGCTGGCTTTATCTGGACTGTTGGTCCTTCACCTCCCCCTCCGCTGTGTTCTTCCAGGTCTCTATGGGCACCATGCGGCACCGAAGAAATGGGAATTTTGAGAATTCCAGGCTCCTCTATTCCAGCATGTCTCGCAGCATCGACGTGTCCTGCAGCGATGGCGTGAGTACCTGGTACACCCTGGATAAGCTCAGGAGTGGGGCTCGGGGGTTGTGCATCGGGTCATGACAGGAGGAGGATTGATTGATTGATTGATTGATTTCCCTGCCAGTGCCCCTCCAACCAGCAGCAGTGCCTTGTTGACCTGGTGGATGTCTTATAGATGGATTCCATTCCTTTTGATTCCTGTGCCTCTGGATCGTTCATTCTCAGTCACTTCTGCTTTTAAATCCTTTTTCACATTTCAGTCAGAAACAAATCCTCAGTTTCTAGAAATGTGGGAAATGTTTGTCGTGCCAATGAGCAGGCCCACACAGATCCTTCAGCCAAGCACAGTTTATTTACATTCTTGCAAGAATGGGTGACCTAAACAAGTAGTTACCCCCACAATAAGGTGAATAACTGTTTATATTCCCTATTCCCAACGCAAAGTTCCCTCCCCTGTTTCCCCACTGGCTGGGCACTCCAGGGTTTCCAGCCTCTCCAACACTTCAAATTATCCTGTAAGTTTCCCGCCCCTGTTGACACTTTCCATTCTAGCAGGTTACTTTTTACCTTTTAAGGCAAAATTCTGACCTTTCTTGCCCCCTTGGCTGCCTTCCCAATCACCAAAATGATCTGCACCTGCTGGTGTCATCCTGCCCCAAGGAGCAAGATAGAGGTGGCTTTGTTGGGTCTGATCTTGGGCCATAAATCCTGCTCCATGTTCGGATCCCCCAGATGGAGCCCAGTTAAGTGCCTCAGTTTCTTAGACCATAACCACCCCAGGTGTCCTTGGAATGTGCAGATATCTCACTTCTCTCAAACTATATATTACAAACACTAGGATATATATATGAACCAAAGCCGACAGTGTTTCTAACACTAGAATGCAAAATCAACACTACATTTCATTTCTAACAGAAAGAAGCACCCCAGCCTCCTCCTCAAAGGCAGACAACATGTAATTATGTTAAACATTCCTTGAAAGCCTCAATCGTTTGCTGATCACAACGACTGTCTGGCAGATTTCTTGCTTCTGATGGGCTTGCAAGACGCCTAATGACTTGAGGAAGTTCGTCCCCCTCCCTTTTATTTTTTGGTCTCGCATCATTGTGGCTTTTACTGGCTAATTATGTTCACTTCCATTGTCTTTGTTTTGCATATTACAGTCCTTTTCAAAGAATGCTTTTCCACTTGGAATAACTTCCTCTTACTGCTGTTTTAGCTACAAGTGTTCTGTCCAAATGGGTAACTTAGTGGCTGAATGTCTTCCCTGTTCCTCCCAAGGGATTGCAAATCCACCCTGTGCTTAAAAACAAAACCCCCAAACCTTTATCAGCAAGTGGGAGTTAGTTTCCTAGCTTGAAGAGACAGATCAAGAGAGAATTTGCATCTTCCAGGTTTGAAAGCTTCCCCTGCACTTGCGGAGTTCCAAGGTTAATGTGAGAGTTAATGGTTAAACAAACTGTAGCTCACATAAAGCAAGACTCCAGTTGTTCAGGACTCCTGCTGGGCTCTTGTGTTGAATTAAAATATCCCCTGCCCAAGAGGGCTTTAATGTCTTTTGGGTTTGTTTTGTTTTTTTCTTTGGGAAGACAGTGTTCGCCATAGTCTTTTAAGCAGTATTTAGACCAGAATTAACCACTCTTTTACAAATATTGTCAGTGCTGCAAGTTATTTGGAAGCAAAGCAGTGCATGCACATATAATGCTGCATAGGTTACAGGCAGCCTATTGAGCCACTGAAGCCAGGTAAGGTGTTTTCTCTGTGTCTTGTGGATGATAAACTGAAATGAAAACAGGCTGTCCAGCAACACTTAAGATAGCAAACCTGCTCTGCTGTTCACGATGATGTTTTTAAGGGGAAACCACACCTTTTGGTATATGTTGTTCTGTAAAAATACTGACATCACATGTTTTTTGGAATGCCTATTTGTGATTTTTAGTGGTCTTTTGTGTTCTGTTGACTCTCACCAGTGCCTTCTAGTTGCTTCCTACCATCTTCTTTGAGAGAGGAGACACGTATTAGCAGCATTTTTACTTTGTGTTCAAACTGTCTGTGCTGTTTCTGCAGTTTCTCCTGTTTTCTGAAGTATTTGAAGTATTTTTTTTTTTCCTTTTCAAGGACTTGGTCAACTTCATCCAAGAAAACTTCAAGAAGAGAGAGTGTGTCTTTTTTACAAAAGACACCAAGTCAACGTAAGCAAACGTTTTTCTCGTTTTACAGGGGGGCTGGGAGCTGAGGGTGTTTCTCCCTTGTGGCAGGGAGCAAATTTTTTTTATTTTTGTGAAGGGCCTGAATCGAGCAGTGCAGCCTCACCTTGGTCCCACTTGTGCAGCTCTCAGTGTTGTCACTGGGTTTTCTGCAGTCACAGTCAAATAAGCTGCAAGCCTGATGGTCAGGTACCCTGGAGTGCTTCCCCCAGCTCTGGACCAGTGATCTCCAAACTATTTTGACTGCACACCCAATCAGTAAAACAATTTGAGCGTACCCCCAAATATCTGTTTATTTACCAAGCCTGTACATCTACTACTGTACTAATATTATGTACATTATAAGACATTTTTAAAATCACTTGATTATGAGAGATAGATGAAATAAGTATTTTTAATTTTCTTAAAGTTTAGTGCACTCCCCACTTCGAAGACCACTCTAGACTGTCAGGAGTTCATGTAAAAACTGGAAATACATCAGTTTGAGCTCCTCCACAACTAACTTGGTGCAAAACTAGGGGCCTGACCTTCATGCTAACTTTGTCAGGATGCCTTCCAGTAGCTCTGTTGAAGGGCTGTAATATCAGATTCCCCATCTGAGGCATAATTGTGGCAGTATGTAGGTGCTTTCAGGGGTGCAGTACCAGCACTGGTATTGGTGTATAACAATATATGTATGTAACAGAGCTTTGCATAATCTCAATTTTCCTTTTAAACCCAAATCACAAGCCACAGGCCTTTACAGCAGAGATGCAGCCATCAGGCTGGTGTTTTCTTAAGAAGGATATTACACTTGCTCTGTATTTAGGCACAAAGCTCTTATGCAATCGAAGTTTGAGGACCATAACGTTGCTTTTGGGTTTTTTGAGTTTTCTTTGTAGTCTTGGGAGAAAGGTGATCAAAGTCATGTAGCTGCAGAAGTTCTAATACGGAACTCTGAGGGCTCTCAGTAACTCCATTCTCCTCTGAAGCTGGGGGCAGAATTGCCTTGGAGAGAGAGAGGGAGGGAAATTAGTCTTGTTTTAGAAAGCCTTACCTAGGGTCCTCTTCTGCCATCTAAAATGGGGTGTCTGGCAAAGGACCAGCAAAGATGGGGAGCTGGTTCTTAGCAGCTTCTCTTCCTCCAAGCCCACTGGGAGAGGAATGCAAGTCATACTTGACAACTTGCTGGCTTTTTTTGTCTTACCTGTTTTTAACATAAGCTGGTTTTATTTGAGAGCTGCAGCAGAGCAGGAGGACCCATGTCAGTTCTCTCTCCTTCAGAGGGGAGGGCTGTGACAAGCCCTCTTGTCACAAGCCCTCTTGAAGCTGCAGTCTTCACAGGAGGACATGACCCCATCTCACATCTGCAGTCTGCAAACTCAAAGCTAACTACAGAGGTCACTGTAAGCGCACTAATTAGTGTCCTCATCTTTTGGGCCGATGCATTTCTCCGTCCCCCGTATAGGCTAAATCACACGGTGCTTTCAATAGCATCGTTCCTCTGGCTCCCTAGCTACTTTTTTCTGTGCTGCCAGCAAAATTAATACCGTGCAAATGTTTCCCTGATGCCTCTTGTTAGTGCAGAGGCCGCACTTGTTCCCTCCCGCTGCTGCTGGCAGCGCTACTGATAGGCAGGCAGTCCTGTCTGTGCGAAGCCAGGACCTTCTCCCTGCCCTCTGAGGAAGCAGGGATTTAGGCTGTGCAGAAGGTTCCATGGTCTGTTCTGCAGCGTTTCCTAGGAAAAGAGTTCTGCCTTTCCCAACTGGTCCTGCACAACCCAGAGTGCAGATTTTTTTTTCCCCCCTCTTTGATGCACTTGGAGTGTTGGGGAGGACAGTGGTCGTGACTGCACACCATGCTGTGCAGCAGGCAGGGGTGGTGGGAAGAGTGCTAGGAGCACAGAACTGGCTGCAAAACCTTCTGAGAAACCAGAAAGGGAAGAAGCCATTTGTGCACACCAGGTTAGCAGTGGATGGAGTCACTTCTGGGGGTGTCTGGTGCTGAGTTCTGGTTCCTTATTTCTGTGCACCGTTGTAGGGTTTCAAGTTAAGCTGCTGGTGAAGTACCTTGGTGTGTGATAATGAAAGGGGTCAGGCAGGTGAGGCCCATCCAGCTCATCTCGGCACAGGCTGGTTCCTGAGATGGACTTCAGTCCATTGCCCGGTGCCAGAGAGAAACAGATGACAGGAGAAGGAAGCATGATCAAGTGCTGGTCTCAGCTGAGGTGGTTCCTCTTAGCTGTTGATGTGTCAGGTACCGAATGCAGGTCGAGTCTCATGCACAGCTGGTTCTGTAGCTCCACCTGCTGCTTGGCTTGTGGAGCTGTGCTGGTCCCACCCTGCTCCCGGGCTTGGCGCTGGATGTGACCCCAGGGGCAGGCACCGTGTTCTGCTGGCTCTGGGAGGCTTCCAGAATAACGCTGGTTGGACGTGTCCTGAGTGGGCAGGAGTTTTGAAGGCCATGTCAGCTGTGGAAGAATTTCCCTCTCTTGTTAATAATAACACAGGTTACTTTTCAGTGCTCAGTATGGTCACTGAGGGGCTTCATGTCTATTCATTCTTCTTTCAGGGGTAATTTATGTAAATGTGGATACCCTGAAAATCAGCACATAGAGGGCACTCAGATTAATACGAGTGAAAAATGGAACTACAAGAAGCACACAAAGGAACTTCCTACTGATGCCTTTGGGGACATTCAGTTTGAAAACATGGGAAAAAGAGGAAAGGTAAGTGGTTGTTGAGGGTACACATCAGATCCCTGTTGTGTGCTCTGTATCTAGAGTCCTGAACCCAGTGCCAGTGGAAGCCCCTGAGAAGCAGGGGAGGGGGAGCTAAATTTGATTTTTTTCTGATGGGAATGGAAGGAGTTAAGACAAGCTGTTTTCTCAAGCCCTGAAAGCAGGTAACAAAGAAGAATATCTTGTGTTTCATAGGCTGATGGTGGGAGTGCAAAGGGTTATCTGTTTCCAGGCATGGCAGAAGAATGGGTGAATGAGCATGATGCTCAAGTATTATTTTTCTTTTTTCATGCAGCTGGTTTTACTGTAATTGGTCTAACAAAATTCTGAAGGTCTTGGGCCAGGAGGAGATAATTTTGAAGTAGCTCTGTGATGTCTCTCACTGGGACTCTGTACCCTGACTGTGTCAACGGGCAGTTAGAGAGGCCATTTGGTGGTCCCAGTCTACACAGAAATGTCGTGGTGTTGAGGAGCAGCTTAGTTCCCTTTTACCCATCTGTAGTGGTGAACCCAACGTGATAAGCTTAATTGCCTGAATGATTAAGCTCCTGATGAAGATGCTTTGCTCCTGACTGTCTGACTTTGACACCAAGAGAAGGACCAACTTCTGCTTTAGAAAGAAAATGGTGTGAGAGTGCACACCAGTGCAACTCGTGGGCCTGGAGGATGTGCCTTGCTTTTGAAGGTGCAGCAGGATCCGTGAGGTGATAACCACAAGGATTTCATGTTTGTAGGGGTGTAAGACCTTTCTCAGGAGGATCTGTACTCTTGGGTGCAGAAGCTGCACATACCTACTTGCTATATTCCATAACATCATCCCTCATGCATTGTAGTGGCTTTAACCTTGCAGGGCACATCATCCAACACCTGCCTACAGAGCTTGCTGGTCTGTATTCCCTTCCTCCCTTGCTGTTCCATGTGCAGAACATGGCAGTGTGGATGTAGAGTGGTCCTTTCCACACAGTTGTATCTTAGGCCTTGGGCTGGATGCTCTGAGG
Source organism: Apus apus (assembly GCF_020740795.1). Taxonomy (NCBI): domain Eukaryota; kingdom Metazoa; phylum Chordata; class Aves; order Apodiformes; family Apodidae; genus Apus; species Apus apus. Next base: position 39,170,540 of record NC_067287.1, on the reverse strand, counting down.
GATGTTGTGAGATGCTGAAAAGGGGGGAGTGTGTCCCACACCCACATGGAGTAATTTTATTTGGAAGGGCTCTCTGGGGTTTTCTCACCAAAACTGCTTGCTCAAAGCATACCCACACTGATCAGGATGCTCAGGCCCATAACCAAAGAATACTGAGTATTTCCCAGGGTGGAGAACCTACAATGATGGTCAGTTCAATGGGGATGTAACCTATCAGGAGAACTTCAGAGGTTTTATACTGTTTGGGCTTTTCCCCATGTTTTTCTTTGGTGTGTGGACACTGGAGGGCTGGAAAGAAGAGAAGAGCTGGTGTTGCTGTTTCTGATGATTTATACTGTGTGAGGAGTCACGTGTGGCTGAGCTCATCTGCCTTTTCTAAATGGCTGATATTTACCACCAGTGCAATGAGGCAATCAAAATAAATGAGGAAAATCAGAGCACGCTGTGAAAATTAATTGGGTTTGTTTAAGTAACAGAAACAAGAGGTGTTTCAGTGGGAAATAAAACTGAAGGTTTTGAATAGTCTAAACAAATCCAAATGCTTAATATATTTATTGATATGCAAATTTTAGCCTCATAAGCTGCTGTTTGCCTTTACTGAAAGAAGAAGAGGTTCCCTCTATTGCAATATTTCTGAGTTCCCAAAGCTTGAATATTCCAAACAGAAATATTCGATGTGAACAGCCCAATGAAATCTCTGCACACTGCTGTTCTGCTCTGCTGCTCAGCTCCTGTAACGTCCGAGGACTCTGCAGTTGCTGTATCTTATGTTCTGGTAGCTGAAAACAGTGCTCCTCTGGCCTACCTTCTGAGTTCAGCTGCTGAAGCACGCCTGGAGGGCCGGGGGGTGGCTGTTGGGGTGCGGCAGCCGGCAGCACCAGGAGATGGCACCGATGTGCAGGGAAAGAAAGTGGCTGAGCCCAGGGGTTCACCCCCCCGAGCTGAGCCTGCTAGTGCCTGCAATGTGTAGGTGGAGCCAAATCATTCGGCTGGAAGCATCAACTGTTGATGGACCAAAGGCCATACCCAGCAGGTAGGTTTAGAAGAAGTGCCTTCTGACTCCAGAGCTAACCAGGTTTGCGGGGGGGGGTGGGTTTACCAGCTCTGTGGAGCAGTGAATGCTTCTGGCAGGCTCCCCTCTCCTGTGGGGGACCCTCTCCTGGAAAACACCCATGGCTTGGTGTGGCTGGTGCTTCTGAGGGCAGAAGCTATGGAGGTGCCTTAGCTCCCCTGTGTAGGTGCTGGAGCCTGTGGCTTTCTCTGTGATGTGCTGTTCTGAGCCAATTGCAATCATTTTTCCTGGGAACCTGGAAACAGATGAGGAGTTCTTTTTTACTTTAAGTGAAGGAAGTTTCTTCCTGAAACTAATCCCTTGCTTTTGCTCTGCTGCAAATACTGAGTGTTCTAGACCAAATCCAGTAGGATTCGGGTCCCTGGTATCATCCTCTGGTATGGATGGTGTATCTATGACTGTCTTTCAAAAGTCCATCATGCTAAGCTACTAACAGTGATGAAATTGTGTAGGGGCTCCTGAATAGCACAGCCAGGACAAGGCAGAGCCTTGTACATAAACCCAGACATAGCAGGTCTGTCTGAAGCCAGCTTATCTAGAGTGCTGTGTGGCCTCCTCCTTCGGTGTGCAGGCTTTTAGACATCTTGGATACAGTTGCTGTGTGTTACACTTAAAATGCTGCCATGGGTATATGCTGTGACAGGGACACCATACCCATGGAGCCTGGAATTCATAGTTCATTGAATTAAGGCTTGAATAGTGTAGTCAAAATAGAGCTATAATTACTAGTTCCCTTACCGTAATGCTACCCCTAACCCACAAGCTAAGCTACTGATAACTTGTTACAGCTAAAATGTTGATACTGTAAACTCCCTTGGTGATGTGTTCATCCTTCCAGTATTCCATTGAATCCCAAGGTCAGTGCTCTTGCCTTCCTCCAGTGGAAGGTGCCTGGCGGTAGGGGGAAGGTAAAGATGCTTTAGAGGAAGAAGCAAGACTCCATCATCACTTCACTTGTCTGCTGGCTGTTGGAGTGTACCTGAGGGAGGAAAAGGGGACTCCTGGTCTGTTCCCAGGTGTCACTGTTACCCTCTTTCTCTGTTTGTTCTCTCACTTTCTCTCACCCAAGTACATCCGCCTGTCGTGCGACACAGACTCAGAAACACTCTATGAACTCATGACCCAGCACTGGCACCTGAAGACCCCCAACCTGGTTATCTCCGTCACTGGGGGCGCAAAGAACTTTGCGCTCAAGCCCCGAATGCGCAAGATCTTCAGCAGGCTGATCTACATTGCCCAGTCCAAAGGTAAAGACCTGCACGTGTGTCTGTGTTCTTCCATGGCTGCGAATTCCTGCTGGAGAGTTAGCAGCTCAGGGGCTTGGCAGGAAAGCAGGGCGCTCAGGCATCGGGATGCCCATGAGAACGTGAGGCAAGGTGTGTAGTGGATCCCTTGCTAACTGAAGAATAAATGCCTCTTCTGAGGGTGAGGCCTTGAGAGGGGGGTGGGTTGTGCTACCTTACGAGTGATGTGTTAGGAGGGGGGGTATTCCACTGGATTCTCCTGGGTTCTGTTGTCCCCAGGGGCCTGGATTTTCACCGGAGGCACACACTATGGGCTGATGAAGTACATTGGGGAAGTGGTCAGAGACAACACCATCAGCCGCACCTCGGAGGAGAACGTGGTGGCCATTGGCATCGCAGCCTGGGGCATGATTTCCAACCGGGACACTCTGCTTCGCAGCGCTGACAGCGACGTAAGGAGCGTGTGTGGTTGGTGGGGAAGCAAAGAGAAGGCTTGGTGTGAATGGCATGGATTATGTCCCTGACTGACCACTGCCCTCTGCAGTGTCTGCTAGGCTGATGCTATCGGCCACGAGATGACAAGCTTGAGTGGTCAGTCAAGCTCTGCTCGTACGTTCTGGTGAAGCAGAGCTCAGCAGAATCCTTCCTGGTGCAGTGTTTATGTAGAAGAAAGTCTCTGCTTAGCCTGACCTACTGTCCCCCAAACAACCCAGCCTGGAGGCAGCTTTTCTTCAGTGTTCACAGCAGTGAGCTGAAACATCCTGTGCTCTTGCCAGAACAGGAGAAAACTAAGGTGTTCTCAGGTTCAAGATGGTTGCACACATCAGGCCTGGTGGGGTGGATTTCAGCTGTGGGCTTAGTGTGTCTGTGTGGAAGTTTAGCTGCTCTAATTTCATGTCTGGTAGAGTAACCTCTTCCATGACTCTTCTCGCTGCTGTGAAATCCCTACACAGCAGCCCATAGTGGGGATTCCCATTAGCTGAGACATGTTGTACTTGCTGCTGCTATTCTGGATCTTGCTCATCAATACTATTGTCTTACCTCTTACATACTCTGGACTTCTGCCCAGTAGATGTTACAGAACATGGCTAAAAAAACATCCTGTCAGATAAATAAAAGCAGTTTAGTTTACTGAGGGCTCTAAAGAGGTTTGAGTGTTGAACTAGAAGATCTCAGGAGGCCCCTTCCAACCTAAAAGATTCTCCAGTGCTGTGAGGTGTTGAAAGTAAGTTGGCCCCAGACTTAATGTTTCTGATGGCTGAAGGAAGCATTCATTGCTAAACAGGATCTCTGAAAGGACTAAACTGTTGCAAGTAACTTGTGTTTTGCTATTGGCTGAGGTGATTTTGGGACAACTATCAAAAATCGGATTGTTCTTGTAAAGAACAATCTTGCAAATATTTATGCTGTGTGCTCATGCAGGGTTTCTCTCACTGTCTTCTGCTGCTGTTGGGACCACCCACCAGTGCGTAGTCTCTCAAGTCGGGTAATCCAGACTCCTGATTCATGAGGCTGATGATTAGGGGCTCAGCTGTCACTGGCTTGTGCGTGTTCTGCCCTTAGATCTCTGCTCAAAGCTGTGCTTGTGCTTCTAGGGGTACTACTTGGCCCACTACATCATGGATGATCTCAAGAGAGACCCTCTCTATTGCCTGGATAACAATCACACCCATCTCTTGCTGGTTGATAATGGCACCCATGGACACCCCACGATTGAGGCAAAAGTGCGAACTCAGTTAGAAAAGTACATTTCGGAGCGAGTTATCCCAGGTAGGTGTGGGTGCCAGGCTGCAGGCTTCCTCCTCAGTCCTTCCGTGCTTTGGGGTGATGCACAGGGAGTTTCTGAGAGCAAGAGAGTAGAGGTAGCATCCCTTGGGTGCTGAGCTGGAAGGGTGTGTTGGCTGCATTGCATGGCAAGGCTTCCAGGAGCAACCAGGCTTCTTCAGAGCAATAATCCTCCCCTCGTCTTTGTGTGTGACCATAGTCCTTTGTGGGACACAGCAAGTGATGGGTTTTGGCCACACAGCCTTTCCTCTCTTCCTGCTGGGCTCTCTGTTGGAAGGTGAGCCTGCTGTGTGCTTCCCACCTGGCACTGAATTCCAGGTAGCTGAAGCACAGCTACACAGGGGTTGAAATTAGGCTTTTCCCAAAATACTAATTTGTGAAGGTCATTGATCCATCTGAAGCCTGCTCCTAGATAACTTCTCTTTCAGCTCCTTCTTGCCCAAAAAGCAAAAAATCAAAAGCCTTTTCAGGAAATTCTTAGTTCAAGAGTTTGGGGTTTTTTTTATGGTGTACCTCAGCTGAAGTGTATTTGCTGTTTGTGCTTCATGATGACGACCCAGAATTGTAATGAGCTTGGTATGTTGCTTAAACACCTAGATATACAGAATTCAAAATGTGAAGTCAAAGGTTCTGAATCTTCGACTTGTGATAAGAACCTTGCACCTAGACCCAAAGTGGTCAAAGTTTTGGCTAAATGGCATAAAATCACATGTTTTAGGGGCTTTGGAGCCAGTACAAGTTATGATGGTGAGAAGGAAAAAAAGCATCTGGTGGAGAAGGGTGTCTGCAGCCAGGGATGCAGAATGTTAGGCAAAACTGAGTTTTTATTAAAAACAGGGAAAGCTGTTAACAGATTGGGCAAAATCAACAGTAAACTAGTATTGGAATGTCTGCATGAGCTACTTGGCAAGTCTTTCATTGTACTCAGGGATAAGAAGTTGTTTAAACAGCATTAATGAATTGAATCTTTTGCTTTTTTAACTTTTGGCATATTTCACAGAATCTAATTATGGTGGGAAGATTCCAATTGTATGTTTTGCTCAAGGTGGAGGGAAAGAGACTTTGAAGGTAAGTTTCTTCCTTTTACTTCTTTTCAGGAGTGACAGTAGGGACATGGCTCTAATATTGAAGACAAGTTGCTCCACAAGCAACATGGTGAAACAGACAGTCCTTTTTTTACTGAGGCTTGCCCAGCACTTGCTATAGAAAGACCTTCCTTGCAATTGCATTTCAACTTAGGAAGTTTGTTTCTGTAAAAATTTTCTGTGCAGAATTGTTGCCTCAGGCTGACATCCTGGAAAACTAGCAGTTGCTTCAGTTCTTCCACAACAAATCCAGCACAAAAATGTGTTTTTGTCTGTTCAGCAGCAATCAGAAGAGCCTTTGTCAGCCATGCAGCTCTTGATCCTTTTTATACAAGTTTGCCTAAACGTTGTTTTGAGAAATCTTGGCTTGCCCATGCTCAGTGGAGATGGGTACTTTCTTGTGATATACAAGGGACACCACCTTGTGCTGGAGATACTCTATCTCAGAGCCTCTTTGAACCTCCTGAGAACTCTGGGCTGCACCCAGATTAAATCTGGGCAACTGAGCAAGGCAGGGGAGGGCTCTGCTGACTCTGACCCTTGGAAGCCTAGAAGGGGAGGGAACAGGCTTCAAGTAGATGACAGGTAGGAAGAGGATGAACAGAATGGAGAAGGCAGAAAGTGTGAAAAAGAATGTCTAAGTGACACTTTGGGAAGGGGAAACAGAGCTGAGGTCTAGATCTGTCTCAGTGTTAAATAACAGGGTGTTTTTACTTTCCCCTCCACCTTGCAAGAGTGACAATGAGGGACCTGGGACCAAGGAGTGTGAGATCAGGCTGTGTGGGAAGGGATCAGCAACACTGGGTGAGGATGAGATGACTCTGAATAGCAGCAAGAAGGGCAGCTGCCATAGTCTGGGCTGAAGGACCTTGAGGAAGAGCTGGGAAAAGGGCTGGGGTTTGCAAGAGGATAGGATACAATGACAGGAGTAGGTCAGTGTTTGAGTCAGTAAATTGAAGGGTGATATTTATAATTAATTCTTTTGCAGATGTGATCTTTACTACCTGTTCTGACCAGAGCTTTGCTCTTAATATTGAGGCTAATCAAGCTGTGTTGCTGATCAGGATGACAAATAATGTGAATTCAAAGAATGGTCCCTGTTACCACTTCATTGCTAACACTAATCAGGCAGTCTGAACCACCCTGTGAAATTTCAGATCATTATCCCAGCCTCCCTGTATGTTTCTGGGGCGTGTTGGTTCCATTCACATGATTAATTAGACCTTTGCTCACAGGTAGATTGCAGATGAATGCAGATGCAGAGCTCAATGTGTTCATCAGAGCTGCTCAGGTGAAGTGAAAACATCCCTTGAGGTTTCAGAACAAAGCTTTGCTGAAGACGACACACTGGATATGCCCATCTCCTCTTAGATCCAAATTGCCAACTTTTAAGAGAGGATTTGGCCTTTGCTGAGGGAGCTGCTCCTACGTGCCTTGCAGTGTAGTTCCTTGAGCAGCCTTGTGGTTACATGTGTATTATGGGGCGACCTCAAACCCACTGTGAAGAAATGATACACAGCACAGACTTCCTGGCTGTCTAATGAGAATAATAAAAGCCATGTTGAATTAAATGCATCACTCCTGGCAAGAGGCTCCACTGGAAGGTAACGGGATGATAGTTCAACAAGGGTTCATGCCAGTCTCTTGGCTGTTGTTTGTAGGTGAAGCTATTGGCTCATGTAGGTGAAGCCATCTTCTCAAGGACTGAACAGAGGCTCTGACCAGCCCGAAGTGACACAGCAGGTTCTGTGCTCTGGATGTCTGTCCTTCCCATGCCTTGACCTTAGCTGTGTTGGCCAGGAAAGACTCCCTCTTTCTCTTCTGACTGGCGCATGATGACAGGAATCAGCTTTAGCAGAGGAGAAGTCAATCTCCTGCAAGCTTCTGTTTTAAACTGCCTATGGTGTAAAACATGCACTTTAGCAGGACCCTTAGGAAAGCCACTTGGATCTTGTTGGTAAGAAGAAACATCTTGCTTTTGTCATGGACCCACAATCCAGTTCACAGCAGTGACATGCTCACAGCTTTGACTCCAGGTTGATTTTTTAAATTTTTTTTTTAAACCACTCTCAAACTGGGAGGCTGGTGATTTCTGCACCTCAGCTTCTGTAGGGCTCTTCACAGCTCTCTGTTGTGAGGTGGAGACTGCTTGGTAAGGAATCAGTGGGCAGGACATGGGCCTAAGTCCAACCTCACATCTTCAGGTTTTCTTACTGCACAGTAGGCACTAATAACACAGTCATCCTTTAAGTGACCACCTCTCCCTCTTTGGCTCCCTAGTCTATCAACGTGGCTATTAAGAGTAAGATTCCCTGTGTTGTGGTGGAAGGCTCTGGCCGGATCGCTGATGTTATCGCTAGCCTGACGGAGGCAGAAGGCACTCCTGCTTCTTCATGTGTCAAGGAGAGCTTGCTCAGGTACCTGCCTCGCACCATTTCAAGGCTCTCGGAGGAGGAGACTGAAAGCTGGATCAAATGGGTAGGTGTGGGCAGGGAGCTAGCGAGGCTGAGCGTGGGAGAAGGGTGGAGGAAACGAGGTCAAGAGCAGCCAGTGACCTCCGAATCAGGGATGTTGCTGTCTGGTGATCCCTATGGGATGTGCAGGGCTCCTTGTCATGGCATAGCCCTGAGGTGTGTGTTTAACAGGATTTTGAAAAAGAGAAATCCCTACTTTATAGGGACTGGAACAAAAGGGGCAGGGAGCTGCATTGTTTTGGAAAGGCAGCAGGTGTCTGGGTTTAGGTTCAGGTACAGGAGAGCCAAGGCCATATGGTTAGTAACAGCCAGCTCCCTGCCTGCAGTTCCTGCTGGATGTGCTTCTTCCCTAATGGACTGGTTGGTGTCACAGTTCCTTCGTGTGCTTTGCAGAGGTGGAGAATTTGGATATTTACTGAATCAGGACTCACACTGGTAAATCCTGCTGCATTGCTCGGGGACTAAGGGTTGTCACTGCTACCCCAGGGACTTTCAGATTTTGGCAAATCTACTCCAGGAATCAGGAGCTCCAGAAAAGTCTTAATGTTCTGTTACTTTTCAGAAGTCTTGGTTCCAACAGCACTTCAACTCTCTGAACAGTCCATTAACTTGGGCTAATTGACTTTCTCAATTAACTGGCAGATGCTTTATCCTGGAGTCTAATTCTGTTTTCCTCTCTTGGTTCATTATCTCCTACCCACGCTCAAAGTGGGGGGTGATTGTGTGTTCAAACCTCAGCCCAAGTTCATAACAGGGGATGGAAATTGTTATATTGCTCCTGTATACTTCAGGCTCCTTCTCTCAGCTTTCCACCTGCCCTCTGACTTATTTATTTTTTATAAATGTAACTTGTTTGCAAGCCCCAGACTGGAATTCAGACACTGACTCCTGTGTGTATTTTCTTTGCTATGAACCAAAGCTTCTGCTACTGAAGCTTCAGAAGCTGTTGTTTCTGGTGAGGCCTGACTCAAACCTCTTGGTGAGAGCTTGGCAGAGTGAGCCCATGGGACAGCCTGCAAGTTCTGCTTGACCCTCATTTGAGCAGTGGGATCTCCAGAGCTATCTTAGAACCTGAACAATTTTCTGCTTCCGTGTTAAGAAGCTTGCAGGAAAAGGGAGATACAGGGCAGGGCCTTTTGCAGAGAGTCCTGCAGAAACAGGGTCTGGACTCGCACGTTTGAGCCTGGGGGCTGTGGTGTCCAAACCTGAAGAGGAAGAGCAGCCTGTGAGCCTCTGGTTTCCAGAAGGAGCTCTGCACTGGGGAGCCTGGAGCTGCTGGAGGCAGTTTCCCTGTTTGGGAAACAAGGCCACAGTCTTCACAGCTTCTCCTGAGCTGCCTCACCCTGCAGTTGACAAGGGCTAAGATTGTTTACTATGTCCTAGAATGAAAGTAACTTTTTAAGGTTTGGTTATGTGAGACATTATCTCTGTCTTGGACAAAGCTCAAGGAGGTAGGAACTGTTCTGTAATGAACTGCTAGACATTTGTTGAAACTTGGGCTGTCACAATCTCTTTTTTTAATTTTTGAGTAGTTTCTGATTACTGAGATCATATATTTTTGGTTATGATGTTCTGCACAGAGGGAATCACAATTATTTGCTGTATGTTCAGAGGATAATTCATCTTGTACTTTGGTGACTTTAAAATAAATCTCATTATCTACTTCTGTTTGGACTTGATTTTTAACTATGTGGAAACAGGGCTGATGAGAAAGCAGCCTTGCTGCCATGTGGGGAGAAATTGCCTTTAAAGAGTTTCTAGGGAGTTTAGCTGCTGAACAGTCTAATTGCTTTGAAACTAAACTTCTCCTTTTTGTAGATCAAAGAAGTACTTGAGAACCCTCATTTATTGACAGTTATCAAAATAGAAGAAGCTGGAGATGAAATTGTGAGCAATGCCATTTCTTTTGCTCTGTATAAAGGCAAGTAATTGTTTCTGTTTTGGTTTTGTTGTGTTTTTTTTTACAGAGAGAGAAAAATATGGCTGTTTATTTTCTAGAACAGCCTTCCCTAGAGCAGTGCCATCTCTCTAGAGTTAAGCTCCTGCCACAGCTTGTCTTCATCTGAAGTGGTGTGGACAGCCTGCAGCAGCATCGTGGGCTCTGTTAGTGTGGGTGAGATCAAAACCCAGTGCAGACACACTCAGGAAGGCATTTTGGCAGAGCTTTGGAGATGCTGGGATGGTGTCTCTGAGAGCAGCACATGTGTAGACAGCACCACAGGGAGTCAGGAAGCCACGCAAAGCATCTTTAATGGTTGTACTGCAGAGCTGGACTACTCAGCATCCTGAAATGTAAAATCAAGTATCTTCGATATGTGGATTGGGGAGGTTTGACTGGCAGGGAAAGAAGTATCCAGATATTTAACAGTCAGTGTGCAGTGACTTGCTGCTGTGAATAATTCAGACCTGGGCTCCCTACTACTCTGGCAGAGCAGAACTGGTACTTGGTGAAGGTTGCTGGGCTGACCTTATTTTCCACTCTGTGTGTGGAGAAAGTCTGCAAATGTTACAGCTTCTCATGACACTTCTTGTGTAGGGTTCTGTTGGGAATTCTGCAAGATTTCTTTTGTGTAGGGATGCAGGACATGGAGGAGCTTGAAGGAAATGTGCTGATTTGGGTTGATGAGGTGCTCCTAGCAGCTCATTTGTGGCCCATGTTAGACCATAAATACAGTCTCTAAGCCTCCATCATCCTCTGAAACCCAATCAGGAAATGTGCACGAGTCTGGGGATAGACACTTGATAGGGCTCTTGTCAAAAAGCAGAGATAAATAGGTATGCCAAGAAGCTCTCCTGTCTGTGGTCTTAGAGGATTGTTCCTCCTCTGCAGCTTTCAGCACCAATGAACACGACAGAGATAACTGGAATGGGCAGCTGAAGCTGCTGCTGGAGTGGAACCAGTTGGACCTGGCCAGTGATGAGATCTTCACCAATGACCGAAACTGGGAGGTACAGACCACTCTGAGTGCAGTGGCATGGGGCAGGGGAACAATGGGAAGAGAGACACTGTGATAATAACCACTATCTCAGCACCCCAACCTCTGTGATAAGTGTCTGTTCCTCCTTGCATTGACATTACTGATTGCAAAGCTTATCTGCCTGTGCCACAGGTACTCTAGGCCATCTAAAAAATGCAATTGCATACAGAAAAACCCTCATTGTGATGAAAAAGTGGCAGCCTGAAGGAAAATGCAGCAGTTAGTCACGTGTGCCAGCTCTTAGGTAACCTTTGTGTCTCATCTGCCCCCTAATATTTGCTTCTCCATTTCTTCCTAGTCTGCTGACCTGCAGGATGTCATGTTCACAGCCCTAGTGAAAGACAGGCCCAAGTTTGTCCGTCTCTTCCTGGAAAATGGCTTGAATCTGAGGAAGTTCCTTACCACAGAGGTCCTTAGAGAGCTGTACACGAATAATTTCAGCAGCCTGGTGTTCAAGAACCTGCAGATTGCAAAGAACTCCTATAATGATGCACTCCTCACATTTGTGTGGAAGATGGTCGAAGACTTCCGAAGGGGTCTTAAAAGAGACGACAAAAATAGCAAGGATGAGATGGAGATACATCTTTCAGTAAGTGATGAGCACTTTGATTCCCCTTAGAGGAACAACAGAGGTTGGTTTGTTCCTGGAGCAGCAGGATTTGCTTTCACAGTCTCAGCCTTGTGTTATTTTTAACATTCTGCCCCATTTTACACATGCATATAAGGGTCATTGAACTACAAGCAAAATGGGGACGTTTATTTGGGGATAGAGTTAAAATAGTTCTATTAGCACAATCAGTGCTCTAGTTGTGCATGTCATCTAGACCAATATAAATTCAGGGTCTGGTACAGAGGTGCCAACAAGGTCTGGGGAATTTAGATCCATATCTTGGGACAGACTCATGGGTAAGGGCCTGTCACTTGTACCAGAGGACAGCAGAGACAACACACCTGTGTGCTGTGAGCAGGTAAATGATCTGCTCAGCCTGGTGGTGGAAAGATGAAGGACTGGGCATGTGAAAGGGAGATGATTGGTGGAGCCACACCCTACCATCCTTAAGGAAGAGGCAGTAGGTGGAGGCTCCAAGCAAGTACAGGACCCCCTGCCCTCCTGTCACCACGCCAAAGTAGGGGACCTGAGAGACAGCTCCGGGGAATGGAAGCAGGTCCCTGCTTGGGGCAGCAGGTGAGTCCCCTCCAGGCCTCTCGTGGCCTTCTCCCAGAGTATCCAGTCTCCTGAGCTTGGAAGATAAGGACAGAGAGCAGGACAATCCCCTCATAATCCAGGAGGAAGCAGTAATGACCTGCTAAGGCACCTGGACACTCACACATCCATGAGACTGGATGGGATTCACCTGAGAGCACTGAGGGAGCTGCCAGAGAAGCTTGCCAAGCCTCTCTCCATCATTTATCAACAGTCCTGGTCAACAGGGGATATCCCAGAAGAGGGGAGGCTTGCCAGTGTGACACCAATCTACAAGAAGGGAACTACTGGCCTGTCAGCCTGACCTTGGCACTGGGCAGAATCATGGAGAGGTTCATCTTGAGTGCACTCACAGCAAGTGCAGGACAGCCAGGGGATCAGGCCCAGCCAGCTTGGATTCAGGAAGGGCAGGTCCTGCTTGACCTACCTGATCTTCTCCATGGCCAGGTGACCTGCCTGGTGGAGGAAGGAGGGAAGAGCTGTCGATGTTGTCTATCTAGACTTCAGTAGAGCCTTTGATGCACTCTCCCACAGCATTCTAGGGAAGCTGGTGGCACATGGCATGAACAGATGTATGCTTAGCTGGGTAGATAACTGGCTGGATGGCTTAGCCCAGAGAGTTGTAGTGAAGAGAGTTGGATCCAGATGGCTGGTTGACAGCCAACTTATCATAAGCCAGCAGTGCGCTCAGGTGGACAAGAAGGCCAACAGCATCCTGGCCTGCATCAGGAATCGTGTGGCCAGCAAGAGGACAGAAGTGCTCATGCCCCTGTATTCAGCACTGGTGAGACCAGCCCTCAAGTACTGTGTTCAGTTCAGGGCCCCTCACTAGAAGGGCATTGAGTTGTTGGAGCATGTCCAGAGAAGAGCAACCAAGTAACCTAGGAGGAGAGGCTGGAGGGATCTGGGATTGTTTCGTTTGGAGGAGTCTGATAGTAGACCTCATTGTCCCTACAGCTACCTGGAAGGAGGCTGGAGCAAGGCAGGCATTGGCCTTTTCTCCCAAGCAAATGACAGGACTAGAGGAAATGTTCTTGAGTTGTGCCAGGGGAGGCAGCTGTGGAGTTACCACCCCTGGAGATGTTCAAGAAATGTGTAGACATGGCACTTCAGGACATGCTCTAGTGGCCATGGCGGGTTTTTTGTGGTTGTGTGTTGGTTGTGTGGGGTGAGTGACTGTGTGGGTGTTGTTTTTCTTGTTGTTGCTGTTTGTTTGGGTGGGTTGTGTTGGGGTTTTTTTTTTACCCCACCCCCCCAGGTGAATGGTAGGACTAGATGATCTGAGAGGTCTTTTCCAACTGTGGCAATTCTGTGATTCTGTGAAAATGCTGCTTAGCTTCCAGAGTTTCCACCACAGTTTGTGATTCTTAAAAATTATGTTGTTACAGAGTCACTTTGTGATGGCTTTGCCTTTCCCAGGTGCTAACTGCTCTAATGCAAAGCAGATAGTGGAACAGGAATTCCTCTTTAAGTTTTTGTGAATTTCAGGGTCTTGCTTTAACTCCAGCAGGTACTGGTGTAAAGTTAGTGTTCCTTTTAGAGGATATTGATCTGGGTTCTTTAGGCACAAAGTCAAGCTGTGAATGAGGCTGCCTGAACTGCATGGGTCAGAGCAGGGACACTGGTTCTTCCACACCAAATAGGGAAATACAAGGCTTTGATGTTAACATGAAATATAAACTAAATTCAATTAGTGTAACAAGTGTTGGATAAGAGGGAGAGGGGATTGGTGGGCTGGCTGTGAAAGGAAGAAAATACAAAAGCAGGAGAGTGGCAGCCTTGAAAACAGTTTAGTGAGCTTAGCGCTGAGGAGCTGTTGCTGTGTCTTTCAGGATGAGTGTCCTATCACCAGGCATCCGTTGCAAGCTCTGTTTATCTGGTCAGTTCTTCAGAACAAGAAGGAGTTGTCTAAAGTTATTTGGGAGCAAGTAAGTTGAATTCTCCTTTACTGCTCTGCAAACAGCACAGTGGCGTCCTTGTCTTTGGTTTGTTGGACTTTGAAGGCTCTGGGTCTGTCTTCAGACACAAAACCAAGATCAGTGATTGCAACGTGACTCTGTAAGGAGGTTTAATATGACCTGGTTTGTGTTTGGGTTTCATGCTTTGCTAATGTTGTGGGTGAGTCAGCAGTCAGCTAGCAGTTACCTAGTGTTGTATGTTCTCATTTGGGTTTGAGCTTGGATGCTGAGTTCCCACCCATTCCTTAATATGGGTGTGTTCTGATCCCAGGTATTTGATTGAAACCCATTTCTGATTCGATTAGACAGTACATTTAATGATGATTGGATCAAATACATAATTCACAGGCTGATTCACAGGTAAATATGAGGCTAATGTAAGCAAAGCTAAGGGTGCTCCATCTCACATTGGTCTTTGTGTCTGAAACAGAGAGCCTCTGCCATGTCTGTGTGGATGCATGTTGGTCTGCATGTCCAAAACAGAGTGCTGCTTCCCTGCACGTGTGGATGTTTTGAATACCCGACTGATGGACAGTGGAAATGGCAGTGTAGCTTGTGGCAGAGCAGACCCTCTGTTATGAATCTTCAGCCAGAGCTGCAAAGCTCATTTACAGCTATTAAAGGCAAGACCTTTCCAGACTGGCCACAAAGTTGTTGTCTCACCAATACACTGTTGGTTACCAGTCACTTTGCTGAACTGGATCTTCATTTGCCAGTCTGGACTGGGAACTGAGCAGCTGCAAAAAACATTTGATAATTTTTAAAGACTCTGCTCACACTCCCTTCTCAGAGGGCTTTGAGTGGCTTAACTCTCTCTTACAGACCAGAGGCTGCACATTGGCAGCCCTTGGGGCCAGCAAGCTCCTGAGAAGCATGTCCAAGGTGAAGAATGATATCAATGCTGCTGGTGAGTCTGAGGAACTCGCTAATGAGTATGAGACAAGAGCAGTAGGTAAGTACTCCTACTTCACAAGGTGAAAACTGTTTAAAACACTTTCTAAAAGGTGTCTGTATCCCCTGTAGCAAGACACAGAGAAGTGAACAGGTCCCACTGAAGTCTATCTATCAAGACTTCTCTCCATGTTGCAGTCTCCGTGGTAATATCCCAAAGCATTGCTGGATGTGTGCATCTTGGCAGTTGTAACAGCCCTTTGGGAAATGCCTGGGAAAATGTGCTGTTGGAGAGGAGAGCTTCTAGGGGAGGCTGCTGTGCTTGATGAGAGGCTGGATCACTCTTCAGGGCAGTTGTGCTGTCACAGATGCACCAACAGAACTGCCTTTGAGTGGCAAATGTCCAGAGCTGGAGAGAGAAATGGTTTTTCATACTACACACATTGTTAGTGGCAAAAATCTATGGGCAGAATAAGGTGCTTGTAGCTTTTCTAAAACAATGTTTGCAATGAATTTACCTGTGAAAAAACATCAGATTCTGCCCTTGTTGTTCAACTCTTCTGTTAACATGGGACTACTGTGTCTGAGTCATTAGATCAGTGCTAAATGTATGGAAAGAAGGTGAAACAAGCTGATACGCTGAGCCATGTGAGTAAAAGTTCAGGGTTTTTTGCTTAATTTTTTGTGCAGAACTCAATGCTTTCTCCATGTCAGCTGATGTAATATTATGGTTTTCATTCCACACATAAACCCTGTATGAAGGCTTAACACGTGCAAGTGGGTTTGTAAAGCAACGCACACGTTGTTTTGACTTGCTGAAAACATGGACAGAGTTCTTGCATCTGCATTCTTCAGTATTAGAAACGTTACACTTGGGGTGTCACTGAAGGCAATGGCACCCAGGGTGGTGGGAAGTTGAACCTGAAGTTGGAGCTCAGGGTGGGGCTGCCTCTTTCCTCCAGAGCTGTTCACCGAGTGCTACAGCAGCGATGAGGAGCTGGCTGAGCAGCTGCTGACCTATTCCTGTGAAGCCTGGGGAGGGAGCAATTGTCTGGAGCTGGCAGTGGAAGCTAGAGACCAGCAGTTCATCGCCCAGCCAGGGGTGCAGGTAATGTCAGTGAAAAAAAGGTGCACAGCTCACTGTAACTCTTGTGGTCTGGGTAGCTTAAAAGCCCCACAATATTTTCTGGCTGTGAAAATGCTACACACAGGGTGTGGGGCCTCTACTTGAGAGAGGAGCTGGCTGATTTGCCCACCAATGCAAAGTTAGGAGGGGAGGACTTGATTTAGAGCTGCAAATCATAATGAGCTGGATGGTAAGGACTGCCTGAAGTGACTTCTCCCTTGGCACAGTTCCCTGTGTGCACAGTATGGATGTACTGCTCCAATTAATGCTGCCTTTTAAGTTGTGTCAAGTCCTGCTCATTTCGAGCTCGTGGTCATGTAGGCTAGAGAATGGCTGGACTAAGGAAGCAGCACAGTTTGCTGAGGAAAGCTTTCTGTATTGTTGAAACAGGAATCCCAGCTATTTTGACTGAAATGTCAAAGTTTGGGTGTTGTTTTATTCTACTAAATCAAGTGTCCTCTGATAGGATTCCTAGATTATTTTGCTGCTGTTAAAACAGGATATTTTCTTCCCTGCAGAATTTCCTTTCCAAGCAGTGGTATGGAGAGATTTCAAGAGATACTAAGAACTGGAAGATTATACTGTGCCTGTTCTTTTTCCCTTTAATAGGCTGTGGTTTCATCTCATTCAGGTAATCAAATGGCTTCTTATTAGCAGAAGCAAAGTAAATCAATTAACCATAGAATCACAGGGCAGTTCAGGTTGGGAGGCACCTCTGGAGATCATCTAGTCCAACAACCCTCTGCTCAAAGCAGGGTCAGCTGGAGCAGGTTACCCAGGACTGTATCCAGCTGGGTTTTGAGTATCTCCAAGGATGGAGACTCCAAAGCCACTCTGGGGAGCCTGTTCCAGTGTTCAGTCTCTCTCAAAATTATTTAAGGGCTGAATAAGCTTTTGGCAGATGTGTCCTCACTCTGATCTGAAGGTTCCACTTGTGTGTCTGGTCAGCGGGTGCAGATTGTCATTACCTTGGAAGTAATGTATCATAGATTCATGGAATCACAGAATGTGTGGTGTTGGAAGGGACCTTTAAAGGCCATCTAGTCCAGCCCCTCCTGCAGTGCACAGGGATCTTTTTAACTCAATCAGGTTGCTCAGAGCCTGGTTGAGCCTGGATGTCTCCAGGGATGGGGCCTCCACCCCCTCTCTGGGCAGCCTATTCCAATGCTTCACCCTCATTGTGAAGAACTTCCTAGTATCTAAATCTACCCTGCTCCAGTTTAGGGGCACTGGCCTTTGTCCTATCACTGCACACCCTTGTAAACAGCCGCTCCCCAGCTGTCCCTTAGCCCCTTCAGGCACTGGAAGGTGCTCTAAGGTCTCCCTGGAGCTTTCTCTCTAGGCTGAACAATCCCAGCTTTTTCAACCTGTATTTGTAGCACTGATGTAGTCACTCCATTGCAGAAAGCCACATGTCCTGTGCCAGGCTTTGCACCTGTCTCATTTTCACTTTGAAGAGCATGAATGTTTCCAGGCACAAAAGCTGTGCTTTGAGACCTTTCTCCTATCCTATTTCCTCAGGAAAAAGCCTGTGGAGAAGAGTAAGAAACTCTTCTTGTACTACGTGTCGTTCTTCACCTCCCCCTTTGTGGTCTTCTCCTGGAATGTCATCTTCTACATAGCTTTCCTGCTACTCTTCGCCTACGTGTTGCTGATGGATTTCCAGAAGGAACCCACTGCTCTGGAGATAATCCTTTACGTGCTGGTCTTCATTCTGCTTTGTGATGAAGTGAGACAAGTAGGCAGGCTTGCAAACGTTTAGTGCTAGATGAAAAGCCTGGTGCTTTTCCCCCTCCTAGTGGTGTAAGGCAGCACAGACTGCCTCTAAGTTACAGCCACTTCTTGGGAGATCTGTTCAGGCACAATGAATGTATTTCCCCCCCAGCTAGTGATTAATTCCTGCTTGTGCCCCAGTAGCTGCAGTGTCCGTGCACTGAGAGGAGTGTGTATGTACTTTGAGGCTGGGTGGATAAACTGATGCCAGTGGAGATATCCTCAGGAGTGCTGGGCTTGGATTGCCAGAGGAGATGAGAATAGGAGATTGGATTTAACTCATGTATCTGGGCACATACCTCTAGATCAAGTAATTCTTGCCTCTCTTCTCCACATCTCCCCACCTTTTTTTTTTTTTTTTAAACCAATGAGCAAGATATAATATATTTCTCTTGGTCTTTTAATGATAAATACAGTTTTTGTTAGTTTTATGTAGTCCCAGGGACCAGCTTTGGATTGCCTGCATTGCTTGTGCTGGTGTGGGAACTGTGTGTGTGACTGACTGCCTTACAGCTGGCTGCAGAGCTGATGTTATTCCTGCTTCATGTGTTAAGGGAAGAGATGAAATACATTGCTCTTCAGTCACCTGGGTCTCTACCAGTTAGTGTTCAAAATACTAGGAAGATGCTGGGGAAATGGGAAGAGAAATGGGTGTGTGGTTTCTGTGCTGCTCTCAGACTCCTGTAAGGCATTAGTCTGCACAAGAGTGTGTGTGGGGTCTGCTGGGTCAGGCCACCCTGCAATAGTGTTTCTTACATGAGCTCAAATGACATTGCTGAGTGTTGATGCTACTGTGCTTAACTTGCTGTGTGGTCTCCTTCCTTTGCAATAGTCAAGGTGGTTCTCTGTTTAAGGCAACTTCACTTGCTGAGGAAAATGGGGTGAAGTAAAAGGCTCCATTGCAATGAAAACACTAATGGAGTGTTTGTTTCTGCTGATTTAGGTTCTGGTGTCTCTGGACCTGTCCTTGCCCTTCCCGTGTGTACCCAGCAAAAATCCTGGGGAAAGCCTTAGGGATAGAAACCCTTTTTTTCTATCAATGTCACTATTTCTCACTACCCTGAGCAGGTTAGAACAGCTTCAGATCCCAGTAATCCCATTCATAGCTGGTGGCAACGGTACCAGTTTTGATGGTGAAAGTGGAGGCGGCTAAAACCAGAGAGTTTATTGGAGATTTAAAGTCATCTTAAGCCAGTGTCCTGGCTTCAAACCTATTTTGCTCAGGAGCAAAATGCAGACCAGTGTCCCAGGAAACTTTCTGCCTGGCTTCCTCTGTGGTAGATTGGGTGTGCATTGGTCTAACTCTGAAGTCAAAATAGTACCTGAGTCCTTCATATTTCCAAGAGCAGGATTGTATCAGATTTTGTTTTTCCTGTCAAAGGAAAACTAAATGTTGCCTGGGGTTCCACTGTAGCTGCTGCAGTCAGATAACTAATTCTGGGGAGAAATCAACCCTCTGATTTGAGTGTTGTGCCTGGGGAAATGGAATCTACGAGACATTGTTCTAAATGTAAAGCAGATTGTTTCATTGTGTCTGAACCAAAAAGCCACTGGATCAGGCTTGTTTTCACTCCTGATGATCCTAGAGTTTTTTAACCAGCCAGAGCTCCTTTCTGACATCCCATTTAGGGCTGTCATGGCAATAGTGAAATCAGAGATGTATTTTTCCTGCTACCTTCTTAGCCACATGGATGTAGCCTCCAGCCAGGTGAGTGGATAGACTGGTGGGGTGTGCAGGAAAGCCTCGTTTTCTCAGAAGGAACCTGGACAGAACCTCCATGCACATGAACTCTTAGCCATAGGAACTACTTGATATTTGAAGTACTGGCCTGCACTGCTATCACAGTTGTTCTTACTTGCTTACATGTATCTGCCTGTTTTTTTCCTTTTTGCTGGAGATCAAAACCTGTTTCCTTTCCTCCATCCACAGTTGTGCCCTTTAGTAGAAGAGGCATCAAGCTTAACCCTGCTGCATTTAATACAGCTTAGTGTAGTGATGTGCTTTGTGAGAGGCTTTTGGGCCCTCCTCATCCAGCTGTTCATGGAAAACACAACAGAGCCAGACAACTTGTTTGATTGAGGGAGTTGCTAGACAGAAACAACCCAGTGTCACTGATGTCAGACATGCTGTCCTCACTCAATGCTCAACCTTTGGTACCTTAGATAGGAAGTGAGCTGTTTCTTGGTCCCAAGATGCTGAAATAGTGTCTGGTCTGGAGGCTGCCACCCTGTTCATCTTTAGCCATGTGTCCCAGCATGTGAAGAAAACCCAACAATTGTGCAAATGGCCAAGTGGGGACTCTCTGCTTACAGCTTCCTCTGCAGTTAGAAGAAAACTCCCCTTCATCTTCAGTTCCCATAGAAGTACTGAGCGCAGAACTGCCTTCCTTGGATGTGCCAGTAAGGGAGAGAGTCACTGGTCAGTACTCCACTCAGCTTTGGTTATTTCAGTGAAAATCAAAAAGAATTATGATGAGGGACTCGGTCTATTTTTTTAGGCCTGTTGGAGGTTTCTCCTGGTTAACTTGTCCTAACGAGTCACCTCTAATTATATCCAGAAGTACTTTCTTGTGCAAACTCTGGATCCAGGGTGCAGCACCCCAGTCAGTCTGGGAATGGGCAGATCCTTACTAGGCTTGTACTTCAAAAAGAGATAAAGAGGTGGTTGACAGAATAAACTAAATCTGTACCTTTGATCAAAAGCATGTGTGATGGTTACTTGCTGCTCTTCTTGCTTTCCAGTGGTACATGAATGGCAGTAAGTATTTCTTAGATCTGTGGAATGTTATGGATACACTAGCAATCTTCTACTTCATAGCGGGGATTGTGTTCAGGTGAGTGAATATCCTTTCTTGTGGCCATGTTGTGGCTTTGTTTCCTTTCTGGGTTTTGACTGCAATCTGTAGCAAGGTTTTGGAAACGGATGTGTTCACCAATTTCCTTGCTCTTTATGAAGGCCCCAATGCTGCCAGATCTTGACACTAAAATTTTAAAAGCAAATAAAGAAATGAAATAAAGCAAAAAGGGGAACATCTGCATGTAATATTTTCTCTCTAGCCAGTTCTACCAGCTGTCATCAGGTGGGAGTGGGCAGGAGGGGGCATAGGGTCCTGCATAGCTGTGCTCTGTTTCCCAGTTACTTTCTACTCCCCATTTCAGTCTGTTTTCTCCTGACCTCCACATGCTTTACCCAACACTTCTCTTCATTTTCTCTTACTGTCTCCATCAGGCTTCACTCATCTGATGAAAGCTCTTGGTATTCTGGGAGAGTCATTTTCTGTTTGGACTACATAGTTTTTACTCTGAGGCTGATCCATATTTTCACAGTTAGCAGGAATCTAGGACCCAAAATTATTATGCTGCAGAGGATGGTAAGATTCTGGCAGCTTTTCAAGAATCTATGTGAATGCTGTGACACCTCGTTTTTCCTCAAGAGTGAAAATCACCACCATTCTGATGATGGCAGCAAGTTATCTGTCTCTTAAACCTGCTAAACAGGTTTCATTAAGATTTAAATAGATCCTAATTAAGAGCAGGGCCTTTTTCTCTTCCTCTGTATAGGGAAATTATGAAGATCAGGTTGAAGAACTGAAGAGGAAATTTGCTTCCTGGTAGCTTTTGTCGTACAGGTTTCCATTGTTTCAGTGTATATTCCCTCACTCCTGTTGCTCACACAATGCTCCCCAAACAAGACAATAGCAATGAATGCTATTGGAGGAGGACTTCTGTCTTCCACTGCATCCATCACACAAGGAACTGGATAATTGGGTGGTGAGCAGCCTCTCATGGAGTGGCCTGGCTGATTCTGCCCTTTGTAGCTGAATGGAATTCGATTTAATACAGAGCTGGCCCAGAGATAGGTGTGGGAATGAGGAGCATTGGAGAGCTGGAGAATGTCTGCTTGAATCTCCATGTCCCCTGGAGCTGATCTTCCCTCCAGGGACACCTTTGCATGCTGGGGAGCCTGTCTAGAGAATGGCACTCAAAGGGCATGTGCAGTGAGTGCTGTTAGAGGGTTTTGGGAAGAGGTTTTCCCAAATGTTCTGCTTTTCTACAGTGGTTGGGCTGTCTTGTGCCATGGCAGAGGATTGGCATCTATGGAATGTAAAAACCAGCTATGTAGTGACAGTGGCAGCTTACCCTGAAAGCCTTGTCCCACTGCTGCAAACCAAAGTCTAGACATGACCTGGTCGTAGAAAGCCTTAGGATATGGGAGCAACAACACAGGATTGTTTGCTGTCCATCTTTTGTTTGGCCTTCTGAGTAAGTCTAGTAAGATGCTGGGGGCTAGTGGGAAGGCAGATCATGGTGGAGGTGGGTCTGCAACAAATGGGAAAGCTCAGCTGGGTTATTACCAGTCTTGGATTACCTAAATATGAAGAGGCAGAAGTTAATGAAACTGTTGGCCAGTGTCTGACTTCCCCGAGTGGGAATGGGTAATTATTTGTGTGTGTGTGAGACTGTAAATGTATGGAGCCATGATCTGCAAACTTGCACTAAAATGGTGCTCAATCTGTAGGTTTTTTCTAATGTTTGTTCTCCACCCTAATATCAAATTGGAGAGAAAGAAGTTCTCTTGTCCTCTTTCAGATGATAGATGTCTTCTTCTTCCTCTTCCTCTTTGCTGTGTGGATGGTGGCCTTTGGTGTGGCCAGACAGGGCATCCTGAGGAAGAACGAGCACCGCTGGGAGTGGATATTTCGCTCCGTCATCTATGAGCCGTACCTGGCTATGTTTGGCCACTACCCTGATGATGTTGATGGTACTGTCTTCTGTGGGAGGCTCTTCTGGGCGGGTGGGAGGCTCTGTCCCTTCAGTGGTTGTCCAGTCCTCTGTTGACCCCGTTGCTCCAAGCAGCAACAAGGCGAGGTTTGGGTGGGGAGGTGGGAAGGAGCAGACCACACGTTTTGTGGTTGGTGGCAGTACCTGGGGCTGGACCCAGAAGAAAGAGCAGGAGAGTGCTCACTGTTTGCTCTCCATTCTCACCCTCTGAGGTACCACCTACAACTTCGACCGCTGCACCTTTTCTGGGAATGAGTCCAAGCCCTTGTGTGTGGAGCTGGATGCCAACAACCAACCCCGCTTCCCAGAGTGGATTACCATTCCCCTTGTCTGCATTTATATGCTCTCAACTAACATCCTCCTTGTGAACCTGCTTGTGGCCATGTTTGGGTAGGTAAAAGACCCGTCACTTGCTTGTGATCTCTGTATCAGTATCCCTCTGAGAATGAAGTCGTGGGAAAGAGCAGGACTCTGCTTGTGTCTTTTGCAGAGAAACTGCTGGGAATAGTCTGGACAGAGTTCCTAGCTTGAAACAGGCCCCTCAAGTTAAGGGTGGGGTGTGGGAAGGTGAACAAAGGCAAGGCTCTTCAGCATTTAGAATAACAGAATCACAGAACCATTCAGGTTGGAAAAGCCCCTTGGGATCACCCAGCCCAACTATCATCCCTACTCTACAAAGTTCTTCCCTAAACCACATCCACCAACACCACATCCAAATGACCCTTCAACACATCCAGGGATGGTGACTCAACCAGCTCCCTGGGCAGCCTGTTCCAGGGTCTGACCACTCTCTCTGTGAAAAAACTTTTCCTAATGTCCAGTCTGACCCTGCCCTGGTGCAGCTGGAAGCCCTTCCCTCTTGTTCTGTTGCCGATGACCTGTGAGAAGAGACCAGCACCAACCTCTCCACAATGACCTTCCAGGCAGTTGTAGAGACTGATGAGGTCTCCCCTCAGCCTCCTCTTCCTCAAACTAAACATTCCCAGCTCCTTCAAGCCTTCTTCATCAGATTTATTCTCTAGACCCTTCACCAGCTTTGTTGCCCTCCTCTGCACTCGCTCAGCACCTTGAGATCTCTCTGGAATTGAGGTGCCCAAAACTGTCACAACATTAAAGAGAAATTAAGGCCTTGAGGGACATCAATATAAATCAGTGCTCCAGAGAAGAGACTTTAGGCAAATGAAGTTTCCATTCCCTGCATTAAAAAAAAAAAAAGGTGGGAGTTGATGACCATCCATTGATCTTGATAGTTTATTTGGGCATGTAACACCTCCCTGTAGGGAAGCCTAAAAGGCTCTTTGGAGAGGAAACAGGATGAGTGGCACAAGCAGAAAACCAGACCAGTGCTACTGGTATTGCAAGGACCAGACTTAGAGGTTACTGGGGGATATTACACTTGCTGCTAGGCCATCCTGAGGCTTGACCATGTGCATTACCAAGTGTGTTTAACATGAGCAGGAGCTGCTGGTATTGAGCTTCTTCAGAGAAAGTTTTAGGGTGTGGCTTCCTAGGAACACAGGATTATCTCCAGGTATGAGTTACTGAAGACAGGATCTGGTAGAAAAGAATTTCTTTGGCTGTTCAATTTTTTGAATGCAAATTTTGGACACAACACTCCAGGGGTGGCCTCACCAGTGCTGAGCACAGGGGGACAATCACCTCTCTCCTTCTGCTGGTCACACTATTTCTAAGACAAGCCAGGATGCCACTGGCTTTCTTGGCCACCTGGGCACACACTGGCTCATGTTCAGCCACTTGTCAGTGAGAACCCCAGGTCCTTTCCTGCCAGACACTTTCCAGCCACACTTCCCCAAGCCTGGAGCGTTGCCTGGGGTTGTTGTGGCCCAAGTGCAGGACCCAGCATTGGCCTTGTTGAAGCCCAGACCATTGACATTAGCCCAATCTATCCAAGTCTCTCTGTAGAGCCTCCCTATCCTCATGCAGATCAACACTCCCACCTAGCTTGGTGTCATCTGCAAACTTACTGATGTCCTTATCAAGATCATCAATAAAGGTGTTAAACAGAAACAGTCCCAACACTGAGGAACACCCCTTGTGACTGGCCCCAGCTGGATTTTAATTTCTCACAGCAGTCTGATCAAAAGGAGTACAGCCTTGTGAGGATGGATGGTGCCTGTCCTCTCACTGCTTACCTAAGCATCCTGTGCACAGGGGGCTTATTGCTTCACATTGAGGGTGCTTGCTCAGTGCTTTACCAAGTATGAGTTGCTGCACAACTAACCTTGGTAGACTCAATAAATGAGTGATTATTATTGCAGTCTGTTTGTGATACTATGGTTTTATTAACCAGATCTGTGTGGTGCTGATGGGTCTGTACTGCTCTGGTGGGCCTGCTATTTATTGCTCTGGCTTAAACTGCTGGCAATGGGCTGCATGTCCTTCGGGCATACAAAAGGACTTTGTCTTGAAAAATGTCATCAGCTCTGTTTTTACATGGTAAATTTGTCTGTCTGTGGGTCTACCAGTCAGGAGAGCTTTTCTGGTGTCTTGTGAGGTGTTACACCACTTAGATGATGGATCAGATGCCTGAAATGTGGTGCTGGTAACTGCTGCCTTTATCATACAGCCAGCACTGAATTGCCAAATAGAAATGGAGGCTGTTGTGCACATTATTAACTATATATTGCCTCAAGAGGATCTCCCTTCCCAAGGACAGTGCCAGTTCTTACTGGCCTGAGAATAAGATGCAGTAGTGTGATGAGTTGAAGGCCTCAGATTTGATATCTGCTCTCCCTTCTACTCTGAGCCATTCTTCCCACACTGAACTGGCCTCCAAAGACAGTCAGAAATGTGATTTTTGACAAGGCAGCTAGGACTGGTGCAGTGTATCTCCTTATTGTACATGTTTTCTTACCCTGCACAGGACCTGGGGACAGCAGGCAGTGCTTGCACTCCCTAGAAAGGCTGAAAGCAATTCACATTAATAAAGAAAAGTGTAGCAGTAAGACAGTTCTACCCTAGAAGCTTCTGATAGTTGCTAGAACACTTCTTCTAACAGCACCTAATGGTAAATGCTCTGGTTTGTCAGTACAGCTTATGTTGTGGAAGGACCCAGCATGAATTCTCTAACAACACACTCAGAACTTTGCATAGTTCATTTTAGCAGGAGGTGGAATGATTTGATGAAGCAGGAGTGCTGCATTGTCCTGAGCTTGGGAAGCCCCATGGGCAAACTGTCATCCCAGGTGATTTTCTTCTTGATGCAGTTAGAAGTGTGTGAATCTGTGATGGCTCCTCCTAAAACCAGTGTACATAGAATTTGTCAATCTTTAATAATAATGGTGAATATTAGACAGTCTAATAAGTGTCTCTATATGTTGTCATTATAAGTATATGTTAATGTTAAGAACTGAGAATCCAACTTTTTCTTTGCATCCAGTATGCATTAGCTGAAATGGATGAATAATTTTAGATACTTCTGAAATTGTATTTATCTTCTACAACAAAAGATAATTTCCAGCAGGAGAAAGCTTTCTTTTCTCTTGTGGAAGGGTCCCTTAGGACCTCAACACAGACATTTTGGAAGCATCCATCTGCTGTGTAGTGTCAGCCATCAAAGGTCAGGCAGTCTGTGAGCTGTTGGTCCTCAGGGTTGCTGCTTCGCTGGATCCATGCAGTGCTTAGGTTTGATCTATGCCTGGAGCACTCTTAATGCCTCCACTGAAAATCTCAGGAGCTTTTCATTTTTTGTGAACGTTTTATTTTTAGGGTTTGGGGTTTGGTGGTTTTTTTTGCTTAGAAAGCAGTGAGGTGATGAGCTAATGAGACGCAATATCTTGCAAAGAAGCCTCCTGTTCTCATGTGTCTAGACTGGAAGAAAATCACCTAGAGCTAAGGTAGTGAAAGTATGGGGAGTGTTTTCTCCCTGCTCCAATTTCTTCCAGCTTATTTGTAACCTGAGGTTGTTTTTTTTTTTCTATGGCCTTAGCTCCTCCCACTTTCAAACTTCTCTCTGAAGAGGAGAACAAGCTCAGTAACCTCCTGGTCAGTAAAAACTACCAACTCCAGGATGCCTTTATGTAAACATGCCTGGGTATAATAAAGAAAAACACTGCATGTGTTGGCTCTGGTGCAGGTCTGTGGTGAGTAACTGACACTGTAGGTGCTTTCTCTGTCTTCCCCTGTTAGTTACACCGTTGGATCAGTCCAGGAGAACAATGACCAGGTGTGGAAGTTCCAGCGTTACTTCTTGGTCCAAGAATATTGCAGTCGCTTGACCATCCCCTTCCCCTTTGTTATCTTTGCCTACATATTCATGGTGATGAGGAAATGTTTCAAATGCTGCTGCAGGAAAGAAAGTAAAGAGCCATCTATCTGCTGTAAGTAGGATTATTCCTTACTGCCTACAGGTCAGCTCTGTGGGAGGTGCATTGCAGCTCTTCCCTGGCATGGTGGGCTTCAAGCAGGCGGCGTGTGTGGAGATTTTCAAGGGCAACATAGACCCTGGAAGAGGTGGTTGTACTGGAAATGAGGAACAGCTCATTCATGTTCTTCATCAAGTGCAAAACCACTGTGTTGCTGGAAACCCCTTTGATAAGATTCAAATCCAAGACCCTAGCTGTTTCTCACCCATAATTTTCCTTCAGTACTCCAGGTGTGCTCCCTCTAGGATATGAGGAATTATACTCCCAACTCCTTATGCTGAAACTCCAGTGACCGTTGTTGTGATCTCCACCCTCCAATAGCTTTGGTTTTGGTCTGGTGAGAGAGCTGTTGTGTTCTACCATGTTCTATCTGCTCCACTGCAGAACTGTGTAGTCATGTAGTGCTTTCTTGTCCAAGCCATTCTGAGGCAGAATTACCTCATGTATGTAAATCAATTAAGTCATCAAATTAATCCTATCAGTTTAGGGCTGCCTATGCTGCTTCCTAGCTTTGAAAGTATTTTGGGGGGTTAGAACACTGCATAAATTCATCCAGAGCCTGCAGCAGCTGAGTGCCATCTTCATGCTCTGCATGAAAAATGCAAACTGTCCCATTTGTCATTAGCACCTGGTGGTGCCTCCCTCCTGCCCTGCTCGCCAGGGGCAGAGATCCCTGATCTTGCAAGCTCAGAATGGTTGGGTAACTTGTACAAGAGGTGGTCTTCACCTCTGCTTACCACTCAGGAATTGTTTCTTTTCTTTTTTTGTCCTTCCATTACAGTCTCCCAGCTAAGACAGGCAGTAGCTGCCAGGGCAGCCTGGTAGAACCCAGTCTTCTTCAGAGGCTCCTCTCCCTGCTGAGGAGTGATGGACAGAGAATGCAGAGTCTCCTGGCCCTCTGGATGTGGCCAAATGGACAACCTGGCTCAGACATGCAGGAGGGGCTGAGTCAGCCCTCCAGCTATTTCCCCCTTATTTACTCTGTCAGAGGGCACAGACATTAATTGTTTTAACAATCTTGTTTCCCCCAACAAATTGAGTGTTTTTGCTTTTTTAAGTGCCATTGTGAAGCAGATGGGAGAGGGTAGGTTGAGTTAATTGACAGAATTATTCCCATCCATCAGCAGCCTGACTGCTGCCCTGCAGCACAGCCTGGATTTGTTATTAGTTTAGGAGAAAGATGCCTGCTCTGAGGTATAAAATTCCTTAGCACTAACTAAATAATTTTGGCTGACAAATCACTGCTTGTTTTCCTTACTGGGGAGGTTGTTTAACAGCAGATATTTCTGCCCAAGTGGTGCACAGTGGATGTTGCCATTCTAAGAGCAACTGAAAGGATTAATTAGAGCCAGAGTGTCATTGTGGTTGAGCTGGTGACAGGAACAGCACTGCATGGAGAAAGCAAAACCAATGTATTAACTATTGCAGAACTCTGGCTTCCTCACCTGACTCCTGCAGAAATGTTGCTGAAATGCTTGTCAGTACCTGGAAGAAGAAGTGAGGCTGGGTGAGGGCAGAGGAGCACTGGGGGAGGAAATGGGACTTCAGTCATTTGCCAGCTGTGGGCTTCTTTCATCTCTGTTAATTTATTTTTTTTTTAAATTAAAACCCTTGTGGTTTGTGCTGTCTGGTTTGGAGCAGGATAAAATGTAGAAGTAGTACCCTGAAGGACTTTGATGCTCTGTCACTCTAATTTGCAGCAGCAACAGGAGATGCCTTTTAGAGAAGATAATGCTTCATCATTTTGAAATGTTTTAGTTCAATGCTAAGTCATGCAACGTGGTTATGAACACGTTATTCCTAATGATCCAATACAGGGTTATGTAGCTTAACCCCAGAGAGGAACCTTCTGCAATGTCCTACATCTGTTGAAGGGGCTGCTATTTCACACGGCACTTGCCTTTTAGTCTTAACCAAGACTAAAAATCCAGAAAGACTTTTAGAATTTGTTGGGGTGTTTGTTTGTTTATTTTTTAACCAGCTCTGGCTGAGAGGAGCATCCATTGAAATTGATGTCTGTTTATCAGAGCTGTGTCACAGGTGGGAAGTGGGGCTGCAAATGCTCTGGAAGCAGAGAAGGGAACCAGTAGCCTCTGAACACAAGCACTAACCCAGCCTTTTGGCTTCTTAGCAATGG
This sequence comes from Apus apus, assembly GCF_020740795.1. Classification (NCBI taxonomy): domain Eukaryota; kingdom Metazoa; phylum Chordata; class Aves; order Apodiformes; family Apodidae; genus Apus; species Apus apus. The sequence continues at coordinate 39,141,646 of NC_067287.1, read as the reverse complement.
AAAGGCAAATTAACCAAATCTAGTGGTGGTGTTTTTCTTCACCTATATTTTCCAGGCTCAAAAAATGAGGACAATGAAATTCTGGCATGGGAAGCTGTCATGAAGGAAAATTACCTTGTCAAAATGAACACCAAAGCAAATGATTCATCAGAAGAGTAAGTCTGTCCTTTGTCTTCACTCTCCTGACTTTCTGCTGAGTATTTGTGGTGAAACCAAGTTTTCAGCAGCTCTAACTGTTTTACAAGCTAACAAGTAGATAAATAAACTCCGCTTACAGGTGCCTTTTTATTTTTTAAGTGAAATGATGGCTTTTTTTGCCAGCTGCTGCAGACTCTCTTTAGGAATCGTTGATTGGGCTGGTTAGATGCTACCAGCAGTATCACAGAATCACAGAAATCTTTGGGGTTGGAAGGGACCTCGAAAGATCATCTAGTCCAACCCCCCTGCCAGAGCAGGGTCACCCAGAGCACATCACACAGGAACGTGTCCAGGTGGGTTTGAATGTCTCCAGAGAAGGAGACTCCACAGCCTCTCTGGGCAGCCTGTCCCAGTGCTCTGTCACTCTCACAGTAAAGAATTGTTTTCTGATATTCACAGGGAACCTCCTCTGCTCCACTTTGCACCCATTGCCCCTAGTCCTGTCACTGGACATCACTGAACAAAGCCTGGCTCCATCCTCCAGACACTCACCCTTAACATATTTGTAAACATTAGGGTTGTAATGGTACATCGTGCACACAGGAGTTGGGTAGATGTGTTAAATGTCCTTGTTCCAACTGCCTGGCGCAGGACGTCGCCCCCGACACGTGGCCCCGCAGTCCTGAGGCAGTTAAGTCCCAGCCAGGGTCACCTTCCTCCCTTGGTGCAGGTACATTAAGCTCAGAAGGATCAGCTTTTAGTCGGGCCAGCCTCCCCTGCCCTGAGCAGCCCCACGTGGGGCTCCCAGCCCCTCTGCCCACAGGCCGGGGTCTCGGCTTCTCGCGACCCGCCCCGTGTCGGCCCCGCCGTCCTGAGGCTCCCGCGCCTTCCCCCGGGCTGGGGGGTTTGGGAACGACCCCGAGGGCTCAGACCTGGCGCTCGCCCCTCAGAGGGGCGGCCGCTGCGGGACCTTGCTGGGGCTGGAGGCTGGAATCCCACCCTCAGCGCGCCCACAAACTGTTACCGAAGCCGATGTTTGTTTCAGGAATTAACCGGTTTATTAAGGGTTAACACAACCTGGGGGGTGAGGTTTAGGAAAAACGTCAAACGGGCACATGGCTGCCAGGGCAACGTGTCCGTCTTGTGTCCTTCAGGGCCGCGCAAAGAGCTGTGCCCTGAGCAGGTTCTCCCCGAGCCGGGGCTGTGGATCAAAGGGGAGGGAGGCAGGAGGGCAGGCCCCACAGACCCTCCTCCGCGGAGAGGTCGCGATGTGGGCGCAGGAGTGGGGAGAGGAAGAGGGTCGCGCGGAATCGTTCCCTCCCGCGGCGCTTCCATCCGGCGCTGGGTGTGTGGGGAGGGGGCAGCGGCTCTGGGTGCCCCCTCCGAGCCCGGGGGGCTGTGGGTGCCCCCTCCGAGCCCTGGGGGGCTGTGGGTGCCCCCTCCGAGCCCCGGCAGCTTCTCTCCTCCGCAGGGTCCCCCCATCCGTGGCTCGGGGGGCAGGGCCTTGGTTTCCCGGCAGCAGGACGGGGGGCTCGGGCAGAGCAGCTCAGGGCCCCGCGCCCACCCCTGGGGCTGGGCTGGACCCCCGGGCAGGGCGCAGGCAGGTCCGGGCGTGGCGGGGCAGGGCTGAGCAGCAGCAGGGGGGTCCCACGCAGGGCGCTGAACCTGCTGGACCCGCGGCCTTTGACAGCCCAGGGACCCCCTGCCCGTCGGTGCCAGCGCCCGGGGCATTGACACTCGTGCCCAGAGCCAGCGGGCAGCCACGCGCCCGGGCTGGAGCCGTAACTATGAGGGGCAGTGCAGAACTTGTCGCCCATCCCTCCTGCCTCGTGTCACAGCTGGTGTTTTGCTTTCAGTTGTCCTCGAGCAGCAGGCCTGGGTATAATCAGCAGAAGGCCTTTGCTGACTTAAAAGGCCTTTTGTTCAGACTTACGTGGGGAAGAAGAACCATTTCCCACACAGCATTTCTCAAATGACATCACCTTTCTGAACTTGAGCCTTTCTATTTGACAGGGAGGTTGATACTAAATGATCTTTAAGGTCCTTTCCAACCCAGAGCATTGTATGATTCATTCTGTGATTGTTTGGCCACTGGAGGAGAAAATACTGCCTTCCTGTAGTGTTTTGAGGTCTCATCATGGAAAGCAGTGCTATAGCTGACTAGTTTTGTAACGTTGTCCAGTTAGCATATAATATTTAGTGTTGGACCTGGAATATCAAGCATTCCCAAGGCATCAGTCTATGTAGAGGTGTGTACATAACAGCGTGACTAGAAAGACCTCTGGAGAGGGGAACATGCTGTTTGAAATGGTGGTATTAGAGGGCTGGTGACTGGAACTACTCTGACTGCCAGATCATGACACTACCTTTGGGATCTGTCTCAGGGTTTTCAGAGTGATAATTTAAGAGGGAAGTAAGAAGAAAGCTAGCAGACCCAGCTAACTGCTGGGAATGGTGGTGTAATTTTGCAGCTAGCTTCCAGCAGCTTCAGGATTTCCCTAAATCAAAGGTAAGGGAAGAGCTGGTAAGAATGGATTGCAAAAAGTCCCAAGTTTCTCTTAGGCCAGAGGTGAGGACTAGGTCTCTTAGCTCCAGCTAGGCTCCTGCTGCCCACATTTCAAGGAGAGGGTGGTTAGCCAAGGCGCCTGGGATACTGGTCTCAGTCCTCTCTTCTGTGTTCTCTTTCTGTTTTTAGGATGCTGCATCGATTCAGACAACTGGATGCAAAGGTGGGTGTGTTTCAGGCTGCTCTGGGGAGGTGCTTCTGTCTGGTAAAGCAGGGAGTGGCTTACAAGGACAATGGGCATCACTGAGAGCCATGTGCAGGCTTTGGTCCTATTGCCACCCCCCCCTTTTAGTTGGGCTTTTTTAATGTGCTCCTTTGCACCTTTGATTCCCTTTGTGGCTCCACATTGTGCTGGAAAATGAAGCAGAAAGGAACTTGCTTAGCATTGAAGTGTTTCCCAATATTCCTTCTTGGATGGACTAGAAGGAAAACTAATTTAGAGTATACACTTCTCAAACACATGTTCTGTTCAACTTAAGTTCTAGTGCTGAAGGCAGGAGGTAATTAATCCTAATTTATTTTTTCGTTTAACTTCTGCTTCTAAAATGAAATGGCAGTTCAGGTGTGTTGTGGGAGGCCTTCAAGTAGCACAGGCAACCCCTCCTAGGTAAACAAAGGATGCTCTATATATATGCACGAGGGGTGTTTTTTGGGGCTTGATTGATTTATGTCTTTTTATCTCTGGTGTGGGGAGTTGCTTCGGTGTGAAGAACAGACTTTTTAGAAGTCCAAGAGTGAAAAGGCCCACATGTACTTCAAAATGCTGCTTCTGGTTGCTGTCAAATAAATTAGATTACAAAATAATAGCTTACTTTCAAGAGAGAAATGTAGAGCTACCAAGTATGTCTTGTGATCCTCCCCTTGAAACTGAAACAAAATATGATAACCTTAATTCTCTGCTGGCAAGTAATACCCAAATCCTCCCTCTGTGAGGAAATACTTTACAGTAAGCTGGTTTGTCTGTTCCTGCCTGCAGCTTTACCAACAAAATGTCCTTCCTTTCCCTTCATCCCAAGCTGCAATCATCTGTTGGGATGAGTGAGGTTGACTTTATAGACACAAAGTTTCTTCTTCTGTTTTGGTTTGTTGTTTTTTTTTTCCTTTAAATTCTTCAGCTCTCTGATTTGAAAGGCCTTCTGAAAGAGATTTCCAGCAAAATCAAATGAATGCAGCTGACATCCAAGAGCAGCTACCTGAGCAGGGTAAGCCCTCTCTACATCCATTCACTGACTGGAAGGAGTTGTCAGCATCTGTGATGTTGGATTGGTTTGTCTCGGGAAGAGGAGGTTGTATTAATTACTGATGCTTGTATCAATCTTGTCTAATGTTTGAAAATAATAACAGCTAAATTCTCTTCTTCATTTGTTGTTGGTTTTTTTTCCTGAAAAATAGAATTTTTCCATCTGGTGTTTCTAGCAATTTTTGGCACAGTTTAAAATATCTTATTTTGCTCCCTTGCCTTTGGAAAACTGAAAAACCCAAGGAGTTGTCTTTGTGCTGGAGGCCCTCTGGAAATTGAGGAGCTGCTCTGCTGGATCCTTTTTGTTGAGTTCATTTTAACTCTGAAGAACATAAAAACCAAATAGTAAAGACAGTTCTGGGTAGGGATAAGGTTCATTTCCCCCTATGAAAAGAGGGCGTTGTGATGGATCACTGCAGCCTTCCTGTGTCCTCTAGGATAAACTGCAGAGTGAAGAGTTAACCCAAAGTCCCCAGAGCTGCAGTTCAGTGTCTGGTCATCAGCTCTGTGTCCTTTTCGTCAAGTTCTGCAGAAGAGCTGGGTTGGTGACACAGGTTCCAGTGGAATGTGAAAGGCAGGCAGAACATCAATGGGTGCAGAGAGCTCTGTCATGGGTAAAGACAGTAGGCTAGGAAGGAAGAGTCACTCTTGACAAGGATAATCTGGAATGATTGAATCAGCCTGATCAGCTCCTCCTAAAGATTTTTTTCTTTCTTTCCTGCAAGACAGGTTATACATGTGCTAGATGTTCCCGAAGCAGTTGTCTCACCATTTTTCAAGGATGATTTCATATTCACTTGACCTGAAGTTCAGTGTAGTTATGAGTGACTTGCAACTGCCTAATAAAATCCACAAGGATCTCCAGTTACTGGGCATTTTCCTGGGTGCAGTAACCTCCAAGTCACCAAGAGAATAAGTAGGCTGTAGAATAATGGAACTCTGGAGGTCATCTTGTCCAACCCTGCTCAGATTAAACATGACTTTTTGCTGAAAACAGTAAGAACCTGTGCAAATGTTACAGTTACCTGGGAGTGATGGGCTACATGGGCACAAAACGGAGGCAGATCTGAGGAGACAGCAGTTCTGCAGGAAAATGTCTAAAATGGAACATGAAATAGCTGTTGTTTCATGGTCTGTGAGATGCATGGAGTAATCCCTCCAGTGCGGGGAATCCTCTGTTGGGTAGGGCAGCCAGTGCTAGCACTGAGCTTCAAGGAAAACAGTGGAGGGGCTGAGAAGTATTCAGAACAGGGACAAGAGGAGCTGGAAGTCTTAAACCATCTGTAGAGAGAAGTGAGTGAATTATGGTTAGATAGCCTGGGAGAGAAGACACCTGTTTATGATGGAGCTCCTGGAGACGTCCTTTCATTATAGATTGTAAGTGCCTTGAGAAGATGGGGGCCCTTCCAGTTTGTCTGGTAAACTACCATGTTCTGGATGGGTGCTGCAAAGAGCTCCTTGGTCCCAAATGTTGCACAAGACATCCAGTTTCCAAGCTGATGTTGTGAGGATGGAAGCAAAATGTTGAGGTGGGCCAGGAGCTCTGCTCTGAAGTTGTTTTCTTTTGCTCACACAGGTACCAATTCATCAAGAATAATTATCTGAGCTGGCAGTAACCACCAAGCAAATGGTAACTGATCCACCAGAGTGTCACCATTTCAGCAGGAGTTACTAAGACTTTCTTTAGTTTCTATTTTTTTCAGAAAACAGCCCTTTCTGCTTGTTGCAAGAAAATGGTAAAATGTTAAGATGACTGTTTATCTCCTGGCAGGACTCCCACATTCCTCAAGCTCTTATTTCCTCATCTCCCTTGATGTTCAGTGCCAGCAATTAGCCCTTGTCAGCTGCTGTTAACAAGCACTCCTAATTCCAAGAGTTCTGCTCTTGCTGCCAAAGTCCCTTTGCTTTTTGGGTTTCATTTGGCCAGTAATTCCCTGTCTTAACGAATTAATCTCCCTTCCCTCTCCTTTGTGTAGTAGCCAGATCTAGCTTGATGCTTGCATGGTCTGTCTGTCAGCCCTGCTGATGTCTGTAATGCTTGTGTGCCAGAGTACAGTGTATTTCAGCATCATGCCCCAGAGGAAAGACTGCCTTTGCTCCCACCATGCGCCCACATTTCAGACTCCACGTGAACACTGTGAACTTCTTCCCCCTCTACCTGGAACTGTGCAGCAATGCAGGAGCTCAACTACTACAACTCTACATGGGAAAGATTTCATTCATCTGGGAAGTGTTTCCAGAGACCTCATATGCAGTCCTTGCTTGTTCCTTGAGTGCAGTTGGAGCATTGCAACGTGTTTAACTCCTTGAAGCATCTGTTTGCAGATGTTTGTGTTTAGAAATGGAGAAGAGATTGTTTGTCAGCTTTCAATATTGTGATGCTTGCTGTGGTGAGGTTGCTCTTCCTGCTCCCTTTCTAAACTAGCAGCTGAATTTTGTGTGGTATAACTGGATGCATTGCCCTCTGAAGGGAAAACACCACAAATGGCATTTGCTTACCTTCTTAAGAATTGTATCTGTCTTCTTCCCCAGTGTCTAGGAAGGATCTCCCAAGATGTTTGATTTTGAAGATTGAGGTATTTTCCTTTTGCTGGCAAGGGCTTTCATAGTCCCTTCTCTTGCAGCTACTCTAGGGGCTGCCAGGCACAAGATGTGGGTGCCACATGAGGGCTCCAGATGAGTAGTTAAGTAAGCAGAGGATTTTGGCTAAAGCAGAACGCTCCCCAGGTGAGCAGTGTGAATAGAGCCATCTGCTGCCAGGCTGGAGAGCAGGCCAGCCTCTGTGCACAGCAGCATGTCCCAGCCCACCTCTGCTGTGAAAACAGGCTGGTCCAGGCTGGTGAAGACCAGACTCTGCTGTGTGTTTTGGTGTTTGCTTCAGAAGCACTGCTGAACAAGGAGAATGTTTCTGCTTTAGGGAGCAGCTCTGTGGCTGAGGCCAGCACAGCTGTGCATTGTCTGCCAGAGCTGCTGCTCAGCCTGTGTAGCTGAGAATGGAATAGTTCTGCAGGGAAAACTGTGATGAGGCCTTGTCAGAAAGGTGACTTCTCTTTTCTTGCTGCTTCACATCACCTAACTTGCCTGTATGCCCTGCCTACCAATAGCAGCCTTGCTTGTTTACATGAGGATATATTTGTGTTTTCCTCCTAAAAAGCTGAAAAAAGACTCAGGCTTCTGTTGACTTCTGTGGCCATTACCTTGTATCATAAATTATTGAGATAAGTGTCCTTTCTAGAAGTATTTTTTTCCTGTGCCATTTATATGCTTTGAATGTGAAAACTGTGCTTTTAGTCTGTTCCTTCCATGTATAAAACCTGCAGTGTTCTCGCCAGCATCTCTGGTGATCTGTTCTCTTACAGTAACTGTGTAACTTTGAACCATGCTCTGAAAACCCCAAACCCTGGAGTCTGCCCCTCCCAACCGCTGCAGCCCATCACCACCAGCCTGCCCCCCACACGTGTTCCCCTCCAGGCTCCTCTCCCTCCCTGAGCCTGGGGGTCCAGTGGACAGCAGGGTGGCACTGCAGCACCCCAGGGAGCACCCAGCTCTCTGCTCCCTCCAAACCTGGCACCAGCTGGCTGGGTATTGTGGGTGCCAGGGCTGGGGAGGACAGTCCTGGGTGTCGGGCAGGGTCTGTGCCAGCCCTTCCCTCCATCCCCTCTTCATCCATCTCATCCATTGCTCTCCAGCTGGCAGAGAACAGCAGCAGAGCAGATGAGTCCCTGGACGAGTCCCTGCAAGAGGCAACCATCAGGTTCGTTGGTGAGCCACCACCCCTGGGGTCCCTCCAGGCCACTGTGGAGCCCCGAGTGCCTGATGTGGCTGGGGAGGGTTCCACTCCTTGTGCAGACTAGGGGTGGTGTGGGCAGAGCAGAGAGAGGTTTCAGGGGCACATCAGGTATTTGTGGCAGCACTTTCTAGCTGGTCTTGTTGGTCCCTGCTCCCTCCTGGCCATGGGAAGAGGTGGGTGGGGTGGCCCTGGCAAGAGTGGTTCCTGGGGTTCCCTGCAGATTCAGGCTGTGGAGGGGGGGAGGGCATGTTCTCTGGTCACTTGTGGGACCAGGATATCACTTCACTGTTCTTCCTCATAGGTACCAACCAGCAATAGATACAAAGCCTTGGCAGGGGACAAACCAATGGATGAATTCACTGGGAGAAACTGCACCAGCAATGTGTACTAAAAGCTGCAAAAGGAAGAAGCCTGTCACAAGTGAGGTCTCCTGGGGTCCCTTGTGCTGTTCTACATCCTGGATGAATGGATTAAAAGCACCTTCACCAACTCTGCTAGTGCCACCATACTGGTTGTTGAGGTGAACATGTGAAAAGGGAGAAAGACCTGGGCAGGGTGGAAGAGTGGAAAGGCAAGAACACAACGATGCTGAACTAAGACAAGTGCAAAGCCTGATACCTGGGACAGAACAACCAAAGAGCTCAGTCCAGGCTGGGATCAGTGCAGCTGGGGAGCAGCCTGGCTGGAAAGGACCTGAGGGGCCTAGTGGCCAACCAGCTGAAGGTGAGTCAGCAGCAAAGGCAGATTGGATCCTGGGCTGCATCCACAGCAACATTCCTGGCTGAGACAGATGCCTGATCATCCGACTCTGCTCAGCACTTGTTGGGCAGCACCTGGGGCACTGGGTCCAGTTCTGGTCATGCCAATTCAAAAATCCCAGCTCCTTCATAAACTGCAGTCAGAAATCAAATTAAATGAGACCAGAAATAGGGGACCTTTCTCATCTCTCTTGGACATTACTGCAAAACAGTTGAAGGTGCAACTGCTGCTTCTTCTTCCACCAGTATGTGGGGTTTGTCAACACCAGATCTGAGCCAGGTTGTGCTCCATTGTCCAAAGACTGTTCAGAGCAAGCATGAAAAATAATGTATGCACAGCACAGAGTCCTGGATATTGCTTTAAAAAGCATCCAGTGGGAACAGGGACCTGGTGTCTCACTGAGAACAGGCTGGTTTTGCTCTCGTGAGTGGAAGCAGGAGTTCAGAGCTGTGAGGACAGCAGCCAGCTAGTGTTTGCAGCAAGCCTGGGGCTTTAGTTCTGAACCTGCACCTGAAAACATACTTGAGGAAGTAAGAGGTGGAGTGGCTGTTCTGAAGGGACAGTGAGTAATCAGTCTTGCCAGGGTTTCTTAAGCATGTGTTTGTTTTCCATAAGAAAACCACTAAGTTGGGTAGTTCCCTTTGGAGAACATCCTGAAATGTTGCTGGATGCTGTTGGCTCTTCTCTGTTGTCATGTGAGGGTTTGTCTGGTTTCAGGATGATACTAGGTTGTTGTGGGGGCCTTTAGACAGCCAGTCCTGTTACCCTGGGTCCCAGCAAAACCTCCTAGCAGGTCTGGGTCCACGTGTGGGTGCTGGTCAAGACTGGGATGTCCTGGAAATTAAGGCAATGGATTTTAAGCTTCCATGGGTACGTGCACATCGAGCACAATGATGCTCCTTCAGGATCCTGTCCTGATGAGTCTCCCCTCTTCTGATGGGTGCTTTCCATGTCACGTGGTACAAGTTGCTTTTCTGTGGAAGTGTCCTGCATCTGTCCCCAGGTGTGGGGGTTCTGGGGTGGGATGGAGAACCACAGGGAGAGGAGGATGTGTCAGGGCCCCCTGCTGATACTCGAGGCTCCTGGGGCAACACCTGAGGCCATGCCCCTTGGTCAGGAGGGACATGGGCCCTGCCAGAGCCTGAAGCAGGAATCTTGGCACAAATAAGCCAGTCTGTGCTTCCTCAGAGGTGGCCCATGTGTTTTTGTCTCTGGCTGTCTCCTGCTTTTCCATTATTAATCTGATGGAAAATGTTGATGTGACACTGTCTCAAGGCAACTTTGTGTTGAGTTGTCCCCGGTGTAAGTGGGTAGTAGCTCTTGTTTATGGCATTCCTATTATATTTTTGTGTAGGATGTTAATGTATTTCCAATAACAACACTGTAAAACTGTCATGTAAGAAACATGTAAATCTAATAATCTCCCAGTTAATCTATGATACAAGATTTTCTATCAGGAAATCTTTCTTGTGAAAAGGAATATTAACGAGATCATATAAAATACTTGGGGTTTTTTTTTAATGAGGTATTTACTTTGCTTAAAAGATATCGATTTGCTCTTCATGGTAAATAGCTGGAAAACGTGTTATATCTGCAATGTGGGCTTGGTCTTGGAGACACTAAAATGACACACACTTTAAAAATACTGTCTCAAGTAAGTGAAAGCTGAAAGCATTCTGCTTGCCTAGGCTGGTATGCAGGTATTGTGAAGAAGGATTTATGTCATTTAGAAATTAATTATGGGCATAATCAAATCTTGATTGCAATAAATGTGCTTTTTGTGAAATCTTGGATTTATAAATACAGGATGGTTTCAGCAGGAGCAAAAATGCAGCATCAGGCTGTAACCACGTGGCTGTACTGACTGCAGGAGAACTGCTAGAGGTGAAGTGTTTCTTCATTTCCACAACATGCCCCATAGTTGCTAAAAGAAAGGGCTAATTTGTAGTGAATGATTCATTCACAAGCTTTGTCTTTCTTTCCTTTTCTGCTCACAAAATAGTGAGTGAATAGACATGATTTCTAAGGTTTTGTTTGGATATTAGAAATGTTCTTCATGTTGTGACTGGTCCTAGTGCTTGTGCTGCAGTGTAAAGGTAGAACTTAGTCTCTGTAAATGCTTGCTGACGGGCTTAAATTGGGAACTGCTGTCTCCAACAGGTGTCTTCTTCAGGGAACCTTGAATACACAAAGTATTCCTTCCTTGCTGAAGCTGAACTTATGTACAATTAATTGCTTTGGATAACTTTTGCTCCAAGCCCTGTGAGAGCACATTTCCCTTAAGGCCTTGCCTCTTGCAGTTTGGGAATCTCCACTTAAAAGCACGAAAAAACCCAAAAGCCTGCTGCAAGCCCTTGAAAAGGTCAGCAAGACATGAACTATAAAATCCCCAAATCTGTTGACAAAGGTCTGTACCCGTTCTGTAACGTCCTACAATCCTTTGGGCTCTTTGGGGTCTGGTGCAGAAATACTTGGATGCTGAGAATCACTCGTGGTGGTGGTGGCTTCAGTGCTGTTCCAGGCACGGAACCCGCAGGAGGCAGAGGAAGTCCAACACTACCAGCTGCCAGTAGGGAATCCCTCACTGAGCAAGACTACCCAGAGCTGAGATGTGCTCCTGGTGGAGAAAATGTAATGCAAAAAATCGAAACGTAAATTTTAGGCTCCTTGGCATTCACTTTTGTAAAGAGAAAATGACCAGTCATGGATGTGTCTCCTGATGAGTTTGGGTTTGGGGTGTGCCTGAGAGGGGAGGGGCCTTATCCCAGCTTTGGGCTTTAATTCTGTTAGCTGTAAAATGTGAGCTGAGGTAATCCGGCTGGAATCATGACAGGGCTGATAATGCCTCTCCTGAGAGCAGTGTGCTTGGAATCAGGGTCGATTCACCCACAGGCCCACAGCAGTTCATGGGGGAAAGTGCTGGAGATGGGTCCCTTTTAGGCTGTTTGGGGGTTTGACAACTGCTTAAATCAAGCACAGCCCTTGAATGAATTTGTATCACTAATTGCTCCAAGTAATTAAATGAGTCTGACTTCTCAACAGTGGGCGCAGGGGCTCACACCGTGCCTAGCCTGGGAGAGCAGGCTCTGGGGTGTTCTCAGTGCTGGGGAAAAAGGATGATTAGGACAAGGCTTGGTGGTGGGACCCAGAGGAGGTCAGACAGGGCAGAAGGAGCTACCAAGCTCTTGAGTTTGGTGTCCACTCCCAGCTGTGCTGGTGCTGGGTGGTTGCCTTGGAGGTGTGTGGAGGAGAAGGGCTGGGTACCTGATTTTTGTCTTTGAAGCCTTCCCCTCCAGGAGTGGGTTTGCTGAGGGCCTCCATCATATGGTGTGCACTTGCTGAGGGACTGGCCTGCTGAGCTGCTCTGTCCTGGCACATTTCCCCTCAGTCCTCCTCCTGCTATTTGCATCTATTTGTTCTCTGTGGTCTCAGGTAAACAACTCCTGCAGTCAGTGCCTCTGGCTCTCAGTGTGGCCACACCGGAGCTGCTTCTGCCTGCTGAGCACAAGGGCTGCACACCCAGTTTTGGTGATGGCTTCTTCTACAGAAACCATGGCTGTGCACCACCTGCTGAGCCAGGACCAAAGATGATTTTTTTGGGTTTTTCTTTGCTTCGTTATAGTGGTCTCACCCTGTACAGTCCCACCTCAGACACCAGATCAGTCCCTTTTAGCAGCTGAAAGTCTTTGTGCTCTCATGTGGGACATCTGTGTCACTAAATCCAGGCTGCTACTGAGCAGGACACGATACAAGGCAGTGCCTGGAATTGCCTGTTTGGCTAATTCTTGGGTCTGCTGCTCATGAACAAAGTAATTATCTAAAATATACGCTGGTGTAAAGCTTGAGCTCCCTGCCAGTGACGTATAATCCAATGTTTAAAATCATGTGTAGCTCAGAGACTCTAAAAAACAGAGGTGAAAATGACAGTGTTAGTACTGGAAGAATCCTTCAAGCTTGTTTGGATTTCTGCTTTTTGCTGGTCATGGATCTTGATGCCTCTGAAATTACAAAAGTATCCTACATTTTTTTCTTGAAAGATTGTAACTGGAAAAAACTTAAAGTCATGACCTGTGTTCTTCTGAATACACAGCTTGTCATGGCTTGCAGCCAGGAATAACCCTTGGTGTGTTGAACTACCCTGATGCTGAGGCTGAAATAGGATTAAAGGGAAATGCTGATAATGGGACTGAGTGCCAGGAGGGCTGAGCCTCCAGCAGCAGTACAAGCCACTTCCAGGCTCACCAGGAACAGGGTATGACCTGGTGGCTGCACTTGGCAGCTGATGGCTTCAGGAGTGGGAGGTGAATGTTTTGCCTGGTTTCACTGAGGGTTTCAAGTGCCACCAGGGCTTGGTTTGACTGGTGGTTGCAAGTAGCTTTCACTAAGCATGCACAAGGATATAACAGCTGAACTATCTGAGAATGTGCCCTAGGAATAGGGAGAAAACCTTGAAAATTATCAGCATGGTCAGCAAAACTTAAAAACATTTAACAGACTAATAGCTTTGGCTTTCAGGTAACAGTCTTTGCATCTGGAAGGAATGTTTGCTTGCATCAGTTGTGCCAGTGACCCTGTAAGAGCTATTACTGCTGACCTAGCAGGAACAGAAGAGATAAATATTTAAAGTTTCAAATGCTTAAAGTAATGAAGTGAGGCCTCTGAGATGCTGCTGCAGCCTGTGGTGTTTTGGAACAGTGATCCAGTGTGTGTTCTTGAGGTTTTGTTTGCTGTGATGTGTGCTTTCTGTTGCCTCACTCTCAAAGTCCACTTCCAGCAGCAGTAGTAGAGACTGTGTAGGCTTAGGCTGTGTCCATGAGACCAGCAGGTCATGGTGCACCTCAGAGTGAATGCTGAGGGGTGAGGCACTGCCTCTGTGCCCTTTCTGAAAAATTTCCTCTAATCTTTGGAAAACAAGGCATCGGTCCCTGTGGGTTTCACTGTTGATATAGGACAACTCTGTGAGATCTCCTGGAGCCTCAGCAAACCTTGCAGAGTGTGAAACTGCCACGGTATTAATTCCAGACTTGTGAAATGCAGCTGGTTTCATCCCTGACACTGCTGGTGTGGGAAGCTCAGGTGTTGCTGTATTCGCTTGTCTTCCCTCTCCTTTTGATCCCCAAATCTTCAAGTGGTAGAGCAGAAAGCTGTGTGGGGGGTTGAGAAACACAGCCAGCATGGCAGAGGACACTATCCTGTGAGAGCAAGTAGAGAAACTGGAAGAACAAAGACTTATTCTCCATCTCAGGTGCTCAAGGGCTGGAGAACGATCAGCAGCACACGGGCAGTGTCCTCTCTGGTTGTAAAATTAATCTCTGGATTCTCAAGGGACATGCAGGCAAGAGCTGAAGGGAATCAGTCTCTGCTGGTGTGTGGTCAGGTCTCAAAGCCTCTCTTAATCTGAGTTAGTTGTCCATAGAGGAGAACTTCTTTGGTTTTGCCAAAGACATGCTGTGAGAGCTGGGGGAGGGGGTGGAAGAACATGTTGCTTTGGATTTAGTCAGGTTTTCTTTTGTCTGAAGGGACATCATTACCTTTCATCTGTCATCTGAATGTCCAGGAACCATGGGATCAGAGTAGCTCCTCAGTGCCTGGGATGCTGTTTAGACTGTTTTCAGCATAGAGGAATGAGATGATGCTGGATGATTTATATTTCAAGTGAAAACACATCTTGTAATTATCAAAATTTCACTCACAAGGAAATTATTGTTCTCCTAGTTGCCTGGGAACAGAACTGACTTGATTTCTGGGAGTGAAAGTGGTCTGAAAATAGCAATCTACCAGAAGCTCTTTAATTTCCTCTTTTCTTAAATAGCATGTGTGTTTGTTGTGTAGATAAAATTGGATACAAACCCCTCCCCCTGCCCCATGGTGCTTGGCATCTGGAACCTGCTGGAAGTAGAGTCAAAGTTTAGTCCTTAAATTGTGGTTTTTAAATTGAGATTGTCTTCATCTCACCCCCTCTCGAGTTTCAAGAGGTTTTATATTCTTGAGGGTTTAAATGTAACATTTTCCTTTGGAGCAAGATGTAGATGTGCCCGTGTGCTTTTTCAGTCTGAAAATGTAGAATTGGTTCCATTGCTTAAATCTGCTGAAAGCAGAGGTTTCCCAAGAATGCTTTTCTCAACCCCTTGCCCTAGAGGAGAGTGCCCCATCCTTCTCTTGTTGTTTGCCCCTGGCCTATCAGCACTGGCAGGATTGCCTGTGAGTGGGGACAGCACTACACCCTGCTCAGACTTGCCTTTCCTCCCACCAGCACCTGCCTGGAGTGGTGTTCTCCACAGGCCCTCCCTTCTCCCTCTTCCCATCCTGCCCACCCCTGGTTTCTACCTCTTCCACAGCTCCAGCCTCTGTTTGGGTTCCCCTCAACACAAATGTGCCTCTGACACAGACAGTGCATGAAACCAATTTTGTTGTAAGATGAATCTACTCGAGTAGATAAAGTATCTGTGGAGGGACAGGAGAAATATTTACCAAGTTTGTTACAGACTTAGTGAGCCAGGATTCAGAGAGATGGAACAGCAAACATCTCCATTCTCTGGATGCCTCAAAGCCAGAGCCCTGCAGAGGAACTTTCATTTCATTAAGCAATTTTGTTTCCAAGCACTGTTCAGCATTACTGCAGTCCTGCTGGCAGCATTGCCAAGTAGCTGGTCTAAGAGGAAAATCTTTAAAGCCTGAAGTTAGTTCAGGAACTGAAAGTACTGTTGGACAGGCTGCCAGGTTGTGGCTTGGCTCTTAGGAAGCAGTTCTGCGTGTTCTGGTGGAATATTAACTGGTCCTGGCATACAAGAGGTGGATGGTTCCTTTGCTAGGGATGAAGTCAAAAGCTGTTATCCAAACTAAGCAAGTCAAAAGCTCAGTGTTCTCCAAACTGCTGTAGCAAGTTGGTGGTGAAGCGTGCTGGAATCAGTAAGGACCTTGGGGCTCCAAGTGCCAAGTTCTTTCCATCCCAGGGGTTTGGGCTGTCTTGTCTCTTGTGTTTCATCACCACAGCAGCATTGATTGAGAGAAGCCACTGCAGAAGCAGGTCAAACAGTGTATTGGGTGGTTTCCTCCTTGACCAGAGGCAGCATGGTCTTGGCCCTGGTTGCAGAGAAGCTGAGTGTAGAACAACAGACTCTGTTCCTGAGAAACTCCAGCTCACTTCCAGTCCTCCACCTTGTGTTGTGCTGGCATGGCTGTGGCCACAGGAGAATGTCCAAGAGCCATGAGTGAACATCTCCAGCTGCAGTGAACAAGGAGAGTGGACAGACAGAAGAAGCTCTGGCTTTTGACTGGACAAAGCTTCACCTGGTGTTTTTGATCATGTTCCCAGTGCTGAAATCCAGGTTGGCTCATAAAAAATGCCCACCCCTTTTTTGGAATATGCCTCCACATCCTCCTTTCTCAAAGCAGTGCTGGGGTGGGATGGGATGGCACTCGTGTGGTGTGGCATGAGCCCTGGCAGGGCTCCAGGCAGCCATGGGTGGACTTGTTTGAAGGCAGCAGTTTTCCTCCCAGCACCCATGGGCCCGGGTGCACCTCTGAACCTTGCCAGTAGTGTTCCAGTGGCTCTGTTGTGGGGTGCTTGTAGCAGAGTGAAACCAAGACTAGCAGGCAGCTTCAGTTAGCTAAGTGCTGAGGTGTTGTGTGTAGCTCATCCCGTTAATCTCGTGGTGTTTTCAGTCGTGAGGTCAGGCCATAATTTTCCAAAAATCCCATTAATTTCTTTGCTGAAACTGAAACCTGAGCATCACAGGGGGAAACAAATGTCCACAGCTGCTCTCTTGTTAGGTTAGCTGGGCTCAGGCTTGGCAAGATTCAGAGCTATGTGGAGCTCTTCTGGCATGTACCAAATAGCAGAGGTCACAGGAACTTGCATGGCAAACAGACCTGGGGTGTCCCAAGGGTCTGCCGTGTGCCCAGGAGGCTTCTGTTGGATGCCTTGGCCTGCAGGCTGGTGGTGTCAGACAGGTCCACATGGGTGGATTCCCATTCCATGCTGGGGAATCGTCCCCTCCTTGAGGAATACCAGCTTGTGAGTGCTTCCAGTTGCTGGCTGAGACAACAAGGTGCTGGCTCCAGTGCTGAGGGAAGAGTTGATTCACTGCATGGAAAACTAATGGCTAAAAGTGAACAAAAGGTTCTGCCTTTGGCAATGGAGGTATCAGGATCTCAGTGCTCCCTTTTAGTTGCAGTCCTGGGAAAAAGACACAGTGGCCCATCTCTTATCAGGGAACCACTGCTAAATGGAGAAAAGCTGACAGCAAATATTTACTCTCCAATCAATTATGTTTAAAGTGCAGTGACTGTAGCAGAGCTTGGACACAGGACGGTCAGGTGTAGGATCAAGGCTACATTTATATAAAGACTGAGGAATGTGTGCTGGAAACTCAAGCTTAGAAAGGGAAAGGACCAGAGGATTTGTAAGTCACACCATGAGGACCTTAATTTTTGTCCTCACATTGAGCACTTTCTCCTGTTCAGGTGAGTTGCTCCGAATGGAGCCAAATCTTCCTTCTTATGTTGGCTTTGGAAGGAAAGGTGCCAGACCACGGTGACCTTTTAATGGACTGTGTGTCTGTCCCAGGGTTCCCAGTGTACGACTATGAGCTCCCTGTCACAGAAGAGGCTCTGAATGCTTCCATTGCAAGGATCAATTCCCAGTCATGGGGGACAAACCTGTATGGTGTTGTCAGGAGCCGTGTCACAAGAGTAAGTGTGCAGATGATGAGATCCTTTTCCTGAAATATGCTTTGCCATGGTGGGAAACTTTTTTCACCCAAGCCTGCAAACCCAGATTTAGTTGCAGTTTTCCAGTGTTGCTTGGAAGAGGGTGAGGTTTGGGGCATTATCTGAAGAAACCTAACTTAAGGAACCTAAGAGGTTTAGGAACCCAACTACTAGGTTAGGTTCCTATTACCTATTAGGAACTATTAGCTTTAGGAACCTAACTATTCTTTTTATGCTGGTTTGTAATTAAAAATACTTCATGAGTTTAAATTTTTCACCCCTAGAATAGAAATATTTGAGGGGTGTCTTGTAAGATTCTGTTCAAAACTTTTGTTATTAAATGCCTCCAGCTAACTGCTTTGCTTTGGGCATTAAGTAACCTGGTGCATCTGGAGGTCTCAGCCAAACATCTGCACTGCTAATTAAATGCTGCCACACACATTCAGGATTCGTTCTCCAATCTGTGTTTACATCATCTGTCCTTACACACTGATTCTGGTTTGAATCTACTAGTGTCTAAACGCTGGCAGGAAACTCTTTACCTGTTTTAATTAATGTTTTTGTTCAATTCGGGTTTTTGTTTGGTGGTGGTTGTGGGGTTGTTTTGAGTCTCAAATTTTGTGCAAAACCATTGATTAGACTGTAAGAAGGAGGAAAGAAAATCCCACAGTGTCAACAAAAGGAACCAAACTCTCTGGAGCTTGCAGTGCATCGTGCCTCTTGAGGCACCCAAGCTGACAAGGAGTGACTATAAACCACGTTAATTCAGTTGCTTTGTCCTGTGATTTACTTTCCCAGTGATGTATTTACAACAGACTTCCCAGCACTCCAGGTACCCAGAGCAAAGTTGTTAGCACCCTGGTTCCCACCAAAGAGGGGTCAGTGTGTGATGGTACCGATGTGCTTACCTACCTGTGACAGCAACAGTCCCTCCAGCTGACTCTCAGTAGGAGCATCCTGCAGTGGCTGTGGGATGTGAAGTGAAACCTCCATGTTGCTGCTGCCAAATCTGCCTAAGGAAGTAATTCCTGAGCACAAGAAGATACCCTTTCTCACGCTGTAATCTACTCTAAATTAGGCACTGACATGATGCTCTTGTCGTGCTCCTGCATGCCAAAGCAGCAGAGCTGCCATGTAGTGGACATGGAAGAAGGACAGGCACCAGTGATATGTTGCACTGACCTTTGTTTTACCAGGTTGACATGTGGGACAGTGACACTTACAGACTAGAGCTGCAGTTCAGTGTTCGTGAGACTGTGTGCACCAAAGCTTCAGGGAGAGACCCAGCCACGTGTGACTTCAAACTAGGGCCCTTCGTGGTGAGTACCTCTGGTGGGAAGGTGAACAGGATGCTCTCAGGACGTGCTGAAACCCCGTGGGTGCTGAAGAATGAAGAGGGACTGGCCTTCTGAAAACAAAACCAACCCCAAACAAACACAACCTACGGCATGGAGGGGGTGGTACGTGGGAAGGGTCAGTGCTGGGAATCTCTCCTGCCTGCGCAGTGGGGAATACAGGAGCTGCTCTGAGCTGGAAAGAGGATGTGTGTCTTGGAGCAGCACACAGTGAAGGTGCCTGTGTGCTTTAGGACCTTCCTGCAAGGAAGGTATGGCTGCTTTTTTAGGATAAGAGGGTTGGAAAGCTGATGATTGACCTGATTTTGTCCATCATGCATCCAGGCACCATGTAAAAGCTGATCTTCTTCCTACAGAGTGCAGATGAGCCAGTGATAGTCTTTTTCACATTTTCAACTCACTTTTCAGCCCAAAATAAACATGGATCAGGCTCCTGATATAGCTCATGCTGCACTCTGATTCTTACATTACCAGCTTTGGTGTAAATACATCATCTTTGAATCTGGACCTCTCTGTCCACAGTTATTTTTGTCAAAACATGGCTCCCATTGCAAGCTTCTGAGTGGCTGTGTCCTAAATGCTTGTGAGTCTTACCCAGCGTGTGGAGCAGCTCTTGAGTCCCTGTGTGCAATGATGCCATGACTTGTGTCAGGCTTCCACAGAGCTTATCCCTGGTTCTTTGTGCTGCTCCAAGCTGAGCTCTTCTCACCTCTTTTTCCGCTGTGAATGGCTCCCAAACTTATCTACCCTTCCTGGGAATAGTCTTTGGGGAAGAGGAGGGGTTCTGGGAAGGCACTGAACAGGCTTTCCTCATAGCTTGAGTCATGCTGCTACCTCAGGAGGTACTTTACCCCATGAAGAGGGGGGTAAACATCTAAACCTCTTTGAGAATTGCTGCTCTTGAGCTCAGCGTAGTGTGTGTGCAGGTCGATGGAACAACATGGAACTGATGATTGTTGCTGGGTTTTCTTTAAAGATGGAAGTGTTGGCTGCTGTGAAGTTACTGCTGTATGCTAAACAGACACCATCCCTCTCCTTTTCTTCTTGGGGTAATATGCTATGAAAGATAGTGTGAGGGCCTTTGTTTTCCAAACTTGAGTGCAGGTTTTCCTGCAGCTTCTGTCAAATCATAGAGACATTTTCTTTAAGGGTACTGGAACATCTAGAGCTGGAGCTGCCTTCAGCAGAGCCCTGCACAGCTCTGGTTTGTGCTTGGTGACGCCAGAGCCATGAAAAGGACCTGGAGATTTTCTTATACCTTGAGCAGGCTTGAGGCTTCATACAACTAACATTCAACTGGGGAGGAATAACTTGAGTGTAGTCACATGCTGCTAAAATACATTTGTCTGGCCACAATCTGCTCCAGAAAGTTGTTAGGTGTGTAAACTTGAGACTCTTCCTTTTGGAATTTGTTTTAGAAATCCCTGCATGGGTTCCCTCCCCCAGTGATGCTCCCATGAGAGGGTTTGTCCTGCAGGTTTGCTGTGTGTGACTTGCTCTGCTCTCTTGCAGCCAACTGCTCTCTGCAGCAGCCTCGTGCAGGTCTCCGGGGAGCGGATCTCCAGCATGATCGTGCGGTGCCGTCATGGCACCTACAGCTCCGAGTCCATGAGCAGCGAGGAGGTGAGGAAGGGGAGCACCAGGTCTTGCTGCCTGGGGGAGTGAGAGTTCTGCTTGTCCTCTTCTCAGGAGAAGGCAGGAAGCTGAATGTGGTTTGAGATCCAGCTGTCCCCCACAGCTCTGCAGTGGGTGCTGTGCCTGAGGGCAAAGTAGTTCCACAAGCAAGATGCTAGGGGATATGACAGCTTTTATTTCTGGGAGTGACTAAATGAATAATGTCAAGCAAATAGGATTCTGTGTCACCTTCTCCTGGTTTGAATTGCCAAATTAGCTTGTCATTACCTTTTTTGTTGTTGTTCAGAATCTCTATTCAGAGCTAGTAGTGGATGCAGCACAGGAATTCTTGATTTGCAGAGCAGGAAGACTGCATGTGAAGCACTGAAATATGTGAGGGGGTCTTGATTTGCAGAGCAGGAAGACTGCATGTGAAGCACTGAAATATGTGAGGGGTCTTGGATCTTCAGTCTGCCATCTGTAGGTCAAGCATAACCCTTGTTTAATTGGGCACTCAGGATAGACACTAAATTTACAAGCAGAGATCTTCCTGCAAGTCGTCTTTAACCGTCACTTAAAGTTCAGTACTGCTGCCAATATTCCTGCTGGGGAATGTATTTCTTGCAATGTTAATGAGGAAGAAATGCTAAAGGAAATGCACATGAAAAGGAAAGGATTTCTCTCTGCAGAGGGCTGCAGCAAGTGCACTGCAGCTCTTGCTCTAGAGCTGCAACTCAGTCCGAGGGATCTCAGCCTGATTCACTGTGGATGATGTTGGTGTAGCTCCAGTAGTGCTGGTGGCATTTGGATAGGAGAAGGAATTGTGATTGGCCAAGGCTGGGATTGTTTTACTGGGATAGAGACTAACAAGGGTATAGGGAGCTTTTAAAAGAGGAATTTGGGATAAATGAGTCAAAGAAGTGCCCTGTGTGATTGCACCTGAGGAACTCTGCTCTCCTGGCTGTATCTGCACTACTGGAAGGTCAGGTCAAGCCTTATGTATGAAAGAGGTTGACCTGAGGGCCTACCTGCAACATCACTGCTTTGCAAAAGCATCAGAAAATCTTGTTTCCAGGTAAATTAATGATGACTCTGGAATTAATCCAGTGATCACGCAGTAGCATAGTGAGGCAGTGAAGGCCAGGCAGATTTGCTGACAGACGAGCTTTTTAAAGAAACTTCTTTCATTTCCAGATGATGCACGTGCCCATAATGAACCCCAACAGGCAAGGCAGCAGTCACAGAGAAGGTGAGCCATTTCTGCCATGATGCTCTGTCCTGGTTTGGATCATCTGCTTGGGCCTCCTGAAGGTCCTCTGAGGGAGAAGGAAACAGGGAACACCAGGATTTTGCCTGGGTCACAGGCAGATATTTTTTCCTGTGCAGAGGGGTGTCTCCCTGAGGAAGCTGTGAGGGCAGTGGGCTTCAAAGTTAGGGCAGTGCTGTGCTTTGTATACACTGTGTAAGAGTCTTCTGGATTGCCAGACTCTTATCACCATTCTTGAGGGCATTCTTGAGGGTGTCCTGACGTTGAGCAGAATGCTGAACAGCCACGTGTTTGAACACACATAACGTGTGTCTCTGTTCTTTCTTAGAAGATGTGTTTGCTCCTGAAGCCTTGCCCTCAACAGGGAGAGGCAGCAGCCCTGGAGACTGGCACAGACCCAGCCATTTCAGCTCTGCCAAGAGGGAATAGTGTGGTTTGGGTGAGTACAATTCCCAGCGTAGCTTTTATGGCCCTCAGGTCTGCAGGTTTGGTGGCAGAGTGGGGCAAGTGGCTGCTCAGGAAAAAAGGGCCTCCTTGAAATGTGCTTCTTGACTGTGGGCATGTTAAAAGGCATTTAACTCTAGGCATTTTTAGGACTCACTTATGGGGACATGCAGTGGAAAGGTAATAACAACAGTACCAGCACCCTCGACAAAGGTTGATGGGGTGGCAATCCCAGTGCCTGCAGAAGGGCTTGCAGAACAAGGGTCTGACCAGTTGCCAAGGCAGCAGAAGACATTTTTTATTTTCCTCTTGTTGCTTCACTCCCAGGAAGACACCCCAACTACAGAGCTCACAGCTTTTGCTCTCTCAAGTAGTCCATCCCACCATCTCATATGCTCATGCATGTGTCCTGCTGTGCAGGGAGTGTGAACAGTGTGCAAGGAAATCAGCCTGCTGGCCTGAGATTAGCATATGGCTCAAACCTTCACCTACAGCTCTGCTTTTTTGCCTCCATCTCTCTTGGCTAGCAGACACACGTTTCTGTCTAATGTTTCATGGACACTTTGGACTGGCTTGTTTTTTTTAACTCGTTGCCCTTAGCAGGGGTGCATCACTTGGCTGTGGGATCTGGAACATTCCCTGGCTGCATACTGGCAAAAACACAGAGGAGTTTTGGTGAGGTGGGTGTTTGCCTCCTCTCCCAAGTGAGTAACAACTGGACTAGAGGAAATGGCCTGAAGCTGAGCAATCACTGTGACAGCCTCTTGTTGCTGTATTTGAATAGCAGCAATTTTTGCCTTGCCCTTTGTCCACCTCTTCTGGATCTGTTTTGAAGGATTAGACCCATTGCTGCAATGAGGAAATTGTTCTTGCCTCTGGGGGATGCAGAGCTTGGATGATCCCTTGACTTCTCTATGTCTTTAGGCCTGATTTCAAGGCCCTTAATCTAATTCCTGGAGAAAACCCAACAGGACTTCACTGGAGAAGCAGAAACCTTCTTCAAACCTACTGCTCCATGTTGCATTTCACAAGCACTAGAAGTGCACCTTTCAAAGAATCATGCAGGTTGGGAGGGACTTCTGGAAACCCAACCCTAGCTCAGAGCAGGGCCAGGTCCATGAGGCTGCATAGCTGAGGTTTGAATATCCTGGGATGTAGATCCCTCATCCTCTGTGGGCTCCAGGTTCAGTCTTGGAGCACTCCTGGGGGAAGATTTTTCCTTGGACTAAGCTGGAATTTCCCATGTTCCCACTTGTTCCTGTTTCTTGTCTTGTCAGTTGAGTGTAGGGGCTGGTCCTGGTTCTTCTTCCTGCATCCCCCATCTTCAGGTCTGGGCAGGATCCAGGTGCTCCTGGTCAAGCTGCTCTCAGAGGGTCACAGTATCACTGTCACATGTGTGGACACTCCTTTCTGGCACAAATCTATCCCTAAAACTTAATTTTTGCACATGTGAAGTGCTTTGCATCTGCAAGTTTCTTTTTACAGACTCCTCATGGTGTGATTCTGATGATAAACAAATCAATAAGTAACTCAGTGAAGCTGAACACATTTTTTTCCAAGGCTATGGATGTTTGGTTAGTTCTATGAAGTAGGAGACAAATTCTGAGCTGACATTTCTCCCCCCTTCCCTTTTTTTAAAAGTACTTTGGAGAATGGGAAGAATCCAGATTCAAAGACCTGGCATATGAAGAAAGAACCTAAAGAACCTGATGCCATTTCCTCTTTTTTTTCCATGGAAAATTCATCTGTAATGAAGTGATGGTCCTTTTGCCACAATGTCAAATAGCCAGTGGATGAGTTAAGGAGCTGCTAAATGCACTTGTCAGTCAGTAGCTGCCTTCTGATGTGTTGGAGCTCCCAGGGAGGACTGTCCCTGACACCTGGCCTGACTGTGTCCACTCTGTGGTTTACCATCTCATTATGATGCTGTTAAAGGATCATCATTCCACCTTCTGCATTGCTCTCTGGTTGCTTGTAATTTTCTGTGATGCTTGTAGCTAATTATTGATTCATTCAACATAATAAAGGCGCTTAATTTCTTTTTCCCTGGGGTGCAGAAATTGTGGACAAGGTTGTCTTGCTGCAACTCCAAAGGTGAGAGTTTCAGCCCAGCAGTAATCTAGCTGTAATGGGTACTTGACCAGTAACGGGGGGAGGGCTGCCCCCCCAGGCCTTTGGGAAGGGAAAGGTTACTCTGCAGTTCAGGGGTGTGTTTGTTAAGGCTTTACCACCAAGTTTACTCTTTTGTGACTTAAGGTGTAGGGTGGATTTGGGGCTGTGGTTCCATGTGTGCCTGGTTCACCTGGTGCAGGTGGCACCTCACTGGACACACACAAGTCATTGGGAAATAGGCAAGAGAAGCAGCAGAACCTGCTTCAAACTGCTCTTGTTGCAGCCAACCTCTCAGGGTGAGTTGATTCCCTGTGTGTTGCCTGATGCCAAGACCCCAAGGATGTTGCTCTCAGCAAAGCCCTCTGTGAAGCTTGACTTTCCACTGCTCCTGACTGCAAGGGGAATAAACCAGGTGAGCAGTTGGCAGGTCTGGGACGTTCCAAATGTTGTTTTCTCCCCATCTTTCTCTCTTTCCTTCCCTGTTTCCAGCTCTGTTTTTGTGGTAGGGGGGGAAGAGGCCTCTGCAGGAGATTCCTGTTGCCTGAGCACTGGAGATAGCACAGGAGAAAACTCATGATGGTTTTGTGCCAAAGTGGACCAAAATAGCAGGTGAACTTCCTGAGACAGAACCAGTCCAATTAGCTGGATATCTGCTGGAACACAACAGCACCATTCAGTGCTGGAGAAGTCTTTAAAGCTGCCATAGCAAAGCTGCCATCTTCAGGAAGAAGCCCCGGCTGGGCTGTAAGGTCTGTTTCCATCCCTGCTCACTCCCACCCCGCAGCACAGGGCTGGGTGTGCCGTTTTGCTGCCGTGCTCCCTGGTGCTGCCCCGGGAAGCGGTGGTCATGGGAGCTGCAGCTGCCCCTCCTTTCAAAACCAAGGGGGTTTTCTCTCCTCTCCCACCCACTCTGCCTCCCAGTTCGTTTTCCTGCCAGGTAACCTAAAGGGGAGCACAGCGCTGGGGAAAGCGCTGCCCTGGGAACTGCCGGCACTGGGAGCTGGGAGCAGGGCAGCTCCAGGGGCACAGGAAACAGCCCCAAAGGGCCTGGGGGGCTCCAGGTGACGGGGAGATCCCCCCTCCCGGGGGGAGTGCCCGATGCTCTTCATTAACCTGTCCCTGCTGCAGGGAAAGGAGGGGGAGTAAGGGAGGGAGACTTGGAAACTGAACTGCAGGGCTCCGGTGCAGCAATAGTGCTGAAAAGGATGGAGTATGTACAATTAGATACACCTGTCTTCTTTTTTCTATGCTTCTCCACTTGTTCCAGCTCAAACCATAACTTACCTCCTCATCCATCCCCAGGGCACCAGGTCCCCACCTCTGTGTTGGGTGCTCGCTGGCTGCTTCTGTTGGCTTCACCAAGTACAAAACCACAGAGGAACCTGAGGGAGATCATTTTCCACATGTGGTGTTGCAGGCCAGGATGTCCCCATGGGTGTACACACCCCAAAGAGGAGACTTGACACCTCCAGGGCTGTGACCCCCCCCATAATAGGGAGCTACCCCATCACCTTCCCAGGCCAGTGTGTCTCAGGTGCTCCTTGTTGAGCTGATGTACCTCATTGTAATTAAATGTGTCTTCTGCTGGTGTAATAGACTTCACTAAGGCAAAGGAGAAGAGAAAGAAAATTAATGGATATAAGGGTCTCCAGGAGGTGACAACTGCTGCTGGGGGAGGATGCTGAGTGGCAGCAGGGGAAGCTTTCCTCTGAGGATGGGCAGAAGATGTGAAACTCAACAGATGTATGCATAGCCTACAGGTTGCACCTTGGCTGTGCTCCAGGCTTCTCTGAGAAATGCTTTTGCTGAGGCTGTTTTTGAAAGCCTCAAGAAGGCAAGGGTGGGACCAAAGGCCAGGAGTCAGTTATTGCCCTGCATGCGGGTCCTCCCACCCACTAAGCAGTCTCAGTCTTGCTGTGTAGTTCCCTGCTTCTCACCAGGGCTTTTGGCTGCACCATCTTTACAGGAACCTGTATTTTAGGGCCTGATCAGCAGGTCTCTGGGGTCCTGCCCTTGGCAAATGCTGGGGGGGGAAGGTGGTGGGGTGAATTCAGGACAGCTGGGATGGCAAGATGGAATGGCTCCCAGCTGGGACTCACAGCACCCATGGGAGACAGGGTCCCTTAGGACAGGGAGTCCTGTAGGGCACCCAGGTCCCTCACTTCCCTTCTGTCTGCACTAAGACTTGCCAGTTTTCAAGTCAAATTGAGGATCTGTGTGTATTTTAATCTCCTTTGAGGCACTGGATCTTCAGGAGAAAATTTAAAAAAAAAAAATCATTTGCATGCCCTCACCTGGGGAGTCATTCTGTGAAAAGCCACAGAAAAATGTCTTCATTCTTCTCCTCTGGACTGTCCTATGCAGCAGACTGGTAGAAGACAGTTGCACAAGCCCCAGATGCTCACAGCTTCCTAACAAAGCTTTTGCTGGAAACCCAATGCTTTTCCTCAGTGCAGTGTTCAGGACTTTTTCATCCTGTCTCTGCAGACAGTTTCTGGAGCTGGAATAAAAGTATCTAGTCAGTCTTTGGAAGAGGGATGTGAAACCACACTTCTCCTGGTGCTCTGAGAGCAGAGCAATTGCCACATACATTTTCTCCAAATTAGGAGCACCTCTGTGAAGATCTCCTGAGCAATAAAACCAGTTGAGCTTGGCCAAAGGCTTTTGAAGACCAACACGCTTTCAAGCTCAGCATAATTCCTCATTATAAACACTCATAAGCTTTATGCAAATTATCACCCTACCAACATGCTTAAGGTAGGACAGAAGATTTAAACAATACCCATGGAGTACTCTTACTGTTCCTTCCATCAGCTGAAAAGGTTCTGCTTGATGATACATGGCATCTTTAAAAAAGAGGCTTTACTCAATGCCTGACATCTTTTTCCAGAGACAGCTGCCTGCCCCTACTGTAAAACAGTTATTCTCCAGTTCTCTAATGTGTTCAACCACAGTCTTGGGTCTTTGGGAAGAGCTCAGTATGGAGCTGGAGCTAGGGATGGGGTTATCCTTGTCCTCTAACTCACCTGCTCACAAGCACAGGACCTGCAGGTCTCTCCTCCCAGCAGCACAGCAAGGCTCCCTGCTGAGCACCAGTCCTGCTGTTGCTCTTGCCTCAGTATCTGGCGCAGACGGTGAAATTACAGTTTCTTCTTCACATCCTTAATTTTATGTTTTATATCTTTCCTGATGGCATTACCACAGGTCTGAGTGTACATCACACTTGGTGTGCCTGAGAAACCTTAGAGTGCCTCTCCCTGTGACATGTCTGATCAGCCAGTGCTTAATCACAGGTGTCAGCAAATTCGGGCTGCCCAGTGTCTGTACCCAGAGGAAAGCTGGCACTGTGTGCCAGGCTGCAGGCACCTCTCTTTGATGGGGTCAGGGCTGCTCCTGTGGCCACGGGCTGCAGAACAAGGTGCCCTAACATCCAGGGTGGGCTGGCATCCCCTGAGCTGTCACACAGAGCTAGCACAGGAACACAGGTATATCCAGCCCTTGCTACCCACAGGGCTCACTCGGGGCTGATGGTGCAGTCGTGCCTGTACATATGCATGTCTGTGCCCTCCTGCAGCAGCACAGAGCAAAACATCACTGCTGCTTCATCAGGAGGTACAGCCAGATGTAGACACATCACAAGCCTGGGCTGTCCAGGTTTGAGTCAGTACGTGTTTAATTGTATAAGGCCCCTTTTGCCACACACTGTTGTAAGGAGCAAGAACAAAGAGCCTAACGCTCGAGGTCTGGTTTAGCCCTGGTATTTCTTGGGAAGTTTTTACTCTTTACCATAAAACATTGGGTGAGCTGGGTATAGCATGACCATCCAAAGGAGCATCTCCCAAGGAGCCCACTTCTGCCTTTATTCCCTGACCCCCTATCCATCCACCTTAGCTCACCCCCAACACTGCTGCTAAATGCAGGTTAAATGCCGTTTTGAAACGTCAAACCTTTGTGTTCCCACCTCCTCGAGGGAACAGGTAACAAGTCTGCTCCCATGGGAAGCTCTCCCTAAGCAGGCACTTGCTGCGGGGCAGCAGGAGTGGTTTCCAGGCTGAGAAAGTTGCCACGGGGCTGTTCACAAACCAGCAAACCACACCCCGACTTCAGCCCAGCCTGGAGCTGCGCAGCAGATACTCCCATTTCAGACAAGAAGCCACCTTCTCCCCCCAGCAACAAGTCACCCCTCCAGACCAGAGAGGCACAAGGAACACCAGCAGACTCTGGCTATGATGTAGCATGACTTTAATGAGAAAGAGAATAAACCAGTTCAGATAAGTGCATTTCCAGTGCTCGGTAAAGAAATGGACAAACCCCACCCCGGGACAAGGTGTCCCTCTGCCCCATCACCCCAGGACTACCACCTTCCACCTACAGCCCGCTAGAAGCACCTTTGCCCAGCCAGCAGGAAATGCGGTGTAGCACCACCAGGTGTGACACCTGCATGGAAACCCTCAGCAAGGCTTAGCAAGAGAAGGGTACGCAGAGGCACGGCCTCAAGTGACAAGCTCGCGTGGCTCCCTCCGCGGCATTTCCTTAGTCCTCCTCCCCAGGCTTGGTCCTGTGCTTCGTTGGTCCTTCCTGATGCAGCCACCCTGCTGGCCCAGGCGGGAGGAGGTGACAGCTGGGGACACCCCTAGAGCCCGCTGCCCAGGCACAGCAGTCCCACCTTGCCCAGCCCCCGGGGACAGCCGGAGGACACGGGCACCCCGCAGCACCGCAGGTAGCTCCCGACCGCCGCCGACGCCGTGGAGCCCACCGTGGTGTTCTGAGGGTAGGAGCTGAGGATGGGCCCGGGCAGGGTGACCACGACAGCGGGGGGCTGGATGACAGCGGTGGAGTCCCCGCAGCGGCGGAAGCAGGGCTGGTTGCAGCTGGTGGCCAGTGGCCGGGGAGCACAGGAGGAGGGCAGGCACAGGTCGTAGCAGGACATTGCTCAGCGAGGACGTACACCTGGAAGGCAGAGCCAGAGAGTAAATGCAAGGCAGAGGCTGGAACACCCCTGCTCAGCCCTCATGCATCGGCTCCTGTAATAAGAGGTGTGGGAGAACTACCTAGAGGGTGAGCTTGGATGTTTCAGAAAGCCTGAGGGAAGGCTTTCCCAACAGGCAGGAGCTGGCTTCCCCCTCCCCTTGCCCAGTACCCTGCTTGGGAGAAAGCAAGGAAGTTGGTTTGAGGTGGACATGTGGGGAAGCTGGAGGCAGCAGATGCTGACAGACATCCTGGCTGCCCAAGCTTTCAGCAAGAGAAACGATCCCTGAGGAGCCCTTAGTTGTAGAAACACAGATCGATGGACCATAAGCAAGCTGGACTTCACCTGAGCTGAGCTATCCCACCCCCAAAAATATAAGGGACCTCTGCTGCTCTTCTGTAAGCAGGGACGGATCTATCTCTCCAACCTGGGCACATGCTGGGTTTTATCTTTCTCCTCAGCAGGGAAAACCATGCGGGATGCTCCCAGCAATGTGGTTACAGACACTGCAAGCTCTGCATCCCACAGCCCCTGGCACTTTGCACCCAAACTCCTCGTTCTGCAGCTGAAACAAACCCTTCCCTGCCAGCTTCCACAGGCAGGAGAGAGGCAGGTTACAAACCCTGGCCCCTTGCAGAGGAGGACCAGGCAGAAGGCTCTGGTGAAAGCAAGAGCCGAGTGGGGAGGAGGAGGCAGAGCCTGTCTCGACTTACCCAGGTGGTGGAGGCAGCAGCAGCAGCTGGGAGCAAGTGGTGGGGCTGGTGCTGTGCAGGGTTTTATAGGGTGCCGTGGCCCCCAGGGGAGCAGGCACATACCTTCCACCTGAAACTCCACAACAACCAGCAGTTTTAACCTGGACATCTCCCCTGGCTGATTAAACAGTTCCCTCTTTCATCTGTCATGTTTTGCTTCCATTTAACACTGAGTAAGATTGAAATTATTGGGGTTACAGGCACCAATTACCCTTCCTCCTGAGGCCAAGGTACGTTTTAGGTCTAATGCCACCAGACAGGAGAGTGTTTCAGCAGAATCCAGAGCAGGGGCATCCGTGGCACATCACTCCCCACCTCCTCCCAGCACAAGTCAATTCAGGTCCCCAGTGCACCTGAGGTGAGCTCAGGCATTTAGGCTGCACAAGAGGAACGAGCATTTGTAGGTAAAACCCTGCAGCAGAAATCTCATCCACAGCAGGAAAACCAGGGGGGCTGCAGAGGTGAGGGCACTGGGGGGGCCACGCATGGCTTGGAGAAACATGCCAGAGGGACACTTCTCCTGGCCCAGCTGCCCAGGTGCTAAAGACACAGACTTGGGACTTGAACTAGCCCAGCATGACCAAATTATTAAGATTTTTTGATCCACTCAGAGGATTTTGCCTTCTTTTTGTTTTGTTTTTTTTTTTTGGTGTTTGGTTTGTTTTTGTTTTTGTTTTTGTTACTACTCCTTGCACTTGGGGTAGCAATTCTGCTTGGAAGGCACATCAAATTTTACAAGCAAAGTAAGCAAGGGCTCTGGAGCCCACCCCTGAAGGTGATGCACAGCAAAACTTAACTAATTTTGTGCTGTGAGCTGATTTCCAAGGCCAGGAGCCTTTGAATGTCTCGACAGCTGTGAGCCAGAAGTTCACAGCTGTGCTTCCTTCTGATGGAGTGACATTGTCAGACTGTTAATTACAGGTGACACCAGGTTGCTCTGCTGAAAAAGCCTGTTAGCCTGTTAGCTGCCACAGCCAGGGAGCCACACGCCCCGACCTGCACTTAACTGTGAATCACCTGCACATTGAGGTGAGGGAGTTGCTGATGTGGTCCTGAGTCAGGGAATGAGCCAGCAGGCTCGAGGGGCAAGGACAGTTTGAGGAAGGCTCTTCACTTCACGCTAGCAGAGCCCAGATGGAGGCACAAACATCTGCCCCAGAATAAACCATGGCAGCACCAGGGCATGTGCCCTGTGCATGTGTGGAGCTGGGGGTTGCCAGCACCACTGTCAAAGACGTGTCTTCTAGGGTTTTGGGGGTCATTTTAGTTCGTAGGGTGACTTGGCCTTGTAGAGTCACAGCTGATAGCACTGAAGTGTCCCCAGTGACTCCTTCCTTCCCTGCCTGCCAAAGCAAAAAAAGCCTTCCAGAGGTGCTCGGGTCAAGCCCAGCTGTTTTTAACATCATTCTGGAAGGGAAAGGAGGAAATAAGCTTTTCCAAGGTGCAGCAGAGGACACACGCTTCAGGTTCATCACAACCTCCTGGATGGCAGCTTGGTGAGCAGGAAAAGATGAGGCTTTATTTTAAGCTTTACCTTTCTGCTTTTTGCACCACTCTTGAATAACAAAATGATGCCACAGGTGCACCTTGGACCCACAGACTAAGAATTAAACCCTTCTTCTGTCACTCAGGGTGTTTCCCTCATCACTAATAATCTTCCATCCTTTTTGTTTGTTTGTTTGTCCCTCTGTGCACTCCCATGATCCTAGGGAAAACAGCCCTTCCTGGGTGACTCCCCTTCAGGCTTCCAGACACAGGCTGGGATCTTCTGATTTGCAGCCTCACCACATGTTTCAGTTTTGCAGCCCAGTTTAAGTACTTGAGGTTCTGCTCACATCGGCCCACCCTGTCCTAGAAGAATATCCACGGATTCAGGGATGCTTGAAATAAATGCACGGGGGCAGAGAGGGCCTGCTGCTGAATGTGAGCAGATCTGTGTACTGAGACAGGTCCCTGACCTGAAGAAAGGGGCAGGGGAAGCAAAAGGCATGTTTCAGGAAGCTAAAATAATCAGATTTGTGTCATGAATGAGAAGAAAACCAAGGAAAACAAAGGAAAACCATAGGGGTGTCTTCCTGGAAATGCATGTATATGGGAGAAAGACAAGGCCTGTTTTTTCTGACCTGTATTCATTTCAGGGAACAAGACACAGCGTTCTCTGGAGGAACCACAAAACAGAGCAAATTTCACCAAACCAAACACATCAGACACATTTTCTTAACTTCTGCACACTCTGGATATGTGGCCATCTCGGCCTTGGTTCTTCCTGCAGATAAAGGCATAAGGAGAAACGTGGCCCTGAACCAACACTTGCCCCGTTTCCCTTTGCATCCCTGACCCCAGCAGCACTTTGCAGCTCCGGTTTCACTGCCCTGCATTTCCATTTCCAGCAGCCCAGGGGCCAGACGCCTGCCAGGCTGGCTGCGGGCTGGAAGCCTTGCCCTGCCCCAGCATTCCTGCTGAAAGCCAAAGCCAAGGGCATATTTTGGAGGAGCAACAGACCCACTGCCTCCCACCTCCAGGTGGGACCCAGACCTTCTTGCAGCACCCTCACCCCGGGCTTGCCCCGGGCTCACAGCTGACGTGTGGCAGGGCTGCTGCGTGGTGGGACACTCT
This sequence comes from Apus apus, assembly GCF_020740795.1. NCBI lineage: Eukaryota > Metazoa > Chordata > Aves > Apodiformes > Apodidae > Apus > Apus apus. The sequence goes on along the minus strand of NC_067287.1, from coordinate 39,109,312 downwards.
GGTGCCAGCCCTGACACAGCCAGACCCGCCACTGCAGCCGCAGAGCATCCTTGGCTCCTGTGTCCAGGCCAGGGCAGACTCAGGGTGCTGCAGGGCCAGGGTGCAGCCTGGGGGGGGTGAGGAGCCCAGCCAGTACCACGGGAGCCCCGCTCCAGCTGCCGCCCGGGGCCGCGGGTGTCCCAGTTCTCTGCCGCCGCCACGTCCCCTGTAATTGCTGGGTCCCTGGGTGGGCTGATGCTCCCCGGCGTCACCGAGGCTGGCACATCTGCCCCAGGAGGCCCTGTCAGCCCGTGCCAGGGCAGGCTGGGGTGGACATGGCCCAGCAGGGTAGAAGGGTGTCCCAGGGGACTCAGCTCATCCCCTCTCCCGGCTTCCTCTGCCCCCCCAGCCCCTGGTCCCACCCTGCTGCAGCGGCCCCTGTGCCAGGCACCATTCCTGAAGGAGCCTGGACCCGCTGCTCCTTCCCATGTCACCATCTCCAGCTGCTAGCTGGTGCTCCTCCAGGGCTCTAGCCCCAGTGCACAGAAACCCACGCCTTTTCCCCAGGAAATCTCCTGCGTCCCTCTTGCCTGGCTGGCTGGGTGGGGACAACCCCCCTTCCCAGAGCAGCAGAGCTGGCCAGGCACCAGGGCATCCCCTGGCAGTGGGATAGGGACAGTGTTTCCCTACAGCCTGATCATTCCTGGCTTGGAAGAGGGAAGCAGGTCCCAGCTGGTCCCCAGGGACACCTTCCCAAGGCATGGGAAGGAAACATGACCCCAGGGAAGGATGAAAAGCCAGTGAAGGGCCTGCAGCATGGGCAGCTGAGCCTGAGCATCCTTGCCTTGCCTCCAAGCCACAGCATTGCTTGGCCACATTCACAGAAAGAAGGGGTGGGAGCAGAGAAAGCACCTGCAAGGCCACGTTACCCCAGCTGCCTTGAAGCACAGACATGCTCAGAGAAATGCCAAGTTTCCCCCTCTGCAGGGCTGCTGGGATTTCAGCAGCTAAAAACCTCCCAGCAGGCGGGTCTTTCCTCCCCACCCCTCGGGGCTGCTGCAGACGGAGCCCCCAACACACACTGGCTATGCCAGCCTGGAAAAGGCACCTCTGGGATGGGCTCATGGCTCAGCTTTGTCCAGGGCTGGCTTTTGGCTCCCACTGGCATGGCAGGGATGCCCAGGGTTTGTGTATGAGGTACAGAAAGGTATACCCAGTGCCCAGGTGCAGGGTGAGCCCAGAGCACAGCCCAGCCAGCATGGCCAGCCTGGTGCTGACCTTCCCTGCCCATCATCTGGTGCTTTGCCTCCTGAAGAGGTAGCTGGCTGTGCCTCGTGTTGCTCTGAACTCTAAAACCATGTTTCTGTTTAGGGAAACCACAGCTCAGAGAGGCTGCAGAGCCCAGCCCTGTGAGCACCCCCGGGTGAAGATGCTGCTGTGTGGGTTTCCACAGTGACCCCAGGGCCAGCTCAACCAGGCAGGTTCCAGCTGTACAAACCATGCCAGGTGGGCAGGAGGGTGAGCAGGGGGTGGGCTGAGCTGGGGGAGGGGGGCTGTTGCACAGGGGGACACGCAGATCCCTGAGCAGCTTTGGCAGGGGGGAGCAGCTCTGCAGAGGCAGACGTGTGTTCCCCGGGAGCCAGCAAAACAGGGAGAGGCAAGGGGAGCCTTGGGCACCCCGGGGGCTGCACCAGCAGCACCCCCTGCCTGGCAGTCCCCGACGAGGGTGGGATTCGAACCCACGCGTGCAGAGCACAATGGATTAGCAGTCCATCGCCTTCACCACTCGGCCACCTCGTCCTCTGCTCTGCCCCCCTTTTTGGAGATTCCCCCCCCCCCTTGTTTGACCGAAGGCTGCAAATCTCTGGCTGATCCGGGATGCCCTGCTGCTGGCATCCAGCTCCCTGCTTCTTGTCAAGGCAGCAAGCAGGTTTCTGCAATTCATCTGCCCCTCTCTCTGCTCCCTCCCGCCCCTGTGTTCAGGGGGGCGTTTATTTCTGCCATCAAAGCATGTGCCACAGACACACAGCCCCTTCCTTGTGGGTCTGCATCACTGCCACCCAACCACCCACCCTCAAGCACTGTCCAAAGGGTTTTCCTACAGGATTCAGCAACAGTTGTGCAAATTAATGGAGAAGGTGGGGGGGGCGGGGGTCCAGCCAGCACTGGATGATACTTCTTTATTCCCCAGCTTCCCCCCGGGGCCTGGAGATAGTTAGGGTCACCTCTCCACTGAGACCTCTCTAAAGAGCAGGGACCAAAGGAAACTCCTTCCCCCCCAGTGTGGTCACATGGGATAGAGGGGGGTGGGCCACTGCCTGTAAAGGGCAGAGACCCCCAGCAGTGCCCCCAGCTTGGGGTAGGCAGGAAAAACAGCCCCCAGGCCCAGGCACCACTGGGAGTCGAACCCAGGATCTCCTGTTTACTAGACAGGTGCTCTGACCAGCTGAGCCATGGTGCCCACCTGCCCCACAGCCATGGGGCGCCCCCCAGCACACCTGCCCCTCTGCCTGCCCCTGCTCCCCAAGCCCCACACTGCTGCCCAGGTCTGGGGTACCCCAGCCCCCGTACCCTTCCCTGTCTGCCAGTGGGAGCAGCCCCAGTGCTGCCCCAGGCCCCTGGCTCAGGAAGCCCCACACCTCCCCTACTTGCACCAGCTGAGTTTTGGGGTCCCAGCCCCTCTTGGAGACTCACTGCCCCCCTCCCCTTTCCCCAGCAGAGCCCTGCCAGCTGCCCCCAGCCCCTGCACTGCCCCGAGGTGGCTGCCTCTGCCTCAGGTCTCTCTGGCTGCTCACCCCAGCACCTGTGGAGGTTCCCCCTTTGCCCAGCTCACCCACGACTGCCCGAGGCCAACCCAAACAGCCCCGAGCAGGCTCTGAGGACTCAGGCACCCCCAAAGTCTCCAGTTTTTAGAGAGGTGTAGGAAGGGGAGAGTGGCCAGGAGCAGTTCTGCAGTGCAGCAGGTGCTGGTGACACCTGGTGCTCACCCAGTTCCATTTACCTCCTTCTGGCCTGCAAAGGAGGACCTGGGAAGGAGACCAGCCTTTGCTCCACCACTTCCCACCCTGCAGGGAGGCTGAAACACAGAGTGAAAATCAAGCCCCACAGCATCTTCCAGCTGTGTCAACGACCAAAGGGGAACCGAGGACATGTCCACCCACTGGCACTGGCAGCTCCTGCCTGTGGGGGACTCTGTGTTCTCCCTTGCACTTCTGCTGGAACACAGTCCCTGTGGGGTCAAGGGGGACAGGATCAGGACTGAGTCTCAGTTCCACACCTTGGCTTGTTGGTCTAGGAGTATGATTCTCGCTTAGGCTGCAAGAGGTCCCAGAGCCACCACCCAAACAAGCCCTCATTTTGGGCACCAAGTGCCCTGCTCTGCTTCTCTGGGGAGGCAAAGGGCCATGGAGATGCTGGGGGTTGAATCCAGGGCCTCTTACATGCCAAGCAAGCACTGAGCTACAACCTCTGCATGGGCAGGGACCTGGGCAGCTCCCCTCATCCCCACCACTGCCCCCCACTCACCCTGCTGTGGGAAACTGTTCTTCCCCACATCAGTCTAAACAAAATGCCTTTTCAGCCAGCAAAGGCCTCTCCTGATTATCCCCAGCTAAGGGACTAAAACAGACTTGCTTCTCAAGGACAACTGAACCCAAAACAACAGATGTGGAACAGAAAGGATGGGCGACAAGCCATCCTGTGCCCCTGGCAGTCACCGCCCTAACGTGGGGCTCATGGTGGGCCCTTCACACACACACACACACTCCTCACACTCGCACACACAGCACGACCTCTTCAGCAGGACTGACATCGGGTTTCCTTCCCTCCTTCCCTCCTCCCTTTGCTCCTTATTCCTCTCCCTCAAAAGCTCAGGACCTCTTGCATTGCCTCCCTAAAGGAGCTTTCTCACTACACACATATTGATATCCCTGGTAGCCATTCACACCTGCATTGTCCCTAAACATCATCCCTCGGTGTGTGTTAACCCTTAATAAACCGATCAGTTTGTGGAGCAAACCTTGGCTTCAGATGCAATGTCTGAGCGTGGTGGGGTGGGGGGGCTTTCTATCTGCCCCCTGAAATACGGCCCCGCGGTGGCCGTTCCTCCGTGAGAGGCAGCGCCGCGTGTGACCCTCGGGCTCATTCACAAACCCCTCCACATCGGGAGGGGCAGTCGCAAAAGGATCCTGACAGCCGGGAGCCCCCGGTACCACCTTGTGACACCTGCAGCGCCCCCAGGGCAGCTCGGGACACCCAGCCCTGGGTGCCAGTCCCTGCTGCCCCGGCTGCCCCTCCCTGGGCACGGCAGGTCCTGAGGGCAGCCAGGGGAGGGGGTGGGTGCCCAAAAGGAGGGCTCGTCCGGGAGTTGAACCCGGGACCTCTCGCACCCTAAGCGAGAATCATACCCCTAGACCAACGAGCCGGGGCGCTGCACCCCCTGGCACCCCCAGCCTGGGACACCCCAACACTGCGGGCAACCCTCGGCACAGCCTGGAGCAGGGGGGTCCTTCCTGCCGCCCTTGGCCCCCGGAGCCAGCAGCTGGGAGCTATCGCAGGCTGTGGGTGCCCAGCGTCTGCAACTCCCACCATCGCGGGGTGTTTCCTCCTCAAAACCACCTCCCCGGCTCTTGCGGAGGTTGAAATAGGCCGCTGCTTTTGCAGCATCACCCGGAGACTTTCCCACTGCCCAGGAAAAGATGATGCCCAGAGAGGAGCGGGGTGCCCGGGGCGGGGGGGCAGGGTCCCCCCAGCTGCCCTGGGCTGGGCTGGGCTGGCCGAGAGGCGAAGGCGTCGGACTCAAAATCCAAGAGTGTCTCCCTGCACAGGTTCGAGTCCTGCTCACAGCGAGAGCTTTTACCCTCTGTGCTGGTGACCATGTTGGGGGTCTAGGGGTGCCCCCACTGGGGGCCCTTGGAGGGACCCCAGAGGGAGCAAGGGCAGCTTCACCTCCTCTCTTGCAAGCAGCTCCTGCACGAGGGAACCTGCTCCCTGGCTGAGTCCCCCAGCAATGCCCCAGGCAGGGCTGTGTGGCAGGAGAGGTGCACAGGGTGAGCAGGACCCCCCTCCCCCGCCCCGACCACCAGGACCCTGGGAACTGGTTGGGGTGGGATGGGACTTGAGGAAACTCTTTTTGGCTCTGATGGGTGCTCACAACTAGGAGGTGCCCCTTGCTCTGTCCTGCCTGTGGGGCTGGCACTTGGACAGGGCTGTGGGCTGTAACCACCCTCGATCCAACAGCAATGGGTCGGGAGGAGCAGGGTGGGCACAGGAGCCCTGGGTGCCGGGAGTTCCCTGAGCAGGGGGATGTAGCTCAGCGGGAGAGCGCTTGCTTCGCATGTAAGAGGCCCTGGGTTCAACCCCCAGCATCTCCATGTCCTTTTGCTGCCTCCTCAAACACACCCAACAGCCCAATAGGCAGCCCAACAGCCGCTGCCCCCACAGTCCCTTCCCCAACCACGGGGGGATGAGCCCTTGGCCATGGCCGAGCTGTGTCTCCTTGTCCCCATGGCAGTGGGCACCACCTGGCTGTGGTGGGACCAACCCAGCAGAGGTCGATCTGGGGAGGCAACATGTCCCCCTGTGCTGGGCAGCATCCCTCTATCCATGCCCCATCCCAACGGGGGCTGTGCCCAGCAGTGGGTGCCCAAAAGGGGGGCTCACCTGGGAGTGGAAGGTGGGGCCCACAGCCCCAGCAGCACCCAGCACAGAAGGGAAGCTGCGTGGAGCAGCTCCATCTCCCTCCTCCCTGTTCCCCAGCCCTTGCAAGAAGGGGCTTCCCCGGCCCCCTCCGTGCCGCGGGTAAAAGCTCTCGCTGTGAGCAGGATTCGAACCTGCGCAGGGAAACCCTATTGGATTTCAAGTCCAACGCCTTCACCCCTCGGCCATCACAGCCCCTTCCAGCCCCCCAGCCTGGGGGCGTCCGGGACCCCCTCACCTGCTGCGGGGCCATCCGCACAGTCCCGGTTCCCCTCGGCAGCCCCAGGACCCACACGCGCCCGAGCTGCAACAAAGGAACATCTGGGGGTGTTCGCAGTGTTAGAAATGAATGGTAGTGTTGATTTTGCATTCTAGTGTTAGAAATGTAGTGTTTGGTTCACATATATATATTTTAGTGTTAGGAACATATAGTTTGTTTGACCACATTTATCACATTTATATTGGGACCACATATAGGATTTTAGTGTTAGGAATATAATTGTTTGTTTGAGAGATATCTGCACATTCCAGTGACACCTGGAGTGGTTTATGGGCCAAGGAACTGAGGGACTTAATTGGGCTCCATCTGGGGGATCTGAACATGGAGAAGGATTTATGGCCCAAGATAAGGCCGAACAAAGCTACTTCTATGCTGCTCTTCAGGGCAGGATGACACCAGTAGATTGTTAATTGGGAAGACAGCCAAGGGGGCAAGAAAAGTCAAAATTTTACCTTAAAAGGTAAAAAGTAAACTGCTAAAATGGAGTGTGTAAACAGGGGCGGGAAACTTATAGGATAATTTGAAGCGTCGGATAGGCTGGAAACCCTGGAGTACTCAGCCAGTGGGGAAACAGGGGAGGGAATTTTGCGTCGGGAATAGGGAATATAAACCGTTATTCACCTTGCTATAGGTGTGCCTACTTGCTTAGGTCACCCATTCTTGCAAGGATGTAAATAAACTGTGCTTCGCTGAAGGATCTGTGTGGGCCTGCTCATTGGCGCGACAGACGTTTCTCACAGCAGGACCGCAGAAGGGTTTGGGGCTGTGCCTGGTGTTGCTCTGAACTCCAAAACCGTGCTTCTGTTTAGGGAAAGCACAGCTCAGCGAGGCTGCAGAGCCCAGCCCTGTGAGCACCCCCGAGTGAAGATGCTGCTGTGTGGGTTTCCACAGCCACCAGGGTCGGGGCCAGGAGCAGCGTGCCAGGAGGGCTGCAGCTGCAAGCTTTCCGTACCTTATACGTCACCCTCACTACCAATCGGGAAGTCTGGGGGATGTCTTGGGGCTTTTACCATGGCTGCTCTCCGAGAGGCTCCCGCCTGTCTCGGCTGCTCCCGGCCTGAGGACCCGCCTGCTGTGCCCGTCCCTGCCCCTGGAGCTGCGCTGCTGGCGCCGTCTGGGAGCAGACAGCTCACCGCGGCCGTCTGGGGCTGGAGGAAGAGGTATCCTAGATCAGCATCGGCGGCAACACTGCTCTTTACTATCACTCTTTTAAATCTGCTTTGATTTCAATCCACAGGTCTCCTTTCCCTTTCCTATTCCCCCTCCCGGGGACGGGGGGGGGGGGGGATCGGGTGACAAAACAACTGTCCAAAGCGCGACAGGGTTGGAAGGGACCTTAAAGCTCATCCAGTCCCACCCCTGCATGGGCAGGGACACCTCCCACCAGCCCAGGCTGCTCCAAGCCCCATCCAACCTGCCCTTCAACGCTGCCAGGGATGGGGCAGCCACAGCTTCCCTGGGCACTTAGCGATGGCTGGGAACAAAAATCCAGGTGCAGAAGAGAGCCTGGCCAGAGGATGAGCACCAGAAGGAAATGTCCTCCTTTTGGGGGGAAAAGGACATGGAGAAGCTGGGGGTTGAACCCAGGGCCTCTTACATGCAAAGCAAATGCTTTCCCGGGTTGGGGTGGGGTCCCCCTCTCGCCCCTCCCTGGGCACGGCAGGTGCCGAGGGCAGCCAAGGAGGTTGTTTGGGTGCCCAAAAGGAGGGCTCGTCCGGGAGTTGAACCCGGGACCTCTCGCACCCTAAGCGAGAATCATACCCCTAGACCAACGAGCCGGGGCGCTGCACCCCCCGGCACCCCCAGCCTGGGACACCTGGGGGTCCCTGGCGCTGCCTCTTGCCCCCGCACAGCGCGGAGCGGGGAGGCCCGTTGCGGTGCGGCCAGGATGTGGGGCCAGCGTTTGGAGGTGGCCACAGCAGATCCTCGCCCTGGCCACAGTGGCTGGGGGGGGGGTCAGCTGGGCCATGGGGACCAGTGGGACCCCGAGCACCCCTGAGCACCCCCCGCACTCCGCAGAGGGGATGTAGCTCAGCGGGAGAGCGCTTGCTTTGCATGTAAGAGGCCCTGGGTTCAACCCCCAGCATCTCCATGGCTTTTTGCCTCCCCAGCCCCCCTCTCTGCCGCTGTGGGGCTGCCGCAGCCCCTGAAGGCCCCCAGAAAAGCCCTGAGGCTCCCTGCGGGCGCGGCTGGCCTGAGGCTGAGGGTGCAGCCGTGGTGCACGGTGGCTGCAGCAGGTGTCCCCATCTCACGATAGGACCCTCGAGAGAAGGAGCCACCCCACTCACCCTGCCCAGCCCGAAGATGGGGAACACAAGGGGGGTGAAAGCCAACAGCAAGCCCCAAATGAGCTCTGTAGTCCCCAGAAAAAAAGCAGGGTTGGTTTTGCCCAAAGCAAGGGCTCCCCTGGGAGTTGGACCCACATCCTCTCACACCTGAAGGTGGAACTGAACTCCATGCCTGAGTTGGGCTCCTCAGCCTTTACACCTTGATCCCACAGCCCTGGGCTCTGTGAGGGTCCCAGCTGGCCCACTGGTAAAGGAATATGCAGATAAACCCACAACTGACACCCCACAGCTGTGGGTCCCCAGCCTCTTCTGGTGGTCCCTCCTCAGACAGGAATATTTCACCTGGCCCCAAAGCACACAATCCATGGCTCCCTGCCCTATGTTGCCTTCACCTCCTGGGGCTGCCACGAAGCAGGGACCATGGTGCGAAAGTTGCTCCCCAGAGAGGGAGTGAGGGGCATGGCTGGGGCTGCTGTGGACCCCAGACCCCTCCCAAGCTCCAGGTCAGCTCCTAAGGCAGTAGGAGGTAAAAAAAGCTCTCGCTGTGAGCAGGATTCGAACCTGCGCAGGGAAACCCTATTGGATTTCGAGTCCAACGCCTTCACCTCTCGGCCATCACAGCCCAGCCCTGGGCAGCTGGGGGGGGACCCTGCCCCCCCGCCCCGGGCACCCCCCGGGGCCTCATTTTCTTGGGAAGACGGGAGGAGTCCCACGGTGGCTAAAGCATCCCTGCACACGGGCTCAGCTCTACACGCAGGGCCTGACCCCCAAAAAGCAGCTCCTGTGTCCCCAGGTCCCTGAGCAGCCCCTGCCCCCACGCCCCCCCGGGCCTGCCACAGACCGGGGGTGCCAGCCGGGATGGCACCCCAGCTTGTTGGCCTCGGGGTGTGATTCTTCTGTGATTCTTGGGTTCAACTCCCAGACAAGCCCCCACTTTTGGGCACCCACCCTGTCCCGCCGAGCTCACCTGGGACCCGGGGGTCGACGTTTGCCCCCCAGGGACACCCCACAGCCACCGGGGGTTTGAGCTGGGTGTGACACACAGGACTGACCCCAGCCCCTGGGGTCCCAACCCTGTGCCCAGGCTCTCACTGGTCCCACGGGGTGACCCTGGCGTCCAGGTTGCAGCAGGATGGGGAAGGGTCTGGGCACAGCTGGGGGGTGGGGGGCATCCCATGGCTGTGGGGCAGGTGGGCACCAGGCTCGGCTGGTCAGAGCATCTGTCCAGCAAACAGGAGATCCTGGGTTTGACTCCCAGTGGTTGCCTGGGCCTGGGGGCTGTTATTCCTGCCTGCCCCAAGCTGGGGGCACTGCTGGGGGTCTCTGCCCCAAGAAGGGGTCCCTGATGGCCCCTCTCCCTTCCACCCCATTGGGGTTGTCACCAGTGCCTACAGCCTCCCATCCTCTGGCCCTTTGAGGAGGGTCCAGCTGCCACCTCTTGGTGACCCCCTTCAGTTGGGGATGTGTTGGGAAACTGGCTCCCCACTTCTCTACCCTGGTTTGCCCCTTCCCAATGACACAGCTGTCCAGGAGCAGCCTGAGTGGATGCTTTTACCAGAAGCTCGTATCAGGGTAGGACAGGGACAGTCCTGGAGGAAGGCTGGGTGGGGGCAGAAAGGACTTGGGAGCGTCACACACGCAGCGATGAAGCCTGTGGGGACAGCAAGGAGGTGCCCCTGGTGGATATGGGGTCCTGGGAGAGGGGTCCCTGGGCACAGGCTCTGCTGTGGAGCTGAGTCGTGGGATTGGGTGCCCTGCAGTGGGTTTCCAGCTCTTGTTAGGGGCAGCAGAACAGACACAGGTCATTCAGGGTCATGTCCCTCTTCAGCCCCCTTGCAGGATCCTGTCATGTCCGGGTGCCACTACCTTGGGGCACTGAGGGCTCCTGCCTCCCCCTTCGCCCCAGGCAGACTCCGGCCCCTCCAGGATGTGCCTGTTGGAGCAGATGAAGCGGATGCTGGTGGCAGCCACTTCATCCTTCAGGAGCCCACTCCGGGGTGCCTGGACCCGCAGGGCCCACCAAGCCCCTGGGTGGGGGCACCAGCAGCGACCAGTGACCCCATCTAGACAGAGGGGAGAGAAGAGGTGCCGAGGCCAGGCTGTGCGGGAGGAGGAGGGAGTTCCCCCCGTGGGGCTGGGGGGGCTGGGGACTCACCTGCCTCTCTGGGCTGGGCTGTGTGCCCGTCGCTGGGGTCCCGGCGGTGGGAGCGGGGCAGGCAGATCCCGCCGTGTCCTCCCCATCGCCCCCGGGGCGGCTCCACCTGCGAGGGAGCAGCGGGACATCAAGACCCCGCGGGAGCAGCCCCGGGCCCCGGCACCTTGAGGCTGCACCCTGGGAACGACCCCGCTGGCCTCGGAGCCCTTGGGCACCTCTCCGGCCAGGCCCAGCCCCCCCAGAGCCCCCGCTGGACGCGGCAATGACCGAGGCACCGTTCCCAGCCGGGTCCCGCCCGTCCCTGCCCTGCAGCCCTGCCAGCAGCAGGACCTGTCCCCACACATGGATGTCCCACCTGCGGCCAGCCCACCCGCTGTCACACCCAGGAGGGCTGGCAGGAGGGACCTGCAGCATCTCAAGCACCTTCCCAGAGCGCCCAGACCTGTTGGGTGTCGGGATTAGCTGCAGGAGAGACCCAGTCTCCCCCGCGGGTGGGGCACAGGGAGCTGAGCCCCCCGCTCTTTCTTTGGGTTCCTCTCTGGGCAGGTCACCCAGAGCCACCTCGGTGCCAACCTGGCCTTGGGGCAGCGTGGGGCTGGGGGCACCTTCCTCTCCTCTCCCCCTCTGAGCTCCCACTGTGTGCAAGATGGAATTTGCACTCTGCTTTTTTTTTCCTCTCCCCAGCGTATCCATTTCATTGCAGCTTCATGTTCCATTTGTCCCAGTTCACTTTCCTCTTTTGGAGGGTTATTGTTATATGGCTTAGCAGCCACCTTCTGCGTTAATCCTCTTTCCAGGGTTTCTGAGGGCTGTTTTCATTTGGTTTGGGTTTTTTTCCCCATGATTCCCAGGTAAGAGACCTCCAGCCACCTCCCTGCCAGCATCTGTCTGCCCTCTTAGATGCTGCTTCCATTGCTTCTACCCGCGCTTCTCCGTTCCCTCCCACCTTCCCCTCTCTTCCCAAAACCCAACGCCACTGTGGGGGGCACGGTGACCTCTTTGCCTGGGGTGGACACACTGGCCACAGCGGCCCAGAAACCTGCTCCTAGATCCACCCGCGGGGCCCAGGCAGCCCTGGGGGGGGTGTTCCCCGCTGTCCGGCCAGCCCGGGGGTCCCCAACCCCGCCACGCTGCAGCAAAAGCCCCGACGAGGGTGGGATTCGAACCCACGCGTGCAGAGCACAATGGATTAGCAGTCCATCGCCTTCACCACTCGGCCACCTCGTCCTGCCCTGCGCGGGGCCCGGAGCCCGAACACCCGCGGGTCCGGCCGGACGGGGCAGCCCCGCCCTGGGACACCCAACCCTGGGACACCCAGTCCTGGGACACCCCCCTCCTGGGACACCCAACCCTGGGACACCCAGTCCTGGGACACCCAGCCCTGGGACATCCCGACCCTGGGACACCCCCCTCCTGGGACACCCAACCCTGGGACACCTCCCCCACTGGGACACCCCCCCCACTGGGACACCCCAACCCTGGGACACCCCAACCCTGGGACACCCAGCCCTGGGACACCCAGTCCTGGGACATCCCAACCCTGGGACACCCCGACCCTGGGACATCCCGACCCTGAGACACCCCCATCCTGGGACACCCAGCCTTGGGACACCCCCGCCCTGGGACACCCCGTCCTGGGACATCCCAGCCCTGGGACACCCAACCCTGGGACACCCTCGTCCTGGGACATCCCAACCCTGGGACACCCCGACCCTGAGACACCCAGCCCTGGGACCCCCCGACCCTGGGACACCCCCATCCTGGGACACCCCGACCCTGAGACACCCAGCCCTGGGACCCCCCGACCCTGGGACACCCCGACCCTGGGACACCCAGCCCTGGGACACCCAGTCCTGGGACACCCAATCCTGAGACACCCCCGTCCTGGGACACCCCCGTCCTGGGACACCCCGACCCTGGGACACCCAGCCCTGGGACATCCCGACCCTGGGACACCCAGCCCTGGGACACCCAGCCCTGGGACACCCCCCTCCTGGGACACCCCAGCCCTGGGACACCCAACCCTGGGACACCCCGTCCTGGGACACCCCGACCTTGGGACACCCAACCCTGGGACCCCCAGGCCTGCCCGGGCTGCAGGGCCGGCTCATCCCGAGGGAAAGCAAGCAGCTTTGGTGAACTGCCCCCCGGGAAGCGCCCAGCCTTTGCCTGAGGGCGGGGTGGGAGGGTTTAGGGTTGGATTCAGCTGAGGTGCTTCTCCGAGCTGTGATTGTGGCGCCAGGGAACAGGCTCAAACGGATCCTTCAGCACAGTTCATTTGCACTTATGCAAGACTGGGTGACCTAAACGAGCAGGCACACCCATAGTAAGGTGAATAACTGTTATATTCCCTATTCCAGACACAAAATTCCCTCCCATTTCCCCACTGGCTGGGTAGTCCAGGGTTTACTGCCTATCTGACACTTCTAATGATCCTATAAGTTTGCTGCCCCTGTTGACACATCCCATTCTAGCAGGTTACTTTTTACCTTTTTAAGGTATAATTCTCACCTTTCTTGGCCCCTTGGCTGCCTTCCCAATCACCAAAATGATCTGTACCTGCTGGTGTCATCCTGCCCCAAGAAGCAAGATGGAAGTGACTTTGTTCTGTCTAATCTTGGGCCATAAATCCTGCTCCATGTTCAGATCCCCCAGATGGAGCCCAATTAAGTCCCTCAGTTTCTTGCACCATAAACCACCCCAGGTGTCCTTGGAATGCCCAGATATCTCCCTTCTCCCTTCAGTGACCACACAGTTTCTTCTCACTAGGGCAGAAACAAACTATTATCTTCCTAACAGGAGGGTGTATAAAAAAAACCCACACTATGCTTCTAACTCTAAGATGTGAAAACAACACTACATTTCATTTCTAACAAAGCTAAACCAGAATCGAGGTTTGTGCTTTGTTCCAGTTCTGTGCAGAAAAGGGTGCCAGGGGATAACTCACAGAGCCTTGGTTAGCACACAGAAAGCAACAGTTACCAGCATTTTTACACTTAATCACCTCATGCCCACTCTCCCCTACCTGAGGGAGAGTTTTTTTCCATGTTAATTAGGATAGTTCACTCACAATTAAAGCAGTTCTGTCTTTGGCCTTGTCAGTAGTCCTGTTCTATTTGTGCTTATCTTAGAATTCTCTGTGCTTTGTTGGAGACTAAACATGGTCCAAGGAGTCAACCTGACCAAGGTCAGATACTCCTCTTATCAACCACACAAGGCTGCAGCAACTTTCTAACTCTTGACCCTTTTCTTTCACCCTCAGTGGGAAGGAGCTCTGCAGTGGGCCTGTTGTCCCAACACCAGGCTCATCTTCCTGGTGTGCCAGCCCCACAGAGTCAAGGCATATTCAGCACAGTCACAGTTCACCAGTTTTTCACTGGTGCTTGCAATCCCTTATCTTAAAGCTGACTGGGGTAAGGGATCCTTATCTTCATTTAAAATCACAGTGTCTTTTAATTTTACTGCACCAGCCCAGTGGGTGAGGGTCTTGAAGCAGAAGAGGGTCTTAACTTCTAGAGCTGTGGGGTTTGGGTTAGCAAAGCTCACCTAAAGGACGCACTTCCAGCTGATTCACACGGCACAGCTGAAGTTCTCAGGCAATCAGCCTGAAGTTTCTAGCACCTGGTGTTATGTCTGCTTGTTCCTTCTACCCCATTGTCTTATAGAACCACTTTAGGTTGGAAAAGGCCTTCAAGATCACCGAGTTCAACCATTAACCCTACTCTACCAAGTCCAGCACCAAGCCATATCCCCAAGCACCAGATTTATACAACTTTTAAACACATCCAGGCATGGTGACTCAACCACCACCCTGGGCAGCCTGTTCCCAGGGCCTGAAAACCCTTCCAGATAATTTTTTTTTTCCTTATGTCCAGCCTAAACCTCCCCTGGTGTCACTTTTGGCCATTCCCTCTGGTCCCATCACTGTTTAGTTGTGAGAAGAGACTGACACCTACCCCTTTGCAATGTCCTCCCAGGAAGTTGCAGAGGGTGATGGAGTCTCCCCTCAGCCTCCTTCTCTCCAAGAGCCCCGGGCCCTTCAGCTGCACCTTGGGAGACATTTCTCAAGACCCTTCACCAGCACCTCGGTGTTGAGGTGCCCAAAACTGAACCCAGGACGTGTCTTACACCAGTCACGTCAGAATCATAGAATCATAGAATCATAGAATCCTAGGGGTTGGAAGGGACCTCGAAAGATCATCTAGTCCAACCCCCCTGCCAGAGCAGGGTCACCTAGAGCACATCACACAAGAACGCATCCAGGTGGGTTTTGAATGTCTCCAGTGAAGGAGACTCCACAGCCTCTCTGGGCAGCCTGTCCCAGGGCTCTGTCACTCTCACAGTAAAAAAATTTTTTCTGATATTCACCTTGAACCTCCTGTGCTCCAATTTGTATCCATTACCCCTTGTCCTATCACTGGTCATCACTGAAAAAAGCTTAACTCCATCTTCTTGACACTCACCCTTTACGTATTTGTAAACACTGATGAGGTCACCCCTCAGTCTCCTCTTCTCCAAGCTAAAGAGACCCAGCTCCCTCAGCCTTTCCTCATCAGGGAGATGTTCCACTCCCTTAATCATCTTTGTGGCTCTGCGCTGGACTCTTTCAAGCAGAAGCTAGTGAAGCACGACAGCCATAAAGACCCCAACACCAGGCCCTGCCCTGCCCCTCACCCCCGCAGCAAAAGGCGAGACCGCCCTGCCCTCTCTGAGGCTCGAACTCAGGACCTTCAGATTATGAGACTGACGCGCTGCCGGCTGCGCTAAGAGGGCGCCGCAGGTGCAGATTTAGACCGGGTCTGCAGCGCCCGGGGCGGGGGTCGGAGAGGGCGGGTGGTTGGGTGGCAGTGATGCAGACCCACAAGGAAGGGGCTGTGTGTCTGTGGCACATGCTTTGATGGCAGAAATAAACGGCACCCTGAACACAGGGGCGGGAGGGAGCAGAGAGAGGGGCAGATGAATTGCAGAAACCTGCTTGCTGCCTTGACAAGAAGCAGGGAGCTGGATGCCAGCAGCAGGGCATCCCGGATCAGCCAGAGATTTGCAGCCTTCGGTCAAACAAGGGGGGGGGGAAATCTCCAAAAAGGGGGGCAGAGCAGAGGACGAGGTGGCCGAGTGGTGAAGGCGATGGACTGCTAATCCATTGTGCTCTGCACGCGTGGGTTCGAATCCCACCCTCGTCGGGGACTGCCAGGCAGGGGGTGCTGCTGGTGCAGCCCCCGGGGTGCCCAAGGCTCCCCTTGCCTCTCCCCGTTTTGCTGGCTCCCGGGGAACACACGTCTGCCTCTGCAGAGCTGCTCCCCCCTGCCAAAGCTGCTCAGGGATCTGCGTGTCCCCCTGTGCAACAGCCCCCCTCCCCCAGCTCAGCCCACCCTGTGTCAGGAGCTCTGCACAGCAACCAAGTGACAGCACAGATCAAGCCACCAACAGTTTATTAGGTACGAAGCACAGTTACAGCAGATGGTGTGACCCACAGCACGGGGGGGGTTTTGTACCAGCCCTTTCCAGGTAAACATGAGCAGGCCCTGCAGGGCAGAGCAGCACAGGGTAACACCCCTCAGCCCCACCCCAGTCTATGTCCTGTGACCAGCCTCAAAGTATCATGTCTCCAGTTTACACTTCTTATTTCACCTTACTATTAAGCTAACATGGTTATTCTAGGTTTAAGAGAAATAATACAACTGCTACTTAAAAAAAACCAACACAACAGTTAACACATGACTTTCTGTGAAGGCAGCTGGCAGGTTTGGACTGCTGAGAATTTCAAATGAAATCAGAAGCCAGTCAGAGCTGGTTTCTGGCAGGGAAGACCCCCAGAGCTGCAGGAATCTCTACTTCACCAGGCAGCAGTTTCTGCCTGAGAAAAATCTGCTGATATTGCAACCAAACCAGCATTTGTACAGGAGCACTGCAGACATGAAGTACATCTTCCTACCATCTACTGGGAATCAAACCAAAACCAAAAAGGTCTTCAACATCCAAAGCCACAGCTTCTTAAATACTGGAGAATGGAGGTATTCAGCTCTTCCAAAAAAGGAAATTCCTTTCTCCACAGCTGTTCATTCTTTCCAGCATGACAATTACTCTGTCAAATAAGCAACTCAACTGGTTTTAATGCCATAAATTCAACGGAACAAAACTTGGGCCCAGCAACACAAAAATGCTTCTGGATTTGCACTGAGCATCTTTAAATGTAAAACACAGCCAAGTGTTGCACCAACTGGAGAATGGCAGCACTGACATTCCTAGGCAGCAGAAGAGCAACTTCACACCACGGTGCTGCTGCAAGGCAGCTTCTGCAGGAAGCAAGTACAGAGCTGAGACATCTTGATGTTGTGACCTGACTGTGACTATGGAGAGAAATTGCTCTGGTGTCTCCAGGGGCCACAGCTTCCTCCTGGTGAAGCTGTGTTTGCCAACAGTGAGAGCTGGTAGACAGAAAAATCACCCAAGTGTTAAGTCCTTCCAAGAAAGCATTTGGTTTGTCTGTGCCTGTGAAACAGAGGAGGGAGTCCCAGAGCAGCCAAGGCTCCACAGTGAGCCAGAGGGACATGGTGAGCCCCAACATCACCTGTGGGCAAGGCAGCCACTCCAGAAGGGCCCAGGCCTCACATCTGCTCTGTGGTCTTCTCCCATGTGCCCTAGGAGCTGAACTGTTCAACCACCTGGCCCTGGATTTCTTTACCATTTCTTGGTCTGCACTCGTGTCTCAGCTCTGCTCAAATGTCCAGCATGTCCACCAGAGCAGACAGGTGGAGCTCAGAAGCAGTTTCACCCTCCCTGTTGGCTCTGAGGAGCTGCTGCAAGTACTTCAGTCTGTCCGACAGCGTGGGGCTGAGCTCCTTGGTCAGAATGCTGCATCCTTCCTGACTCTCAGCCTGGTAGGGGGAAGAGAGATGAGACTGAGGAACAACAGTTACCCAGAACCAAACAGGAGCTTTCCAGCCCTACTTCTGAAAACAACCAGGGAGGTCAGCACCCTCCAACCCTGAGGAGGCAAGGCAAAAGCTGCATCTTCTGCTGTTTCTACACCAGCCTTCAGCTGTGATGAGTGAAGCTGAAGTGCAGCACCCCAAGGGAAACTGTCCTGACTGCAGGGAGCAGTAACACCACTGAAGAACCCTCACTGCAGCTCTGCAGAAAGCACTGCCTTCCCTGGACAAGAAGTTATTCCCAAGGTGTAGTCTTCCAGTGCTTTACTTCCCAAGCCTATCCAACACTGCACACCAAGGGAACTCCCATTAAAGGCTTTGCAGTTGTGGCAGGTTTGACACCTGCACTCCTCAGAGCTGCAGTCACTTTTCAGTACCACCCTTCCTCACCTCTTGAGCAGATGATGTCAGACTCTTCACCAATGGACAGGTGACAGTTGTGGTGGGGAGCAGAGACTGGGGGAGGTAGAGAGGAAGACCTACAAAATCACCAAGGGGCTCGATGTCCTCAGCTAGCCATTGGTGCAGTTGTTCTTCAAACCTGGGCAGAGAGACCAAGAGCATCATTCAGGCTGCAGCCTGGCTTTGTTCTTGTAACCCCTGTGCTAAGGGTTTGGGGTTCAGAAGTGTCTGCAGGAAGGATCTAGCATTCACACGTGTTTCCAACACTGTCTGACATACCCCACCACTATGATGAAAATCCATCATAGAACATTGTGACACAGAAAGGACCCACACAAACTGAAGACACCCAAGTGATGGAGAAGGCACCAAAGACAGGAAACCCTTGGGCCAACCTCAGAAGCCTTAGTTCTTCAGCTTTGTGGTCTGCATCACTACAGGCACCAAGCTGACATCCCAAGGAGGACTTTACA
This sequence comes from Apus apus, assembly GCF_020740795.1. Lineage (NCBI taxonomy): Eukaryota > Metazoa > Chordata > Aves > Apodiformes > Apodidae > Apus > Apus apus. The sequence goes on along the minus strand of NC_067287.1, from coordinate 39,091,106 downwards.
GACATCTGTGGCACTGCAGTGCACACAGACAGCAGCACACACTGCACTGCTTCAGTGCTGGTGGCTTGGCTGACCAAAATCAGCTTCCAGCTGTTCCTTAAAGCTCCAGGTATTTCTACCACCCTGGACTGCTCCTGTGGTGCAAGCAGGAGGCAGCAGGAAACTACACTGATGAAGCTGAAGATTGGGCTGTCTCCTGGCACTGCTGTACTTCAGCTCCCCACTAGACACACGTTAGAAATTCTTTACAGCCCTGGGTTGGAGCTGCAAGGAAAGGAGGCTGCTCTGGGAACTTACCTCCTGCTTTCTGTTTTCTCCAGTTTCAGCTGTGCCAACAGACGTTCTGGGAGGAGCTCCTGGGCTGAGGCTGTGTCTGTGAGTCCATCTGCACTGGGAATGCTCCTTTCTTCAGCTGGCAGCATGCTCGTGCCACAGCTGTACTGCCCTGGCAGCAGGGACACACTCCAGGGGTTCTTAGAAGAGTTTGGAGATTTTACCCTTGACCTGAGGGGGAGAAAAAAACCAGAAAACCCAACAAAAGTACAGACATTGGTATGAGAGTGTTGGTATTTCCCTCCTAGCTTGAAGTTTAGAAATAGTAGGGAGTGAGAACTGATCATCTGGAGACATAACTCCCTTGTACCAGAGTCAAACACACACCACCTGAGCATGGAAGGAATAAATCTGACAAAGAGGGCTGGGATTCACCCCAAAGTAAGGGATCTATCCCAACATCTCCTGTGACACAGCAGAGCAACAGATAAGCTTCCACGAGAGAAGAGAGACTGGCTTCACTCTGAACCAGGCTAGGGGAGCAAGCTAGACTCTTGAGATCTCATATACATTAATGCCACACAGCTCTAAGGCTCCCCCTCAGCCTCTAGCATTTGCTCTTAGCAATGGCACTTTCCTGATGTCTTCCCACAAGCTGGGGACAAAGCCTCCTCCTAAAATGCTGCAAAATTAAAATACAACATCCAAGGAGTAAGTCTGGAAACCATCTAACATGCAACTCACCTGTAAGGCTGCAGCTGAAGGTGAGTGTGAGGGAGGGGGCACTGTTACAGCAAGGGCAGGCTCACAATTTATCACTATGCTCTTCCCCAACCTCACAATGTTTTTCCTCCCTACTTTGTGCACCTAGAGCACAAGCCTAATTCCTAAGCTTCAGCAGCACTTTCTTTGGCAGAAGTTAATTTCTCCACTTTAAGCTCTTCCCAAGCCATCCATCTCTCTGAGAGCTGAGTAACCCTGCAGAAATAACATCTCCTTACCACCCTGCTCCAGCTCACCTCTGTACCTCACTGCACGGAGCTGTTCTGGGAAGATGCCCTACACTGGGCTCAGCACGGTGACTGCATGGTGTGTCCACCAGGGAGGCCCTGGGCAAGCCCCTGGAGCTCAGCAAGCACCCCTGCTGGCAGCCAGGGCTCCCAGTCCCACAGGCAGTGCCAGCAGCTGCCTCACCTCTCCTGGCCCAGCCGGATCTGCTCCTGTGTGCGCAGCCTGGCTTGTTCCCACGAGAAAGGGGGAGTGAAGCTCTTCAGGTGCTCCTTGAAGAAGTACACGCGGATCTGACCATCTTCACTGACTGCTTCTGTGAACGAACCCAGACCCAACGTTTATTATTAGAACAGATCCTCCCCTTCAGAAGAGAAGCTTCAGTATTAAAAAGCCCATTTGAGGAAAATTTGTGTGCTCACTTTCAAGTGGCTTTAGGTTGCAATTTGCCTGTGAAAATGAGCCTCCTTGAGCTGATTTACTGTTCAACAGATCCCAGATGACTGTGAAAGACTGTAAACACCTAATTTATCTTAATTTTAAAAGTTCTGGTGCACCCACACTCAGAGGGTTAAGCAGGCATTTAGTGAGAAGAGGCACCCCTGTAGTTAAGCCAAACGGGGCACCAAAAAAACCCCACACACTTTTGGAACTGAAAGCAAACAAAACCTGAGATAGAATTCATTAATCCATGAAACTGTGGCAGCCTGACATCACAGCTGACCTGAGCTGACATAACTTCTGAGGGACCAATTCTTGGCTGAACAAAAATCCTCTCCTACTGGGAGAGGAAGGCTGAAAAATTGACCATATTCCTCCACACAGACACAGCATTTCTCATCACAAGGTCAAGTCAAGTCATAATCAACACTAAATACTCCAAGGAGCAGAAAGATGTGCACAAGGCAGAGTGTCATTCTACAGGAGGAGACCAAGACCACAGCTCCCTCCCTGCCACGTGTAAAGGCACCACTGTCAAGATATTAAATGCAGTCACACCAGAAGTATGATCCTTGTTGCAGAAGGACAGGTCATACCTGGAGCAAGAGGCAGCTTGGGTGGTTTCCAGTCTCTCAGTTTATGATCAATACAGATTGCCAAGATATTATCCCAAGGGATCTCATCAACAGAAGGCCCATCTTCATCAGAGTTTGCAGATGTCCTGTTTTTCCACTTCTGGTAAGTTTTGCTCAGCAGATTCTCCACCTGGGACTGGATCAGTGGTTGAGTCTGGGAAGAACTTGCAATCTGAGACACATACTGAAAAATCATGTGGCAAACAGGACGCCAGGGAGCTATGGAAAGAAACCCAAAGTAAATGGTTAGAATTTGTGACAGAGCCAAACTACCCTCCTGAGAGGCTGACAGATCAACAAAGCACAGGCACACCAGGGCATGATGTGTCACCCAAAGGACACCTCAGCATGAAGCACATACCTCCCAATGGAGGCAGGTCTAGGTAGGGGATCTGGAAGGACAGCACAGCCTTCTTCAGCCAGGCCAGGTGATCAGGCATGTTCCACTGCAGGTGGGGCAACAGCTTGTTACCCCCAGGCTCTGAAAACTCAGTCACAGGCCAAGACAAGTCACAAAGGTGCTCTGAGGATGCCACATCTGAAAGGAACTGCAGCAGGCTGTTGTACAGCTCTATGATGACCCCAGGCTCCTGGGATGGCAGGCCAGCTGAACGCCTCTCCTTCCAGTCGTGGAAGAAGCGCTTCCCAAACTCTCCATCAATCCCATCCTCAACGTACTCCTGAAGGGTCTGACTGCAGAGCTCCAGGGAGTCAGGGCACTGGGAAACCAGCCAGCCCACAGCTGCAGAAACCTGCAACACATAGAACACATGTGGTTGGGAACTGCTCCCAAGGGATCAGGACACAAAGGATTCAATCCTGCAGCCTCAAGTTGGACGCAACAGATTCAAGACACTACGCAGCAAAACACAGACAAACCAACCAGCAACATCCCAGGGTTTCATCAGTAATTCCCCAGCGAGGTGGAACTAAATTTCACACAGTAGATCAGAAACAGACAGAAAGAGGCTGCTCACACCAGGTGCAGTTGTGCTGTGGAATTCCCTGCTGCAGGACACTGAGGATGCTGAAAACTTATCTGAGAGAAACTGGACAGATTGACAGAAATAAGTCCATGATGACTGCATCCAGAGAAGCCATGTCTGATCCTGGCAGCCCCTGAATGTAGGGAGATGCAAGCTGTGAGGGTCCTGGGGGAAGCATCACTCCAGGCTTGTCTTGTTCTCAACTTCTCCAGACACCATGAAAAGGGAACATGGGGCTGGACTTGCTTTTAGTCTGAAACAGCTTGGCAATTATCCCTTCCCACCTCTCCAATCCACCCTGCGATGACGCCCACACTTAAAAACTATTTTAGATGTTGAGAAGGACCAGACTTTTCCTCACAGGAAAATAATATGTCCTTTAGGTCAGCAGTCATAACTGATTTAAAATGGCTGCTCCGTCAGGCACTTCAAGCACCCTCCTGTCTGCTTGCCTCCTCTGCCACAAAACAACAGCTTGGACTCCGTGAGGGAGTAACCAGCTGTCAAGCCAGGAGCAGTGGCAGAGTCTGCCCAGAGATGATGCAGCAGGATGGGAAGAAAGGCCCTGCCTGATTGGCAGGGAAGAGCCAGGAACAAGAGACTGGCAAACAGGGGACAAAGGAGCAAGTCCCTGAGAGCCACAAAGGAACTGCCTGCTTGCTGCTTGTGGCTGCTCTCTGCAGGGACACTGGACCTGCTGCTGTCTGCCTTCTGGGGGTTTGCCTGCTCCTTGGGGGTTCCTGCCTGTGGTTCCTGCCTGCTGCCAACCACCTGCGGTGAGGCTTCTTCCTGCCACCCGTGGGTTCTAAGTTGCAGGGGAAGCCATCTGCACTTTATAAATATCTAGACCATCTCAGGAATAAAGTAAGGGATTGCATTTTGGGATTGTTCCCTCCATAAGGTGTTCCTGCCCTGGCTTTCCTCCACACAAACTGTGACTCTATATGGGACAGGCATCAGGCAAATCCCTCCTTCCTCTTCCCCTCTTAGATAATAAGAGTTAATCTGGGTGTGTAAATATTAAGGTGTATTCATACATAAGTATTAGTACATGTATAAGTATTTGGTGTTTCAAAGACTCTATCTCTCCTGAAACCTTCCTCCCCTAAATTGTGTTCAATTCCCTAATAAACTGTTTTAATTCATTAAACTGTAAATTTGTGGTCAGGCTAAATGAGTGGGTATGGTGGGAGGTGTGACCCAGCATCCCACCTCAAATCAGCTTGCAGAGGCTGCTCCTCAGAGAGGCAAGCACCACACCCAGACCCCTTGGATCCACTAACAAGGTTTTCCAACAAGGAAGAAGAACCCTGTTTTACATCCAGACAAATCCTGCCAGTTTGCGACAGATGCGTAAGGATCGTTTCCCATCGTGGGTTTTTGATTAGTCTCCAGGTCACTGGGGCCAAGCACACAGCAAGCTGAAGGACAAGGGGAGAAGCTGGTGTCTGAAGGCTGTCAGGGAGAGATCCATACAATCCTTCTCTGCTGATGTGGGTGGATGGAGGCATCCCTCAGTCCCATTGATCAAGATGGAATAACACCGGGTGATCTCTCAGCAGCCAGAAGAGCTACCAAGGGTCCTTTTTCATGTCAGGCCTGGGGTCACCAGGGTGCAGAGGTGTGTCCAGCACCAGCACCCATCTGTGGGGCAGCAACAGCCCCTCTGCTCGTCAGTGCAGGCAAGACAGACATGGATGGATTTACACCATCCATGTATTCTGGTCTCGGTGCAGTTTGCACTGTTACACAGAAGAAACTATCTTTTATGTAGCAAATGCCACTAATCTCTAGTCAGTTAATACAGAACAGTCATGAATAATGGGACAGTGGCAGAAATACTTAATTTCAGAATAGTTCTGGGTGATGCTGGAATCACTATTAACAGGCGAGTACCCAACTAAGCAAATTCAGGCCTGTCAAAAAGTGGTCAGAGAGCTTTTTGAACACCAACTGCCCTACAGAAACTTTGACAGAAAAAACATCCCATTACATGAGACTCAGCTGCAATTTAAGCTGCTGAGAACATAATGATTTCCTATAAGGCAGTAGTAATTGAGAGGTTAATGATAGTGCAGTCAAATATCTCTTCATGTGAGTTGCTGTTCTTACCCTTCTGGTGCCTTGTAAGTCATTGATGGAACTTGGGAGCTCAACAATGGTGTAATCTGAAATAAGCTGGGCTGAAATCAAGTCCTGCAGCATCAAGCCTTAAAAGTAAGAACATCTCTCATATACACACAGAAAGAACAAACAGGTATCTCCTACTCTGACCTAGTCCCACACCCTGCACACACTCACAGCACCACTGCTCTCCTCCACCCTTCCCCGCAGACGCTCAGGGTCAATTCTGTGTGCACAGGAAAACTGGAAGCCAAAAGAAAGTTCATTTTTTCCCCCCATATTGATCAGTTCTTAAGGCCTCTGGATTTCCAGCAAAGCTTTGAGCAGTACTGTATTTCAGTCTCTCCCTTTACTGGATGCCATATTTTAGAGACTGCCCTAACTGCAGCAATTCTACTTGGGGCAGCCCTTAAACATTCATGTTTTCCCCCAGGGTGCAGAACTACTGACATACCTTCTTCTACTTCTTTCTCTATGGCCTCCTCTTCCTGGCTGGGGACAAGAACCACCAGGGGAACTATCGGGTGGAAAGGTTTGGCCTGAAGCAACTGTTTCAACTGCAGCAAAGCTGAGAGCCAATAAACATCATCTTCTGCAACATCTTCACTCCTAACTCGAGGGGGCAGGAGAAGGAGGAGACCACTGGTCCCAAGCAAGTCCTTCTGCGTCTCAGCCATGTCAAGCTCAGAGTCAGAGAGCACACCATGTGCCACCTATACAAATAACAAAGATAAAAAGTGTCACGTAGCTAAAGCCAAAACCAAACCACCCTATTTTCACACTGGAACCTGCAGTTTATTATTATTATTATTCAGTTTTGACACTTGGTACCAGGAGCTCTGCAATCCCTAAGCTGTTAGACAGACAAGTATGGGAGTGTCCAATTGATGCAGGTGAGCACGAGTGCACTTCAGCACCTGATCTGCCACCAGAACTTGAGATGACTGAGATTCTAACTCCTGCACTGTATCTAGGCAGGTATTTACCCCATCGGCTGAAAACCAGGAAAAAATTCCATCTTCTTTCAGACCTTTTCAACAACTCCATTCCCCCCAGTATCATCTCCCTCCATCTGACAGCACAGTGTGAAAAGCCCCTGCATAACATCCACTGGAAGGGAGCCCACCCTGCTTCTGTGGCCTGTTGGGTAACAGAAAATTGTTCTCACCTACCTTGACACACACGCTGACTTGGATGCTCCTGCTCCCTTGCATGCCAGGAGAATGAAATAATGTCAGTGTTTGAATTCTGCCTTCTGGATGTGGAGCTGTTTTCCTCCAGCTTTTGTCTCCCATAAATTTGGCTTTCAACCACTCCACCAGTATTCTAGCAAATAAGAAAAAATGGACTTCTGGAGTGTTTGTTTTAGAAAAAAAAAAAAAAAGGCATTTTAGGGTTTTAGCACCAGCACCTCTAAAAAAATGTCAAAAAACCCCAAACAAACCAACTGGAAATTTGACATGGTACAGGAAAAATGGACATCAAGGACTGTGTGCTACTACTCTTCTGTTTGACCACCCTGCCTGAGAGAGGGGCACAGCAATCAACTCCTTCCCTCACCTGTTGGGATCATCCTCCCCATATTCATCTTCATTTGGCAAAACCAACAACACCTTCCAAAAAATCTGCTCTTGTTGAAGTGGAATATTTTCAGTGATCAGTGAGACGAGATCCAGGGGAGTCCAAGCTAAATCACTTAAAGAGAGACAGAAGCTGGTAAGAAGATCCCACCTGGGAAACGATTTGGGTTTTTTTTTGGCCTTGAACAAGTTACAATACTTGAAGTAGCTACTGTCCAGTTCAAACAGCCCCAAATTAGAGCTAATTCCTTAGACCTGTTGCCCATCTATTTCACCACAGACCAGATGCTTTCAAGAATTGCAGCTGCTAAATCTACTACACGAGCCTGACTCTGGGGCCTGCAGGACCCCTTGCCTAGTGCTTCATTGCCACTCTGCTTCAGGATGAACACAAAGGCCACCAGAGTGTGTGACAAGCCATGAATGAGAGGGCAGACCTCTGGCTGCACTTCAAACATCTAAATCAACCCCTTTGTGCCACCAGCCAGGCCAGAACAGCTCCCTTACTCCTCTCCCCCTGTGCCCCATCCCAGGCCCCATGCCACCCAGGTACAAAAATCACCATAATATCCATTAGATCCTCAAAAGTTACACCCACAGCAACAGGATCAGATGGCCTAGCTCTTTGATTTAAGTCATCTCCCAGTTTCCTTTATCTTGACACTACTTTCAGAAGCAAGGCTGCAAGTGGGCTCTGGAGTGTGATTTGCCTTTCCTTACTGATGTTTTTGAGATCTCCAGCATTTCTGTTACAGTTTGCTGAGAAAGAAAACAAGGAACTAACACCAAAGTACCTTAACAATCGCTGGTAGAAGTGCTGAACTTTCATTTCATGCACTGTCTTGTTTCTCAGCCAGTTCAATCTAGAAACAAAAGATTTTTAGTTTTAATTTTTTGTATAAAACAAAATACAAGAAACACGAACATCTGAGAAGTACTGCAGACACTTCAGAAAGTTGCCTGTAATAGAGGGAAGGATTTCTTTGGATTTTCAGTCTTTGTAATGGCATTTGTGCAGAAAGGGTCCTTTTAGGAATATTTAAGAACAGTGTTGGAAACCCACTGACATTCACAATTGCAAAAGGCTACACTGTCATTTACCATCCAAAAATCAACGAGATTGCCAACCGCTGTGACTAGAAGTCTCCTTACCTTGTACAAGAGATTCCCAGCTTTCCTCCATTCCCTAGGTTTACAATTCTCCTGCACAAGTTCTCCATGGCTATAGGCCACTCTGCACTGGGTGAGAGTGCTTTCAGTTTATTTTTTGGATCTGGGCAAGAGGGAGCAGCTGGAAATGCCCTCATTTGACGTTTCAGCTTTGTTCGAGCTGCCACTGCCTCCCTCCACCTTGGGAAGAGAACAGACAAACAGGTCACATTCATCAACTCTCTGCAGGCCAAACAGGTTTTCTCATCTTTGCTCTTCAGACTGGTCTGGGCCCTGCAGCACCCCACAGGTCAGCCTGCCCAGAGGACAGTGTGAGGTGGTGGCTGTGGGTGGTGCAGCAGAGCTCAAACCGTGTGTGCAGGGGACAGGACCTGCCAGCTGTGCATCCAAAAGGAGCAGCCTTGTGCCTGTTTCAAAAAACCAGTGCAGACAAAAGGGAGCAGCCCCTGCTTTCCAAGGTGCAGCTGCCCTCAGTGGCCTCACAGATCACAGGAGGGAAGCAGGATTGCCCTTCTTCCATCTCATCCCTGCCTCAGCTCTGCTGTGCCTTGTCCTGTGCTCACCAGGCAAAGTTGAAGCACAGCTTTCCAGCCCCATCTTAAAGGTCTTTTAATGTTCCTATGGCATTTTCCATATGATCCCTTATAAAGCTTTTCTGACACCTTAAGCAACCCTTGAAAATACTTTTGCAACATCTACTGCATAAAGAGTGTGTCTTGGTTTAGTCAGCTGTCCTACCACCCAGTGACCCCTCCCCACCCAAGAATGGGAGCTGGGAAAAGGAAGGGAGACCTATGGGTTGAAGTGGAAACAGATTTAATAAAATAATACTAATAAAAAGCAAATATCAGTACTCACACTGATATAAAATAAGTTGTTATACTCAGCCCCTGCACTGGTGGTGAGCTGTGCATGCCAGATGTCACACACTGTGAGCACAGCAGCTCCAGCAGGCACACCATGGTGGGGGCAAAGGGGAGAGCAGGAGGATGGGCAAGACCCTCTGGGGATGGGGGCTGCAGAGGAGAGAGACCCCTCCCAAGCAAGATGCCCAATTTATAGCCAGGGTGGTGTTTAGGGGAGGGGGCAATCCTGTTGGCCAGCTTGGGCCAGCTGCCCTAGCACCCAGCTAACTCCTAACTGCTCAGGACCTTGATCACCATGGAAGCCCACAGACCATGGCTGGCCACAAACCAGAACAAAGTGTCTGACCAACTTGGTTCCCACCACACTGGGTGCTCCAGGCTTCCAAAAAAATCCACTTTTCTCACCAGAACATTGATTCTATCCCAGTAAAACCAGGACAGAAAGGTATGCCTTTTCTTTTACATTTATAAAGGCAAATTCACCAACAAGGAGTGAATATATAACAAGGCCCTTCTCGTTAGATGCTTGTGTATTTTTCTATGACCAAATGGGTGACACCCAAGAGTGCTGTAACACCAAAATGCCAATTTACATAATAAAAATATTTTATTGCGTTTCCTCAGGTATTTTCAGGGCTTATAAAAAACTCCAATATTCTTGACTGTGGCATGTGCACCTGTTTCTCTCTAGGCTCCTCCTCAGCCCTCCCTGGTGCACTGAAGGCTACTTACACATGCCCTGAAGAGACATACGAGCTCAATCTAAGGACAGGAAAACTTTGCAAGGGAAGGTGCTCCAAAGAAAAGAGACCAGCCTGCTGCTTCCTCTTCAGGAGTCAGAAATGCCACCTCAAGTGCACCTCAACATGGCTGCACTGGGGCAGCACAGGGAGAAATGTTCTGCCTCAGAGCACAACCACCACTGAGCAATTAGCTCATACCCAGAAAAAACAAGTGTCCAAGAAGAAGAATACAAGGAGCAAGCCTTTTAAGTTTTTAGATAGAACAAAGCTGAAATATCCCACCAAGCTCATTACCTGACTAATGAGGTGTGCTCCCCTCCCCACATACAGCTGAGGCTGGTAATCAGACTGCAGGTCTCCACTTAGAGCAGAGACAAGAGGGCAGCAAAGAGAACAGAGCAGACAGCTGTAGTTCACATTCCACTGGCCACTCCTTGCCAATGCTGAGAAAAGCAGCTGTGTCACAGGGTGGCAACTCACCGCTGCAAGTACTTGCAGAAACACTGGAGCTCCTGAAGGGTCTCCTTAGCACTCTGGAAAATTTCATCCTCCAGAAAGAGCTCCATGACATGACCACAGACTTCTTCCGAACAGCGGGCGATGCGGGCCTGTCGGTCTCTTTCTAAGGCACATCTGGTCCAAAATGAAACAAACCAAGACCTCCAGGTGAGGTGGAGACTGCAGCAAATGCCAGGACAATTAGCTAAGGTGCAAGGAGGGAAGACCCTCACATTTAGCAAAGGGGAGAGATCTTCCCCACCGTTACTCTGTGGCCATTCTAAATAAGGCCTGTAATCAATCAGAAGCCACTCTAGCTTTACATTGATCGTGGGCTTCCAAAGAAGGGTCTACAAAAGAGCCCACAGAAGATGATGAGTCAGAAGAAAGAGAAGGGCACAGGGCAGCCTTGTCCTAGGCAAAGCATCTATTCCCTCCACCCTGGGGAACCACCACTGCCTGACAAAGTGCAGCCTCAAACTGGCAGCCTGCTGTACCACCAAGCACACTTACCCTCTTCTAAGCAGCTCACTGAAGATGACATCAGAGAAGGCCAAGCAAGACACCCACCACTCCCCAACAAATTCTTACCCTTAGGGAAGCATCCCATGAAGTATAGCACAGTGCATGTTGTACGTACTTTAACTCATGGGTTGAAGCTTCTTGTAGACCTTCCTTTATTACTTCTTCCATTAACTCCATACCCACCACCTGGCTCCACTGCTTTATTAACTGTTCTCTTTCCTGCTTTTGCCTGGAAGGACAGAGAAAAGATTTAGAAAAGTGAAGAGACTTAGACTGGCAAACTTGCTGCCTGGTTACACAAGCATCACAAGCAGTGTCAGACAGTTCATTTGCCTCCAATTGAGCTCCCACAGGCTGGTTTCTCTCTCTAAAGATAATAAGCTTTGTGTGGAGCTTGGTTTCCTTAAAACTACAGATAAACATGGGATTATTTTACTCTTACCCCAGTAAGCTATAGACAACTATCTCGCTCAAACAGGACAAGTTCCTGCATACAGCAGTGCCAGGATGCATCTCCTTCTCTGGAAGCTCTGGGTGAATAAAAGTTCCCAGTGTTCCCCAAATTCCCACCAACCATTTTCATAGTGGCTGTGTCAGGTCACCAAAACCCTAACTAGGAGACCACCTGAGAGCAGGAAAGGGAGGGTCTGCAGGACCCCAGAGCAGTTCAAGGTTGGCACCAGCTGCCTTTGCAGTGCCTGAGGGGGCACAGAGCCCACCCTGCCCCCAGCAGCAGCAGCAGCCTCTCACCTCTCCTCCTCCACTCGGCGCCTCTCCTCTCGGGCGCGCTCCCTCTCGGCGCTCAGCACCCTCCCAGCCACCTGCCTGAGGATCTCCTCCACCAGCTCAGTCACCAGTTCCTCCACGGCAGCCTCCGAGGTGCTGTGCAGAAATAACAATGCCCTTTTCAAAGCCAGGAAGTTTTCATTCAAAGCCCGAGGCCTGGGCTTTCCTCAAGCACACCCTTGATCTGCCCTGCTGGGCTGACTCGGCCACCAGCCGAGCCCCCTCATTGCTGCTGGCTCCCTCCCCTCACCACATGGGGATAGGGGAGAAAACAGGAAGATCTAGAGCAAGAGAACTCACAGATGGAGATAAAGAGATGTAATAGGTGAAGCAGAACAAATAAATAAAGCACAGCCACATCCCCACCAAGCAAAGGCAGTCAGCCAGCACCTCCTTTGGCAGACCAGAGCCCAGACAGGTTCCAATCAACAGCCACCCTAGAAGATAGAAAACCCCACGTTCTTCTTCCTCTAACCCAGTTTTATTGCTGACCATGGAATCACATGGCATGGACCTTTGTCAGTCTGGGTCACCTGTCCCATCTGTGTCCCCTCCCAGCCTCTGGCACACCCCGAAGTCTATTCACAGGAGGGCAGAGTGGGAAACAGGGAAGGCCCTGACACTGCACCATGCCAGCCATAATGAAAACACCTGTGTGGTCACAAACCCAGATCTATGGCTCTACCAACAAGCACAGAAGCAGCCAAATCTGGACTTACTTCTCTTGTCCCCCTTTGGGCCCCTTCCACAACACAGGTTTCTTGTGGCGGCAGTGAGAGCATCGTGCAAGACAAGGTTTAGAGAGGCCTGTGGTCAGCTTTTCATTAGCCTGGCTGGTGTGTAACAGAGGTGGCAGACACCTCAAGAAAGGTCTGCTTCTCCCTGTATCAGCAAGACCATCTCCACTACAGACCTTGCCTCACTCAGTTTGATGATCATGATGGTGCTGCTGTGATGACAGACCCCTGAGCACCAGCAGAACACGCTCTTACCAGATGGCAGCTGTCACGTAGGCCACTCCTGCTCTGCCAACTTCTCTGCACTCTCCTTTGAGGACCTCGTGCACAAGATCATCCACCACCTCAGCAATGTCCTGCAGCACAGCAGAGGAAGCAGGTGAAGCAAGATGTGGTTCTGCTCAGGATGGCCTGGGCACACAAGTGACATGGGTGCGAGGCCTTTCAGACTTGTTTACCTGACTCTAACTGGGAACATCACCTGCATTTCTACTTACAAACCCAGCCAGTAACCACACACAACAGCCTGGAAATTTTAGACTACCTACAAGGTTAATTACCAACAGTGCAGAAACAAAAGCAGCTTGCTGTATGTTATGGGCAAGCCAAGTCAGGAAATAACAGCTAAGAAAGGTGAATTTGGAGACAGATTCCTATTTCTGTACTGGAGACTCTCTCTTAGAGTTCCCATTGTTCTCCAAGTGCTAAGTAATTTAATTCCAAATGACCAGGTCTCATCTCCCCTGAAATGCAGCCACATGTAGACAGAACACAGCAGCCACACTTTACAGAGCAAGACACTGAGACGTGGGCTCAGCATCAGTGCACATCTGAACACCTGTGGGATGGAGAACAAGGGGAACTGCAGGGATACACAGGGTACCAGTCAAGACCCAACATTAATAATCATGTATCCAGAGCAAGAAACTTTGTCATGTCTGAAGTGCCATTAAAAACAGCTCACTATGATGCACTAAAGCAAAGTTTGCCTACTAAGTGAAAGATAATCACTTTCTACCTCTCTCCTTAAGAGTTTTCTCAAATCAATGCTCAACAGACTCAATGTTTATCCTATGAAGGAGCTGGAGCAAGCACTGACACTGCAGGCTGGCATCTGAAATCACTCAAGACTTTCTCTTTTCAGAACAGTTCGAGGAAACAATTTCCCAAAGTATCCAAAGCACTGAGGCAGGGAGTGTTTCCTTTTGACTCTACATAACACATGCAGATTCTGCAAAACTAAAACAACTTAGGAACTTGGTTACCTTTTATTATATTTCACAGATCTTTCCCAACTACTTCATGATGGTTTTAAATTTCCTTACTGTGTCTGTGTAGACAGGCTGAGGCTTTGAAGGGAGAGGCTCAGGTTCTCCAGCAGGCTGGGAGACTGCCTGTGCAGGAGGCATGGGTACAAGCTGACGAGGCAAGAGTGAGGGCAGAAGATGAGCTGGGGGCTGGACTCGTACTGCTGCAGCATCCAAATCCATACCTTTGCTTTCCACTCTTCCTTCTGGGGACAGAAGAAGAGAAAAAACAAGGGAGCCAGTTCGGCCACAAATAGAAGCAGAACTATTCTTCTCTTCCAAAGCTGACTTGTCTGATAAGTCCCATCAGATCATAAAATGAATCTATAACTGAAGCTTGCTGCCTTAAAGATGAAAATATAATTATATCATAGAAACTAATGTATATTTAGGAATATTTTATATAAAACATTCAAAAATGTCATTGCACATTACCTCCAATACCAAGTATTGGTACCATGACCAATAATAACTCAGCTGTTTTCAGCCCAGTACCCCCAGCACCCAGCACCCACCTCTTGAATAACTGCAAAATATCTATACTTTCAGGACAAAGAAAGCACATGCTCAGCTGACTTGAGAAACGTGATTGTACACAGAGTGGGAACAGAGCTGCAGTACAAAGTCTGCCCACAGCCAGGGAAAGAAGCTGGATGTCTGAAGCAGCCAAACATCTGGCTATTTCACATCTGCTGGCAAAGCTGTGCTTGTTTCCATTAGTGTGCTTCCTGTGTTGGGAAACCCATCTTATGACTCAGTTTGCTGCTTAGCTTTTACAGATCTGTATGTACACCTACATCAAAACATGCTTTCAGGACACCCAAATTGCCATGCAATTCCAGCCTGTAGGAGCCAAGAACTGTTACTGCTTTGTTAAACAGAATGACCTGCAGAGCTGACCCAGCAGAGTGTTCCTGGGCTGTGTCCCAGATGCCTGCTTGCTCTTACCTGCTGCTTCCACGCTGGCTTTTTGGCTACCGCTAGCTTGATCCACAGAGGTGCTGCCACCTGTGTACTTGTTCTGTGCATTGAAGCTGGACACTGGCACGTGGTGAGGCACGGGGGGCAAGGGCCCACCATTCACAACTTCCCCCACAGAGACCATCAGCTTCTGGCTGACAAACAGGGACTTGTGGGGCTTGGGCAGCCCATCCGGCTCCAGGAAAGCCGAGCGGTTCAGCTCCACGTAAGCGCTGCAGAATGAAACAAAACAGGAGTGTGTCCTCAAAGCTCCAGCAGGTTGCTGTTGGACAGCTTGGAGGGGCAAAGCAAGACAGGTCCTGGACACTCAGGATTACTCCTTGTAGGCTGGATCTTGATCCTTGGCTGGAAGCAGAGCAGGGAAGGCAGCGAGCACGGTCCTCACAGCTGTACTCCTAGCACAAGCTGTACCAACACTTCTGGGAACCTTCATGGACTATCTTGTCTCTCCTTTCAACCTTTACCCACTGTATAACCTACGTAGGCTGTACCTAGACTACACCCCACATGAGAGATGCCAAGACCATCCACAGAAGTCATTTTAAAAGCTGCAGCCTCCTTCCAATCTTGGCACCTGTAGCCTGGCTAGTTTATCATCTCAGACCAGAAGGTTAGCAGGAAATAGAGCACACTAACTGGCATGCTCAAGCTTTTTGTCTTCTCCAGTCTCCTGAGACTGCAAGTCTGTATGAGCACACCTTGCAGTGTGTGTAGTATTTCCACAGCAGACACTCTCATCTGCAAACCACTGGCTTCTCATATCCTCTACAAACTGCTCTACACTGCTCAGCTCTGTCCTGCCCTACTGTATCACCACAATGCCAGCTTCCTGAGAGACCTGCATCCTCCTTTCCTGCAGAGCTGCAGCTTACTACAATTCAACTGCAAGATAAGAATTTAGTTTTGTTGTGTTTTGTTTTTTTTTTTCTATTGGGGTTATCCACTTTTCTTTCCAGGGAGGAAGTCCCTGGAGTCCATTGGAGACAGAGCTCAATATGCAGTGTCTCTGTCAGGGGAAATGTTTCTCTCATTTTCCACCACCTTCCAGAAGGCTGAAGGGATTTTTTTAACTGTTGAAATCCCTCACCACCTTACCAAACCAAGGAAATAAAAAGTCCAAGTGCAGAAAAAGCTTCTGTGGAAAGTCAACGTAGTTACAAGGACACAAACCCCATTTCTCGAGGGAAAGATGCAAAATTAAAGAACTATTCCTATTACAGCCAGAAAAGTAGCAGACATTATTAAAATCTGCATCCACCATTACCCTGTAGTGCTCTACCTACAGAGCCCAGCCCCTCCTCACCCTTCACCTGTTCTTTTCTTTTTCTGGCTCCACATTCCAGGACCCACATTAACACTCACCCAACACTGGTCTAACCCCCCCCCTTTCCTCACACTCACCCATCAGATACACTCAGGCCATAATAACTGATGAAATCAGCTGCTTCCTCACAGTCTCTGAACAGCAACATGCGAACCAGGTGGTCCAGGGGAAAGGCTGTGCACCTCTGGGTGCTGACAGTGTAGGCAATGTTGAGAGACTTGAGGGCATCTTTACGGATCTGGGGGAAAGACAAAAGCAAGAACCAGGTCACTACTAAGTTAGAGACCCCAAAATAGTGCAATGTGAGCATGAAAATCATGTTGAAAAGAAATCAGTACCTCGTCATCAAATTGCCACAACAAACAACCATTCAGATGTAACTTTATTTTTAACTTCTATGCACTTGCTTTCTAGTTTCTGCTTCTATTTGGTGCTGCTCGTTTTGAGCACAGCCCTTTGTGATTCTTGTGCAGAAGAAAAAGCTTGCAAAGGCTTCTGAGACTGCAGGTTGATCTTTCCTTTGTGAAAGTCTCAGGCCAGATTCCCTGCTTCCCAATGATTTTCAGGGGAAATAGTATTTGTACAGTTATGGGAAAAAAAATGCTGCAAAGAGCATGTTAATATCTGCCTTTGTATCATGGCAGGAAACTTGTAATAAGCTTTTTAAACACTTCTGAAGAAGCAAGAAAGGACTATTTTTAAGGTTAAATATCTACCAAGGTTTATGGTCACTAAGATTTCCTCCCAACAGTCCCTTGAAAAAACATCCATCTGCCTTTTTCTCACCTGGTTGAAATAACAGTGTAAGAGACAGGCGTTCAGATAGGAGGCAGCTTGCACCAACTTGAAAAACCTCACAAAGTTGTTGCTGTTTAGTGCAGCAAAAACTTGAACTGCAAATCTAACTTCAGGAGAGTTTCTAACCTCTGGACGAAACTGCTGTACTTCCCTGTGGAGACAAAAGACAGAGATTAACCTTTTGCTTCAGTCTTAATGATCACAAAAAAAGCAGTAACCTGTGACAAAACAGAATTGAAATTATGAGCTTTAATCAGGACGTGCAACTCTTGCTCAACCTCATATTTGCTGCATTATAGTCTTCTAAAGATGCCTGCATAATTAGTGCAGTTATTTAGGTGCATCACTCCTCCATCTAGAGAGGAAGGCAGGCAAGACATTGGCCAGCAAAGCCAGGTATGGCTTCCCAGAAAATGGCAGATAAAGCAGTAAAGCTTGGACACCTCTCTGGGAAGAGGAAAAAAAATTCCTTGCTTGAGACTAGTGAAGATGTGACTTGTTTTTGTTGGGGTTTTTTTTACTATCTGCAGGAGCTTTAGTGAATTATCCAGGGAAATGAAGCAAAGCTTTGTTGTTGTTTTTTTTTTTCTTAAGAAGAGAAAATTTTACAATGACTGACTGAAATACAGCACACTTTCTTTGACCAAACCACTCTGCAACTAAACTCTCCATTCCAATTTGCCTGGACTTAATCCTCAATTCTTCCCAAAGGCAAAGAGAGAAAACAAGGGGTATCTGTTGTTCCCACCTGAGAATATCACCCTTGTTGAGGTTGAGCAAGACATTATAACCTCTGAACTCTGCCTCACTGTTGCAGTAAATCCCCTTGTTAGCCAGGTCCTGATACATCTCCTTCAAGCTCTGCAGGCATTTTGTCATGTTCTCGTTGTTGATTTTGGCATCGAAGGAGGACATAGGCTCCTCACACAGGTGGTGAGCACAGTGGATGTGGAAGCGAGTGCACTTCTCGATCAGAGACACCATCAGGGGGTTGCACAGATGTTGCTGGGTTATATCCTAACCAGGATGACACAGAAAGCATTGGATGGGTTTTTACAATGCACAGCCCTTTGGAAAACTGCATTACTTTTTGCTTCACTGTTACAGCATTACATGATCTCTTGCCTTTCTGCCACCACCAAACATCTCCACCTGCCAGTGCTCACCTTTCGTATTCCACGAGTTCTGTTCCAGACAAAGTCGTACCACTCTCGGTAGTTTCCTTCTCCCTGATCCATAATGTTTGTCACTAAATAGTCCATGGTCATGCTCAACACCTCAGAGGGTCTCAATTCATGGGGCAAAGGTTCCTCCTGATCTGCTGAAGACCTGCTGTATTCCTTGATTGCTGCTACATGATCTACCTGCAAAATGTGGAGAAACGTCCAAGGAGCCTGTTCAACTTCTCAGGGGTACAGAGGATTTCAGCCCATCCCTGCTTTTAGTCAGGAGCAGAGCACTGAAGTAATTTCTCCACTGCTCACACTAAGAGCCCACAACCACTCCACTGTGATAGCAAATATCTTTTGTTTTCTTTTATGACAGGACCCCAGGGGTTGCCTTGGCAGTCTCAAACTCAAATCCTTCCAGTCTGTACTGCTGCCCTATCACTTTAGAGGCATCGTTCTAAAGGTCTGTCCGTAGCTAAACAAAAGATGCCACTTAGAGCGAATAAGGAATTTTCTTGCCTTCTTTGTTTTACAACAGGGAATTTAAAGGCATTAATGAAATGGCCAACAGATTTTTTTCACAAGAATGAACCCTGTGACCAACGGGTCATGGGATGACAGAACTGTCAGAGCTGGAAGGGACCTCTAGAAATCATCCAGTCCAACTCCCTTCCTAAAGCAGGATCACCTGGAGCACATTAGTCAGGACTGCATCCAGGGGGATCCTGAATACCTCCAGAGAAGGAGACTCCACAGCCTCCCTGGGCAGCCTGTCCCAGGGCTCTGTCACCCTCACCCTAAAGAACTTTCTCCTCATATTTCACTGGAACTTCTCACGTTCCAGCCTGTGCCCGTTGCCCCTCATCCTGTCACTAGAACTACTGAGAAGAGTCTGGCTCCATCCTCCTTGCAACCACCCTTTAGGTACACAGGCATTAATAAGGTCTCCCCTCAGCCTTCTCTTCCCCAGGCTAAAGAGTCCCAGCTCTCTGGGTCATACCTTGTCAGATCCCAGAAGCACCTCAAAGATACTGAGCTGGTTCCTTGTCTCTCTCATGTAGCGCTCCTTTTCAGGGCACATGTCCGGGCAGGTGCCAACAACAGTTTTAGCTTTGCCAAGATCAGTTCTTTTTATTCGAGCTAAGAGAAAACAAAATTGAACAAACACTAAGCACCTTTCATTTTTCTTCTCATGACAAGCTATTACCCTGGTGTGGAACACAGCCCTCAGGATGACAAATGCCTCAGCTGAGTCTGTACACTGGCTAATGGACATCAAGAAGTACATTGCTAGGGCAAGAGTTCACAAAAAAAATCTGTTAGGAAAAAGGTCTCTAGAGATTCCCATCCTACTTCTACTCAGAGCAAGGCTGTATCCACACCCTGGCAGGGTCAGAAACGTAAGGATGGGGTTCCCTCCTCTCTGGAGCCTGTCTCAGGGCTGCACCACTCCTTTGGGGAAGCTTCTCCTATCATCCCACCTGGATATCAAGAGTTCTGCTGAAAAGATTGAATTTTCTAAAAGATACCATGTTTTGTATCCGAACAGCCTACCCTGTTTTGTGTCTTAACTAAGCATGAGCCATTTCCCAATTTCATGCCAAGTGGCTGAGAAATCTGTTTGTCAATACTAAAAATAATGTCTTAAATAAAAAGTAGAGTCAGCTTTGAAATGGCGAGAACAGGATGGAAGGGTTTACAATCCAACACTGTGGAACAAAGGACCATTTCTCAACATAATGACCAACTTGGTAATAGTTTGGAGAAACACCAGTGGGCTTTGGGTGGCTTCCTTAGAAGAGCCTGCAGGGATGCAAACCTCTCCACATGGCTCCTTCACAGAAGATGAACAGTCTGCTATTCACTTTCCACAAGAAATAGCCACGTGCAACAAGTATAACAGATTTCTGTGTGTTCTACAAGAAGTTAATGCATACGACTCTCCCTCACAGTAAGGAACATCCCACAGGCTGCTCCATATTAAACTCTCTCTTTGAAGCCACTTCTATAATATCACAACAGCTGTGCCACTGACACCAACAACTTCTTTCTTCCTTCCCAGCAGAGAAGCCGACGTTATGCTTCTCGGCCCGTGGCGTTACCTTGTCGCATGATCTTGTCCCTTTGGTCCAGAAGTTGGTATCTCTCTTCTGATGTCTCAGCCACTAATCCTACCAGGTTACTAAGAGATGACAGAGAAACTCCCAGGGTCTCCAAACTCTGCCCTTCAGGGCCAGGATCAAACAGATCTGCTTCAAACTGCAGCGCTTTTCGAAGACCAGGCTTCTTTGCGGGAGAGCTACAAGTAGAGGATTTTAATCAGTGACACTCCAACACGTGCCTGGCCCTAATCAGCTCACTGCTCTTTGTTAACATCTCTGTTCAGAAGGGTATTTAGTGTGAGAAGCCTGAATGCTTCCTGTAGTAACAGAGGTGAAAAGATTTTACAGGGCGCAGATACAAAGACACTTTTTCAATCAGGGCACATGGACCCCTTCACAACGTATTACTAATTTCATAACTCTATGACCAGGCACACCAGATGGCTTTTGTCAGACCAGACACACCATTGAGGTACCACAAGATGAGAACCCCACCACTTCAGTGACTGACACGACATGGGAAGAGTCCTGTGCAAAGACCATTCCCTTGAAGTGAGACAAGATGATGATCCAGATTCACCAGTTGCTCTGAAAAGGGGATTCTCATCCCACAGAACTGTAACTGCCCACAAACGCACCTGCTCCCTTCAGAAGCCCCTCTCACCATACTGAGAGAGGGGTGTCATGACTGGTAGCTGCTATTTGGCTCTGCACTGTTACAAACAAAACATTCAGAGACAAATATGCTGACCAAAAAAGTAAAAGGCCTTTCTATGTAGCTAGAAGTACCTTCCTGACAAAGCGTGAGGTCTGTGAGCTTACAAACCAGCCAAAAAGCCACATGTGAAACAAAAGCATGCCAGAAGAGACAAGAGCAGCACACTCCTCAAGAAAAATATGGCTGTTGGCCACACCCTAATCATCTTTCACCCCATCCATCCTGCTTCCTGCCAGATGGATTCTCAGAGCAGTAGATGTACCTTTTACCAGGCATGACACTGCTGGCAGAGGATCTTATTAAGGGCTTTCGAAGAGGGGAATGCTGATAGTTTGGCTCTTCATTGCTTGGCCTTCCTTCATCTTCACCTGCTTTCTTCTCCTTGGATGGAAATTCTCTTTTTGCTGGACCTGAAGTGACATAGAAACATGAAGCCAGGTACTTGTCAAAGGGTTTAGGCAACAACTCTTCTTCCCCCATGGGAGTGGTGGTAGGCAGCTTGCTTAAAAAAATCCTATTAGAAAACAAATCTAAGAGTCACAGTTTTGCACACAGATGCAAAAGTCCCATGACAACTGGCACTAGATGCTGTACCAGGTAAGTCTACCACCTGCTAGTCAGCTTCACTGTTCTATAAAGATTAAGCATTTTTAATTAAAATTTCACTTGGCAATAACTGTAATTGGTCAGTGGACTGTCAGTAAATGAAGCCTGATCACCCTCCAGATTTCAGTTCTCTCAGATTTGGGATATAATCCACAAGTCAACACTCTCTACAGAATATGAAATCCACTTCATCTATGTAAGGCACAATTCTCAGTGCTTCTACTGAAGCATTTTAGTTATTAATTTCACACACCTAAGCTTAGGTTGGCATGCCTTCTCAAGAGTTACATCTACACTCGCCCAAAAGGACCAATTTCTTCCCCCAGGAACAAACTTCCAACCAGTTGGATTTCTTAAACCCTCTCAGATTAGTTATTTCAGTTATCACTGCCATTCACATTTCTACAGACCTACCAGCACAATAAAATGACAGCAGTGACCAGGCAGCCCTGCAGCTGCTGCTGCAAGATGTTGATTCTTAGCAAGGCAACTCTGCAGCTGTTGATTTTCTGGAGGGCAGGCTGGTCAAAGCTGTGGGGAACCCTTCACCTGCTGACAGCTGAAGTGCATCTCCAGGCCAGGGCCTCTGAGGTACATGCAGAGCACTCATGGGGCTAAAGGGAAACACAATTCAAGCATTCCCCCAAGTTGGCGAAGTGCCATCATTCACCTTGCCCTTGTCCCCAGCTAGGTCTGGAATCCAGGTTTCCAGCTTCTAAGCTCAGTTCTCTCTAGGTTGCTCTTTTTGGTTCAAGCAGTTAACTGTGGATATGCAGAACTCAGTTCTCAGGACACACTCCTGAAAGGCCACGTCCCAATCCATGCTCTGAAGCAGGCACCAAGGCAGTTAAAAGCGGGTTTTCTTATGCCCCCAAAGAACGTGCTGCTTCCAGACAAGACCATAAAGTTAACATCACCATGTTCCTCTCGTGTGGCTGCATGAGTGATTTCTAGATTCTCTTGTAAAACTACCTGTCATTTCAAGTGTCTTCTGCTTTTTCACATGGCTGAAACAACATTTTGGCTCAGATCAAGGTAAACGTTTTAGACAACAAGAATTTAAGAAAGAAGCAGTGCAATTTCCAGCTGTGACTGGCAGCCACTCACTGAAGATTTCCCCAGCACCAAAGAGCAGTACTGTGTGGGGGCTGGAAGCTCACACAGTTACAAAAGCAACTTCACAAAAGAAAATTCTCCAAGGGGTAAGACAACCCTCCTGGCGGCCAGGGCTCCTGAACCACGTGCTGGTAAAGGCTAAGAAGTTATTCTGGAAGCAATGACATGCTTTATCCTGTTCTTTTTTCCTTCCCCTGCACATTTGCTACTAGCCTCTGCCACAGACAGGGCGAGTGGGGATGCCACATAAAATGCTGAGCACCTCTCTTTGTGCTTCTGTAAAGAACAACCTGCAGTGCTCCCAGGAGCTGAGAGCACCAGGCAGCCTGACCAGCAAAAGCCAAAGGGAACCACTGCACTTCTGGAGCTGTAACATCCCTACTGTGGAGATCATCTTTGTGCCACTCTCAGCACATCAGGACACACAAACAGAGCAGATGGCATGCCAGTTACGTGTCCCCTGGTCATCCTACCTGGAAACACAGACTTACTTGTTTTCTTCTTATGCCAAAATGTTATGATGTCTTTGTTCAACTCTTTTGCTTTCTTTCTGGCAAGAGCTGCAGAGGCCTGAAAAGAAAAAACAAACAGGAGCAGAGGAGGAAAACCTATTAGCATCACAACACCAAAACACGCAGAGCAACTTGTGCTTCGGACGCTTTTACCGATTCCCACAAAACTCTGGTTACAGCATTTTAACCTCTCAGTTTGGACAGGTTTCCAAGAGCAATAACCAGCTGACAGGGCACGTTTTTAAGCACAGAGGGAGACCAGCTGACAGCTGCACTCCCAGCAAGCAGGGCACCCTGCGGAGGCTGCACAGGCTCATCTCACCTGCCGAGACCGAGCCAGGATGCAGCAGCACCTGGACTTCAGCTCTGGGCAAAGTCAGACAACGAGCAAAAGATCAGTTCGGTGTTGGAGCTGGGTGCCAGCGGGACAGCTGAAGCCGGGCAGAGGTCTTGCAGCTACCAGGCTTCAGGTGCAGCTCAGCACACGTCCCTCCCTCCCTGCCCACAGGCACAAGGCTCCGGCAGCTGAAGCACAAGGGCCAGAAGCAGCTCCCGGGGGAGCGGGACCCCCCGAAGCGCCCGGCCCCGCACGCCTCCCGACACTTACGTGGTCGAAGAAGTGGAGAATCGCCACCTTCTTGTTGCGCCTGGTCAGGACCCGCCGCACTCGGACGAACTGCCCGAAGTGCTTCTCCAGCACCGTCCGGTCGTTGAGGTAGTCGGGGACGTTCTTGCACTGGATGGCGCTCAGCTCGCCGGGCTGCAGCCCCGCCGGCCCCTCCGCGCCCCGCGCCCCGCGCCCGGCATCCCCGGGGACGGGGAGGAGCCGGTCCCCGCGGGGGGCTCCGCGGGGCTCCCCCCGCCGCCCCGGCTCTGCCTCCCGGGGGGGCTCGGCCGAAGGCAGCTCCTCGGGGGGTCCCCGCTCGGCCTCGGCGGCCTCCCCGCCGCGGGGCCCGCGGCCCTGGCTGCGCAGCACGTCCTGCAGCGTGCGGCCGAACAGGGCCCCGCCGCGGGGGCAGCCCCGCAGCACCGCCCGCTTCTCCGGCGGCGGCGGCGGCGCCGGCACCGACACCGACACCGCCCGCCCGCCCGCCGCCCGCCGCGGGGAGCGCTCCCGCTCCTCCTTCCGCTTCAGCCCCTTGCCCGCCGGCTCCGACAGCTCCTCCAGGAGCGGCCGCGGGTTCTTCTCCTCCGGGCGGCCCGGGGCGGCGGCGGCGGGACGCGAGAAGGAGAAGGACTCACCCCCCCCCGCCGCCGCCGCCTCCGGGCCCGCCTCGGGCGCGAAGCCGAAGGGCGGCGAGAAGGTGAAGGAGGCGGGGACGAGCGGGCCCTTCTCCGCCTCGGCGCCCAGCAGCGGCCTGAAGGCGCCCTCGGGAGCCTTGAAGCGGAACTCGGGCGCCGCGAAGGCCCCGCCGCCCGCCGCCTCCCCCGGCGCGGGGAAGCCGCCCAGGTTGGTGGGCGGCTTGAAGCTGAAGCCCGCGTTGGCGGCCGGGCCTCCCCCCGCCCCCAGCCCGTAGGGCTGCCCGAAGGCGGCGGGCCCCGGCGCGGGGGCGAAGGGGAGGCCGGCGGCCGAGCCGCCCTGCCCGAAGACGGCGGGCTGCCCGAAGCGCAGCGGCGGGAAGGCGGGCGGCCCGCGGAACGGGCCCCCGGCGTTCATGGCGGGCGGAGCGGGGCCGGGCAGCGGAACGGGAAGGGCAGCGGGGAAGCGGAAGGAGCTGGGGAGGGGACGGGGGGGGAGGAGGCGGGCGGCGCCATGAGCCTGGTGCTGCGCAACGCCCAGCGCGCCGTGCCCCTGCGGCGGGCCCCGCTGCGCCGCGCCCTCTGCGCCCTGCGCGCCGCCCTGGGCGCCTCCCGCTTCCCCCTGGCGCTGGTGTGCGCCGGCGACCGGCTGATGCGGCGGCTGAACGGCCGCTACCGGCAGCGCCCCGAGCCCACCGACGTCCTCTCCTTCCCCTTCCACCGGCTGGCGCCGGGGGAGCTGCCGCGGCCGCGCTCGCGCGACGAGTACTACTTGGGGGAGATCTTCCTGGGGGTGGAGTTCATCCAGCAGCAGTGCCGGGACAGCGGGGAGGACCTGCAGGGCGTCCTGGTGGTGAGCGCGGCCGCTGCGGCTCGGGGGGGGCTGGGGGGGCCGGGGCCGCCGCTTCCCCGGCCCGGCCTCGCGGCTCCTGCTGGCAGATCAAAACCGGAGTGAGGAGGAGCGCGGGCACTACCTCGTCCCTGTGGTTTTGCAGCGGCTTTTCCCCTGCAAGTTCTGAACTAAAGGGCGAGGGAGCCGGTAGGGGCTCAGCCCTCGGGCTCCCCGCCCGGTCGGTGCGGGGGCCGGGGCTTGTCTGTGCGGGTCATCGGGCTCAAGGTTTTAATAACGTGTCTCTCGGTCTTGGCCCTTCCTCTGCGCAGGCGACGGCAGCGCACGGGCTGTGCCATTTGCTCGGCTACCGGCACGACACCGAGCCCGAGTGGCAGCAGGTGCGGGGGGGTGCGGGAGCCGGGAGGGAGGGAGGGCGGGCATCCCGGGAGCCGCTGACCGGGGCTGCTCTCCCGCAGATGTACCAAAAAGAGTTGGAGATTCTGGAGGAGCTGAACCGCCTCACCGGCACCAACCTGCGGCCCCTGACCGCGGGCCTCTTCTGAGGGGGCGAGCCGAGAGAGGGGGCGGCCCGGGGATGGTGGCAACAGGTCCCGGCTGCCGCCTCCTCCTCCTGCTGCTGCTGCTGCTGGGTCTGTCCGCGCTGGCCCAGCCGCCCCCCCCCGCCCTCCGCGCCGGCCACGCCGCCTCCTCGCTGCCCGCGGCCGCCGCTGCCCCGCGCACCAGGTGGGACCGGCCCCCGAGCCCTGCCCTGCCCTGCCAGCCCTGCCCTGCCCTGCCAGCCCTGCCCTGCCCTGCCCTGCCCTGCCCTGCCCTGCCCGCCCTGCCCTGCCCTGCCCTGCCCTGCCCTGCCCTGCCCTGCCCGCCCTGCCCTGCCCTGCCCTGCCCTGCCCTGCCCTGCCCGCCCTGCCCTGCCCTGCCCTGCCCTGCCCTGCCCTGCCCTGCCAGCCCTGCTCTGCCCTGCCCTGCCAGCCCTGCCCTGCTCTGCCAGCCCTGCCCTGCCTGCCCTGCCCTGCCAGCCCTGCCCTGCCCTGCCCTGCCAGCCCTGCCAGCCCTGCCCTGCCCTGCCCTGCCCTGCCCTGCCAGCCCTGCCCTGCCAGCCCTGCCCTGCCCTGCCCTGCCCTGCCAGCCCTGCCCTGCTGCCCCTGCCCTGCCCTGCCCTGCCCTGCTGCCCCTGCCCTGCCCTGCCCTGCCCTGCCCTGCCCTGCTGCCCCTGCCCTGCCCTGCCCTGCCCTGCTGCCCCTGCCCTGCCCTGCCCTGCCCTGCCCTGCCCTGCCCTGCCCTGCCCTGCCAGCCCTGCCCTGCCAGCCCTGCCCTGCCCTGCCCTGCTGCCCCTGCCCTGCCCTGCCCTGCCCTGCCCTGCTGCCCCTGCCCTGCCCTGCCAGCCCTGCCCTGCTGCCCCTGCCCTGCCCTGCCCTGCCCTGCCAGCCCTGCCAGCCCTGCCCTGCCCTGCCTGCCCTGCCAGCCCTGCCCTGCCCTGCTGCCCCTGCCCTGCCCTGCTGCCCCTGCCCTGCCCTGCTGCCCCTGCCCTGCCCTGCCAGCCCTGCCAGCCCTGCCCTGCCCTGCCTGCCCTGCCAGCCCTGCCCTGCCCTGCTGCCCCTGCCCTGCCCTGCCAGCCCTGCCAGCCCTGCCCTGCCCTGCCAGCCCTGCCAGCCCTGCCAGCCCTGCCCTGCCCTGCCCTGCCCTGCCCTGCCCTGCTGCCCCTGCCCTGCCCTGCCAGCCCTGCCCTGCCCTGCTGCCCCTGCCCTGCCCTGCCAGCCCTGCCCTGCCCTGCCCTGCCCTGCCCTGCCCTGCCTTGCCAGCCCTGCCCTGCCCTGCCCTGCCCTGCCCTGCCCGCCCTGCCCTGCCCTGCCAGCCCTGCCTGCCCTGCCCTGCCAGCCCTGCCCTGCCCTGCCCTGCCAGCCCTGCCCTGCCCTGCCAGCCCTGCCTGCCCTGCCCTGCCAGCCCTGCCCTGCCCTGCCAGCCCTGCCCTGCCCTGCCCTGCCAGCCCTGCCAGCCCTGCCAGCCCTGCCCTGCCAGCCCTGCCTGCCCTGCCTGCCCTGCCCTGCCCTGCCCCCAAGCCCTGCCCTGCCAGCCCTGCCCTGCCCGCCCTGCCAGCCCTGCCCTTCCCTGCCCTGCCCTTCCCTGCCCTGCCAGCCCTGCCCTGCCTGCCCTGCCCTGCCCTGCCCTGCCCTGCCCTGCCCTGCCCTGCCAGCCCTGCCCTGCCCTGCTGCCCCTGCCCTGCCCTGCTGCCCCTGCCCTGCCCTGCCAGCCCTGCCCTGCCCTGCCCTGCCCTGCCCTGCCCTGCCAGCCCTGCCAGCCCTGCCAGCCCTGCCCTGCCCTGCCCTGCCCTGCCCTGCCCTGCCTTGCCAGCCCTGCCCTGCCCTGCCCTGCCCTGCCCTGCCTGCCCTGCCCTGCCAGCCCTGCCCTGCCCTGCCAGCCCTGCCCTGCCCTGCCAGCCCTGCCCTGCCCTGCCCTGCCAGCCCTGCCCTGCCCTGCCAGCCCTGCCTGCCCTGCCCTGCCAGCCCTGCCCTGCCAGCCCTGCCCTGCCAGCCAGCCCTGCCCTGCCCCCAAGCCCTGCCCTGCCAGCCCTGCCCTGCCCGCCCTGCCCTGCCAGCCCTGCCCTGCCCGCCCTGCCAGCCCTGCCCTTCCCTGCCCTGCCCTTCCCTGCCCTGCCAGCCCTGCCCTGCCAGCCCTGCCCTGCCCTGCCTGCCCTGCCCTGCCCTGCCTTGCCAGCCCTGCCCTGCCCTGCCCTGCCCTGCCCTGCCCTGCCCTGCCCTGCCCTGCCCTGCCAGCCCTGCCCTGCCCTGCCAGCCCTGCCCTGCCCTGCCTGCCCTGCCCTGCCCTGCCAGCCCTGCCCTGCCCTGCCCTGCCAGCCCTGCCAGCCCTGCCCTGCCCCCAAGCCCTGCCCTGCCAGCCCTGCCCTGCCCTGCCAGCCCTGCCTGCCCTGCCCTGCCTGCCCTGCCCTGCCTGCCCTGCCCTGCCAGCCCTGCCAGCCCTGCCCTGCCAGCCAGCCCTGCCCTGCCCTGCCCTGCCAGCCAGCCCTGCCCTGCCCCCAAGCCCTGCCCTGCCAGCCCTGCCCTGCCAGCCAGCCCTGCCCTGCCCCCAAGCCCTGCCCTGCCCGCCCTGCCCTTCCCTGCCCTGCCAGCCCTGCCCTGCCCTTACAGCCCTGCCCTGCCTGCCCTGCCCTGCCCTGCCTGCCCTGCCCTTCCAGCCCTGCCCTGCCTGCCCTGCCCTGCCTGCCCTGCCCTGCCCTGCCAGCCAGCCCTGCCAGCCAGCCCTGCCCTGCCTGCCCTGCCCTGCCCCACTGCCCCACACTCCCCTCCTTGCAGCCCCCTGAGGGGACAGGGTGGGTCCCCCCACGGGTGACTTGCCATATCTCTGAGCCACTGGCTGGCAGTGCACACAAGGGGCCTGTTTCCCTGCTCTGGGGGCTCCCACCTGTCTGCCCTCCAGCGGGTGGCATGTGCCCTTTTCAGAACCCTGTCCCTCTTCCGTGTGTGCTCCCACCTTCACATTCAGCTCTCAGCAGTCAGTAACATGCCAGGGTTTTCATCGTGCTCACCACATGACCCTCAGGACGTGGCAAGACAGGCCAGGCTTTTTACAGTGATAGGACAAGGGGCAGTGGGTGCAAACTGGAGCATAGGAGGTTCCATGTGAATATCAGGAAGAACTTCTTTCCTGTGAGGGTGACAGAGCCCTGGGACAGGCTGCCCAGAGAGGCTGTGGAGTCTCCTTGGCTGGAGACATTCAACCCCCCCTGGACACGTTCCTGTGTGATGTGCTCTGGGGGACCCTGCTCTGGCAGGGGGGTTGGACTGGATGGTCTTTCCAGGTCCCTTCCAACCCCTAGGATTCTGTGATTCCGTGAAGACATTCGAGGGGAGACATCATTGTGGGTTAAAAAAAGTGTAAAAAGTGTAAGCTCCCTGAAATAATTGTATTGCTTTTTTCTCCCCAGATACCTGCTGTATGATGTAAACCCTCCCGAGGGTTTCAACCTTCGCAGAGATGTCTATGTCCGCATTGCTTCCCTTCTGAAGACCTTGCTGAAAAGTGAGAACTGGGTGTTAGTTTTGCCTCCCTGGGGACGTCTGTATCACTGGCAGAGCCCCAACATCCTTCAGGTCCGGCTCCCTTGGTCCCAGTTCTTTGATATCCCAAACCTCAACAGGAACATCCCTGTCATTGAATATGAGCAGTTCCTTGCAGGTAGCGTATGGAATCCTACAACCTACAACTGACTAAATGTTTGTGGTGGTTTCCTCACAGGCTTATCCATGTATGTGCTTTTATCCCTATCTGTGAAATAAAAAAGGTGGCAAGAAGAGGGATGGGATAGAATTGTGCTGTGTAAGAAACCACTGGGATGAAATAACCCAAAGACTTGGCAGCTGCTTTGAAGTCCCCTTGACTTCATGGGGACCCCAGAGAAAGACAGGTTGAAGTAACAGACACTTCTGCATAGTTTTGGCTGTAGCAGCAACCCTGTAGGAGAGAGGCAGCCTGGCGCCCTCTGTCCAAGTACAGACCACTTTTTGTCCCCTGCTGTTTGTGTACCACATGGTATATAAGAAGGCTCTCCTTAAGAACATGGAAACCCTGAAGTTGATTCCTTTAGGATTTAATGCAGTGTTGAGCCAATCACTGAATGTCAAAATACCAAACGTCACAGACTTTTTCAGCAAAGAAAATAAAGGCCACCAAGCAACACACCTCTGCAAAGAGCTCTGAAAGGATCGTTGCCCCCTGCCTTTCAGGAAAAAGCATTTAGAAACCCTGAAATTTAGAGGAAGAGCACCTTGCACTTGTTATTTTCTTCGAGGCACTTTTCCCATAGGAGCTGCCTACAGCATTGAAACCTCTGTGCTTCGTGTTGTGCTTTCTCCAGCTTTTAAAACAAATTTGCATGGTGATTCAGTTCTGCCTGGCACATAAAACCATGCTTAGCTGGGTTGTCACATCCCCTGACCCTTGCAGCTTTCCTGGCTCACACAGAACTTCCCATTTTCCAGGGAAAACAGGGAAGAGAGAGTGTATCATTAGCATTTTTAGCTGATTTTCAGCTGCAGGTAATGGCAGTGTGGTTTTTCATGCTCATAAACGCTTTGCTTTGCCTTCATGCTCAGAGTCAGGTGGGCCCTTTATTGAACAGATCTATGTGCTACAAGGATATGCAGAAGGATGGAAAGAAGGAACATGGGAAGAAAAAATAGATGAAAGGCCATGCATTGATCAGCTTATGTACTCCAAAGACAAACACGGGTACTACAGGTAACATCTGGCAGTCCTTTCAAGCCTTCTTTTTAGTTGTATTCTGTGAGACATTGGCCTACTCTAACAGAACAGACTTGAGCAGCTGCAGTGTCTGTGAATCTGTGGATTCTTGGGGATGCTTTGTTTTTAAAACTCCAGTCAGTAGTAAAATGCTATACTGGTACTAGAATATCTAATTTCAGAAAGTTTTTGTTTCACACAAAAACAGCATAAAGGAGATGGCTGTTTCATTTACATTATAGAACATCTTTCCAGGGCATACTGTTTCTTTGTTTCGTTATATGTGGCATTAATTTAAAATTCAAGCCTATGAACCAATACTTTTTGTTCCCTTCCAGGGGATGGTTCTGGGGTTACGAGGAAACACGGGGCCTAAATGTGTCTTGTTTGTCTGTCCAAGGATCTGCCTCTATTGTGGCTCCCATCCTTTTGAAGAACACTTCAGCACAGTGAGTTGCCTTCTGTTACTATTTGTTGTTGTCCTGTGTGCTGGCAAACCCATTGCCAGGTGGGAAGAGCGTGGGCAGCTTACAGGCCATGTCCCTCTCTTGTGGTACTTTATCACTGAGTTACTGTAATCTATTAAAATAGTTACAAGAGGAATTTACACTGCCAGTTGGGTTAAATGCTGCAGTTAAAAGGAAACATCCTTGAGCTGCTTCGTATTCTCAGGCAGCTAAATGTTCTCGCCCACCCTGTGTTTACTTTTTTATGGTATAACTCCTACAAATAGAACAACATTCCTTGTAGCCTTAAGTGTCCAGCTGATTGTCAGCAGTGGTAATCTAAAGTTGGTTATTTTCCCCCTCTCATTTTAGTGGTGCAAGATCCTGATAGTGACTTTGACCCCTTCAGCAGAAGCATTTCTCTGTGTTTGCTCACATTCCGTGTGCTCAGAGCACAGACTAAGCCTGCATCCATCCCCTTTTGCTCTGGGATCCTCAAACATCTCATAGGCTGTGCTTTATCCTAGCAGCTGTAGAAAGAAATTCATAATGTAAATTCTATTCCTAAGGAAAATGCACTCAGTTTTACAATTTTTAATAGGTCAGTGGTGTTAGACAGAGCTGAAAACCTTCTTCATGACCACTATGGAGGGAAAGATTACTGGAATGTGAGTATTTTCCACTTAGCTTCTGTAGACTTTCTGCTTGGTTCTGATAAAAATTCAGTAACTGATATGTGCTTCAGCTTTGCCTCGGGTTTCTTTCCTTGGAAGCAACTTGTGTCTTGTATTTCAGTGATACATGCTCAGGATGGTCTTCAGGCTGCTGTTGTCTTGTCCCCAAAGACTCAGTGCTGCAGGGCACTGTGTTCAGGAGGACGTCCCCTGTGCAACATGTCTGCAGTCAGAAGGGAGCTGCCTTTGTGCAGCTTCCTGCCTAGTCAGCCTCAAGAACAGACTTTTTCAAAAGAATTCCCCAAAGTGCTCAGTATTGTCCCAACTGTCTCCCCCTTGGCTTCAATGGCAAAACTCCCACGTGTTTCAAGGTAACACTCAGCACTTTGGGAGGCCCTGCCCAAGGGTCTGCGACAAAATCACTGCTGTGGGAAAAGTTTTAAGACAAGAGTTGAAATTGAGCCACAGGATTGTTGCTTGTAGTGCTGCGTGGGTGTATCAGGAGTAATTGCATCCTGGAAGCAGCACGGGAAACTGTCTCCATTGAGTCATTTGCAGCTCTGCCTCTTCCCCTGTATCCCCCTCTGCTGGTGTCCCCACAGACCCGCCGGAGCATGGTGTTTGCTCAGCACCTCCGAGTGGTGGGAGACCAGTTTAGAAACAAGTACCTTCAGTCCACGGATGAGGCAGACAGGACTCCTTACAAAGAGGACTGGACTCAGATGAAGGTAAAATCCTACGAGTCTGTTCCCCATAACAAATGTAATGAATATTTTGTGTCCTCCTGGCTGCACTTCACAGGAACAATTGGAAGATGTGCGTGAATTTAGCTCTCCCTGCTCAGATGGAGGTGGGGATGTTGCTGCTTGTACCCTCTTCTCCCTGTGACATGAGTTAGCAGCCTCTGTTGAGATGTGGCTGACTGGTTCTGAGTGCCAGATCTGTTCCCCTCATTTCACTAAAGGAGCTTGTATTTCTTCATCATCTGTGGGTGTAAAACTCCGCTGCAAACTGCCTGTTGTGGGTCTGGTCAAGCAGAGCAGTTTTTGTTTACCAGGATTTTGTACTCTAGTTTCTCTTGTATGATGCAGGCCACCCAAGACCAAAAGGTTGCAGAAGTGTCCCAGAATACTGCCAATCCATACCTTAAAATTACTTTCTGCAGCTAGAGCAATTCAGTTCCTTATCCAGAGGTCAGGCATTCAGGCCTTTTTAGGGTAAATGAACAGTGGTGCTCTCAAGTTTTGAAGTTCATTGATCTTTCTCTCTTAGGTTAAGATGGGCACAGCTCTAGGTGGTCCATACCTTGGGGTTCATCTCAGAAGGAAAGACTTCGTTTGGGGTCACAGAGAAGATGTGCCTTCCCTGCAAGGAGCAGTAAAGAAAATCCGCAGCCTCTTGGAGATCCATAAACTTGACAAAGCCTTTGTAGCCACTGATGCTGTTGAGGAGGGTAGGCAGATCATAGTCAATTTAGGATTCATAACTTGATGAGGGCAGCAATTACCACTATTGCTATAAATGACTGGGAGTTCATGTGCCTCAGCCGTTGAGTGGGCACGTGAACAGGTCTGGGTAGCTATTTCTTTCCAGCTCAAATAGTTGGTATCAAACCATTCTTTTGGTATTTCCCACACGAGATTTGATGGTCTATACAGTTCATCTTTTCCTTTTTCAGAGATTGAATTGCTGAAGAAACTGCTGCCAGAGATGGTGAGGTTTGAGCCCTCTTGGGAGGAGCTAGAACTCTACAAAGATGGGGGCTTGGCTGTGATTGACCAGTGGATCTGTGCACATGCAAGGTAGCAAATCTGACATGTCTGAGGAGCTAGATCTTGCTGTCACAAAACTGAATACTGTTTTTCACCTAGATATTGCTGTTTACAAATCACATATGACATTATATCATTGATATTTAATATATGCATAACTATATAGTGTGTGTATATATAACTACGTGTGTGTATATAAATACCCTGTGTTACTGTGTGTATATAACTACATGATAATTTAATTATCATTTCAATTAACATCAAGCCCATTTGACTGAAATTAATTACCTGCATTTAAAAAACCTGTCCCTTCACAAATGCATTTTGCTTCTTCTCACAGGTATTTTATAGGCACCTCAGTTTCAACATTTTCCTTCCGGATTCATGAGGAAAGGGAGATCTTGGGATTTGATCCTAAAACAACTTACAACCGATTTTGTGGTGAAAAAGAGAAAAACTGTGAGCAGCCAACTCACTGGAAAATTGTGTACTAAATCTACAGAGAAATCCAAGGACTTCACTACTGGCGACCTCAAAAGAATAAGGAAAAACTATGGGGAAATACCAACCTACAACTCAGTGCCCTTTTCTCCGTGTTTACTTGACCTCTGGGTTGTGAAGTAGAAGCAATACTCACCTTCTTAGCCAGGCACTCACGGGAGCCAGGAAAATGCAGGCAGCCTGAGATCCAGTTCCCAGCAAAGCCAGGACTAGGGGACAGCACCAGCCACTGCAGGTGGGACCTGAAAGGCAAAACTTTGTCCTGAAACCAAGTAACAAAGTTAGCTGCAGTTTTCCTTGAAGTTCTGCTGAAGAAGAGGAACAGCTGAACTTTTATAAATGTAACCCAGCTGTGGTCTGCTCTCTGTTTGTCTTTATTTTTTGTTCTGTTCAGTGTTTGACTCTCTGATCACAAACATTATGTCTTAGTTTTGTAACCTGCACTACGTGAGCTGCAGAGCTGCAGCTCCATGGGGAAGTCTTCCCTTTTCAGGTAGTAATTTCTGACCATTCAAAACTGTCTTGATGCAGGCAGGGCTTGATGGAAGAGGAGGAGGTGATAGTTCTACCTGAACACCAGCTGCTTGTAATTGCAGTCTCAGTGGGACTGTGCTGAGAGAGGCACAGAGATGGGGCTTGTGGGATGGTAAAAGAAAGATGAAGGAAGGAAGCATTTCCCCATCATCCTCCAGAAAGCCCGTTCAGTTGGACTGATGAAACAGTCAGCACTCTTTTGGGATTGCCCAGTTACTTGGTTAAGGAAGTTGGTGATGCTCTGCTTAGGGAGCATGCTGAAAGGCCTGGTACAGTTCCAGTCACATGGACAGTCCCACTAATTGAACAAACCAATTTTCTTCATTTCTGCTTCTGTTTCATGCAAGGGAACAAACTGAGGACAATCACAGGCAGCAGAGGTCACTGCATACAGTCCTAGCAGTCAGGAACCTTGCAGGTGAGGGTGTGTGGTGGAGTCTTCTGGCTTGTTCTACAGGGGAAGAGCCCCATGCTGCACCCTCAGCCAGAGGGACAGCACAGCTCCTGTTTGAGAAGGGGTTTGTACCAGTACCAGTTCTAGCTCTTGCAGTCTCCTGCTATGTAGAATTGCTGCTGGGAAGTATTCTGCTCCATTTTGTGCTTCAGGTGGGTCTTTTGCCCTGCAGGTCTACATGGTATAGGGGCAAGAAGCTTTTTCAAAAGTGCATGAGGAGACAGCTTTCAGAAGGTGAAGCAGACATTTTCCCCTCAAGTCCATTTTTTCCAGATTATGTCATAGCTGGCAGACCCTTCACTTGCTCTTTCCTCTTGACTTGCATAGGTTATATAATGCTCCTGCACTGTGCAGTGAACATCTCACAGGTGCTTCCAGACAATGAGGTTGTTTCCTCCCATGCAATGGCAGCAGAAGCTGTGAAGTCTTCTTGGACAGTAGTAGAGGCAGCTCTCCTGTTCTTACCAGCCATTTATTGTATCTCTGCAGCAGCTGAGCCTCTGCCAACAACGTGGAGAGCCCAGCATTTCAAAGCAGTGCCTTTTCCCACCAAATCAAATGTCCTCATGTAGGCTGTGCACCATGTAAAGCAACAGTGGCATTTTACGTGTGATGTATGTATACCTCATGAAGAAAAATATAAAGCTTTGTAGCATTTTATGTCATGTGTCCGTGCTTCTTGATTCTCTCTGTGCACCTTGAATCCTGGGTTCAGTTTTGGGCTCTTCACTGCAAGAAGGAGACTGAGGGGCTGGAGTGTGACCAGAGAAGGACAGCTGGGGAAGGGTCTGGAGCACATGGTTTCTGAGTGGCAGAGGGAATGAGCCAGCAGTGCAGCAGGAGAGGCAAATCAGATCCTGTGTTGCACCCACAGGGGCCTCACTAGCAGAGAGAGAGATGTGATCACCCCACGACTTCAAACTCCTTTCCCAAGAGCAGCAGCAGCTGCCCAGGCCCCTGCAGCCCCAGCCTCTGTGCTGCCCTGCAGACCTGTCCCTGCCCTGTCCCTGCCCTCTTGCCTTCCCTGAGCAGCAGGGACACAACTGCCACCCACCCAGGCAGCACAGGGGGTCCCCGGGCAGGGAAGGCAGCTCCCACCTCCAGAGATCCCACTTGCAGCCACAGCACCTGCACACCCAGACCTTGTTTCACTCTTCTTTTTTCTTTTTTGCTGCCACTAGCAAGATCAACGTACACAATGATGAAACTTGGCAATGATATAGCTCTTTATATTTTCAAATCTCTGTACAAACATGAATTAAACAAAGCAGTGTGGTATGCACAACAGTCATTGCTCAGAGTAACTAAAGGATGGGTTGTGCTTCAGCAGTGACCCTGGGATAGGAACAACTTGCTGTAAGGAAAGTGACAAACCAGAGGTAAAATGAGGTCTTGTCTTCAAAGTTGAGATTATAAATGGAAAGAATAAGTGTTCAGGAGAGTATCTGAGTGTGTTCTTTACACCAGGGAGGTAAAGCAAATGTATTCACACTATCATACATGAAGGCTGGGGAAGAATAACTGCTTAATGCAAATACTATACAGCAATATATATATATATGTATAAATATATATTCACACACACATTTGATCTCAGATTTGTTAAAGACATCTCAGCCAAACTACAACAAAAATTACATTGGTATGATGATGATGAAGAGATTAAAAACATAACACTGCAGTGACTGTGGATCTTTCCCTCCAGAGAACAGAAATGCTTTAAATCATTCACACCTGCTGAGCCCAGCTGCCCTTGGTACTGCACCAAACACAGCTCTGAATTCCTTTTCTCTGGAATGACTGAAGAGAACAAACCAGCTACTCCTAACACTCATTCCTGCACATGCAAATGCTGTTGGCACAATTAACAGCCCATTTATTAACAGGCAACAGGACAGACCTTTGGCTGCAAAGATTCTGGAAAACACCACACGTTGCCACGATCCAAGGAGAAACTCAGGTCCTGTTCTGCCCTCCAGCAGCTCTGACAGGTCCAGGGTTTCAGCCCCAGCTCCTTTTCTGCAGCCCCTATAGGTTTGCATCATTCCTACCACAACCAGCTCAACACAACAAAGGAAGTTCCATCAGAAGCACCTTAACAGTTTAGGCAGGGGATGGTAGCAGATGGAATTAGGGAAAACTGGGCCCTAGTTTTATCCACCTGGGTGTGTTTTAGGGACAAATGCCTGCCCAGTGATTAAACCACCTTCCCTGGGCATCAACACAAAATTGTTGAAAACAGCCCAGACCAGCTGTTTCCAGAGGAGCAGCAGCAAGCCCAGTGCACGCTAAAAGCCTTGGATTTGCACAGCACCGGAGCCCACCTCTTCTGGGATGTCTCTGGGAAAGGCAGCAGCTGGGAAGCACCTACTGCCAAGTGGACAATTCATCTGGGCCATGGTCCCCATCTCCTGGCCATGAGCCTCTCCAGCAGAGAGCAGGAAGGAACAGAAATCCCATCCCATGCCCTCATTTCTGCTTTAGGAACTACAGAAAGCAGGAATTTCTCTCTCCTCCTGCTTCAGTCAGATGCTGATTCAGCAGCAGCTGTAGCACCTCAGACCAAGCCAACAGCATCTCCACTGAAGCCACCAGCAGGAGAGGGACAAGCCCAGGACACCGCACTGTGGTGGGATCTGCCCCGGGACACCCCATCCAGTCTCCCTTCCAAAATCCACTTCATGTCCCTTGCAAATCCAGTGCTCCTGTGAGCTCAAAGTAACCCTGGGATAAACACCAACTCCTCTCCAAACAGGAGAGCACTTGGCAGGTCTTTCAAACTCAACTGAAACAATTTGGTATTGGAAAACAAAACAAAAATAAAAACACAGCAATTCTGAGCAAGAATAATTTTATACATTTTATTTCTGTGGGTTCTTAGGTTTTAAGTAACATTAGACATTTTTGTTCTGACTGTATACCTGAATTGCAGCTCTTCTCCCTTTTCAGTAACCTTTGGGATAGTTTCCACACTGGACAGCTTATGGTGATAAAAAATGCAATGAATTCAAAGCGTAGCTTCTCTGGAACCATGAGCCTCCTAAGCATTAAACTTAATTTAAGGAGTGGGAATAATAATCTTTGCTCCTTAGAAAACCATTGATACTAAAAAAAAATAATTCTCAATTATGTGGTGACCACAACCAAGCAATTCTTAGCATTGATTCTCAATTCCTGGTTGTTGATTTTGTTAAAAGGACAGCTTGGTTTCAAAAGGTGGCACCACTCTTCTACGAGACACACACTCAGCTTCGTGCCACCAAGCACCCTGAACCAACAGCCAACTTCATGCTTGTTCTCCCTGAGAGAGCAGGACCAGATCTGTTTCTCCCCTTGGGTAGACTCAGACATCACAAAATCATAGACTGCCAGGTTGGAAGGGACCTCAAGGATCATCACCAACTTTTCTAGGTACTGCTATAGTTTATGTGAGAACTAGACGGATGAAATGCAACACCAGCTCCCAGAGCCTCAGACTGTCAGTGCCAAGTTCTTTGCTTTAGGCTGTACAGAGTAACAGCACGCAACAATCTTATACTCCTGAGCTTCCATGGCACTAAGGGGCTGTGAAAAGATTCCTTTAGGATGAAGAGGAGACCAAACGGCCGGGGGTACAGACCCCCACGTGCGCAGTTACGCTGAGCACCGCCAGATACACCGGGGGGAGCGGGGGCTGCGGGTGCAAGAGCCAGGAGGACACCTGTGCCATGGGGGAGAACAGGAGCCAACCAACTCCTACACACCATGCAAGCTGCACACGAGCAGTCAGAAGCAACCTGGTATCCCCAGGTCCTGAGTACAGCCCTCACTGGTACTTCAAGTGTTAACCTTCAGGCCCACATTGTCTTAAAACGCCCCTGCAGAACATCCCTCAAACATCTATATTAAAAATTCTATTTTACTAACCCACAAACTTCAGTCAGACTGTCATCTGGAGAAAAACGCCTTAAATTAGATTTCAAGTCTTCATCAGCATGAAAGCTGTTACTCTTCCTTTGAAGAGCCTGAGACAAACACTCACATTCCATCGAAATTAAGGAAAACACAAAAAAGAAAGCGCGAAGCAGCTTCCAAAGTAGCCCTGCAATTCCCTCTGCAGCTCAGCTCCCAGCCAGCCAGCCCAGGCTTTTCAGACAAGGCTGCTCAGCCTCCCAACCCGTGGGGAGACTCACAGCTCCCGAGGAAAAGGTCAGCTCCAGCCCTGGGCATCTGCTGCATTCTTAACTGCAGAAACAGGAACAAGCAAGTGAGGAAGCCAAGCAGTCTTTTACTGACTCCCAGCAGATGGATGTGGATTGCATACAACTCCGGAAAACTTCTTACTCCTCAGAATCCCAGAATTATAAACAAGAGAACTCATTCCTCATAAATACCCTGACACCATTCCTTTGTCAAAAGGTTTTGGCATGGTACATATTTCCTTAACAGTTTAATTTTAATCGTTCATTTTAATAGCTTAAAAAACTATGTCTATAATAATACTTAAATATATAGCTCATATTAGTGACTTTATAAAAAAAATAGTTTGAGCTACTACCTTCCTAGTCGTCAAAAATATCCAGAGAGACAGCAACTTTTGAATGAGCACTTCAGAAAGATGGGTAAAAATAAATTGCTGAAAATTCTGCCCAGATCTCATTTATCAGTAGACTGAGCCTCTTAACAATGTGTATTTCATCCACTAGCCATAATGATCCTAAGAAAACATGCTGGTGGGACCAGCTTTCTCTTGATCCTGCAGAAAGGTACATGTCCTCAACTACAGCCACGACAGAATTTCTGCAACATGAACCAGGCAAGGTTGATCTCAAAGGCAGATGCTCGACTGCTTCTAAAATCTGACCACATACAATTAAATTCCTTTTACTTTTAGGACAGGTCAGGCTCAGTCTAAGCCTCAGTCAGGTGATGACCACAAAAGCCGTGTTGGGCTGGCAGAGGCCACAGGAGCCCTCTTGGTTTTAACACGAAGCAGACAGGATGGCTTAAGTCACCGATGAAGATAAAGACACACAGCCTGTCTGCTGCAGCCTGCAACACTTCCTCTGGTGTCTGGAAAATGAAGCAACCCCTGGAAGCACCACAGTCTGCTTCGAGGGGATCACAAGGCCACAGAACTGCTCTCCTTCCCACAGCAGTGCTCACTGTTAGCCACAATACTGCCAAAAATGCCTGGTTTGCACCTCAGTGCAGGACTGCCAAGACACCACCCCAGAGGTTTCAAGTAATGCACAAGTGATTCTCAGGCTTGATCATTTTTTTGAAGTTGAAAATGGGTTCCCATCTGAGCAATAAAAAAGCAGCACTTCTCCTTGGCAGTCATGGTTGGCCAGAAGTGGTTTTACATCAAAGTCTGCAACACCCCAAGTACCTCTAACCACCCAGAAATGCTGGGGCAGAGGTAAAGTAACTCCAGTTACGGCTTCATGACACCCCAGCTTTGGCTGTGACACCAGCTGAAGGGACTTCCACCTTCCACTCCCCTGCCTCAGCAGATGAGGCAGCACAGCTGCCAACTGGATCTCTGACCCAGTGTGGGCCTAGAAGTAACCCTTAGCTTCAAAGCACGGACCAGCCCGAGGTGGAGCGGAGGGTCAGGACCCAGCAGCGGGAGCAGCGGAGCACCAACCGGGTTCTGTCAGGCCAAATCCCGGGTCACGAAACACCACCTTCATTGTTTGCAAAGGGAACAAGGAGGACCTCTGAGCTGCTCTTTGGAAAGCACGGGTGGATCCAGGAAGGGCATGAGCCCAGGGGTGTCTGGGCACCACACGTGAGCAGAGAAGTGAGAGTGGACGTGGTCACACCCGCTCCTAAACGTCATCTACTAAAACTCTAAAAGTGCCTTCTATACACCAGTTAATCAAACTGACCTCACAATATTTCCCTTCTATCTTACATTTTTACAAAAAAGCAGAACTGTCTACACCTTTAGGAAATGCATCTTTCTAAGCCATCATCAAAGCCAATGAACCCATGCTGGAGAGCAACTTACCTAGTGAGCGCCCTGAAGGCCACCACACGTGTAAAGCCAAAAGGCAATGAAATCACAGAGACAAGAACTTGGGGGACAGCAGATGCAACTCACAGCAAAGAAGTTTTAACAAATTTTTGTCCATACAAGAGCTTTCCATTTCTTCAAGAGGAGAGCAATTAATACCCAGCAAGTGACTGTTCTTAGCAAGTCAGGCTTAGTGACCTTAACACTATTTTGTTTTGAAGTTGTCATATTACTGTTACAGCTACAATTGTGTTCTGATGAGTTCCTGGGATATACAAATCATCTACTTCTAAACAGGTTTCTGCATGTTATAGACTAAGTTGCTTAACTTACAAATAATTATTCAGCTGTTTCCAGTTTACAATGGTAAAAAAAAATGAAGACTTCACGATGCGTGTAAATGGGAGGTAAATGTATTTTTAAAAACAGAATCAAAAGCTGCATGTTAAAAACTGGGTCACAGGCTAATAAATACATACATCAAAGACATTAAATTTTCAGCAGCTGGTTTTAAAGAGCAAGGAAGTGGGGAAAAACTAGCTGTCCAGACTCCATTCTGGCTCTGTGGTCTATATGCTAAAAATACCTGCAGTTCAAAAACAAGTAAACAGAGGAGAAGAATCAGCTTTGTCACCTATTTTCTTTAAAAAAAAAAATTAAGCTACTTCCTAAAAGTGTGGTGTAAAACCTAGAGAAACTTTCATTTCTTCATGCACTTGATGACATTGAATTAAAAAAAGAAATTATTTTAACCCAGAAAAAATGAGTCATTGTATACTGTAAGGAGAGCCTTACTGCAAGTTTCCTACAGTTAAAGTATTTCCAGAAATGCACCAGAAATTACTTTCCCGTAACAAAATATACAATTTTGTGTCAGATCATTGAGTTTCAATACTTACGCAAACCAGAAACAGTTACTATGAAGTTTGAAAAAAAAAAACCAAACAAAGGAAAATAAACAACTCCAAAGAGTAAAAAGATGTTTTGATGGTTGTGGAGATGCCAGAAAGCAATGCTGGACACCACGGATTTCCAGAACGACTCCCTTTCCAAAGTGATGTGCAGTCTGTGAATTAGACCGTGAGAGAAAACTGATCCTGTTCTATGGGTTTTTCCACCCAGGCTCCAAGTCCTGCCTTCAGGAATGCTTTAAACAAGCACTCTTTGGCAGTTTGATACTCAGTGGCTCCTTGCTTGGTTTCGTGGTACAGGTTAGGCTTGAGGATCTTGGAGCGCAAGCTGGAGGAAAGCTGCGTGGATTACAGAGAAGAAAGAAGCAAGAAACTAGTAAGCCAAACGGTTTGAGAGTGACTGAGTTACTAAAACAACTGTTATTAAAACAAGGTAATGAACTACAAAACCAAATTCCCAGGCAGAGGCTGGAGAGTTCAAGCTCCTTCCAGCCACCATGGCCCTGTACCCAGTGTCGCTGCACCCAACTGCAGCGTTTGCCCCCTGCAAAGTGAGCCCCTCTGCAGCACCAGGGCTGAGGCACCCCTGGGACTGGTCTCACCCCCAGGACTGGTCCCACCCCAGCCAGCCTGCCTTTGGCTTTCTCTGGATTATCGACTGGATTATCGACTTCCTTCATGGAAGAAATCTAGACAATGAAAGCCATGGACAGCTGCTTCAATGTAGCTTTTTCTTCTGAGAGGGCAGAGGGAAACCTCAGCAGGTTCAACTGCAGTGAGATGATCCTTGCAAATAAGTTAAAACGAGAAGGCAAGCTCAAAGGAGATAGCACCCTTTGTCTACTTAGCTATAAACCAAGGATTATGAGATCCTTGCATACATTTTGGACCTTTCATCATCAAATTTAAGAACAGGCTAAACAAACACACTGATCTCTTCCATTCCTACATGGAGCAGTAGCCAGCGTCAGGCCCAGCTTCAAGAAGGCTCAGGAAGTGGCTTCTGGACACAAAAAGCAGCGTGCACAGACACTTTGTGAAGAGGAAAGGGGAGCAGGAGGGCCCTGCAGACACACCTTGGCATGGACACGCATCCAGCGGCTGTAGAAGGCGTGTTTGCACAGCCGAGACGCTCGTCCCATTTCGTCTTTGCCCGTCGTAGCATTAATCACTTCCAGGCCCGTGTCTCCTACTGTCCAGTTCACACTGAAGTTTGGTGCTTTCCCCGGCTGACGGGCTTCTGCATTGCTAATACCTGAAAGAAAAGGGATGCTTAATGACAAGATCAAATACTAACTCTTGATTTTTTTTTTTACCAGGGAGTCCCTGGTACGGAGGAGCTGCTGGAGTCACAGCACCAAGCAGTCTGACAGGCAGATCTTTCATCCCAAGGACATTCTCCTCCAGACTTCCCACCGACTCGCAGAGATACCACCTTGTACATCTGCCCTGGTTTGAGCCAGGATGAAGCCAATTTTCCTTTTACTGCTTTTGTTTTTCCTTCAGCAAGCTTTCTTTTAACTAGTAGCTTCTAGCGATCCCCTTCCCCTCCCACCCAGGTAGGGAAGGAGAGAGAGAAAAAGAGAGACACTTGGCTGGATTGAAAACTAAACTGCACAGCTTGAGTTAAACACTAATGATATAAGAAAATATATACAATTACATACAAATGTGTTCAGATATCTGCAGAAGCCTCTCGCCTCCCCCCACCCCCAGCAACTCCCACAGCATCTCCTGAGCTGCAACAGCCCCGAAATTCCCGGAGCTGCCGGAGAGAGCACAGAGTGAGGAGGGTCAGGAGAGCTGGAGCCTGGGGGTCCATGGGGAGGGAGGGACAGAGTCCTCCCCAGGCATGGATGGAGCAGAAGGGCAGAAGAAGCAGGAAGGAAGTTGTCTTGTGTGATCTCTGGGCTTCCTCTGAGCTCACGTAGCTCTATGGAATGGAAGATCTCTGGCCAGTTTTGCTGTCTGTCTCACTCAGCCTCCTCCGGGGGGGTCAGAGATCTCCCTATAGTGTCTGAGCTGGCAGAGTGAAGATGTGACCTTGAAGCCCCAGCAGTTAGAGAAACATTCCACCATTATCAGTCTTAGTTGGAACACTCTGCTACTAGTTAAAAGAAAGCTCACTGAAGGAAAAACAAAATCAGTAAAAGGAAAATTGGCTTCATCCTGACTCAAACCAGGACAACATCTCATTCTCATCCTGGCTAAAGTGCTCTCTGCTTCCTGTCCTTCCTAGCTGTAAGAAATCAGTCTCCTCAGTGCAGGGCATCGTGGAGAGGTCTGTGGTAAGGGTCCAAGGGGGCAGTAACATGAGCACCTT
This sequence comes from Apus apus, assembly GCF_020740795.1. Classification (NCBI taxonomy): domain Eukaryota; kingdom Metazoa; phylum Chordata; class Aves; order Apodiformes; family Apodidae; genus Apus; species Apus apus. Next base: position 39,047,137 of record NC_067287.1, on the reverse strand, counting down.
GCCACATCCATCTCAGGAGGATCTGGCCTTGCTTATAAGGCAAACGAATGAAGTCATTATTAACCTGCAACTTATTATGAAGCAGAAAAAAAGGCTGCTCTGTTCCTGCTGCTTTCAGAGCCCACTCAGTAGCAGGACTTGCGGAGTGTAGGAAACAGCAGATATTTCAAGGCTTTGGCAGCTGTAACTCTCCAGTCAATTCCCTACCACACTGCTCAAAAATGCAGATGTGTCCTGCTTACCTCATTCCAAAATGGGTGTGAGACTATGAACTCTGGTCATGTTTCAACCCAGCTACCATTTCAGCTGACAACTTGGAGCTGCAGTCTTACTCAGACAGGTTGTACTTATTTAAAAGTGCTGCCAATGTGCCTTTTCCCTCATAACAATGGAGCTGGGTCAGAGCAGCAGCAGGAGATGGCAGGATGCCTTCTAAACCAAGGCATGAAGGTGCCTACATGTCAGTAGCTGTCAAGCACTTTTCATTAAAACTACCCAGTCTCTCCTAATGGACCATGAGGGGCACAGCATGGCTAGCCCAGGCAGGGCACTGACACTGAGAGCATCCAGGTTTGAGCAAGTGAGCCCCAGCCTCAGCACCCTCCACAGAAAGCCAGACTGGCAGGTATTTGAGTCTTCAGCTGCTGCCTCACTCTACGTGGCTGTAAAAAACGAAAAGCTGAGGAGCGTTTGAGTAAAAGCTGAGGAGCACATGAGTTTTGATCCTGCAGACATCACAGGGGTGGCAAAACTCTAAGGTGTCTCAGTTGTCTCACTAGGAGACAGCAAAGGAACAGGCCACTTTTTTCTTTCTGATAAGTAAAGATCCCATTTTTAGGTTAAAACAACTCTCTCTGAGAAACTATTTCTCATCTACTCCGAGGTGATGCTAGGTCCTACGCTTCATATGAGCTAGCAAATATGTATAAACTGAACACAAGCATTGCAGCAGGATGCATTTCTTGCTGATACTGGAAACCAAATCTAACCAAGTGAAGCCACCCTCAGCCACCCAAGCACTGGACTGGCTCAGTTGGCCCTTCATGGCACCTCTGAGCCCAGCACTGAGAGCGCAGGAGACTGACAAGGTCTGGACACCTCAGTGGAATTCAGTTTGCTCACTGAATCCACTCCTCATTTAATAAACAAACATACATTTTGAAATATCAATCATACTGAACTTCTTGAAGCTGTTGCGTTTTTATGCTTGGTTTATGTCAACCTGGTCACCATGTCTGACAATCAGTAATGAAGTGAATAAGTAAATATTAAAAAATAACCCAACTGTTCCCCATTTCCTTAAAATATAAGCTGGAAAAAAATACTGAGAATCACAACGTAAGTTTCCTGAAGAGATGTTTTCTGATTTCTTTTAGGAGAGATGCATCCAGAAGCTGAAGTGCAGCAGGTTGCCACAGATCTTCACCCAACTGATCCATAAACGGGTGAGCAGGGATGTGGGATGCACACAGTGACCAACCTGGGAGGGCAGACAGTGGTCCCTGCTGAGCAGGTGCCATCAAGAACATCACACAAGCAACACTTGAGGAAGACCTGGCAAGAACAAGGCTTTATGACCAGACAAGAGTCAAAAAGTCCTCACTGCAACTCCTGCAGCCCTCCTGGGCAGCTGGCAATGAGCATGTGCAGCATGTCTCCTGAGAGCTGGAGGTGATCCTGCACAACACAACTTGTCCTGTGCCACTGAAGTGCAAACACGTCAGCTCCATGAGTCAAGCCACACAAAGCTTGCACCTGTACAACTTAGTAAGTCGTAGACTCTGGATGCACACAAAACAAATCTCAACTCCCAGTCTCCAAAAGCATATAAATTCAGGCTGCCTTCCTGAAGCTTACATGAAACAGACTCATGCTGGCAAACCTCTTCAACAAAAATTGGTTTTACCAAAACTACTGAGGCAAGAGGGCTAAGAAATTGCCAACAGATTGCCCACAAGCAGGTCAGTCATATTTATTCTTTTATTTAATTATATATACTAGTATCTTTGCTTGGTTCCATACGCTAGTGACCAAGCACAGTGATCAGATCTATTTCCCCAATTATTGCAAACCAGGACTTGCTCCTTCATCTTGCTCCTGCCCTGTCAGCTCCTCAGCCACCTGGAACATCCCAGGCACCCACAGAGACAAATCAACTCAAGAGGAGGAAGCTAAACATCCCAGCACGCACTGCCCTTCCATGGCAATTATACAATTGCACTCCTTGGGCTATTTGGATGAACTCAATACATCAAAAAAGAAAACAAACAACAGACTCAGAATTTCAAATAGACTTAAATAATGTCACCCTGCTCAGTGCTTAATTATCTGCACAAACCCTGGAGAGATGGCCAAGGGGTTCCTGAAGGTGGATCGTGGGTAGCACAGACAGGGAATGATAAAGGTCACTTCAAAAGCAAAGCATCTGGTAACACTTCAGGCAGATCATGACCTCCCTCTCAAAATCTAGACATGAACATAACACAATAAGCTGAAACCAGGAATGGGAGAGAAAGCCAGGATATAAAGTATTTTATTCTCCTTTAAAAATGGATATAACTCAGCTATTGAGAGAACACTATTCAGAACTTATTATTGGATATCATTTTAGTGGGTATAAGAAGCAAAATCAAAGGTCACAGCTCTTTGTGCCATTGCTTATAGAAATAATAAAGCTTGACAGATCTTTAGGACAGAGCTCAAAAAAGCTGCATCAAAAGGAGATAGAGAGCTAAAAACCATCAGAGTGAACAGGAGGATAAGGTACCAAGGGAACAGCCAAAAAAATCTCTAAAGGCTCTGCTGAAGGATTCTTTTTTGTTTAAAAGAAATAAAAAATGCAAATGAAGCCTGCAGTGAGAGCAGTGCTGAGGCATGAACACTCATAATAACCACTCCTGCAGGGGGGCTGAAGGCTTCTTCTGTACAAAACATGAATTTGTTTTGCAAAGAGGGTGGGTGGGTTCCCAGGGCAGAGCCCTTCTCCACAGAAAAGATGCCAGAGGATCCACCTCAAATTGAGATTTGTCTCAATTTGTCTCAAGAACATGATCATAGAATGGAAGGGCTGATCCTTAAGTGGAAGAGTCAGCAGAAAGGAAATCCCATTGCACACATCTTTACCTGTCCTACAGCCCTCCTTACTAAAGGAAGCTGTGGACAGTAAAATGTTGAAACTGGTTCAAAAAACAAAACCAGAAGTTAATGAATTAAATAAAGTTCCATTAAGGATTCCCAAACCCTGACTTGGGATGTTCCTGACCTGCAGATTACTGCTGTGAATCTTGGGAGGTATCTGAAGAGACTTAGTATTTCCCTCTGCTTTTCACTCCCGACTACCTGAGGGAAGGAGCACTGGGCTGCATGGATCACTCCTGGTCTTACCTAAGACAGTTTTACACTGGTGACAAGACAATCAACAGATATGACACTACTCCAGGAGCTCTCATCCAAGAACCAAACATGAAATTCCTGTCAGCAGCACCACGAGGAACGGGTCAAAACTGCCAACAAAGTAATTTCTGACAATACTCTGGTAAAAGATGGGAAGCTTTAGAGAAACTAAAGTGTAAGAAACAATCAACTGACTAGACTTCAAAACAGCAAAAATTTTGCCCGTATTAATAGCGTAATCACAACCCAGAAAAAAGGCACTGTCCACAAAAGCAGGTATTACTGCAGGGCTGGAGGTTTGGTTGAGTAGCTGTCATGGACAGGAGAGCATGCTGGGGCCCAGCCTGCCATCTGCTTTATGGGCACAGCCCCAGAAGATGCCACCAGCCCAGCTCCTTGTGCCTGAGGCACCTGAGCACACCTACCGGCAACAGGAACCATAAGGACAGAGCCCTGATGAAATCTGGTTCAGCCTAGTTGCCTCCAGTGAAGAAGAGCTTGTCTTTTATATGTAATGGGCTCTCTTTTATTTATGACTTCTGCTCTCAAGGATTTTCAAGGGCTGGTTCTCTGAATGGACTCTGCTCTGCTGAGCTCTGCCACCCTAACTCCACCCCAGGTGACCTCCTTTGTGCCCATGTCCCACAGCAATTCCAAAAAATGAGTACCCTGCAGACTGGCACTTTGTTCCTGGCTAGTTTATGCAACCACCCTCATGCTGTTTGATGGAGAAATGAATTCCTTTTCAGATTACTCTAGAAATTCACATGATTCAAACCTGTATTCTCTCTTCAAGTGAGCTGGCTCTCTCAGTGAGAGCTGACATGCCCTCAGCTAAAGGGATCCTGAAAGGCCAGGTCCTGCAACCAAAAGGCTTCCAAGAGTCAGCACAGAAGGGAGTTTTCTACCAACATAATGGTGTCCCCCATCCCACAGCTGAAAACGAGCTACTTTGATCTGCATGTTCACACTTCACTCGCTGGGAAAAGGAGGTGTAAGTAAAAAACCTCCTATGAGAAAGGAAAGATGATGAAAAGACAAATTTCGGCAGTAGATAACAAAAAATTTTAAGTCCCACTTTGACTTAATGCAATCGTCCCTGCAGACATAAAAGTTGTTTTATGAGAGGAAAAAAACAAAACACTTTGTACAGTACTGTCTCAGCTACACAGGTGAGACAGTGGGGAAAGGCAGGTATCTCTCTTTTTGCTCATCCCTCTGGCAGAAAGGAGTCGCAACCACACAGCTGTGTGTGGTACCAGGAGGAACAAGGATCTGGGGACAGATGTCTCTGCAGTGCTTATTCCAGGTCAGAATAAGCTGTAAAATGTGTGAGCCAAAGAGCAGGCAGGTGCCCCAGTAGACCCAACAGCACGGGTCAGAAGACTAGGCTTTGAAGGCTGAACCAGTAGAAGAAAATCCATCAACACAATTCTCCACCCCACCTCCCAGCCAAGCTTTTTGAGACATGTATTTTCATGGAAACTCAACAGCTGAGGACATTTCTAAGTCCTCTCTACTGCTCAGTGAGTCCTGTTTTAACAGCTGGTGCTATTTCATGGCAAACAATGATATCAACATGACAGAAAGATGATTTTTGGGAAGACAAGGTATGGTATGTGTTGTGAAAAGGGTAACAAAAACTCCTCCCACTCCATCCCAAACCTGCTGTCTTGAAGAATTGGTAAGAACTCCCCACAGTCAGGCAGAAACAGCCCATACATCAGCAGCTGTGCCTATACAACAATTCAGTATTGCTACTGCGAGTGTTGTAACTGTTACTTACTTGCTAATATAAGGACAGATGTGTTACTTAACATTTTAGTATGTCCTAGTTCAGGGAATCCTTATTAATTACCTTTCTTATCTAAAGAAATGCTGCTTGTTCAATATGCTCTTTTCCCCACTCCCTCCCTAAATATATTTTAAAAATTCATGTCAAACTTTAAACGTTATTTAAAATACTGAGCTGCTTTTCCCCCTCCTCGGAAATAGACACATGCCAAAAGCCAAGCTCTGCCAAACAAAGCACACAGTGAGAGGGAGGATGAGATTCCAGTTTCAAAGCCTTCACATCCTTACTGCAACTACCAGTTTTTGAATTTAAGACCCTTCAGGACTTTTCTTTGCAAGTTGTGGCTCACTGGGAGGTCACGACCTGTTAATTCAAAAGCTGCCATTCCTCTGAGCCTGCCAGTGCCTCGGGTCAGCACGAAGCCAAAGAGCAGCACTTCCATGTCCAGCAACAGCTGCAAAGGACAACCACTAACTACACTGGCTGGGGCTTGCCATGGTGCTGTCTGCCAGAGGTATTTGATACTCTATTAAAATTATTCCCCAAGGATGTGCCATGGGACCTGAATGCAGCATTTGTGCATTAACCTACTCAGTGGAAATCCAAGTATTATGATTATTGGGTCATGCAAACAAGTTGGGTGCCATGAAAATTGAAGCTAATGCTGCATCCAACAGATTGATGACAAAAAGAAATACAAGCCATGCCAGGTGAGATGTTCTCTCCATCTGTTTTTAGTTGGTTATTGGTCTAGAAATTATGAACCACATGTGTCTACCTTGGCATACTGATTAGTGACGTGGCCATTCAACAAATATCTGCAATGGCAAGAGAAGGGACAGTGAGACAGGCTATTTCACAGGTGGGAAGAGGTTTCACTAAGCCAGGGCCTTGAACTTGCCTCACACATTGCTAGGGCACACTTCAGACAGCAATTACGTGTAACCACTTCCAAAGGTTCAGTTCTTTCCACCTTTTAACTCACAAAGGGCCCTTCCTATGGTATTTCTGATCAAGTATCTATATTAGGTTTAGACCATAACTTCTCTGTTGTAACCAGAAAGCAGTTTACTCACAGTACATAATTTGCAAGGTTTTGAGAACTGCAAAATCACATTGCTACTGGAACAAGCTTCGTTACCGGCACCGCCTTCTCCATTAGATACTTGCCACTAAGTAAAGGTCTGTTGAGTGTATAAAGAGGTGGTAGATCTTCTATCTCTGCTATCCTCTGGTATACGGCTCTGGATAGATGATCCCCATGATATAAACTCCCCAAGATGATGCTAGAGAAGTAAATTGGCTCCACAAAGAGGCTAAGTAAGGCTCCTTGAATACCCAATACGTTCCACCTAAGAGGGAGGGAAAAACAAAACAAAACAAAACAAAAAAAAAACACTTTCTTTTTAATGGAACAAGTAACATCTGCCAGACATAACAGCAGTCAATCACAACGGACCAGACTTTCAACCCTTCCTCTGGACTAGCACATGACCACTGTAGCATAGCTGTGACACCTGCCAGAAGTTCAGAAAGCAGTTTATGGGATGCCCAACAAAACCCTGAGTAAGATGACCTATAGCATCAGGTCTACTGTCAGCATCCACTTCAGGAGTGGACTCCATAACTCTGCTTCCCCACTAACATGTCTGGTGATGCCTTTTCCAGCATTCTAATATGCCAGGGATAGGCAGGATCATTCATTCAGAGAAAGGCCAACTGGGGGATCTTCAGTCAGAAACAGCAGCTGACGCCTCCAAAAGACACCCAGCAGCAGGCAGACCATCCTTCTCAGGAGGCAAGGATTGTGTCTGCAAGACCTCAGCACCTCATCACCCTAAGGGAAAGCTTGTCCTTGACACCCCAGCCAAACTGCCACCTCCAGCTGCCAGAAAGGACATATGCAGTTGCTAGCAGTACCCACAGGCAGGGAGAAAACCAAAGCTGAAAACATGCAAAGAGTGCATTTGTTCTTTGCTCACTTGAGCTGCTTCACAGACTCCAACCATAGATCCCTGTCTGCACCACTGGGACCTACACTAGATCAGGCCCAGTGGCAGGGATACAGCACACAGAGGAGCAAATACTTGAGTTTTTTTGTAGATTTGATCTAGTTCTGGCTCTCAATTTGTATGTAACAATCATACAAAGTACTTTTTAAAACCTCAAAGTCTCCTGCAGAGCATTTTCACTGTCCTTGTCCATGAGGGATACTCACAAACAGCTTGGCACTCTTAAAACAGTGCAGCTTGTGCTGGGCCAGCAGGGCTTCACATTACCATCAGTTCAGGCTAGAAGCTTCACTACTGCCAAAACTGAACTACACATTGGCTACAAGACTTGCAGAATGTTTTAAAAAAACAAGAACAAAAGTTGCAATCCAAGGAAACAATTTCTTTGCATATCTTTACTGAGGGTGAAAATGGAGGCAATGTGCATTAGCTTACTCACCTGTTATTAAAAAAGCCTGCCCTAATGAATGTCTAAAAATACTGTGCTAATAAAAAATCAGGCACATTTTAGATTGAACAAGGGAATATTTTGTATAACACTGAAAGTGCCATCAGGAACCAAACAGCAAGATATCAAGTGAAAGTTACTGCTTGCCAGGGCCAAGATGCTTTTCTAAGGACCTTACCATGAATTCTGTAAGCACCAAGGTATTTCAAGTGCCAAATGAATCATAATAGTATTTTCTTGTCATTTGCAGTATTGCCTGCACCAAGCACAGAGAAGCCTATGGACTGCCACAGATAACATGGAAGAAATCACTGGAAATAATTCAAGACTAAACACTAGAAACTGGGGCCTTACAATTGTATCTGAAGTTTGCAGATGAGCAAACCAAGCTTCCTTCAGTGAGGCACATCACATTTTACTTTCCATGAACAGCGCTTTAGTGACAGATGGACATTTCTAAAAAGGTCAAAGTATTCCTTTGGCAAGCCCTAGCTCCCTAAAAACAACCTCTGACAGACCCTTTTCCTTGCTTCAGCCTTCAGTACTGCCAGAGCTTGTGTTTTGCTATTGCCTCCCACACTCGGTGACCTTCTCCAGCACAGAAAATGAAAGCTGAAGTTTGTCTGGATGAACTTCTTTGGATTAAAAAAGTGTGGACACCTGAACAAGCTTCTGCCAGGTGAACTCTATGAGCTGGTATGACAAAAGCTGCCCTGGGACTGCCCACATGCCTGCTGCTCTGCTGGCATCATGTTTACCACCCACTGTGGTACGTGCTCCTGAGCACTGGTTCAGAGCAGCTGGCTTGCTGCAAGGACAAGGTTTGCAGAAACCATTCATAGAACCAAAGCCTCAGGCTCTTTGTATTGATTAGGCAGGGTTGGATGGTGGTTAGGTTGATAAAACTAGCTTTATATTTCAATGGTTGTAAAAAAGCACGTCTACTTAGCCATAGAGAAGTAAACTTGTTCCAGAAACTGGCAGTAACACAGAGACAAATGTGAAACCCAAAGTTCTGCAGATTCTAACAGAGTCAAAGGAAAGATTGCACCAAAACCTTCTGCTTGTTCCTTTTTTATACTGTACTTTATTCTGTCAAACAGTAATTTCTCACTTCCATTGGCACATACACTAAAAATAACCTCCATAGCTATAAGTTGAGAAGAAGTGACACCAGCACCACGCACCAGCTTTCGAAAGGCCACGGGCACTGCCTCCTGAGATGGTCAAACTGCCTCACCCTTCCAGTTCACAAGCACAGCTTGCTGGAATGCATGCCAAAAAATGCTGTCCACCTAGGGCCAACTTTACTGAAACCACAATTTCTTTTGAAGTCACTGTGCCAAATTCTGCATTTCACTACAAAACATGAGGTGTAGAGCAGAAAAAGCACAACTTACTAAAGAAAACTTTAATCAAGTCAGTGCTGCCTTTCCAGTGAAACAATTAAGCAAAGGATTTTATTCTTCAGATTTAAAATAGTATCAGGAAAGAACTAAGTTACTGAAGCAACTTAAACCTAGCTTACAAAGCCAAACCTCCCAAGGTTCAGATGCAGTTTGTAATAGAAAGGAACCTTCCCACACTGCAGCTGATTGGAGACAGACCCTGGCTGCAGCACAGGACTTATTCAGGAGAATGTGATGGCTCCAGAAAGCAGTAATGGAAGACAACTCTCCATCACTAATTCAGTAGTTTATATCATGCCCTGGCCATGGGCTCCCACACCAAATGACCTGATCTCAGGACCTGTCTTACTGGGCGGGTCAAACAGCACAGTGGGACCATGCTGTGTCTTCTCTCAGGAAGCAGGAAAAGCAGGAAAATAGCACCACGTTTGCAACAGAGACAAGCACTGCAGCAGGAGTGGAAGCAGAAGGCAGGAATACTGCCTCATGGCCATACTGAAATGCCTAAAGTAATGGTGTGTAGACAAGGGATCTGCAAAGGGAAGGGCCACCTCAGCAGGCAGGGAGACACCCTCCAGTGTAAAACTTCTCACTGGAAGCAGAGACACCTTCCTTAGCTAAGCATAAAAATAATGCCTCTTATGACAGTACTTTATGTATTCTGAGCCGTTTGTTTTTAAGTTAATACATGACTTTTACAACCTTTATAAAAGCTCCAAAATAAAGCTGACATTTAAAGTATAAGCTCCGAATTGCTATAAAGCTTGAGCCACATGGCTTAGGTCCAGACTGCCAGCACTGCAGACAGGTGCCTTGACTTGAGCTGGGGCTCTAGATCTCAGTACAGTTAATGGTGATTTACTCAGCAGCCAAGTACCACCACGGCTGTTGGGCTGAGCAGCTCTCCATCAGGAGATGGATTGGCCAGCCAATGCCAGGGAAGCTGGGGCACCTGCTGCAGATGGGGACACCTGCAGCATGTTCCACAGCGTGCAACACACTTCCAGCTTCCACTCTGCAGTTCTGCAAGTGATGCACAGCACAAGGAAAAGCAGCCTGGGCTGATCTCAGAAAGTTCAAAGGCGTGTCTACTCATCCTGAACTGGCTTTCTGCTTCTGAGCTGCCTTTTGGGAGGCAGAAGACCATTTGGAGTCACCAAGCCACTTGGTTCACTCTCTACCAGGAGATCGTTAAGGTGATGTTTAAGACCTACCATGTTTGATGAGGCAATATGATTTCTAAAGCTCCTCTAAAAAACAATTAGAAAAGCACTTACACCTGAGAAGGGAAACAAAAGCTGCAAACCAAAGCCACTACTCTCCTTTCACCTCAGGCAGGCCTGTCAACACACCACAATGGCCCTGCCCACCACATTGGCACCTGGATTAGGAAGTTCAGGGTTCCCACCACTACACATATGAGCTACTGCTGCTTCTCTGGGACAAGGAAAAGGAAATTACAACTTTATCTGACTATCTGGCCACTGAGCAGCTCTGAACAGTTAAAAAACATAAGAAAGATGACAGTGAAAAGATGCTGTGATCTGCTGCTGCTTTCAAGTGTGAAGCTGCACCCCAGCGTTTCCCCAGAGCCAAGTCTGGCTGAAGAGGACTCTGCCTCTCACCATCTTGATCCTTCTCAGTCTGCTAATGTCATTTCTTGCACAGCTCTCCCTGAAGTCAGATCAGTGACATGATCCAACTTTTTTTAAAAACAAAACACAAAACCCTGGCCTTGTATTTTGAAGAGGCAGTTTCTCTAGCCAGGTTTACAGCACAGCTGCACAAACCACTGCTGAGGGGCAGGGAGATGCAGCACCTGGGCATGGCTGCTGGGAGCCTCCTACAACACTCTCTCCATCAGAGAACACAGCACTGAAAGCACACTCCTAACTCCAGCTGAATGCTAGCTGGCTTTTAGAAAAGAAACAGGCACTGGACTAATGATGCTTTTTCCTGCAGAGTCACCACTCTGCTGAGCAAAGTGATGCAGGATGGAGCAAACTGTGTGAGGAGCAATTAATTATACCTGGTTTGACCAATACTTAACATGTGTCCTTTTAGTAACCTCTTCTTATTTCTCTCTAAACTCCTCATTATGTCATATATTCATATATTCACTGTTTGCTATGAGGAAGAAATAATGCATCCTTACACACTGCTCTCTTATTTGCTATCAGGCGTGTTATTTTGAGAAATTTCCATCTGTTGTACCAGCAGATCATCTTTTTTTTAATCAAGTCTTTTTCTTATATAAAAATTCTGCTTTCCATTGAGTATTTTTGTTTACTACGAAAATTCAGCCATCTTAAAAATTTCAGGTGCAAATCAAGGACTACTTCAATTCAGAAACACTTCTGTTTCCCAGAGAGTACAGCTTGGGGTGCCTCATATCCCCACGCTACTCTGCAGCCCACACTTAGCTACAGTGAGACCAAAATACCAAACCTGCCCTGTCCCCTGCCTCCTTCACAAAGTACTCTTGTGCTCAAGTGCCCAGAAAAATGTCCTTCAAACCACTGCATCTCTCTGCTTTTACAGACTAGACCCCAACAAGGGCCTCTGCAGATCTTGCACACAAACTGTGTTCACACCAAGGATACTCTCTGTGCAATGTGCTCCCCTTTGGTCTTACAGATGAGCACCACACTGGGGAATGTTTCCTGAGAAGTAACTATCTCAAGCCAAAAACTTAAAATGAATGTGGGCAGAAAAAGACACCAAAAGGAGAATGAGAAAACCAGACACCATACAGTACCATGGAACAAGGTCAGGATCCATTTAAAGCAGCTGCATGTATCTTCACATCCCAGAGCAGTGAACCTGGTCACAGAAACCAGCCTGACATCACACTGCAGTGTGCTGCCAGCATGAACACACTCTGGTAATCCTGTCCTACTACTTTTGACCCAAATGGGATTTCATCCATGGCCTTCCCATGCTTCTCACTATTTTTTTCTGGATCGTTCCACCCAGGAGGGTGCTAAGAGCTCAGGGGGCTGGAAGTACCAGCTTGGATTATACATCTAATCCACACAGATGAGGCTGCTCAGATACAAGGAGTTTTCCTGCTGGTGCATCCTGCACCCCAAATTTATCTACAACTTTTCCAGGCTGGGGCTGTGAACCTTTAGGAAAGCTGTAGTGGAAACTGACAGGGCTCAGGCACACTGGAGGACTGACTGTTGGACACTACAGAGCAATGCATTCCTTCAAAGGTCAATGGACAACACACGGTCAGAAGTGTCAGGGAAATGTAAAAATAAAAAAGAAAAAAAAAAAGAATATGAAAATTTGGGCCTCCTTACCCGTCATACAGTCTTTGTTCTGTGTCAAGGGTTTCTATTTGCTTCCTTCACTGGCACAAACAAAATTATTCCCATTAGCCACCAGGGGAGGTGACAGCTAGCTACGCAAGCGAGAGATGGAGTCTGTTCTGCATCACACAAAATCAACAAAACAGTCAAATCTGTTCTAGCTCAGCAACTGTCTTCATTCTTTTTATTTGCACTAACAGCAACGATGATGTGACAAAAGAAGTCAAATCAATGTGGCACCATTACTGTGTCAGGCAGCTGGGGAAAGTCCCTAGCGTGACCCTGGGGAATGTTTGGTGAATTTCATTGAAAATACCATAAAAGAAACTGAAATGTCATTTTTGTAGAATTATCTTTCAACAACCCCACTGTCCTAACTTCGAAAGGCCCTGTCCATTTGTTAGGTGGATTTAGACTAAAGGAAAATGTCCTTCTTCAGTAGAGATGCTGATGGACTGAGACAAGACTAGAGGAAAAAAGCAATTCCATAACCTTCCTCCTGTGCTTTTGATTTGGCACATGCAGTTTACAAGAACAGTTCCAACTTCATACACTTCATGAATTTTGAATCAGATCAACTGTGACTCAATAAGACAGAAGAGCTCTCTCCATAGAAAAGTTCACTACAATATCATCAACTGAAAAACCTGGTATTTCTCATCTTCTTGCAGAACACAGAGGCTGCCAACACACAGACTCATTTCCAAAAACTATGTTGCAACCCTCCCATACTTGTGATCATTTTTTTGTGGGTAATCATTTGTCCATTGATGATTTTGAAAGAAAACTTTCAATCTTTGTCAAAAAGGACAATAAATAAGTAACTGGATAAAACAAAAGTGCTAGTATTGGAAACAAGATATTTAATTACAGTAAAAGTTTAAAATTAATATAATTTTAAAGTTAAAAATTAGAAGTGCCCATCAATTAAGATTTTAACTAGGACACTTCTTCCTTGTATAAAATAATAGAAATCTCAATCTATCCATGGGACATGTATGTATCTTGATACTATAGAATCAGAGACTGGTTTGGGTTGGAAGGGACCTTTAGAGATACCCAAACCTTCTGCATGGGCAGGGTCACCTTCCACTAGGTCACATTGCTCAAAGCCCTGTCCAACCTGGCCTTGAACATTTCCAATGATGGGGCAAGGATGTAACAGCAAAGGCAGTTATCCAAATATAACTAAGGTATTATATTTATTGCACTGTTTTGCTACTGTTATACTACTTTAGGGAGAGAAAAAAAAAAAAAAAGGCATTTCTAATGATGGGTAATGATTTCACTTTGCCTCTGAAGCCAGCAGAAGGTCTGACACCAATTGCAGGCAAAGAATCAGAACTTTATCTCTGGAGTTCCAGCCCCCCCCCACTATGTCTGAGCAATGAAGCAAGCCAATCAATGACCTACACCTTCTTTGCAGGTATCATGCAACCCTTTCTTGTTCAGTGATAAGCAGCAGTCAGAAACGAATCATATGATAGCTCACCTTGCTATCTTGTCACTGCAGGACATGGTGAGCAGCCTTTCTCCCTGCAGGACACCATCCCAGGTCTGGATGGTGGTAGTGGAGCGCACAGGGATGGTCCCTTCCCCAGATTCTATCTTGGTCCGCAGTTGTCCTCTGGCTTTGCGGTTTGGATGCCTGTCCCCTTGGTCTAAATGACAAAAACACCTTTCAATCAGCTGAGAAACATTCTCCCCCTGTTTAACAGACAGCATTACAGCACAACAGTCAATTAAAGGTATTTGCCTGCATAACTGCTGGCTTGCACAAGAATTTCTACTGCTCCTGGCAAATTAGCTACAGCATCAGACATCTCTCTCAAACAGTCTTCTAACCCACACTTGCCATTAAACCAAGCTTCCCAGAGAGGAGCAGGGGGCAGCAGGGAGCTCTTCAGTTCTGCTCTGCAAGTCACAGTGTTAGAATGGGGTTAGTGGACAGATGGGAAGGGGCAGGCAGACAACCCCTGTCAACGGATGGAAGCAGCGCAACGGCTGGGTTAGTTCTGCACAAACACTTGCTGACTCACTGGCTGATCTTGGCTAGCTTTCAGCCTCTTCCAGACCACTTGGTGGATCAGTCTATACTTAACTTCTACCACACAGGAACAACAGCTCAGATTTTTTGTTTTTTTGGAGTGATCTTTGTCTAACACACATCTACGCTAAAAGGAGAGAAGACACCTGGATATTAACTGTGCCATGCTCAAGTAACATCTCATCTCTCTTGCTCGAGTAGGCCTGCTGTCATACCCTCCTGTGCTGCTTCGTGTGGTGAGAAGATCCGTGCGTCGCCACAAGGAGATGTGCTGATATAGAGATGAAACTGCACATTCTCCTTCAGCTTAAACCCGCCTCGCTCTGACTTGATAAAAATGGATTTTTGTTGTTCTTCTTTATTGCTGAAACAGAGGATAAAACTAGAGTCAAAACTGGCATTGACACATTACTAACCATAAGCTGGTCATCTTAATAGGCATTAAAAACAAACAACAGATCTCTGGAAATTTTCTAGTATAAATCTAACATTGTTACAAATAACAAAATTAAAAGGCTACCCAAAAAGAAACAGAGAGCCCTGAAAAAACCCCAGCGAGCTTTCAGGCACTTATCAGCAAATGAAACATCACCACCCTTTAGCCCATTTTGATGTACAGTGTTTACAGTTTACAAAATCACCCCAAATTATTTTTCTGTCCTCCCCTCTGGTGACTGACCCCCCCAGCTGAATCCATGCTTGTTAAGTCAAACTTCAGGGCAAAGACCCTGAGCTCTGAAACACCCCCATGCAACAGGACGAACGCTTCACATAGAAATCATTACGACAGATATTTTACACAGACACCTTTTCAGCTCCATGTGGTCAACTCATCTTCCTTTTCTCCCTCCAGCTTACCTGAGATAAAGCTCAAGTTGTGTGTACAGAAATTTAAGCAGGCACCGGCGAGATACAATTTCCGCGTGACAGTCGTTTAGCGCGAGGCCACGATCGCTCATGTATTCACCATTGATGCATTTGGTTCCTGTAGAAACACTTATCACCAGGGCATCTTTCACGTCTGTACCTGCAAAACAAAATTTCAGGAAGAAGATGGAATTAAAATCACAAATCACCTAGCAAATCATCTCCCTGCAGAACCCAAACAAGGTGGGGGTTTTCTTATTTGTTTGTTTCTTTTTAAAGACTTTTTTTTCCTCCTGACACTTTCGTTAAAGCAAAAGCTCCACTCGGCCATACCCTGGCCAGGACAGTCTAATGGTTCTTGTGGGTTCTTCCTGCTGGAGCTCAGACAAGTTAGAAACTGAAAACCTGCAGGGAAAAGTTGCTGCTTCAGAAGGAATTA
This sequence comes from Apus apus, assembly GCF_020740795.1. Taxonomy (NCBI): domain Eukaryota; kingdom Metazoa; phylum Chordata; class Aves; order Apodiformes; family Apodidae; genus Apus; species Apus apus. The sequence continues at coordinate 39,031,410 of NC_067287.1, read as the reverse complement.
TGAAAGCCTGAGCTCCAAGGACGGTGCTGTTTTCCCAAGCCCCAGGCAGCCAGCTGGCTTCCAGCACGTACCCTTTGGCCACCTAGGCAGACATGCACAGGGAATTTAGAAACCTGGAAGGTACTGATGTATTGAAACAGCAGCATATTATGGAAGGGTATTAAGTCAACAACTAGAAAGGCAAGACTAGGGAGTAAAGAAGTTTTAATGCTCAAACCACTGTGACGCTCATCAGCAGTAGAGAGCTTCTGGAAATGTAGTTCCTGCAGTTAAGCAACTTTGTACACAAGAATTAAAAGTATTTTGGGTGTTTTCTATACAGAGAACTGCCTTCATCACGCAAAAAAAAAATCCAGTCAGTTGCATGAAGAATATGGAAAGACAGGTCAAAATGTTACATCCCTCTAGCAAAACAGCAGCAAAAATGGTCCCAAGAAGACACACTAATTCCTCTGAAGCTCTTGAGGCCTCACCAGCAGAAGCAGAGAGCAGCCAAGCCCTGCCCAGTGCCTTCTGCTGTCTCACTCCCCTCTCACAGAATGGTTTCTGCAGTATGGAAAAGCAGAAAAAAACACTTTAAATGCACCACAAGCACCTAGAGTTGAGGATCCTCCCATAACCACCCATCTGCGTGACGGCAGTGCTGATACATAAGGGGTGTAGACAGGGAATTGGTAACAGTAGTTAACCAGGTGATTGAGACCTGGCTGTTAGAGCTCTCACTCCTGATGGAATATCTGGCCTTAATAAAAATGAACATGAGCCCAGCTGCCCACTGCTGCCCGTGGGGCTGGGGGAGAAGCCCATGGAGGAGAAGCAGGGAGCTGCTTCACTCTACAGCACAAGGCTGTGCAATGGGGTCATCTAATTCCAAGGGTTCCCCAGACACATCCACACAAATATGGTTTCTAGTTCTGTGTAAAGGTAGATTTTTAGTTAATCAAAATGTATTCACATGTTAATTCTTAACTCTTTGACCACACAGCTCTTCTGGGAGCTACAGCCACAGGACTGTAACTACAGTAAAAACTTGCTAAATATCACAAAATACATGAAATAAAAACTACAGCATGTTCCTCACACAGCTTTGCATTTGGGGCTAAAATGGTGTTAGTACTACACCGTTTTGGTTGTCACTGAGCAGTGCTTGAGAGCCATCAAAGCTTTCTCTCCAGACATCCCAAAAGCCAGTGTGCTGGGGGTGCACAAGAGACTGGGAGGGGACCCAGCTGGGGCAGCTGAGCCACAGTGACCAAAGGACATCCCACACCGTAAGTGCTGTGCTCAGCAGTAAGAGCTCAAGAGCTCAGGGAAGAAAGAGCAGCATGGATCTCCCCATGCCCCAGGAGAGGGCAGAGTGGGAGCTTGGGTGTTTGACTGCTGGCCAGAGTCAGCCCACCATGGATGTCTTGTGATGGAGTTTGGGCCACATTGTCCCTTTGTCACATTCCTCTGTCCCTAGAGCATGCCAGTTATCATCTGTCCTTAGCAGCACCTTCAGATCTCTCTGCTCAGTGCAGGTCTCTACAAACAGCCTCACAGGGGGAAAGGGCTGGTGCTGCCCAGATCACCAAGGGAAGGCTGTACCTTTCTAACCAATACCTGTCTGAGGTGTGCAACCAATGGCAGGCCCAAAATGAATGTCCCACCAACAGTTCAGGTGGGTTGAAGACCAAGATAAACCTTAGCCTGAGGGAAATTCAGCAGCAGTGTGGTCACAGATCAGCTTAGGGCAGAACTTCCCCACTTTGGGTGAGCTGGCAGAGCACGGATCTTGTGCCAGCAGTCAGGGAACCACGACATGATCACTGCTTGTGCCTGCACAGCTGTGTCAGCTGCCAAAGCATAACCTGCTTTCCTCAGGTAGTTCTCCTAAAATGACTGAGGCACAAAGCACTAAGAATAAAATACAGCAGGAATAACTCAACAAAGTGCAAAACCTTAAAAACGTGGAAAGCCAGTACAATTTTAGCTAATATGCCAAAACCCAAGAATGCCATGTGGGCGACCGAGGCGGGGAAATCTATTTTAGATTTACTTTCCAAAAGTTGCACGATTCATTTTTAAAGGCACATGGGTTTTGTAGACCAGAAGTTCTCTCTGATGGCTCAGTCAGGCAGAAGACAGGAATGCTGTGGAAAAAGAGGTATTTGCAGGTCTAATTTTCCCATAACTATCTTTAGCCAAGAATAATTGCTAGATTTAGTGCACCTTGAAGATTCAACAGTAAAAATGTATTTCAATACTGGTTTCATCTGGGGGAAAAAATACATTTTCTAGAATGGAAACAGAGCTCTTGTATTTCAGGAGTTAAAACACTACTACTTTTTTTCTTTACCTGTTGTCATGACAATTCCAGCAAGGACTTTTCTACGTGCATGTGGAGATGTGAAATTTTCTGTCAAATCACTGAATTTATCTACAACCAAGCGTGCAACAGCATCAGCTAAAACCTGCAGGATCACACAGAAAATCACATTAGAAAATTAAACACATACTTAAAAAAATCACAGCAGCATTAGGTTATAAAGACTTGCACATCTAAATGATTTGACAGAATAAATTAAACAAGTGGACCTTGAGGCACCAACAGTAGGTTAAAGAGGTGGCTGGGTCCAACTTTCAGGCATATTGAACACTTACAGCTCTGTATGGGTGGAAGCAGAGTGCTGTGAGCTCCAGCTCCATTCACACGGGGTCAGCACAAGCCAAGCACCCAAGTACCTAATGCTCACAATCGTTATGAACATTTGAAGCCTGGCAGAACAACTGGAGAGACAGATAAATCTGTGCTTTCATACTCAAACCTCAAAACACATCATTTCAGTTATCTTCAACAATGGGCTTGACAAGAAGATTAAGTGCAGAAAACAGGCTCCTCCAACCAAAATGTAAACCTTTATAATATTCAAATTCACTATCTAGCTATGACATAAATAAGAACAGATCTGTTTTCCACACTGGTTGCAGATTTTGCATTTCTGACTTTTACAAGATGTATACAAATTTAGGAATAGAAAATGTCAGTGTATAACCCAGACGAAGCCATCTCAAAATTAGGAAGGACTTAATCTCTTTCAGCTCCAGGAAAACCTGAACAGCAACAGTTGCAGGCCTGTTGTATCTTGCCAGCAGGGCTAGCAAGTAATGTCAGACTGTAGGGGGTTAAATTATAAGATTAAGGACAACTTCCAAATACCAGCCCTGCTCTTGTTGACCATGGTTCAGTTCAACCCTGCAGCTAATCCAGCCTGCTGTTTTTAAGGCAGTTGGAACCATAACAGTTAAAAGAGATGAGTCAAGATCAAATTCTTGAATTTTCACCTGAAAAGAAATTGAAAATCAGAGAAATCTGTGCAACAGCATCACTAGCACAGCTGGTTGGTCCAGAGGGAGCAGCTGAGAGAGGCAAGTTACACACTAGACAGCACAATAAGTGGTCCCAAGGCTGGTAGGGGAGATGGGGCAGCCCATCCCCACCAGGAGCAGCAGGAGAGGAGGAGAGGGCAGCTGGGGAGTGAGCTCAGGTCCCTTCTACCTCAAAGTGCCAGGCATAAGGAACCTGATCCAATTACCTGTTTCAGCATCCAGCAGTATCCGAGATGTTCTAGGGTAACCACCTAGCCTACACATTGATACAAGAGAAGGACACAGGTCCTTCAATACCTGCCAGCACCATGCAGATGTCTTGGATACCCAACAGCTTCCAATGTGGTGCTAAATTCACATGTAAGCAACTACATTTAGTCCAAAAGATGCTCATGGCTGAGAGCTTAGAAACTGTCTTTGGGCTCAAAGTAATGGAAGATCACCACTCTGACCCCTCCAGAGGGGTCCAGACAAATCACCAGTGCTGATGGGCACCATAGGCAGAGCTTGGGGCACCCACTTGAAACCCTACAAACTCTTGAACACCATCAGTTCCAAAACCAGACTGCCAGGGTTGAAAGAAAAGAAAGAAAAGGTAGGGTTTGAAGACATACAGCCTGATTCTTCACCATTTTCTTAACAATGTGTGTTCATGAAACCAAACAGCCTAGAAAAAACACGGAGGAGCTCTCAATGTTAACTGCCTCCTGGAGAAGCTTTAGTAGCCAGGGAGACAATGCTTAAAAGCTCATGTGTTGTGATTTCAGAGCTTGACAACATTCTTCAGACTCTGACTGGAGACAGCGACCAACGGTCAGTGGTGACTGGGGCCACATCTGCACCAAGTCTGGGTCCACGTTTTGCAATTCCACAATTTATAGAGTCAGAAGACACTGCAAATACAAATTTTCTTGATGCATTTGATTGGACTGCACTCAGAAACTCTTATCAACAAGTTGAGAAATTTTTCAGGAGCACAGTTTTGCCCAGAAGCTACAAACATGTGTGGTCAGGCCCTGATTTTCAAAGAGGGTCTTTTTGCTGCTGGCCCCGAAACTGTAACAATTTGTGCTCCCACAGCACCATGACCACACAGCACAAAATATGCATTTAATTGTACTGGTACTTACTTCATGCAGGAAGCTGAACTTGAAGGTTAAATACACAAAAGAAAAAAAGAGCAACAGTTTTCTTGTCACCCTGCTTTTAGAAATGGAAAATTAATACATAAAAGGTTTAAAGTATTGACCCCCCTGCAGCCACATGGGTGGGTCACCATAGGAAGGAGAAGCAGAGTTTCCAGTGTTCCAGCCCTCCCCCACTGCACAGTTATGGACACTGCTTCCCAGCTGCAGGCTTTATGCTCCCATTTCTGTAATGTGTGGGTTTTTCTGCTCCACCTCACATCACAACACACTGGTCAGGAGAACACAGCTAGCAGCTCACAATCTACCAAGCTGACTGCTGACTTGATGATGGAATATCCTATTGCAGGACTAGTCTTTGAGATGAGGACCACGTCCTTGCTGTCCTCATCTCAAAACCAAGGACTTGAAGCTCTCTCTACATCAAGCCCAGGCCACTGAGCAGCCTGGGTAGGGAACTTCTCATTCTGACTCTGCTCCCTTTCATATACATAAATATTAATTGGAACAGAAATTGAACTCATATCTCACCTTCCCAGTGAGTGCCCTAACATCTGGCACATGGTTTCTCTAGTCCTGCACCCACATTAAATCATTATTCAAAGTTGGGTAATTCAAAAAAGGAAAGACCTAAAATAGCTGACAGCTTGCTCACTGAGGCACGTGAGCTCAAAGCTATTTCAGGTGCTTTGTTCTTCTCTGATGAAATGACAGTGAATTCACTTCTTTTCTACACATAGAGGCAGATTTTGCAGCAATGTTGTAGCAGAACCCCCCTGATCACTCATGTTTTTAAAATATTCTGAAGCTGATGAAGCTCACGTCTGCCTGGATCTGAAGGAAGACCATGGCAGATCATAGATCACCTGAGATGAAGGCTGGTGAAGACCCACACAGCAAGACCAAAGGCAGGGGGAGCAGGGGCACAGCATGGGCTGACAGCACCCAGCTCTCTCTGGGAAACTCACCCAGGACCTCCCAGGCTTTTGTGCTCTCCTTGTATCTCTATTGATCTTTCTTAAGCACAAATTTTGTCCCTCACCTTTATGTCTTCCTGCCTTCACAGCTGAGGGCTTAAGTGAATTTTCACATGGTGATGAACAGTGGCAGTGCCCACAGTGGGTAAAATCAAGGTCCCTTATCTCTCCCCTGACAGTGACCAGCACATACAATTCAGAGAAGGTGGAAACATCTACACTAATAAAACAACAATTTTCTAGTGCTCCAAATATTCCAGTGCTCCAAATTTTCTTGCATTTATTTAAAGGCACTGCTCCCTGGCAGTAGGGTCTCTCTCTGCTTATGCAAATGTACATTTTACATTTCTGACAATTCCACAGCAATTATCCCAACATACTACTCATTAATTCCCACAAACACATTCAGTGTTATCATTTTGCTAGGTGTGAATCTGTTACATTCTTGCTCTCCTTTATACCCCAAGCAGTATATTGCAATAAACTGCCCAGAGCTCTTCAGGACATCTGCAGAACAACACCTTCCATTTTAACACACTTGCTGCCAAGGTGAGCCAAGCACAAGGGCTGATTCTTTCAGCAGGTACATATTGAGTGACCTGGTCACTTTCCCAGTAAAGATTTTGCTCCCTGCAGGCAACGTTGCTTCGTCCCTCACCAAAGGCCAAGCTGTGTGCAGACAGCTAAGCCTTGCTCCGCAGTGACTGGTTTTACACGTCTAAAACGATGGGATCAGCACCTCAACAACCCACTCTACAGACCTTAAGATTATACCCGCGCCCATTTCAGAAGCTGATTTCTGATATCAACTGCTCTTCTGTTCTATTTGAGAGCTTCCATGTGTGTTTCCACATTTAATTTTCTCTGGAGTGCCTGCAGCTCTCGGGAGGTGTGGGAACACAGACGTGCAGCTCAGCCAAGGCTCAGCACCACCACTGGAGCAAGGACCACCACAAATTAACACACCAGCTACAGAAAAACCTGTAAAAAACCTGCCACCCCGGCAGTCAATACCAACATCTTTAAGTATCTAAAGGGGCTACAGGAGAGCTGGGGAGGGAGTTTTTACAAAGGTTTGTAGCAAGAGGACAAGGGGTAATGGATTGAAACTGGAAGAGGGGAGATTTAGGTGAGCCATGAGGAAGAAATTATTTAGTGTGAGGGTGGGGAGACCCTGGCCCAGGTTGCCCAGAGAAGCTGTGGCTGCCCCATCCCTGGCAGTGTTGAAGGGCAGGTTGGATGGGGCTTGGAGCAGCCTGGGCTGGTGGGAGGTGTCCCTGCCCGTGGCAGGGGGGTTGGATCTAGATGATCCTGAAGGTCCATTCCCACCCAAACCAGTCTGTGACTCTATGATATGATCTTCATCAGCACAACTATGCTGTACTTTTATTATTTCCACTAAGGATTCTGTATTTGGATTTTTCCTCCCCTTGCATCTTTCTAGCTTCCATTTTTTTCCCAACCTGATCAGCATTTCATTTGGTTGTAACAAATCCTGTCCTCATTTACATCATTCCTGTATTCTCCAATGTTTGTGACTTCAGCCACTTTAGGATTATCTCCAAATTCAATACCTTTACACATGCTGAGTAAATACTCTTAAAAAAAAGTAAAACAACTCACAGAGTTAAAAAATAAAAGATAAAGCAGGACCTGAAACCATCATAAATGCTTAAATCCAGTATTAATCATTAAAGGACACCAGACCAAAATCACTGATATGTAACAGACCTTGCTCTAATTCCAGTAACTTGCCAGCTAATTATAATTAGAAGCAGGGTAGAATGCAGCACAGTGAAGTGCAGACAAAACTACAACGTCCTGCTGGCAAACTGATCCAGAACCTCTGAATAAACAACTGACTTGGAATTGGGCCTTCATGAGGCAGCACCAGCAACCTCCTCTTCCCACCCAGTGTATCGGGCATTACTCCTGCAGCCCATGGGGTTCTCCTCCACACCAGAGCAGCTTTTCTTGGTTCACACCTGTACAACAGGTGAAACTCAAGCTAGCACCGAGGTACATTTTGTTGTACACAAGATGTGTATCAAGGTCAGCACAGGAGCACCAGAAAAAAATAAGAATAGTGTTTGCTTTTTTTAAAAAATTTAACATCACAGCCAAATGCCCTGATCATCCCTTATCCCAGGGCAACCACCTGGGACTCAGTCAAAACCTGACAAATGCAAAGAGCTCAAGAAAACCCAGGCCTGGCCAGGGTACCATCCAAGTCTCTCAGACAGAAGGGGCTGTGTAACTGGGCTGCTGCATGGAGAAAGAACTTGACCCTCTTAGAATTGCACCTCTTTCACATCTCACTTTGTGCTCTTCTAACCTCCCCATTCCAGTTCCAATTTTCACCACTTTACTGATTCAAGAACTAATAACACATACATTACCAGCACTGACTACTTTTAAAAGCACAACAGAGAATGAAGTTTGAAATTACTGAATCGAAACTATAACTACCTGAAATAGCATTATCCTAGATATGAAAGTGAAGGAAACATTCATTAATAATGGAATAACTGTGCAACATTAAAAAAGAAAGCACATGGAAAATTCTGAATCATGCATATTGACTGTGCATTTTGAGAAAACAACACAATAGTCACAACTTCTACTTACACTCTTCCGACCTCACATTATTGAATTTCATCTGTAACTGAAATCTAAACCAATGTTTTTGAGATGGAAAAGGTCAATGCCTTGAAATTCTCATAATAAACAGATAGTAAGTTGCAAAAAAAAGTAGCAGGCTAGTATTTGAATTTAGACAGGTATGTAATATCATTAAAGAGACCCAAGAGATGCAGCAGCAAGAGGGCACTCAAACAAGCATTACTGCAGTTTGACTGGGGAGAAACCAAAGCAAGGAAATAAGGGGAAATTTTTCTTCATTAAAAAAATTTTAAAATGCTCCCTTCTAGCTACTTTACATTTCTGGTCTCTGTCAGGTATGTTTGATACTTTCCCTAATTCATTAATTATTTGATTTAAACTATTTCTCATCCAGATTTACTTGCCTAAGTAATTTACGTCTTATTATTAACTAATTAGATCAGAGCTCAATCCTTGAGATGACAGCTGTGGAACCACCCACCTTGGATACATGCACTTGCCAGGGCGTCACTTGCTGAGACCCTGGAACCACGTGGCAACTGTACCAGCCTCACTTAATCTGCCCTTGACTTCCATGATTCAGCTCTGTTAATGCCAACAATCTCAGTAAGCAAAAGAGAGCGATTTTCTTCTCTGCCAAGAACTGCTGCACCAAATAATCATTTTACTTCAAGCATTAATTCTGACTTAAGTCCATCTAAGTCTTGCTGTCCAAGACGAACAAGATGCAGTTCAACCTTCCCTCAGCACCAATGATAAAGCCCTGGGCTTGGTGCTTTCTTACATGACATGATGAAGGATTAAAGCCTCAGCACCAGAGCTTCCTCTCTGCCCAACTGGATACAAGTTCACACGATTTTCAGGAGTGGATAGATCACCTAATACATAGATACATAAAAAATACATGTGTATATATAGAGAGAGAGACATGTATGCACACACACACAGCTACAGAGCAGAACACACAGCAGAAGTGCTGTTTGAGCTGACAAAACAACTTGGCCACACTTAGTCCTTACCCACAGACATCACCAAAACCCAGAGGGCCCCTCACCTGCGGCAAGTGTAACTGGAGCCCCTCACTGGGAATGGGCTGTCGAGACGGGGTCTGGTCCAGCTGCATGTTAAACAAGGACGCCAGGGCCGACTGCGCGGCCCGAGCTTTTGCCAGCTTTTTGTTCCTTCCTGAGCCTTCAAAAGTCTGACCATCCACAGCCACGGCCATGACAAAGTTTTTGGCGTGGCTCTCCCCGCTCTCCGAGAGGAACTCGTACTTCAGCCCGGGCCGCAGCTCGTTGAGGATCATGACGGGGTTCTTCCCGCTGGCGGAGGGGTAGGGCGACGGCGCGGGGAGAGGCGACTGGGAGAGGCTGCTGGCCACGGCCGAGGACGGCAAAGCGTAGTCCCCCCCGGAGCCAAAGGCGCCGTCCCCGTTGGAGCCCAGGTAGAAGGAGGCGTCGGAAGGGACCGGCGTTTCAAACCCGTTGAAAAGGGTGTCGGGGAAGTCCGCCTGGTCGGAGGTGAAGTCCGTGTTGACGGACAGAGTCCTGCCCATCGCCAGGTGGGCTTCTGAGGCATTTGGAAACTGGACAAAAGACCGCAGGGCCTTCTCGGCAGCATGGAGCTTGGCTTTCTTTTTCGTGGGGCCAGACCCCTCGAACACCTGCCCGTTGACTTCGACCGCCATCACGAACATGGGGGCGTGGACGGGCCCCGTCTGGGAGAGGAGTTTGTACTGTAAACCAGGCTTAATCTCATTGAGTTGCATCAGGGCGTTCTTTGGCAGAACGGGGCCGGGCGTTTTCTTCCTCTTCTTCGGGCGGAATTTGGAGTGGCCATTGTTGCCCTCCTCCAGGGGACGCTTCCTGCTGCTGCTGCCACCCCCGTTGGAGAGCGGTGTCCCCTCCCCGGCGCCTTGCCCGCCACCGTCCTTGGCGGGAACGTTGTCCACGTTGCGGTTTTCCTTAACGTCGGTGCTGCTCGAACCTGCGGTGCCCAGAAAGAGTAACTTACAATGCCTTCGTTGCAGGACCTTGTAAATGCAAAATTTATAGATTCCTTTATCTCTCTTTGTAACTGGAGAAGTGATGTGTGCTCACAGGTTACATGTTTTGCAATATGAACAGGGGTAACAACAAAGCAATGCAACCTCGCCGTGACTCAAGAGGTAACACAAGGGTGATTTTCAAACTACACCTTTGATCACATAGCAAAAAAACTCTGGAACAAAACCTTCATTCCTAAGTTGTGTTTGGCCTGAAAAATGCTTTAACCCAGAGACATTAAGTTATAGTAGCATACACCTATAAAACAAAGAAGCACCATCAGAAAAATGCAAATGGATGCTTTGGACCAGCACTAGGAGATGGATATTTAATTCTACTTTATTCTTATTTTAGTCATGTTAGGGTTTTTTTCTTCCTCAGTTATTTTAGTTGTTCAAATTGAGAAATAACAAATAAAATGTGAGCCATGAAAAACTGGGCAGCTCTTTGGTAGGCACCAAAGGTGACTGAAATATATTTCAGTGCTTTTGTTTCTCTCCAGCTATTCCATATTCTCCAAATTCAAGTCTTCTTTACATCTTTTCTAGATGTTTATTTCACTTTACATCAATTTGCTCAGGAACTACAGCTGCCCACTGTGCCAGCACGGCCACAAGGCTGCTCCAGGTACTTCCACAGACTCTTCCATTGAAAAACTTTATCTTCATCATTTGGATCATAGTTTTTAATTCCTTGCAAAGTAAGAAAATTGCTATCACAGAGTTATACACCCAACAATCATGACAAAGATGCTCCCTTAACACTGCAGAACACAAGAAATGTGACAAAAGCTGTGCAGTCACAATCATATTTTTATGAAGAGAAAAAAAAAAAGCCATAGTAATATTATGTCAATTATTTATTTTCTAAAGTAGAAATTTGAGGTAATGACATGTCAGAGGTATATTTAAAGAACTGTATTTGCTATAACTGCAAAGACTTAATTCTTACCCTGATTAAGAAACTAAGGAAAGTGATTATTTGTGCTTTATATTGGCATTTGTGAATGAAAAGGCAAACTTAGTAGGTCAAGTATTCCTAACTTTTCTGTTACAAAACTTCAAAATACCTGTATTACATCTACACTGATACTAACTGGTAAGTTTTAGCTGAGATGAGAGAAAGCAAAGGTGGCTCCTTCACAGCGATGAAGTTTAGCCACGCTTTAAGTCTTCCCTGCTAATCCTCTCCAATGCACACATCACTTCACCCAGGTTACAAAGCTGATGGAATGGTTACTAAATTTTCATTTATAACATCCTCCAGCAAAAGCTCGATAGGTTACTCCTTTCGGCGCTCCAAGAGAGAAAAAGAAAAAGAAAAAAAAGATCAAAAGGAAAAGCCATGACAGGCAGGAACACATTTTGTTACATCACAGCAGCACAACAAAGACTTGTACAGTACTGAACATTACATTCCAGTCAATTAAATCTGGTCCGGAACAGGACACTAAATATTTTGAAGCATTTCATGGATAGAAATCTGCTAAATTTCAGTATCTCTTGCAACATCCGGCCACAACTGTTATTGCCTGGGGAATGTGTGCTATAGGGCCACAGCTGTCAATACAAAGGGTTCATGCATATCCTTTTTATATACGTATTTATATAAGGTGACGAAATCTAAGGACATTTACATCTTTCTTTACAACAGTGAGTTTCTTACTTGAAGCTGTTCTTTCCAGAAATTACATCTCACATAAAACATCACTCTGGAACACTGCCCTTGCTAGCAGCACCAGGACTTTGTTTTCCACCAACATGACTTTTAGGCTAAACAGAAATAATTCAGTTCACATGAATTAATGGCCTCTATTTTTAGGTTTCTTTTCATATGAAGACCACTGCCAGTGCCTGTGGAAAGCACAGGAGGAGCTGAACAGACTTCAGCTGAACATAAAAAAAAAAGAGCAAAGTACTTTTGCATGTAAGTGTGGCAGCAGGAGGAATTCCTTAATCCATCTTATGACACAGGCAGGGGAAATGATGTCCTGACAGGGAGGAGAACTTGTAGGAAGCAAGAAAGAAACTTGCACACTTACCTTGTCTCAAAAAGAAAGAAGGGAAGAAAATTACCCCTTGCCTGAGAGCTACTAGGCTTGTGAGCTTTGGAGACCCTGCACGGTGGAAGAAGCTAGGAGAGAAAGCAAGCAGGGTGCTAGCAGCCTGAGCTGAACCCCAGGACCATGAAAGTAGGCAAGTTTCTACATCATGGAGGTGATCCAAATCCAAGCCTCGCATGCAGTGGAAATGAAAAGACCTTCCACACCAACCAGAAGGACCCAGGTTTGTTTCAAACCACAGAGTCACTGACTGCAAGAAAGAGCAACTGCTTCTCAGGCTGAGGGTGAAGATGTGCATCATGTCCTTTTCTTTAGCCTGTCCTGCCCAGCAGTGCTGAGCTCCCCTAATTACCTTAAAGCTGGAGAAGAGCTGACACACTAGTCAAAAAGTAAGGTTAGCTGTTGCCACCTGTTGAAGTCAGAGAAGCCATCTTGTTTAATCTTGTCCCATGTGCAGACATGGAATAACTCCTCCAGTATTCAAAACCAGCAACATTTTCATTGCTGTAAAGTCTCAGCAGACATGGGCCACCACTCCATGAAGGTCCTAAAAGGCAGCTTAGATAATTTCAGAGTCTACTGGTCTGTTCCAAAAACCAGTATTAAGCCTTGTGATGCCAGCATCACTGTGAAAACAAGGCAGGAAAATGAGAACTGTGGATGTTATAACACTATTAGAAAGTATAAAGCATATCAGCAAGCTAGCAGGAGAAAAAAATTACCATCTCAATTATAAAAAACCCTCTGCATTTGGTAATGGATGCTCTTCATTTTCCTTGTTTTCTTTTTTATTAAACTGTTATATGTTAACATCCTATGTCTTGCCTCAGAAAGGTTACACAGTCTTGGTGAATTTCCTAACATACAAAAAAATCAAGAGGCCTAAAACCAGCTTGACCTTGTATTTTAAACTTTCAAGCCTATGTGTTCTCCAATCTTTAAATAAGCTTTCAAGGAATTAATGTTAGAAAGAGCCCTTTTGAGGCCCATCATGGCTGCTGCGTATTCCACGCTTGAAAGCAGCATTAATACAGATACATCAATCCCACTTGATAATGGGATCCTGTTTTCTTCAGCACCAATCCTACCCACAATTTAAGAGTAAGACATTTTTCATAAGACTGGCTTATTTTCTAGTCACTAAAAATAGTTGGCAGCTTTGACTAGAGATTTCACCAGCATGTGTAGAAGCTGCCTTGGTAAAAATCACAGCTGACAGAATCAGATGCCAATGACTCCCATGGAAGGCAAGTCCTTCCACTGAAATCTTGTTTGAGAGGCTTACAAAACCAAGAGCACTCAGAAGGAAACTGGCACAGGAAGTTTTCACACCAGTAAAGAAAGGAATCTTCAATCTCAATGTGTTATTTTCTGTTTTGTTGTCTGTAATTAAAAAGTGTTGGTAATTAAGAACTTCCATTACCTGTTTGCCAAGAGGCAACACTCTCCCTGCTCTGTTGGACCTGGAGCACACTTAATCAAATGTAGATGGCACTTAGCTGAACCAAAAGATATTTCTAGCTACCCCTTACACTGCTGCTCTCATTTGCTGGCCTGAGGAAATACTAAATAAGTCATTTTTTCATAAAAAACGGGCAGAAAAAAAAAATCCCATGTGAACTCTTCCGAGCATCTTTTTAGAAGAAGGAGGTAAAATGATCAAAGAGAAAGGCCAGGCCAGCCACGTGCCAGCATCCCAAGTGTTCTGCAAGATGCCCAGCCTCTCCCTTTGCCCGAGAGGTGATCCATAGGGACAGGTAACATGACACCCAGCACATCATCTAGTTCTGTTGTATTGTTGCTTCTGCCAGACTCCCTGACTTGATGCTGGGATAATATGTGGGTGAGCTTCTGGCCCAGGTTCCTGGGGCAGTCAGAGTGCTGCAGACACACCCTCCAGGTAAAGCAACTGAAAGCCAAGTAAGAACATTTTACAAAAATAATAATCTTTCTCCAAACCTCTTGTAACATCTTCTCTATGCTCAAGGGATAAAGGAGGAAGACCGAAGTCTGAAACACTGTTTTCTCTGGGATATTAATGAAACCAACACTGCCTTCCATTAATTCTGGCTTCTGCAGAGCAACTCTAACTATGCAACTGCAAGCTACAAATACTGGATATGCCCACCTTCCTCTCCTGTAAGATACTTCCCCAAAAAGGAGTTATATAAAATAATTAAAAATGTAATAGGCAACTTCTGATATTGCACTTCAGAAGCTTAAATACTAAAAGGTAAGAAATTAAGAAAACCCCAATCCTGTGCACAAAACAAGGTGAACAGCTTAAGAAATGGAACTTTCATGTCTCCACCCCCAAATATGATGATTTAACATGTCAAATTTATGATGTTCCATCCATACAGATGCAGGAAGGTCTCCCTGCCTAAGTAGACATTGTTATCTGTAGGTCAAAAGCATGGCATAGATGACATCTCAAAACATACTTCTGGGAGACAGCTATGGTTATACAAGTGCATGTCCCAAACCTGTCACAACCCCATGGAGCCAGCCTCCTGACAAGACAAAAAGTTCAGTGAATGGTTTCCCATATTGGTGCACTAACACCAAAAAAACCACAACCCAAACAAAAGCAGACAAAATGGAGTATGTTGCTTCCTGAGACTCCTCCAGACTGAACTATAACTCCTTTGCTCCAAAGCCTCCTACACAGCTGGACTTTGTCTGCTTTGATGCAGGCTTTAGCCATTGTCACTTAAGGGAAAAATAAACATTTGTCATTAAATCATATACAATTATTTACAGGGAGACACAGCACATCAGTACAGCAGCAACAAAACATTTCTCTCACAAAAACAGCTGAAAGGCCAATAATAGTAAAAATATTTGTATAATGTTTTGATGAGAACACTTTTCTCCACAGACTATCAGATCTTAATTACACCACGGAGTTAGCAGCACTTTGCCAGCATGTGTACCAACATGATTTTTGTGCTTAAACACACTTGAGTAATTCAGTAGCTTGAGGTTGGAACAATCAGCATCTAATGAGAATAATCAGCCATAAAAGACTTGTGGGGGATCTTCTAGCTCCTCCTTTTGATTTACCTTCCTCTGTTTCTGCTTGCCCTCATTTATTCTGTACACTTCAACTCCATCTCCTTCATCCCATCTCTCCCTTCTGCTCCCTAACAAGCTCAAATTCACTCTTTTATACCATATTTTAACACATACGAAGAAGTAATTTTAATTTGTGCTTCCCAAGTTTCTTCAGAGTTGTCCCTCTGCCCCTGTGAAAAAGTCACCTTCAGAACTGAGTATTACTGGGTAAATAAGCACATCTTACTCATGTTCTCTTCATCGTCTGCATCCATGGTGAAGTTTTTTTGCTGGTTTCTTGGCTGGCGGAGACTGCTTCTGTCTGGAAAACAGAGAGTGGAACATTTCAGCTCCAAGGTAACAACCTACAAGGCAAAGCATTACGTCTCCTCTAAAAGCAGCAGCCTGGGCACTGGTTTGCTTCAGGCTGTCTGCAGTTTTTGCTCAGTTTTCACACAGAATTTCCCTGAAGTGCTTGTTCTGTAGCTGAGGTGCACTCTGCAGAATTACAAATTCAACAAGGTTTGCCAGAATTTGGGGTTTTGTGTGATGAATTATAATAATTTTTATTTGTAAGTATGTAAACTACTTTACCTCACTACCTCTTTTTAAAAAAAAAACACAACCAAATAATGTCACATCCACTCAGCAGGTAACCACACAGAAAATTCCAGCACCCCAAACACTGAAGTTCAAGAGTTTTTTTACCAGCACCAAACTGATTAATGTCTTTGTGGTTTAGTTAAAACGTGTTGCTTTCTAGGTAATTGTTCCAATCTCATCATGCCACAAAGGCTCCAACGGAGCACACTGAACCCTAAAACCACACAGGGACTTTTTAATCAAAAGATTCATTATTACAGTGAGGAGAAAGTAGAGGGATTCACATTCTTACACTGGAGTGGAACAAACCATGGAAATTTGCCTCATACTTGCCAATCTGCTGAGTTCTGTTAACCTGCCTTTTAGCTTTTCTGAAGCATTAACAACTCAGTGTTGTGCTTTCTACATTCTGCATTGCATTTTTTTTTGTTTAATTTTTTATGCATTTTAAAAAATATGATGTATTCATTTTCTGCTGATTCTTTACCACAGTTAAATCTTTGGAAAGCACCTGAAGAGAGTCAAGTCCAGTACAAATGCAGAATCTTTCTGTGAGAATCTATTCCAGTGTAACATTGACTTCTTTTGCTGACAATCAGATTAAATTAAGATTGAAGCCCTATTTTTAAGTGTCTTTGATCTACCTCCAAAGCTATTACAAATAGTCCACAGAAATCACAGGGCAAAACTTCAACCTGCTGTTACTTCTGGCAACACAATTCTCTCCTAGCAGAGTTTCAGTCTTTTGCTTAGCTGACTTTTAGCACAGACAGGATCAATTCTAACTATCCCTGCAGAGTTTGATTCCACTGCACGTATCTTAGAGGTTGCATGGATACCTTTGGAGAAGTGTTCATGATACTGAGGCTCAGCAGGTACTCAATTCAGCTCGAGGCTGTGCTCACACACGCCGGGTCAGACCAGCCCCTTCACCCCAAAGCCTGTATTGACACTGGGGGTCACCTTGACCCAGGGGCAGGACCCTGCACTTGGCCTTGAATCTCATGAGGTTCACACTGGCACACTTCTCGAGCTTGTCCAGGTGCCTCAGGATGACCTTCCATCCCTCAGGTGTGTCAACTGCACCACCCAGCTTGGTTCCATCTCAGTCCCACTCTCAGTGTCACTGGTGAAGATATTCAGCAGAACTGGTCCCACGACAGACCCCCAAGGGACACCACTTGTCACTGAACTGCATCTGGACATGAAGAAGTCTTATCTTTGCTAACATAAGAAGAAAAAAAAAACCACCTCCCACAAAAACTTCTACCCAAAAATGAAAGCTATGTAGGAATAAAGCCACAAATAACACAGCTAACTGCTCGACAGCAGCATAACCCACAGGGATGGTGCACCTGGGGTCCTTCTCCAGCCCTTCAGCCACAGAAGCAGCACTATCACCCCTGTGGTCCAAACAGTTGGCTGAATCATCCATCTACTGATCAACAACACACTTCATCGCTGATGCACCTGGAGATGACTTCAGACAGGACAATTCCTTGATTTGACCAGTGAAACTGTCACTTCAAAACCAGGCTTTTGTACACCTGCAACTCCTGGCCCACAGGTGATTAAAATATACATATTATATGTGTACATCTGAAACAAAAATAAACTCGTAGTCCAAAAAATACCAGATATTGATAAATGAAGAAAAATCTTAAAATATGCACATAGACGTGTTAAGTTTGCAGCTTTAACATCCATGCTAAATGTTGTTATTCAGTAATTTAAATCAATCACATCTGTTTATCCTCAACTAAACAAATCCTCAGCAGGCTACTGTTGGCAATTTTCACAGCTTACTTTTCACAGCAGGAGCTAAGCAGCCCTTACTGAAAACAGAAAATGTGCCTTCAGCAATCATTACACTAATTAATGCTTCTAATAGTAGAATGAGAAAGAAATAGATCTCTATGTTTGTCACCATTTAATGTACTGGTTCAAAAACAAAGCTCATATGTCTGCAGAGACCCTGAATTTCCCACCCCCACTACCAAATATTTAAGATCAGCCCAGTCTGTGACCTGAACGAGTGGCTTTGCTCAGGCAAGATGATTCCTTTTCACTCCTCGGGCTTCTCTGGAGAAGACACTGAAGTAACTAAAGGATTCTTCTGCACAAGCAGGGAGGGGAGGCAGCAACAAAAGATGCAGAAACACACTTTTGAGCACAAGGAGCTGTTCAGCTTCCACAGTAGCCAGACAGTGTAAAGCCAGATGGTAAAAATACAAGACAAGCAGTAAAACCCCCACTGATGTTGTCACCAGCAGTGCAGAATTGCAAGGGGCAGAGAGTTAAAATACTTGACCCACCCAGAATTTCTACAGCCCTTTTTTTTTCCCTAATCCCAGCAGTATGTATAAAATGACTGTACAAAACGCCCATGTGAACTCCACCTAAGATGCAATCAGAGCTTTAGGCAAATGGTGAGTTTCAGAGTGTCAACCTCTCCCCTGTGCCCTTGTCACCATTCACCTTGTGTACTACAGCCTCTCTGCTGGTCCGTGACAAATCCTCTTTGCCAGGGAATGTCTGCAGAGCCAAAGAGGTTCTGAGCCCTGGGTACACACGCAGGTGCTCATGCTCTCTGCAGGGGGTTGCTGCTCTCCTTCCTCCATCCCTTTCGCTTCACAGAAAACTTGAGCAGCTCTTCACACCCTGCCCAGCTCCACCACTGCTCCCATACATCTGCAAGACCAAGTTGAACTTCATGCCACAAAGACATCAGCAGTGACTGTCCCACCAGGCTTTCGTGTGAGCGCTGTCACACCCATAACAAGCTCCTTGTAAGTACCCAGAAAGCTACAATATGACCCTCCCAAATCCTACACCAAAGCTTTCTCCTGCTGTAATGCCCAATGGTCCTAGAAACTGCTACCCAGGAGCAGGTCTGCAAGCCCATGTCACATTGCTGACCTTGCGATACCACTGAACCGACCAGCTGTTTCCTCACACACCACTAAAACTGACAGGCTTCACCCCCGAAGATGCTTGTGCCTCATTTGACACAGCACAAGACAGTTCCAACCCCAGTGCAAATCCCTGTATTATCAGAATCATAGAACCATTAAAGTTGGAAAAGACCTCTAAGGCCATCAAGTCCAACCATCCACCCAACACCACATACCAACTAAATCATGTCCCGAGGTGCTACATCTACACGTGTTTTGAACACCTCCAGGGATGGTGACTCCACCACTTCCCTGGGCAGCCTGTTCCAATGCTTGACTACTCTTTCATCAAAGAAATTTCTTGTAATATCCAATCTAAACCTCCCCTGGTGCAACTTGAGGCCATTTCCTCTCATCCTATCACCAGCTACTCGGGAGAAGAAACCAAGCCCCACCTCACTACAATCTCCTTCCAGCTAGTTGTAGAGAGCCCACTTTAAGTGGCCTGCTTTTCACCTGAGCCAAAATGCTGATGATGACCCGAGGGGGATGCAGAGCTTCCCATCATGTTTCATCCCAGCTGCAGGCTACAGCAGGCACAATCCTGGCTAGCACTCTTCAGGCTGGCTAGCAGAGTTCCCGTCTGGTGGCAGCATCTGTCCCAGTGCAAGAATGGGGGAACAAACAACCCTGTAACTTAAGTTGCCATAAATCAGCACATTTTATGAAGCACAGTAAAAGAAACAAGACCCCTCAATCACACTTCATTTAGATAGGGCTTAGGAGTCAGAAAAGCCCTTCAAACATACAAGTGGGAGCTGATCAGGGTTTTCTTCCTTTCCAACTTCAGCCACCTCTGAATTTCACCCAGACACCAAAATATCCCCCACCCTGCTGAAGAGGGCAGCAGAGCTGCCTTTACTGCCCAATACTGGCAGAATCAACAGTGTTTCCAGTGCAAGTGACTGTGCTGCCAGGCTGGTGTGGTACACTGAACAAGAACCTGCACATGAGGTTACTGCTTGTTGCTGGCAAGTTATGTGTGTTCTACTGCCTTTCTGGCAGCACTCTCTGTCCCCAGAGCCACTGTCACCAGGTCTGCAGCAGTGATGCTTCCACCAGTGCCAACTACCCAAGTACCAGCAAAAATCAAACAGAAACACTCACTGAGGAGGAAGGCACGAGTGAGAGAACAGGGAAGGGAAAACAATTATTTTTCAGAAAAAGTCAAAAAGTCAAAAGAAACACCTGCAGCTTGGCAATGACTACTTTTACATATGCATGACCAAGGGTGCAGAGGGAGGAAAGGACAGGACACCCAGGCACCTTACTTTGCTTTTTGTTGGAGAGATACACAAACGAAGAGCCAGGGACACTGAGCTGTTGTGATTTCCCCAGTCCCAGCCAGGAAGCAAGATACTTTGGAAAGAAGACAAAGAAGACATTGCTTTAGAAAACCTTGACATACTCTGAACACAACACGTCCAAGAGGACCTCTGTGACAGCCAGGCTCCCTGCAAGGCACCAGCTTGAGACAGGCCCCCCTCAGAGGGGCAGGATCACACCTGTCTGATCCAGGTCCCTGTGAAACCTGGAACCACCTGGCTTGCCCAGTGTTAAGGACAAGGTGCCACGCTTGCAGTGCAGCAGCACCGGCTTGGACATCTCTCTCCTGCCTCCTCACTGTCCTCCTGAAAGCAGATGGACAGAGGGAGAGGAGGATCATGCAAATCACATAAGCCCTTTCCCCTTAAAGAGATTAGAAATTCAAGTGAAACTTTTGCTAAACAGGCTACTTTTATTTGCTCTGTAAAAGCGGCTTAAATTTGCTTTCCTGTTACTGTAGAGAAAGCCTGACTCCAATCCTAATTAACTCTGTACTATCAATGGCTGTAACTCTTGGCATACTAATATTGCCATCAAACAGATTATCCACGTGTAAATTATGGGCAGCATTATGCAGAGTTATGTGCAGCAGTTAAGAGGAAAGATTTAACAGAAGCAGCAACACTCATTCTGTACAGATACTCAGCTCAGATATCACAGCCAACATCTATTAAAAATCCAGTTGTGCTGAAAAAAAGGATAAAAATTGTTTCTGCAACAGGTGACAGCTTTTTGTGGGCTACAGCAAACAACATTTGTGCATTATCATTAGAGCACCAGTATCATGTATACTGTTTGTACTAACTACAGATACTATGTTTTCCAAGCTTTTGAGTATCAGTTCAGAATAAATTTTCCTTGAAAATAAATTAATTATCAGAGAAAGGACCTGGAAGGCTAAAAAAAAATCTGAAAAATGAGGTTTTCTTCGAGTAAAGATTCTTTTTAGAATTATCTATTTCAATGTGTACAAAACAGTACAGTAAAATACTCCCAAAACAACAGAATGCTTTAATGGCTTTGGGCAGTTTAGGTATTCCTAAAGACCACAGGAAGCTTCACATCACTGGTTAGAAGTCTGCACCACCACCACATACATGTAACTGAATACAGGTTAAAAGTGTGGCTGGGAAATTCTTATCTGTGACCAGAGTCAAGCACAATTATCACTGTCAGGCCAGACAGGTTTGGGGAGAGCCAGAGCTGAGGCAGGTACAGGGTCCGAGCCTGAGTTAGAAGAAAGAGGAAGAGGTTACCTCTCCTTTTGATTCATCACCCTCAGGAGCCTGATGCCCAGCAGTGTCCATCCCTCACATCCAGAAACACTTGTCACCACCATCCGAATAAACCTGGGTCTTGGGGTTTATCAGCCCTTCCACACAAAGTAGGACCCACATGTACTTTTGGAAATCAGGGATAGATTTTTTTTTTCCGAAAATGGACTTAGAATGCAGGCTGCTCACTAGGGAGGCATCCTTGATTACTTCTGAAGTCATTAACAATTCTCATGTCACTTGGAAGAAGGAACAGCATTTTTTACTTCTTTACCCTCCCAAACTTTTATTCAAGCAGCTTTCATAAAGCAGCACAGCTGCAATAATAAGCTCATTTGCTGCCTGTATGTAATCCAATTAGCAACTGATGTCCAGAAACCTCTCAGATCCTACAGGCACAAAGTTTCTCCCATGGAGGCTGGATAATCACTGGTGGCACCTGAGCAAGGACAGCTTCAGTAAGGGCTACACTGAAGCTTTTGCCTTTGCCTCTGACAGCAGGTGTGAGTAAACTCTCTCAAGTTTTATTCCTAAAATCTTGCTCAGGGATAGGCAACACACCTGGAATAATACTCCTCTTTGAGAACGCTGGCAAAATTTTAAGTTGGAAACAAAAAAAAAGGTAAGAATAAAGGAAAAAGCTTAATTGCTACTCAGAGACATACAGAGTTTTCAAAAATAACAATAAAGAACAACGGACAAATATTAGTTAACTGATTTGGGTTGGTGAATAGACAGCATTTTATATGTGGAATAGGACTTGGCAGAAAATCGGCTCCTTGCCTGCACAGTCTGCTTCTTCTCAGGCATCCTGCTAAAACAAATTCAGATTTCAACTGGACGCTTTTAACAAGGAGCAATGCACCAAAGCCCAGCTGTTTGCTAAATAAACTCCCAGCAGCTCACCCTGCAATATTCAGGCTACAAGCAGAACCACAAAAAGCTTCTCATTTCTAAATGCCTTGTATGTCAGCCATGTCAAACAGCAAAACAACATCCAAGCATATGCTGATTTGAGTCGTGAAAAAGGATGGTATATTTACCATTTTAACTCTCTCCTGGTTTTGAAGTCTCTATTTCCCACAGAGTATTTCCAAAGATGGGAAGAGCACCGTGAGTACTTCTGAAAGTACCAGCCAACACAGCAGGATTTGCTTTTATTTCCCTAAGAGGCTACTTGAAAGATTTATAACTAGAAGTGGCTGCAGCAAGTGCACACTGCAGGAGTACAAAGAGATAGAACTTGTGTTTCTTTTGTTTGAATATTCTGCTTATTCACTGCACACAAGTTGTGAAGGACAAGAGCTATCTTGGCTTGTCCCCATCCCTGAAGAAAAACTAGATATACCTTGAATGGAAAACTTAGCAGCTGCCCAATGTTTTATGCAATGAGAGAAAGGTGTAAATGCAAGAAACCACAGCCTGACAGATGAATGAAAACTATTGCTAGAAGGGTGCAGAAGTCAGAAAACTGCCACTGTAGAGAAGTTTAATGTTGGTTCTAAAGTGCTCTCCTTCCAAACTTGGAGAGCCAAGTGAAATAAGATGTTGGCAGACGCTGAAGGGCTCTGCTCGAACGATTTCTTTTATTCTACACATCCCAACAGAAAAAACACTGAAGCTGCATTTAGCAAGGAAGGCTCAATCCTCACCCGAAAACTTCTACATTTACAACCCTCCCCGCTTCTTTATTTTCCCACCTGCCATCCAAGCCCTGCCTTTCCTACCTTTCCGCTCCGGCCGCTGCCTCCACCGTCTGGAAACCGCGCCCAGCAGGGTCCCCTCTGGATGTGCATTCCCAGCAGGAGGGTCACCCCTTCCTCCACAGGCTGACCATTAACCCTTCCCAAGTGAAAGGGGCAACGCATGACAGGTTTTTTAAAAGGACAGTAGCAAAGATGTCCTCACCACTGGGAGCAGAAAGGCAAATTTATTTTTGCTTTCAAAGAAGGAGGGCAGCTCTTTGCTGTGGCTTCATTCCCACCTCAGAACCCAGGAGAGAGACAAGCAAGGAAACATTTGTCCATCCTAGTGCATGAAACCAGGATGCCTTCAGCATCCTTTGTAATTGCTGCTCATGTTCCTAGTTACATGTGTCATGCGTTGCCCAGAAATGCACAGCATCTATTTGCAAAGAGAAGGAACACACAGAAAGCAAATCTTAAAGAGCAATGTTTTAGTCCCGTATCTTTGTACAGGGCTTTGTGTGCTGGGCCTTTCCAAAAGACTTCCCAATGTCAGCATCAGCATTTTCCACCCTTTTTATAAACATAAAAAGCAACATGTAACTTAATGGAATACTGTGATATTATCCTGTTTACCTGTTTGAGCCACCAGCTGGACACGTGTTCACCCTGCTGGCCCTGTGAACCAGCAGCACAGACTGGGGGCTACAGCTACCCTTTAATCCTGCCTGGAGACTGAACTTCTCAGGGCAGAACAGGGGATGTTTGCAGGTTTCTTCTGTGTATTACTCGAGTGAGGAGACTCCTCTGACAAATCAACTCCACCTGCTGCTCTCAGACCTTTATTCTTCAGTACACCAGGCCTTGGCTCTTTGGAAGACAGCACAGGACCAAACCTGGACAAACTGTGATAGGTAACTTATACGGACCACCACATATTGACAGCTAGCCAGGATGGCATTTTTGGAAAAACATTGCTATTGACATCTTAAATTAGCTGTACTTCACCAACCAAAACCAACACAATCAAGCTCACGACTGGGATTGGGTTGACCTAACAAGGTCAGGCTCCTCTCTACGTCCTGCTCCCTCTGCTGGCACTTGTCCTCCAGATCCTAAGTACCAGCTTTTTCATCTCCAGTCTGTGCTGTAAAGCTTCTCAAATCTGTTAACTTGATGCCTGGAATTATTTCTGCAGGAAGCCTAAGTGCTAAGGTCTTCAAACTTCTCCACTTACTTCAGAGGAGCTGAAGTTCTACTCCAGCATCCATGATAACGGGCACTGCTTCACTGAGGACAAGGAAACATCGACAGGGCCGACTGTGCTCAGTTTATACAACTTAACAAGATGAACCTGCCCTGGTGAAACAAGCCACCAATGCAATGGTCACACCACCCAAAAAGCCCAGGAGGAAATGAGTTTCATCATCATATAAGACCAGCTCACCAAACCAGCCTTCCCTAAGGCAATACTGTGTGATCCTCCTTTGCAAGAGATGTCAGGTCAGACACTTCTTAGGCTTCCCGAATTCCTTCCTCCACTCAACACTGCCCATGTGGGCTCACAGACCAGAGGCATGCTCTGGATTAATACAGCGGCATTTCTCCCTTCACGGAAACCAGAAATAGCCTCATTTCAAAGTGACAATGATCTGACACCAGGCTCTGCAAGGGGCCTGTGTGGTCACAGCAAGATTAAGGCAGAGATCCAGGAAACCCCAGGGAAGCCCACAGCTCCAGCGCCAGCACAGGCACTGGCTGCGAGTTGGCAGAGTCCCTTCTCATCTGACCAAAGTTAATTTAAGACCGAAGTTAGCAGTTCTGCACCTCACTAATTCATGGGTTTAGGCCATGTTTGACATTTTGTTCTGGTTTGGTTTGGTGGGGTTTTTGGTAGCGGGGGGAAGGGCCCCAGGGGTGGCTCCTGTAAGAAGCTGAGAAGCTGCCCCTGCTCCAAACCAGCCAAGGAGCCATTAGAGGGACAATGGATGAACCTCTGCCATTAACATATGGAAGGACTGAGACAACACCTGAGCAGAGAAGCACTTAGGGGAGAAGAGCCGTGCTGGGCAGGCAGAGCAGTGCTGGTGGTTGGTGAGGAAGAAGGGGAAGAAGGTGCCCAAGCAGCAGTTTCCCTGCAGCCCATGGCGAGATGGCAGCTGTGCCCCTGCACTCATGGAGGAACGTGGTGGGACATTCCCTGAAGGTGCCAGGAGGGGTGAACTTGGCCACTGGGCTTGGATGTTGTGGCCAGTGGATTTGCTGACTGTGGACTCTGATTGCTCAGCTGTGGAAGCCCCTGGGCCAGGGGAGTTTGTTCCCAAAGCACCTGGGACTCTGTGAGAAGCCCAGGCTGGAGCAGCTCCAGGCCTGGTGGGAAGGACTCATGGGGGAGAGGTTGGTGGAGGCCTCTGCCATGGGAGGGACCCCGTGGGGAAGCAGGGCAGGACTGTGAGGAATCCTTCTTCCTGAGGAGGAAGGAGCAGCAGGAACCACCAGCCTGTGAACTGACTCTAAACCCCATCCCCATCCCCCTGTGCTGCTGGGGGGAAGGTCTGTGTCCTGTGTGTGTTTGATTAGTGCGAAATTAAATTATTTTTTTCCCCAAGTTGAGTCTGTTTTGCCCAGGACCTTAATCGTGAAGAACCCTCCGTGTCCTTTGTCTCAGCCCAGGAGCTTTGTCCTCCTCATCCCAGTGTGTGTGTGTGTGTGGTGGGGGGGGGAGTTGAGTGAGCAGCCGTGGGGCTGTTCCTGTGTTGTTGTGTTGGGCCCAAACCACAACATATTTCAATACACATTAAGCTGTGCACGACAGGGTGACAAGGGTGACAAGCAGGGTGAGGCATCTGCATCTACAGAGCCTTGAAGAAAAGGCAACACTGATACACAGAAAAAGAGAAAAAACACTGTACAAAGCCAGCCTAGGTCTCTGCGGATTTATGGCTTGTGACAGGGTTTTCTGGCTAAGTGCTTGTGAGTTCAACCTGGAGACCCTGGAGCTGTGGCCCCGTCAAGGTTCCCCAGCACCAGGAGGCTCCAGGCCATGCTGCAGCTCTCCTGCCAGACACAACAAGTGTCTCCTTCACCTGATGCTCTTCACAAAGCTCATAGGAACAACCTACCATATCTTTAGGTACCCACCAGACTCACTTCACATTAGTTGAGTTGGAAAGCTGCTGGGGAAAGTAGAAAGAAGACAGAAAGAATTGGATCACACAACACAAACTCACTACTACTTTTTTTTTTTTTTTTTTTTTAATATGTTTCATGAAAATCTCTCTGCACCAAAAACATCCCAGTAAATCTCCTTTACTTACAGATTTGGCCACTGTTGTCAGCTTACTTTGCACACACTTTGAAGAAAGAGTTGCACAATCTAGTCTTTCCCCGCATGCAATCCACGTACTTTTCAAGTGCCAGGATTGCCTTAGAGCCAACAGCAAGTTTTCCTTCAAGTTCTGTGAACTGCAGCAAGAGTGAACATAGACTAGCAGCAGCCACTAGAATTTGTATGAGCTAATTACAGCCTGAGCACTTGCTGGGCACAGCAAATGTCAGGGGACAAAGCTGCCGGCTGCACACCAGGAACCCCAGGAGCTCTGATACCAGATGCCCAAGCCTGCATTCCCACTCCTCAGGCGATTAAATCCACCCTAACAGCACCATCTACTGTTACACTACATAATTGATTTTACATCTCTTGGCAAAGGAAGTCAAGAAATCAGAAATACCTCACCATGTTCGCAGATGTGTTCTACAGTAAATTCTTTTAGAGCGTATATTTATTACAAAATTTTGGTTTAGGTATCACCACTTATCCTTCTTACTGGCTCACTTTGAGGACTGAAGATCTGATTTTTAACATACATTATTTCTGAAGGACTCGTCATATACCAATGATTTGCAGAGATGTATTTTAAGATGTGCTTCCAAGAAAAAAGTGATAACTGTTCTGGGAAGAAAACTCAGCAGCTTAGATCTCCTAGTAAGTAGCATCAGTATTTTCATCATAATTTACAAGATAATAGATGCAGCTACCTAGTGGTCCTAAAGAAAACAATAACTAAATGGAAGATAACCCTAAAATAGTGCTAAGGGAGGTTAAAAAAAAGCCTCAAAGATTTTAAAGCTGTTTTATAAAAAGGAAAAAAAAAAAGTCACACAGGTAGGGTGATGTCTGGAGTTTGAAGACAGACTTAAAAACTCCCACTACAGTTATCAAGCTTGGCTCCAACACTCAGTAAATTCAATTCCTACATGCCAGCTTTGCATGTTTATTTTCTTGATATGGACTGGATAAAAATTTGCAGTCACAGGGCTAAGTAATTTTTTGCAACATATATGTAGACTTCATACAGTTAGTTCTTAACAATATTTCCTCCATTTTAAAACTGTACTGACCCAGAATCTTTGAAGTAGTTTAGTGCACAAGCATAACTGTAAGTTATATGTCACACAACAAAGTTTTAAGTAACTCTAAATACATTAAGATGAATTATCTCCTCCAAATTATGCATCAATCAGAAAACAAATAATCTTGCTGTAGCTTTGCTAATATGGTCTGCTTACCTTTTTAATTATTAGAGACACATGGTGATTCTGAAACCTGCAAAAAGAGGAACACAGTTATATTTATAAAAGAAAAAAGGAATCTAAGTGCATTACAGATAGTAACTCCTGGCCTTCAAAGGGACAAATTCTGATTCTGTAAGAATAAAAAGTACATATTGCATATACACAGTCAGAGCCAACTCCCTTGTAGCCCTAGCAAAAGGAGGGGAAAAACCATTCTGGACACTACTGGTTGGAAATAAGAAATCAAAAACCAGTCAACACTGAAACTGCTTAGCACTTGGGACCAGGAGAAACATCCGAGAGGTACAAACAGCTGCTCAGCAGAATCTAATCTGCAATCTCTGCACCTTCTAGCAGAAAGGGTGAGCAAAACATTTGGCCAAAAATGGCTTAAAACTAAAATAAAATTCTTACAACTATAACCAACTAAGTAATCCTGCAAGAAAATCTAAAGTCTTCTTGTTAAAAGTTGCTCGTTTTTTAAAAATTTACATCTTGAATGTTCTTTCTAGTGGTTGATTTTAATTCGTATAAAGAAGGCCTCACACGACAACCTCCCTTTCAAACACCACTTTCTTGACACTCCTGACACCAGCTGGCATCCTCCTCAAGTGCCTGCAAAACCAGAAAATCCCCCACCTACCAGCAGTGGGGTGGGAAAGAAATGGCAGACCTAGGGTAAGGAGGATACAGGGTAACAGGAAAGACTAATGCTACAAGAGATTTTATTTCCATAAATACATGTAAACTGCAAGGCTGTTCAACCAGGAACAGATGGTTTTATTTTTACAGCTAACTCCTAGTTATAAGAAAATATTTACATTGCTTTATCAGTGTGAAGATACACCACCCTAAAATGGTTCAGCAAATCAGAGAAGCCAGTCCCTGAACGGAGTGTTCCAGTCAGGTGGCTCCGTTCTGCTAAACCACACATTCAGTCAGAGCTCCATCCGAGTGGGGACACTACCTGTAAAGCATTTCGGTTCTCGGCACCTTGAAAAGAGAAGCAGTTTCTGCTGTTGGGCTGCCCACAAGAGGGTGCTGGCACCCTGCAGAACCTTCCCCTGAATTTCGGCTCCAGAACATGCACAGCCACCGACCATACAAACCGATGGATCTATCCATTGGATCGCAACTGTTGAGGTCAACTGAGAGAAGAAGGGAGCTGTCACAGTCACTGAAGTCCTTGCACTAGAGCCCTGCATCAATTCAGCCTTGGTTTTTTCACGAACACCCCCCAGCCAGCCCAGGCTGACGGAACCAGCTTCCTGCTGTAGGGCTGTCAGCAGCAAAAGAGGTGGAGGAGAAAGTGAGACTTGTAACACCTTAAACCAGTAAAGGTGCTACTGGAAGGAGACGGGAAACACCACTGTGTTAGAAAATGAATAGACCTCAACTGCAACACTTCCTACCGGGCTCTGCCTGGTGGCAGACGGATACTTCAGCGCTTGGTCAAGTCATAACAAGCCTCCCTGACACCTCTGGCAGGAGACTGGTGTTCGCCTGCTAAAGAGGCTGCTCTAGGAGCTCAGCACCTCCCCACAGAAACTCCACATCATTACTTCCAAAAAATAATAATAATAATAAAAAAATCAGTAAACAATTTCTTAGTTCCTTATGAATGTCAGGAAACAGGCCCTGGGGACAGATGCGCATGTCACCTTGCTGGCATTTGCTTCCCCCATGAAACTACAATTGTCATTTGAACACAGGCTTATTCTTCTGTCACAGACAGGAGGAACATGAAGAGTTCAAAAGCAGGAGTTCTTTTCCATGGTGGTTGGAGTAACTACCAAAAAGTAAAGAAATACAGCCAAGGCTTGGCAGAGCAGCTTGGCAGCACCCACCACAGCTCTCCACTGGGCTGTCACAGCACTGTCATACCCAAGATACACGGGCTGTGTATGTATACATGTGCTACACACCTTACATGTGCTGCCACATCCAGTTTCCCCCAGAGAAGCAGGCTTTTAGAGGACCCACACTGAAGAAAAAGCCAGGAGATAAGCTTTGGCCAGCCTGCCTTCCCATCAACTCCTCTGCCCAGCTACTTCAGCAACTTCAATTATGGGCACCAATCACTCTAGCCATTGAAAACAGAACATGGAGGTGGAAATCAAGCAACTTCCAGCTTTCTTTCTAAAAATTACTAGCGAGTTTATTCACCAAAAAAAATTTGGGAATACACTCAATGTGATTTCTCCCAGGGCAGCAAAGGACACTTGAAACCCATTTGAAGAACAGGTCAAACTGGACATTCAGGACTTTCTGAAAATACTAACTTGTTAAAGCTCAACGTTTCAAGGCAATGAGAATCAAATCAGAAATCTGAAAACAACTCCATTACACAGACTGCATCTCACATACATGAAGCAGCCTCCAGTTTTCTGCCAGCCCTTTGAAAACTTCCACAGGAGAAAGGCACTGAGAGGAGTGACACCAGCTGAGGAGCCAAGGGGCAGGCAGCCTCACGCTGGGCACATGCACAAACACCTCTGTGTTTTCCTCCAGTAACTGACAGCAAGTTTCCAAGGTAATTTAAACTTGCAAGATGCTAGATGTGTTGATTCAGTTTTGTAAGATTTTGAGGGAAAAAAGTACAGAGACATACAAAACATCCGCCAGAAGGGACAGGAGGCCCCACCTCAAAACACAAACCTGCAAGAACCACTCAAACTCACAGTAGCTATCTAGAGGCAGTTGCCACCAGCTGTGTGGACAGGTCAAAAGACTAATTCCAAGCTTTACGTACTTACTTTCCTATTTGCTTAACTTCTCCAGTGTTGAACAACACAGGTAAGCCACTGAGGATCCTCAACTGCATGTATCCACATGGCAAAAACCACAGGAATGTTAATCCAGCATCCTCTGCCACTCCAATTTCAACACTGGCTCAGGAAATACCACTGCTTGGAGGTGGAAAGCCAACCCCACTGCCCAGCTCAGTGTTGCTCAGTTTACATCCCAACACAGATTGCATCCAGACATTCCACAGAGGGCAAACAAGTAACACCAAAGACATAAGCACCGGTTTTCCTAACTGATCTGCACCCTCCCTGAGCATCAGAGGAGCTAGGGTTTTTTTTATTATTTAAAATATACTTCCTTCAGCTCTCAGCCCCAGATTAAGGTGAGCAGCTGGAAGAAACCTTTACTCCAGCCTGGACAGGCTGTCTGCTGTGACCTAAGTGAGTGCCAACCCACGCCAGCTGCCAAGCACATGCAGCTGACCATCATTTTTTGGTTGGTTGTATCTAGTTTCTAGGATTTGTTCCTCCATGTATTTTTCTATATTAACTTCTTCTTCAACTAGGAACCTTTCCTGCTGCAAACTGCCACCACCTGTTTCCAGAGGGAAGGGTGTCTCCAGTTTAAGATGAGCTGTGAACAACTATGGGGGCTTTGCTCCCATGGTTCCTTTTCTCCCAGGGAACCTTTCTTCATGGCAGATGTTATCCCTGACCCCAGAAAATTACCACACAGCCTGCAATAGAAGACATGGCCTGCCTTTTCATACATAAAAGGCACAAGTCTCTGCCACAAACTAGAAACTCAGTTCAACAGCAAATTACAGAACTGTTTTCTCCTTTGGAAATAGTTTTTCCATCTAAATGTAAAAACAAAAAAAATCTATGATGATTATTTACCTTATCAGACTGAATTAATGAAAAAAATAGCCCAAATCACAGTCCCTGTATCCCTTTTGAATTGCTCATTTAAAATCCTAAAATAAATTAGGAAAGACTAGCAACCAATAATGATAATGAAAAATATAGTTTAGGAAAAAAGGCCCCACATGCTGCAACTGCAAAAAAAGCAGTAAGTGCAGTTCACACACAATACAAAGCTGCCAAATGTGTCTCCTTCCCTTGGCATAAAGCAAACTCTTTTTTTGAACTTATGTATACAGAGTATTTAAGACACTGAAACCAAGTTCACTGACACTTCAAAAGCTATGAAAACATAGCAACTATTAAGGAACAGGATTCAGGTTAGTATCCACAGAGAAAAAAAGTATGCTACTCCATGAAGTAACATGGAACTATTACAGCTTTTGCTGCAGGTATCAAATAAGATTACATTTCTCATTTATTCCGGAACACTCAACATTCAAATGTATTCTGGAACAAACACAGACCATTATTTTTCCAAACATTTTCTCACAAAAATGTTTTCACACATTCATGTGATAGCAGCAAGGAACTTCTGATTTTTCGTTTTGTGATCCCCTATGTCTGAACAAGTATATTAACAACACTTTGATGAACTGTTTTTTTTTTGTGACAGCCTAATGCCTCAATATAAAATTTCAATAGTGACATGACATTATTTTAAAATTAAAGATTTTAATGCCACTCCTCCTTTCTACAGAATCACAACATCCCATATACAAGAGCAGTTACCTTACGAGAAAATGTGACTGAGCCCAAACTATTCACACAAAATTACCATAAATGTCTTCAGGGGAATCTAGCCTTTAATCTCGATTTTGTTACTTCACTACAGCTAGTGTTTAAACGCTCACATTACTCACTTAGCTGCTTTAAACATTAGTCAAACTGCAACAGTACAACAATGTAACATCAAGACTAAGCAGCAACTTTGGGAATCAAGAAATTCAAGTAAACATTTGAAAGCAATTTCTCTGTTCTCTATCAGTACCTTCTAGACAACAGCTACAAAAAAAAAAAAAAAAAAAGCTCAGTTTGAACTACAGACTGTGGACAAGAATTTAGGGCAGAAGACCAGCAGGGACAGGACAACCCACATGTCTCAGGTGCACTGGCCAATTCTGGCACTGAAGATGCTCCACTGAGAGAGCTGCTGAAAGCTGCTGTCTCAGCTATGGTGAGCAACCAGGGCCTTCTCTAGCAGAGCCTGAAAAAAGTACCTGTGAAGCCTCCTGCATCTCATTATACACGTCCAGCACATACTAAAGGCCTGCAAATCTTTCTTCACTTGGACAGCAGCAGTATTTTTAAGACTTCAGGCTGATTATTTACATTCTTGCTTCCTTCCTAGGACAAAGATAAGATGCTTGTGCGCTACATGGATACCTTAAACATTAGACTTCAGAAAAATGCCTCAGAAAGCAATGTTTAGTGAAAAGATGTAATATACTTATCATTCAGTTTAACAATGTTCAAAACGATAAGATTGTGTCCTGCACTGAGGACATATTCATATCTTCTCTAGCCTTTGCTGCAGGAGGTCACTCCCCACAGCCCTTAAACACTGTTTGCTGCTTCAGGACCTTCAAAACAACACACCTTATTCACAGACTTCTAAATGTGGACTGGACGGCGGAGCTGCAGCCAGGCAGAAAAGCAAACCCCTGCCATCAGCTGCTTTCAGCTGCCTGGTGTAAGGAGGGGCTGCGAAGAAAGCTGGGAGACAGCCCAGCAATTAGCAAAGGCGGGGTGAAGTGTGACCATGCCAAGCAGTGCCCAGTAAGAGACAGCTCCCAGGAGCTCCCCGACCACTTCTGCAGGCTGAAGAACCAGCACCATTGACTGATGGATGTAAGAGCAGGGCACTGAGTGAGGCTAGGGTTACCTGCCTGCTCCTGACTGAGGACAAGTGACACGGCAGAGATTAAAAACCTGTCCTCTCAACAAAGTCCAAGGGGCACAGCCTCCCCCTCCCCCCACAAATGACTGCAGGAAAAAGCATCTTATGCAGCACAGCCAAAGAATTTCATTACTTTTATCAGCGAGCACATCAAAAGAGAACTTGATCACACTTTATAACGCCTATATAAAGATAAAACAGCCCAAGAGGGTGCTGCAAGTTCAGTAAAAGGACTACACCAAGATAACACGTACAAGCTGAAAGAGGGCTTAACACAGATACTGCTTGTGCACCTTCCAGGCTCAGGCTTGGATATGAAGCACGGTGGTAACCATTCTGCATCAGCCTGCAGCTCACCAACAGCTTCCCCCCCGGGAGAAACAGCAGGGAGCTGCATCCGCTGTGCACAAAAAGTCAGGAAGCTCCAACTGAACCAGGGAAACAAAAACCCGGGCTCGCCCCCTTGCTCCAGCAGCCAGAGCCCGCAGCAGCGTGTGCCCTGCCCGCACAGCAACGCCCTGCTCCCGCAGACAGGCTGGTGGGTGCTGCTGCTGCTTGCTGAAAATACATGCTCTGCACTTAACGTGGGAGGATTTCAGATCTCGTTAATCCTTCGCCTTTCACTTGCACAGCAGCTCCAGGCACAGGGAAGTTAAAAGACTGCGGAAGAAACCCACATCGCCCTGTTTTCTCAAACAAAGGACGGGGGCGTGATAAGCTGGAAATCACGTTTCCAAGTCAGTCGTTTCCTCCCTGCTTCTCTATTTAAGCATATTCTGTGCTCTGGGCAGAGCTGGGGAGCGATGCAAGGACAGGAGAGGGGCAAAGCTCCAAGGGAGCTGGGAAGGGAAAGAGTTGCCAAAGGCTGCACGGAGCCATCGCTTTTGTGCTCCCCTTGCCCAGGGTGCTGCTCTCCTGCACCGCCCCAGCCCGGTGCAGCTCCGGGGCCATAATAAGCAAAGAGTCTGACCCGGCTCGCAGGGGCCCTCGCCCTGCCGCACAAGGCGAGGAAAGGGGACGATGCCAACCGCCTCAGGGGAGCCCAAAACCCACCACCTGCATCCCCAGTTGGCTTTTCTTCCCCGCAGGGAGAGCTGAGGCACCAGCCCCAGGAAGCCCGGCTCCAGCAGCCTGTGCTGGGAAGCCCAGCAGCCTGCCTCTCCCTGGCGGCAGCTTCCAGGATTTGTGTGTCTGTGTCTCATCCCTGCAATGCTTCTGGAAGAACCAGATGCTGGATTTCTAAGAATATGAAAGTGTTTCCTTTCACTTCTAAAAATCACACTTCTGCTACAAACATGAGCAGATTTGAAGCTAACTTCTGAGAGGGCTCAGCTCCCAGTCGTTTTTCTGAGTTGCTGGAAGCCTTCCTGGGAGCTGGCAGTGACAGCTGCCTATCAGGGCTCTCGCTACCACAAGACTGTCCCTTCCAGAGGAGCTCCTTGTGTTATTCAATACTAAATATCTGTATGTTAAAGAAAAAAAAAAAAAAAAAGAAACCACCAACCACACTTATGGTGTAAAATCTGACTTTCATCACCACTCTGGTGTGTGGGCAGAGTGTTTGCCATCACAGAACATTAGACATTTTACAGCCACATAGAGCAGAAACTGTTCTTACCACCTTCTTACTTAAGTTGTAATGCAACCCCAAGCCTGACAAGACCAACAAGAGAAACGTCAGGTAGAGTTTGGATAGGGCAGGAGGAAAGCAAGAGAGAGGGAAGGATGCTGGCATGACCCAGACACTGGTCAGGGTGTTATGTCCAGAAAAACCCTTGGCCTGCATTACTCACATACAGAAAAAGTTTCAAAAAGGTCTTGTATGGTGTGATTCTTGAGCAGAAACCACAGCTGAGAGCAACTGGACCAAAGTTTGTCAGTGTATTGAGATGAGACTTGAGACATCAGAAGACAATTTTGATGCATTAACCCCATAGGCTTATTTTCATTATTATTATTTCTGAGTTCAGCTAGAAGTTGATAAATACCTTTTCAGATATCACATTATCACTTGCTAAGTAACAAAGTTGCTCCTGATAGCCAAATTAAATGAGGCTAATGAGAGCAGAAATACTTATCTCCTAACTAAACTATACAAAGTGGCCCCAAAGAATCTTCTAGCAAGACAAATCTGAAACTACATATATAAAAGAGGAGGAGAATTGTGACAAAAGTTACAGATACAGTGCAACTTTTTTCTTAGCTTTTGTGTGCTTGAGAAGTTAAATTTAAAAAAAATTAAATGCTAGGGCTGAAAAAATTTTGTAAAGGACTGTAATGTTGAATAGAAATGGATGTTCCAAATGCAGTGAGCTGAAATAATTCACTTCACTGACCTGTACAAAATACAAATTGCTACTCCCAGCTTACACCCAAGTATGTCTCGACAACATCTAGGTGATTTGCTTCTCCAGAGTACCAGTCTCTTACAACCTTCATGGGAACTTTGGGGTTGACTCTCCCTTTGATTAACAGAGAAAATACCACTTACTTACAGACTTAACAGCTGCAGTCACAGCAACTGCCATGTTCCACTGTAAAGAGGTTTCTAGCTGGCTAATCTCTTGGTTCTTATGCCAAAGCTGCCCTCCTTCCTTATTTTTTTGAAGGGTGGTTTCTCCACTCTTTGTGCATCTATCGACACAAGTGCTTTCCAAATACATTAGCTTCCCTTGAAAGCACAGATTAGTTACTGAAATAGTGGCTGCTCACAAAGCCATACTACATCAGAAACATCTACTAGTAGTCATGTTAGAAAAGAGGGGGGAGGCAATTTCAGTCTTAAAAAAAGGGACAAAAACTAAGTCCCATGTTTTTTTTTACCCTCACAACTTAATCAAATGTAAGTCTTAATAAAGAGGGAGTATTTCAGTCACACATATTGAACTTCAGACATTATATTTAGAGCAATTACATCATCTCAGTAGGCTTTTTAGAAGCAGGTGACTGACCTCATCTAGATTTTCAAATGGCTTTTGCTAGTGTCCACCTCTCCAGACACTTCCTTTCGTAGTATTCCCCATGATCAGGCAGATGGGGAAGAGACAAAGTGGAGTTAATACCAGTCATATCAATAAATCAATACAGTATGAGATAGAACACCATAATAACTAACTACTTCTGCAGAGATGATGGCAACTTCCAGAATGAGAGGGCATATAAAAGAGGCAGAGTCCTGCCAGAGGGGACATTTTGGTGGGAAAAATTTACTAATACAAGAGAATTCTTTATGTCAGGAATTTGTTGTTGCACAAGGCATGCCAAAATTGCATGCAGGTCCCTGCCCATCTTCACCATCTCTTGTAAATCAATGTAATTTCAAAGCAGAAGGCAAATAAGGAAGGACTAGAGGGTGACACAGCACAGGGAGTTTGAGGGAAGTCTCCAAAGAGCTGCTCAGTCTAACAGAAGAAATCAGAGTATGGCTGTGCCAAATTCAGGGGAGAGGGGAAAAAAAGGAAGCAATTATCTGTCCTGGAAGGGAGCACTGTAGAGAACCAAATGAGGCTTTTTGTATGAAGGCAAGAAATAATCAGTGCTTTTCAGGCAGAATTGATACATGCTGCAGATGAATGGCTGCACTGGATTAGCCAGGAGCACCTTCATTTTGCTACAGCCTCTCAGAAAGCATTTCCAAGTGGCCTCAGGAGGAGAGCTGCCAGCAACCCTCGTGTTCCCCAGCAGCTGAGCTCTAAGGTCCCTTCCAACCCGTATCATTCAATGATTCTCTGATAAGGCCTAAAGATCACAGCATCACAGGTTCCCAAGAATTTTAAAACAGCAAGGGATCAACCAACACTGCTTCTGTACAGACTTTGCTGCAATCTGCTCCTGGAACAGGGTGGAAATTCTCCATTCCCCTGATGCACCAACACAGAGGAGCAAATAACTCAAGATGTAAAATGGCTCCAGGTTCATGACAACAGATCTGCAGTGTGAAGGAGCCTTTTAATGCAACTGAGGCCACCTGAGCCATCTCAGCCACTGAGGCAAGGCATACACCACTCCAGATGTGAAGAAACCATGTTATTGGGTGGAATTTAGATTAGGTGCTTCCTTTAGTCACCTTTTACTGTATCTAAACTACTTTTAGACTGAAATTTTTATTCTGGTCCAAGTACTGAACATTGAAAATTATAGATATGCATGTATTTCATTTACATGCGTATCCTGCTCACATTTTCTGTGTGGCAGAGAGGAGACTATCTGCTCAGAAATCCAGGGAGTTGGCTGTTCTCTGAAGGATAATCTAAACAATGTGAACATGCATTAAACAAGAGACATACTGTAGCTCTGTGAAGTGAGATCCTCCAAACAGAATGCCAGCAGCCTCCTCACTCAGATCCAAAACTCCTTTACTCAAAACTATCTCACCACACACACATTAAAGTATTATTCACCATAAGAACGTGCACCTGAAGTCCAGCAAACAGGTAGAGTAAGAGGAGTTTGTATGCACTTTAAGTACCAGTGCATGGAAAAACACATATTTATACTCACTTTCCCAAACTTCTGAACATCTGGGGGTTCCCGCTGTCTTCAGACCACTCAGAGGGCTGTGCTATGTCCATGTTTCATGGGACAACTGCCATACTTCCACATCAGAAGGACCTACAGAAGTCTAAGAACCATCATCATCAACCTTCCCCAATGCTCTGCAGGCAGAGCTGGTGATGGGTGTAGTTCAGACTTACACAAGATGATGCCTACAGCTCAACAGCAAGAGCAGCAAGCACTTTCAAGTGGATGTGCAGTACTGCATTTTAAACAACTGACATTTTGTCAGGACAGTTCAGTCTAGTTGTTCTTCTGAGTCTCCTCATCAGAGCCAGCCTGCAGCTCAGTGGACAGCATTAGTGCTCCCTACCTCTTCCCAGGCAAAGGAACAACCCTGTCCTGATTAGTATGCTTATTTGACAGTTTATGTCCCATTTGGACTACAGCAGTGTATTAAACCCGGGCAAGAAACCACTAGAAGAAGGCAAGGAAGGTATACAAGCCAGGGAGCAGCAAGGATACAAAAGCCAAAAACTCAGCTAAGGCTGAGGAGCTTACATTTCACTGAAAGCAATGAAGAGAATAATTCCCTTCCCTACTTTCTACCATAAAAGCTATGACCTTCAAAATATTGGCTTTTTTTTTTTTTCTTTACAATTCAAAGCAGCATGTTTCATCCACGCTGTTCTACAGATCAGGTGATGCCCTGGCAAGAGAATAACAGTCAACAGCCATACTCCTCAACAGAGCTCTTATTGCAGGAGTCAAGTGCTGTATTTCTAGCCTCTTCCATGTTCGCTTAAAGCAATCAAGAGCATCTATTTGGAAAATGCCCTCATTGCCATCAGGGAAGCTTGCTTAAGACTGGAAAGCCAATTTTATTTTAAAGTAAACTTCTTGAACAAGTTGCTGAGGAGAATGCAGACAGAGAGCAGAGAAAAGGACAACTCTGAACCTGAAGCAGCTTATGCTGAAAGAGCCAGCAAGGACACAGATGCTGAGAAAAGCTGCATACCCTCATACCAGTGCTGGCAAAACAGGCCCCAGCAGTGCTGGGGTTCACCTTCCACCAGTATCTCACCTGCTGGCTGCTCAACCAGACCAAATCCCACATGGAAAGCAGGCAGTTTTGCCTAAGAAGAAGCCTGTAAGGAGGCCAAAGGAAACGGAAGAGGAAGCGAGTTGGGAATACAGCCTAACAGTGCTGAATGCTATGCCTACAGAAAAGCTAACCACCTGCAGCAGAGCGACGGGAGCAGGGAAGGATGAGGAAAACAGGGTGTTACAGGAACACTAACTGTATTTATTGAAGGGAAACGTGACCGCGGCCAGCGCCCAGTCTATATTCCCCGTTTGCTGAAGCAGAGCGAGGAGCAGACCCCGTCCCTCTGGCGAGCTGGGGGGGAGCAGCCTCCCTCCCAAGCCAGGCACCAGACCCGCCTGACGCATCCCGCACCGCACCCCGCACCACCCCGCACCACCCCGCACCGGGGCTGGCGGGACGGGGCGGCCCCCGGCTGGGCTGGGCTGGGCTCCCGCCCGGGCAGCGGCTCGGCCCCTGCTCGGCACCACGGAGAGCTCCGTCCGTCCCTCCGTCCGTCCGTCCGTCCCTCCCGGCGGGCGGGACCCGCCGCCGCCCCCGCAGCGCCCGGGACAAGCCGCGGCCGGATCAGCCCCCCCGGAAAGGGACGACGCGAAGTTTGCCACCAGACGGTCGTTTTACTTTCCACACAAGGAAAAAAAAACCCACCTGGTTCACACGCACCGTCCGAGGAGTTTGTACACGGAAAAAATCCCTCCCGGCAGCAGCAAAGGAAAACAGGGAGGGCACAGGACCAGGAGCTGCGTGCATCAAGAACGATGCTATCTTCCAAACAATACAAACACGTTCTCATTTTGGCAATAAATACAAGCCAAAGCCCAAAAGAACTATTTTACTTCCAGGCAAGTTCATTCATAGATCTTACTAATAATGAACCTGGTTCCTTCACAAACTCAGCAGCAGCAGGAGGAAAAGCATGTAAGAAGATTACACTAATACTATATTTAAGCATATGTAAGGACACTGAATGAAATACTGATTATTCACTCTCTTAATTAAAAAAAAACAAACACAAACAACCCCTTACTAAGAATAGCTCTCAGGGGCTAAGAGCAGAGAAACTAGGCTGCACCAAAAAAATCAAACCGGAGGCAGCCACGGTAGTACTCATGATCCCTCATTATCCACATGCATCAGTGCTGAGCCCTGTGGAAATCAACTCTGGTATCAAAGCATCAACAGGGATCAACTACCCAAAGGCCTTCAAACTAAGGCTCCCCTTGCGCTGACAGGAAGCATTTCCAACTCGTGATCATCATGGAAAACAGCAGGGTTGGGTTGAATGTAACTTCCCAGATGCGTGCAAAGAGGTTCAAAGACACAGGACAAGAAATAAATCAGACTTTGCAGGCTTTTCTATGATGGAAGGGCCCTCATGCACTGGTGGGCTCAAGCCCCCACTGGTCAGGGCATGCAAGGCAGGTTCCACGGCCACAGGCTGTGCACTTCCCTGAACTTTCCTTGGTCTGGGAGACTTTGCCCCTCGCCCGCAGTGTCAGGAGCGCAGGCAGGGGCACTCCCAGCCAGACCTCCCCACGGCTGTGCAGTCAGCCCGGCCCTTCTGTGCCGCCTTCTGAAGAGCAGGAGGCTCAGCCGAGGGTCCCAATTTAGCTGCTGATGAATGAAAGGCTGAACGCTCGCTAGCGACTGAGGCACGATCCAATCACAACCTGGCAGCCAGCAGACGTGCCCCAGAGCTCATCATCTCCGAAGGCAGCCCAGGCACCAACTCCCACCTCATTCCTCCACACGAGCTCAGTCTCAGTATGTGGGGACCAGGAGGAGACTGTTCAAAAACAAGTTCCTGAGCATGGCGCTGGTAAGCGGCAGGAGATAAAAAGCATCTGTAAAAATACAGCTACAGGAATCTCTGTATAATACACATTAAATCCCAGGAAAGCACATCTGCTCTCAGCACCCCAGTGACGACTTTGCTGGCTGTAGGAGTGCCTCTAACCAAGAGAGGGGCTGCAGCTCCAAGAGAAGACATCAAAGCCAACACAGCTGAGAAAATGGTAGTGCCACACAGCCACTTGGAAAAGCTTAAGGAGACAAAAATAGGGAACGTGCTTTAGCCTAGCTGGAACAGATGACTCCAGTTTAAAGCAGAGTATGACCATAATTCAGGGTTGCCTGTGGCTCCACACCTCCAAAATGGCACCCGGTCTTTGTGCAGACTCTACAGGCAACAAGGTTCAAGGGGCTGCAAACCTGCATGGAATCAGTGTCCAAAAGGGGACATTCAACCAGATTAAAAGCTTCAGCTACCAAAACCACCAAAATTAAAGTGAGAAAATAATGCTGTTGCTCATACAGATTCAGCAGCTATCACGAAGGAGATCTCTCCCTGCATAAAACCCCTTGGTAATTTCTGTGTGGGAAACACATAAAACACACGTGCTATGAAGTTCTTTCCAGGGTGCAAGCTTGAACAAAGGATCAAAAAAGTGGGAAAGTGCCTGACAAAGCAGAAATTACCACCTCCTCCTTCCATCTCCCAGTGTGTTACGTGTGTGTCCAGAAGAAGCTCAAAACCTCGGGTAGCAGAGGAGGGATATGAACCCAGTTCCCCCACGGAGTGAGCTGTATCACAGGTTTCTCACAAATGAAGCACAGTTCAGCCATCAGCTCATGCTCATTCTTCTCATTTTTCAGAAACTTAAATATACCAGTAGTGATCCTCTGTCTTTCAATGTGAAAAGCATGATGAGTCTAAGGACAAAAGCAGCCTTGAAATGTCTTATCCTGGTCTGGTTTTGATCAGCACACATTTTTTCCTTACTATCCCCCTAAAAGCACCCAGGGTGGACCACCCCAAGGGTCCATCACCTTGAGGGCTACACTCTGCCCTTGGCAGCTGCTGCAAGAACCAGGCAAGCCTGCAATTGTATTTTCCTTCACTACTCTTCCAAGTCTCCCTAATCTCTGCTGCACAACTTCCCTGGTTTATGATCCATACCTTGGTGTTTGTACTATCCCCAGCTGGAGTCTTCTGCTAGGGCTGCCCTCATTTATTTCATCTGCAGGCATGTGCAAAACTTATTAATGAAAACGTAAGACTGATCACACTTTCAAATGAAAAATCCTATTATGCTCTTACTGGGAGTCTATATATAAAGTCTTTTTAAAATTATTATTCTTATTAAGTACTCAGAACCTGTGCTTGATATTTGAGGTGAAAAATAAAAAGTAATTTTCATCCAGAATGGACCAATAAATCAAGTTTTATAAAATCTGCATCTAAAGAAAGAAGTCAATGATACTTTTTCCCCTCTAAGAGTTTCCCAGTAGACTGTGCCCAAATACTGGAGTATAATTAAGACTGGAAAAAGGCAGCAAAACTTTAAACCCAAAGACTCACTTGCTAATGAAGATGAAGAACTGAGTATATCAACCTAAATAAAAATCAACCTCGTTTTAGACGCACTGAAAGCTTTCAGCAGAAGCCCTGCAGAACAGAAGAGACAGGTACCAATTATCTCTGCAAATCTCAAAACTTACACAGATTAGATAGAAAAAACACACTTCTAGTTGAGACTGCTTCACAACCCCTATGTAAAAACTTCCATTTTCATGTGATGTCTGACAAATGAGAGAAACAAAGGTTTTCCATACTTGCTTGTTGTCTTTTTGGTCAAACTTTAACCAGTTCATCTCTTCCCAGAGCTGATATGATAAAACTACTGGCAGAAAGGAGGAGGGAGAGCCATTGGGAAATGAAGAGTCCTAGCACATGTAGAGTTTGGAATAATGTTTAATTGGCATTGGTAGAGCCCTAATACTGCCAAAGGCATATCACAAAACTTTATGCAACTTATAGTATTTCACTAACAAAAGCAACAGACAACAAGGCAAACAGAGAGCACATCCTGAAATGCAGCACCAAACTCAGCACCAAACGAGGAAGATTACTTTCCTCTAGATTCAAAATACAGTGCATTGCTCCCACATTTCTCTGAATGAAATACTTGGGATACTCAGGATCTTACCCAGAAAAGATATGGGTCCAAGAGTTCCATTCTGTTAGAATCTCTTTAAATTAAGAAATAAATTTTTAAAATACTCCTGTTTCAGTATGCCTCACAAAGAAAAAGCCTCAGAAACCTAAATGGAAAAGAACATCAGTATAAACATCTTGAGTTCACACGGGTGCAAGCAGGAAAGAGGCAGCACCGTTCAGTCCCCTGAACAGCCCTTCCTTTTGCATCTCTGCCAAAAGTACTCAGTACAGAGAAATCCTGACCCGAGTGGTCACCTGGCCCCTATCAAAGGACACCTTCCCAGACAATTGCAAAAGCCTTCACAGTGAAATTTAACATCTTCACTCATCTGCCTGCCCCTTCTGGGACAGGAAGAAGGACAATACCCAAAGCCTTTTGTTCTCTTCCATCAGGTAAGGCAATGCCAGACTGCTCACAGATCACTCCTCACCACTTTCACAAAGGAAAACAAGGCCACTCGGCTTCTTCTGGAACTACTTGTGAACTTGAATTCCTGCTTGTCTCCCTATCACAAAGATCCTCTGATGTCTCATGATATATTTGCACTCAACAGCTTTTCTTCCAGCAGAGCACTAACCTGAGAACTTCCTCCACGCCAATTCTCGTCCTCACACAACTTCTTGGCACTTCCCTTTGACATCTCTACCCTCTTGTCAAACTCGACGGACTTCTCAGTGTGTTGACCAACTTAATCCAGGGGCACTGACAGCCAGAATGATGTTTATGCAATGGGAAACTGAGCTCAGAAACACAGAGGTGGCAGGAGTTCCTGATAAAAACATTTGTTCCTGAGGCAATCCAGGTTTGAAAGTATGAACAGCATCCTCACTTTAAGAGACAAACATAAATAGACCTAACCCTACAGCATCATTTCGCCCCATGGAAAAAAACCCACACCATTCCTCTTCAAACACATACATAAAACAAAACAAAAATTAATTAAAATCAAATAAATTAAAATAAAAACCCAACACAACCCACAAAGATATAAAACCATAACACAGTGCTATCAAGTACAAAGGAAACAAACTCCTGAT
The DNA here is from genome assembly GCF_020740795.1 of Apus apus. Lineage (NCBI taxonomy): Eukaryota > Metazoa > Chordata > Aves > Apodiformes > Apodidae > Apus > Apus apus. Next base: position 38,987,508 of record NC_067287.1, on the reverse strand, counting down.
CTCTGAGCTTCCTGGCACTGCCATAGGTGCTCAGGATGACACACGGGAACTCAGCAACAACCAGCTTCCACCAACACACACACACAATTATGGAAAGCAGTCTGGCACTCCCAGGTCCCTCTAACCAGCAGACACCCACAGAGGACACTTCTGTCACCAGGTTATTCCCTGGCTGTGCTGGCAGCAGGCTGGCCGAGCACCCGAGGGGACAGCACTGAGTCACAGCCCCAGCAGGCAGGACTGACTCAGCCCCGCACTCCCCGCCGGCTCAGGAGGCTCAAGGTAACCTCCCAGCTTCCCAGCTCCTCTGGAGATGCTGAATTCCTTTTCCACGGGGACGGACAAACGCCACAGCTGACCCGGAGGCAGAGAAGAGAAAAATGACCCCAATTCCCTGTACAACCAGATATCCTTGAGAGGACGGCTGCCTCATTCCGAGACAAGCTTGGCTCCCAGAGTAGTACCAATCACTTGGGCTTCCTTTTTTGTTGTTGTTGTTATTTTACTTTTTAATAATGCACAGATTTTTTTAAATGCACAAACGTGCTGCTGCTTTGGTCAGCTACCGACCTCGATACTCCTGCCAGCTCCCAGAGCCTGCTGACAGCCTCTTCAAGGACTCAAATTGCAAAAACAAATATTTCTCATACCTACCATTACAAAAGAAATTCACTAAAAGGCCTGAAAAAAATGCTCTCTGTTGTCAAATGGTAGCGAAGAGCAACAAACAGCTATATTGCAGGCAAACTTGCTTGAAAACATCATTTCACTTGCTTACATAATCCATTTGCTTAGCTTTTTTTTTTTGGGCCATGCAACATTTATACAATAAAGGTATTCCCTTGAAAACCAAGGTACATAAATAACGGCTTCCAGTGATAAATACAGGCCAAAACCACAGTTTTAATCTTTGGTACTTACACTTAAACTGAAATCCATAGTGCAGCAGCTGGATGGCCTGAGTTCCAAAGGTGCCAAGCACTTACTGGTCTCGGAAGCTGCAGAAGCAGCAAGTGCAACGTGCAAAGTCCACCCGACCCCGGCTGCAGACGTTCCAATAAAGATCCCTACCCAAGGAGTCAGGGTCCTGAGCTCACCCAACTGACTTCAAAGGCAGCAACCTGACAAGCCACACTCACTGCTAGCACCTGGATGCAGCCTGTTTCAGCCTAAAATCACCCTGGCACAGAGAAGCACTACCATACTCATTCAGCCCGGGCAGACAGGGAAACATTCCTCACCAGGGGCACACCCACCCACCCTGCCATTCCCAAAGCCTCCTCAAGTCACAGATGAGACCGCAAAAACATTGATGCCATGTTCTCTAGAGGGTGTATTTCCAGTCCCCACCACGAGTGCCTGCCATCACCCTGATCAACAGGAACCCTAGTCTCTGACCAAGTGACTGCAAATGTCCAAGGGCACCAGTTCAGGGCAGGTTGAGCAGAGAGATGAGTCTGCTGGAGGGCAGCAGAGCCTGACCTGCTTGCAGTCCCAAACCACGATGATGCTCTGTCTGAGCTAATAACCCCAGCAATTTAGAAGGCTTTACTCACTCAACTTAAAACAACTGGCTTTTAAAAGAGAAAAAAAGCCTCGTTTGCTTATCATAAAAAAGATAAAAGTACTCTAGAAGACTTACGTGCTCATGGCAGGCTTGCTGCTGAAGGCCTACAGCACTGCATTTCCATCCTCAAACCACATACAGCCCACAGAAGGGCACTAAACCTTCACCAGAGCACAATGGTACATCTGAACAAGCTGGTGGGGGCAAATATCAAAATGTTCTGAGGTCCACAAGGGCAGTGTGAGCAAAGCCATGAGACATCCCCCACTTCAAACACCAAGCACAGTGTCTCTGACAGCGCCTTCACAGAAAACAAGTCTTCATAAGTGAATTCTCCTCGTGCTGGAAAGGCTGGGCTGCACTCCCTTGAGCTGAGAAGCTGGTGCTTTTGCACACAAGCCACCCCTGACCAGCCTTGGCCAAGCCAGGCTGCTGAACAGAACCTTTAAAAAGCCCATTTGCAGCAGGGGGCGAGGGCCGCAGCTCATCTGTCACGCTCCAATAAACCGTGCAGCAAAACGTGAGAAAATTCCTCGCACAATCCTCTTCCCCAATTACTGGAAGCAGGAGCTCGGCGTTCCTGCAGCTGTGCCTCGGCAAACTTGGGGAGGGCACCCCAGGAGGCCAGCCTGGCGGAGCCAGAGCCCAGCAGCACCAGCAGTGCCACCAGCGCCCCGAGCTGCTGCTCCCTCCGCTCCAACACCACAGACCAACAGAGCCTGGCACTCCCTGACCTGAGGACGGTGCCTCCTCCCAGCAGGAGGGACGCACCATCACCTCTCAGCCAACTGCTGGTCATGGCCCTGTGAACATGCAGAGCAGGAATTTTGTGGGAGAGACTGGGCTGCTTGGCCTTGGGCTGCCAGTGGAGTGGTAGGAAGCTTTTCTGTCCTGCTGTGCCGGTCCTGAATGGCCAGAGTTACTAAACTCTGGTTCCTTTCCCTCTGGTCATTGCATGACTACAGGCCAGAAAGGGCAAGAACCACATTATTCACTGCAGGAAAAAAAAAGTCAGACAGAGGATTTGGCAAAACCCCCAAAAGCATTTATCTTAGACATCCTAAAAGTAACAACAGTCATTCAAGAGGTGACTGTTTATACTACCAGACTCATTACACAGGAGGCCTGCCTATTTTTAGAGGCAGATATCACTACCACTGAGCGCTAGATAAACCCAAACAATTATTTTAAAAGGGTATTCCATCACTAATTATTCTAAACATCTTCAGTGCTCCGTAGCTTGGCCTGCTGCCACCCCGGAGCAGAACAGCTCCGAGGACCAGGCTGTGACTTCGCTGGAGCGGCGGCGACGGAACCTACGGCCTGCACCAGTCCCAGCTCATCACCTCTTCCCCGCACCAAATACACCCCAACAAACCACGAGCCCACAATTTTGCTTAAGCTGTAAAAACCGGAAGTTCCAATTTGCCGCTGGAAAAGATTCCCCCCCCCCCCCCGAAGGAATAAAGGGCGCTACAAACAGCGAGCAACAGCGCAGAGGCCCGGGACGCAAACCTGGCGTGACACGAGGTAGAAACACCCGCTGCGGTGTGATGGAAAGAGAGGTAGGAAGAGAAAAACAGAGCTTAGGCTCCTACATGCAGACCTATCTGCCTGCAGAGCCACAGCCCAAGCCCAGCACGTTTCCAGGGCTCAGCCCGGCTGCTGTTGGCTGCGCTGCTTGTCAATCTCTTGTGCGGTTTCACCAGCCCGAGCCCCGCGTCCCCAGGGCTCCGCAGCCCCGCTCCGCAGCCCCGCACCCTTCCCGGGGTGAAGACGCGGGCCCGGGCCCGCAGCCGCCTCCAGGGGAACCCAGCGCGCCCCGATTTCTCCAACCGCACGCCGAGGCTTCCTCAGCAAACCTCGCACAAGAAGAGACGGCGCAGCCACCGCTCCGCTCCCGCACCGCCCGAACCCCGACCGAACCGCTGCGGGAGCAGGAAACCCAGACTCACCGGGGGCCACAGCAACAGACGGGCCCCTAAAAAAAAAAAAAAAAAAAAGGGGCTTCCAGGGTATTTTAACCGCCCAGGGACGAGAGACGCTGCGAGGCGAACCCGCACCTCACGCCCCAGCTGCTCCCGCAAGGACGTGCCCGCCTTCCCCGCTGCAGAGGGCGGGAGCGGGGGCCGGCGGGAGCCCGGCTCCCCCTCCGGGGCTCCGGGGCGCGGGGGCAGCGGGGAGCGGGGCCGGGAGGGCGGCCAGGCCCCCGCCCCCGCCGCGCTCACCCTCCCCGCCCGCCGCGGCCGCGGGGCGCCGGGCGGAGCAGGTTCAGCGCTCCCCGCGGCTGCCGCGCTCCGGGCTCCAGCGGCCGCACCGGGGGCGGGGGGGGGGGGGCTCCCCCGGGCCGGACACCCGGGGACAAACTTCCCGCCGCGCCGCCACCCCCTCAAAATGGCTTCGCCACCGCGGCCCCGGGCCGGGTGAGGCCGCCGGGAGCCCGCTCCCGGAGCACGGCCGGGCCCCGCCGCGCCGCCGCACCGGCATCCCGCAGCGCGCTCCGGCCGCCCCGCCGCAGCTCAACAGGTGCGGGGCGGCCGGGCCCGCCGGCACCTGCCGCCGCGTCAGGACCTGGACAGGTCCCGCCGGGCGCTCCCGCCGCCGCCGCCGCCGCCGCCCCCCGCCAAAGCTCACCTCTCCCGGCGCCGCGCCGCCGCCCGGGCCCCTCCGCCGGCCCCGCCGCTCCGCCATCCGCGGCCCCGCCGGCCCCCGCTGCGCCGGCACCGGCCCCGCGCGCGCGCCTGCGCCGCACCGGCCGCGCGCGCCGCCGCCGCCGCCGCCCGGACCCCGCCTGGCCCCCGCCGGCCGCGCGAGCCCCGCGCCAGGGGCGGGGCCGGGCCCCGCGGCGCCGCTCCCATTGGCCCGGCGGGGCGGGGGGGGGCGGGGCCGGCGCGCGAGCCGGGAGCTGAGGCGGGGCCGCTGCGCCGGGGGGGGAGGCGCTGATTGGGCGAGCGCGGCGCGGGGGGCGGGGCGGGGGGGGGGGACCCAAAGAGCAGCCAGGTCTGACCCCCGGGGGCGGGGACACCCCTCCCTGCATCCATCCACCCACCCACCCACCCACCCACCCATCCATCCATCCCTCCATCCATCCATCCACCCACCCATCCCTCCCTCCCTCCATCCCTCCATCCTTCCATCCCTCCCTCCACCCATCCCTCCCTCCATCCCTCCCTCTATCCATCCCTCCATCCCTCCCTCCATCCCTCCCTCCTTCCATCCCTCCATCCACCCACCCATCCATCCCTCCTTCCCTCCATCCCTCCATCCACCCACCCACCCATCCATCCATCCCTCCTTCCCTCCCTCCATCCCTCCTACCCTCCATCCCTCCTTCCCTCCATCCCTCCATCCACCCACCCACCCATCCATCCATCCCTCCATCCACCCACCCATCCATCCCTCCATCCACCCACCCATCCATCCATCCCTCCATCCCTCCATCCACCCACCCATCCATCCATCCCTCCATCCCTCCCTCCATCCCTCCATCCATCCATCCATCCATCCATCCATCCATCCATCCATCCCTTCCTCCTTCCCTCCTTCCCTCCATCCATCTATCCCTCCATCCCTCCATATACCCATCCCTCCCTCCCTCCGTCCGCCTTGGGCTCCAAGGCTGCCAGGGATGGCGCAGCCGCAGCTTCCCCAGGGGTGTCTCGCTGCGGGGTCTGGCAGTAGGTTCCCAGAGCAGGGGCTCTGCAGCCCCAGTAATGCTGGGTGCTGGGTGCTGAGAGTGCTGGGTGCTGGGTGCTGAGAGTGCTGGGTGCTGAGAGTGCTGGGTGCTGGGTGCTGGGACCAGCCTCCGCAGAGGTCAGTGCTGGGGACAACTGCTCAGCCTTCCCTCCCTTTGACTTTGTTTGCCTTTAAGACCCAAACACCTTCATTTTATCTTCCAACAAAGCCCCTTTTGCCAAGAGGCTCAGAAATGCCAAGAGGGGTTCACGAGAGGAAAAAAATAACAAGTCTCTGTGTCCTCCAATGCTTAACCCCAGACCTTGCAACTGGGCTCAGAACCAGCAGGGCCTGAAGACTGAGCCTCTGCTTTTCCAAAATCTTGTTGGATGTTGCGGTGCATCCGACCATGCCAAGATGAGGCCAGTGTTTTCCAGCAAACTGAGTCATCTCCACTCAACCACCAGTTCATCAGAGTTTCTACCGTGTGTATCTCGTGGCTCGTTACCTAAATTACAAATCCAACCTCTCACAGAACAGGGGATCCGAAAGGGTTTCAATAGTTGCTTCGAAACCAGGGTCAGGAGTGACAGGAGGCTTGGAGCAAAAGCCCGTGGCCACCTGGGGGAGCAGGTTTCTGAACCATGACTTGCATTTTGCTCTTGACACCTGCAGGTCTCAGCACAAGCTCAGCCTGTGGGATGCCATGGGAGCCTGGCTGCAGGGCCCCTCCTGGGAGACCACTCCTGGTGTCCATCCTCCCACGTCTGCCCACAGGTGACACCCAGCTTGCTGGCCACCAGAAACAGAAACCGTTCCGTGAAATAATGAGGATCCAAAAGGAAGAGACATTTAAATATAAGATATTTAAAGGGGATATTTAAAGAGAAAAATACCATTTTTTTAATAAGGTTTTGACCCACAGACATGCTGGTGGGAAGACCTTAGAGTGGGAAGAGCCTCTGGCATGTCCCACCTGGCTGCCCCTGTGGGACACCAGCCCTGCCCCACGGTGAGGCCATTGCAGGGGCCTCGAGCAGAAACCAACCAGACAGGAACGTGTTGCTGCATCAACCCCCCCTTGGTACTACCCAAACCACATGCCAAGAGCTCCGTGAGCTTTCTCACCCACTTCTCTGGAGCACTGGGGGGTGGTACCCGCACCACGACCCACACCTGCCTGCTCCTGCTCTTCCTGGCAGGGTAAGGATCTGTACACACCTTGCCAGGGAGGGTGAAGAGGACCAGCACAAAGGCCCGTGCTGGAAACAACAACCTATTTTTGTATTTCCTCCCTCACAAGGGCAACCCTCTGCTCCTGCCCAGCTCGGGTGCAGCAGCACCCGCAGGCAGCCAGCTCCTGGCCAGCCCAGCCGTCACCTCCGGGAACGCCTGGCCACACTTCCTCACCCTGTTTTATTTTCGGCTCAAGGAATTTAACAGTAGCCACCACTTCCTCCTCTCCCCGCCCTGAGTATCAGCAAGGGAGCCAGCAGGAACAAAAGTGAGCTCCTTAATTCCACCGCTGTATCAGGGACCCAAGCGGTTGTGTCCTGCCAGGATGTTTGGGAATCCTTGACTGCGGCAGGAACGGGGGGAGGAGGCTGGGAATTCATTCCCTGGACGGGTAAAGATCACAGCACTTGTCAGAGCCAGCGCTCCCACCGCTGGGCTGGAAGAGGCTTGGGGTGGTGCTGGCCCCAGGGACATCTGATGTCCCCCCACCACAGCCAGGGGTGTCCCCTTTGGCCCACGCAGAGTCCAAGGGTTCAAGGAGGGCACAATGTCACCACCAGGGCACCCGGGAGGGCTCCCGTGGGGCAGAGGGCACAGGGGCGAGGCTGGGGCGGCAGACACACTGTCCTCCTGAGCTCCTCACCCCACTCGGTGCCCACCAGGCTCCACCACCCATCAGCTTGTCTCCTTGCCATGGTGAGGGCAGAAAGGGCTCCCGCCCTGCCTGGTGCTGGCCCTCCCAGCTCTGACACTGGTGCTGAGGAACCTTCACGTTTTTTTTCCCAATCGTTTGCTCTTTTTCTTCCTAATTTTCATCCAAATACTGTTTTGGTTTGGTTTATTTTATTTTTTTTGGGGGGGTGGGGGGGCACTGCTTGGTGTGTTTTCCACAAACTTGCTTTAATACATGAGTGGCTGTTGCTTGTGACACTGAGGCCAGCACATTTCAGATGCCTCAAGCCAAAAGCAGCTCTGCAGTTGCTGTGCTCTGAAGGGTTTTCCACCCTGGGGCAGCTTGGTTTGCAGGCTGGCCTCGCTCCTTGGGGTCCCCACACCCCAGGACACATCTCAGGGCTCCCTTGGCAGGAGCAGGTCCATGCCCAGCACAAGGGGTCTGCGTGGGCTGGTGCCCCCCAGCTCTCCCCAGCCACAGCTGACCTGCTGGCCAGAGCCACCAGCGCTGGAGGCTCCCGTGGGATGTGGTGTTCCAGGAGCTGAGGTGACAGTGGGCTTGCTGGAGCCACAGATTTCAGAAACGACCAGCTCTTCCCAGAAGCATCCCCTGTGATTTCAGGGAATCTTGTCTTGGAATGTTGCCTCACTGCCATGTCTGACCACCAGCTGAAACCTCCTGCTGCTTTTTAACGGCTGCGTCTGCATGTGCCCCCTGCTGTGTCACGCTCTGGAATCCAGGGATTCCTAGGGAGCAGTGTCCAAGGTGAAGCACCATGTTCAGCATCCCCACGGCCTTCAGGGCAGGCGCTTGAGGCAGCCCTGGGCGCTGCTCCTGCCATCCCAGCACGTCTCTCTTGCAATGCTCTCCTTCCCTCCCACACCCACCCTGCTGGAGCCTGTGCCCGGGGAGCTGGTTCACCTGGACCTGTGAGTACTTGCCCTCACCTGAGGGTCATGGCAAAAGCAGGGCTGGAGCCACCCCCATGCCAGCAGCCCAACAGAAACTGCAGCCCTGGAAAACCCTCGCAGGGGACCCAATCTTGGTACTTCCCCCTTGCTGCTGCCACATGATTCTCAGTGGAGCAGCAGCCAAGCCCAGGGAACCTGCTTCTAAAGCGACGCTGCAAAAAGGATGGGGGGGGGGATGTTTAAGCCAGGGTGGCAAGCTGGCTGTCCTATGAAAGGACAACAGCACCCTCTCCGGAGCAGTGGCTGCCTGGTGGAGGGCACCTGGGAGGCACAGAAGCCTCCTCCGAGGTTCAGCTGCTTGTCAACAGCAATCCTCCTTAGGGAGGAGGCAGGACTGAGGGAAATGCTGCGGCACACAGCTCCCCGCCGGAGGGCCCCGGGCACATTGCCCAGCTCCCTGCCACCCCTGCCACATCCCACCCCTCTGCTCAGGACCCTGGGCACCCTGCAAAGTGCTCACCTATGTCCATGCTCCCAGATCCTGCCCCACCGCAGCGCTGACCCTCGGCCCAGGCCAGGCGAGCCCACAGGCATGAGCTGCTCGTTCCTGAGCAGTGATGGCTACAGAGCAGGTAATTTAACTCTCTCATAAAAATCATCACTGCCTCAATTATTCAGCATGCTCACCCCACCGCCTCAGCTCACTTGCTGATGTTTCCACGCTGCTGAGGTATCAAATTGTTGGCTGTATGATCGGTGTTGGCTGCCAGGACCTGGCTGCTACCCCCCCACACACACCTGTCTGCCTGAACTCCTGCCTCCCTGTCTGCATGTAGCTGGTTTTACACGTGTGCTGGTGCCACTGCACAACACAGCTGCTTTGCAGATGGTCTGGAACATGAATTCCTCAGGCCAGTGCACGAGCCAACACAATTTGGCAGCTCCACTCCAGCGAGGGTTAATAGGTACAAGAACAACACCCTCTGTCTCAAAAATCCCAAGGCACAGACTGTGGGAGAGTGGAAAAACGCGTCCCTTGAACTGGTTTGCCACCTCCCTTAGGCTGGTCACCGCCAGCAGCAGCACCCAGGTCGCTGCAGCATCCCGTGTGTGGCTGGAGCAGCCTGGCACACCAAGCAAGGAGAGCGTTCCTGAGTGCTCACCCGGAGCCCACCACCACCACCAGGCCTTGTGGGCACAGCAGCACAAGCTCTACCTCTACACAGAGGACCAAAAGGCAGGTGGAGGAACACCAACAGCTTGGTAAGAGCTAAGAGCTCCTCCCACGGTGCTGCCTCCCCGCTCCCAAACCACCAACAAACGGGTTAACGAGACCGGGGGCGGTTGTTGTTGTACCAAGTGAAGTGGAAGGTGTTTACATTAACCTTCGCCGAGGAGAGCTGTGATTAAACGCATCCCGGGCGGCTGTAAACACTCTCAGATGAAACGCATCCACAGGAGCTGTCACCACCGCCCCGTCCCAGGGTGGCACACCCACGCTGCCCCCAGCCTCGGCGCTCTGGCACTCCTGACCTTCTCAAAAACCCATCCAGCTGTGGTCGGGTTTGCAGCCCTCGGGAGCTGCAGGGGGCACTGATCCCCCCCCAGCCCAGCGCAGGGGCTGAGCAGCCCCCTCCTCCCTGCCCAGCCTGCAGAGAGCAGAGGGCTGGGAGCAGCAGCATCTCCCAAGGGAGCAGCTCTCCTTCCCTCTCCCCCGTGCACATCTTGGCCTCTATACCTCAACACCTGCCTTACCAGGTGCCTGGACAAACGACACGTTTAAAGACAGATCAAGTTTTCAGCCTGGAGAACAGTCTGTCCTCATGGCTCTTCTGCTGTTTGTCTGTCCATCTTCCCGGGCTGGCTGAGCGTGGGACAAAAAGGAGTGTGTGCTGGGCTGGTTATCTCTTCCTCCATCTCTTTCCCCTGGGAGGATATCCTGGCATCATCTGCCTTCACCTATCCCAGCCCTGACATTTGTCCCCTTCCCAGCAGCTTCCTGTTTGGGATATTCCTTTGTCTTGGCTTCCTCTCCTACTTTGCCACTGAGACCAAGATGACTGTCCCAGGAGCATCAAACAAGGTGTTGCACGACACATTTTGTACTGTCAACACCCTCCGTGGCAAACTGTATCCCAGCTCATCAGGTGGACCTGTTGGCTCACCATGTCACAACAGCAAACCCTCCACGGCAGCCTCAACGCCCCGAGACCCCACCATGTGGCTGTGGTTCACACCAGCCACACTGACACCTTGCTCCTTGCCTTCCAAGCCACAGTTCACTCAGTTGCAGGGAACCTGCTCTAGGAAACCACGGAAATCCTCACTTCAGGAACACTGAGCATGAGTTCGAGATCCCACCACTGCAGTCACCCACCCTCATGGCCCCAGGGGAGAGCAGCAGCTCCTCTGGTACCATCAAGGACAACTGCAGCTCCCTGCACGGGCAGAGATGAGCCACACCGAGCAGATACAGGCAGACTTGTGTGGTGATGGGAGCAGTTCATGCACAAATCACAGTGAGTTCAAACAGGGTCACCAACACACCCTGTCTGGCACAAAACACCGATTGTTAAAGCAGAGAGAAACCCTTAGATCATCTTTTTATGTGTCCTACTTGAAACCAAGTGTAAAATCTCAGAGCTTTCGAATTTAAAGGTCTAAATCTTAACAATGCTCCTGGCAAGGCTCTGTGTTCTATTTGCCCTGTTTACCAGAATTGACTCAGTTAAGGAAAAAAGCCTCCCCAGAGACCCTCAGCTGCTCTTCAGCTGACAGCTCTGTCAGCGATGTCACCCCTGATGCTGGTCCCAGTTTGGGTTGCTGGAGCTGCTGCATCTGGACCTGGCGGGGAGAAACCACAGCGCCACAGGCTGCAGCTCCAGCTGCTCGGGTGCCAGGAAGGGACTGAAGGCAACCATTTCTTTTTGCATGTTTTTTGCAACACTCCCTTCAGCATCTAGTGCATTTTTCTCCCATCCCTCTGTCTCATCACCCCCATGTATTTAGATTTTTTACAACAACTCTGTTACATCAATTTGTGCTTAGGAGCCATAACCTCTTTCACCACTTTTTTTTTCCCCTTTTTTTTGTGGTTGGAGGCAATGCTTTTTCACACACTCCCAGAAGCCCAGCCCTGACAACCCACACATTCCAGAATTGGTGGCTTGCCCAGCACTGCTCATGTGCCCTCCCTATGCCCCTGCGTCAGGCAGGGGAGACATCCCAGCAGCTCCAGGAACCCAAAGCTGGGATTTGCATGTCAGGCATCCACCTCTGCCCTCTGGCCCAGCCCAGGTGTGCCAGGCCAGGTCCCCAGGTGCCACCCCAACTCAGTGCTGCTTCCACCCTGGATGGCAGCTCAGCAGCTCCTGGGGGGCAACGCTCACTGCCTTTCCCAGAGAAAATGGCTGAACAGGATCAAATTGCTCATCCAAATGGAAACACAAAGCCAGGTTTGACACCTCACACTGGAGCGAGCGATGGGTCAGAGCAGAATCAGCAGATGCCCAGATCATTATCCTGCTGGGGAAGGGGGAGCATTGCAGGGCATGATCTTCCCTTGCAATGGAGATAAGGGTGAACCAATTAACCAGGCTTTATGTGGATTTCCAAATGGCATGTGGCAATGCTCTTAAGTGCTTAAAGAATGTCCAAAAGCTCTTAAAGAAACTGAGCTTCTGTGGGATAAGAGGTAGAGACCTCCTGGGATTAGTAACTGCTTTAAGGTCAGGAAGTGAAAAGCAGGGGCAGGACAGCAGGACTGTACCTCTCAGGGCACTGAGGGCACACTGGTGGAGCCCCTGAGCCATCCTGCACGTCCCTGAGCACTCTGGAACAGGCAAGGTGACGACACGTCCTGGCAGGATGGCCACCAAGGGCAGTAAAATCCACACAGGCTATGGTGAAATCCATGCTTCAGGGCAGGGACACGTGGCTCTGTGCTCAGCAGTGAAAGCTTCATCATCAGGTGATTCACCTTGCCCCTCTCTTGTGCAACACAGTGGATGAAAGGAGGAGTTGCTGGTGTCAATCTCATCTACTTCCATTTGAATTCCCATGCAGTTGCATTTCCTCGGGTTCCCTGCAGCTGCTCCTGCTACATCTGCAGGAATCCACCTTGGGTTGGTTTCAGATATACCCACGCTGCAGATAAATGGCAGAAGAAACAGGTACGAGTGTGCAAGCAGCTTCAGAAAGTGTGGGAAATGCAAGGATCAGCCAGGGAAGAGAGCACCTGTGGGTAAAGGGCTCGCTGCACTTGCTTGAGCATGAAAAGGGAGGAGTGGCAGAAGGTCACTGGGTCTCTGCTCTGCCACCCATGTTTGGTTCTTCCCATGTCCCTCCTGGGCTGGAAGGAGCATAAGTCACTGCAGCTGGAACCCTCTGGAGCTCCCTGAGTAGTGGGCCAGCCATGCTGCCTGCAGTGGGAACGTCACGGACCATCTTCATGGCTGGAGAAGCCTGTTGTCTGTGCCAGTTGCCAGGCTGAGCACCTCCTGGGCAAGCTGCCCCGGGCAGGGCAGGCAGGGGCAGGGATGGGGGAAGGAAGTTCAGCACTACTTGTACTCAGAGGAAATCACCGTATTCCTTGTGCCCCAAGGGTCTCAGTTTCCATGAGCCAGGGTGCTTCCCAGGAAGCCAACCTGTACCTGGTGGGACCAGCCAGGCACTCCAGGTCACAGGGAGGTGGGCAGGACCTGGGCTGTAGCAAGGACAGCCATGATCAGGCTGTGTCCCAGCCCTGTGGGCTGGGCTGTGACTCAGCTCATGGAGCAGCTGCCCCTGCTCACAGCCCATCCTGGGAACCCGTGAGGCTGGGGAGAGTGAGGAGTTCAGGCCTTTTTCATGAGCAGGGAGACACCTCCTCATCCCCAGATAGCAACACTACAGACACACCCCTAAGTGACTCTGCAGAGGTTCAAGGTGTGACGTGCTCCTGGGGACAGCCTGACCCGGGCTGTGGTGAAGAGACACAGGGGAAGGGAGCCAGCCCCAGGCACACCCTGGCCAGGCAGCAGAGAAGAGCAACCATCCTGCAGCAGAGACTCCCAGTATTCCTACTGCTCCTCGTCATTCCCACCGACACACCATGTACTGGGTGAGGAACACAGCTGAGGGCTGGAGATGCACCAGACCAAAGCATGACCAAGGTGTTCTTGACAGCTGGTGGAAAGGAGAACCTGGGAGTCATCTCAAGGAGCCCATGGCAGCCCCACTGCTCCCAGCCAGCAGTTGGCATGAGCTGTCCCAAACAGCTTCCCTGTCAGACATCCAGGTGTTTCTCCTCAGCACACCAAGAGAAGGCTTCACTCCCATGACTGCTGCTCACGCTGCACGGGTGAAAGGCAAGGTTTTAGGGATGCAAGTGCAGACTGCTCATACAGCCAGAGTCTCCCTGCCAGAGTCCTGGGATCGCTCCACAGGCTCAGGAAGCCTCAGGAGAAAGCAAATGAATCTGTCATGCTCCCATTCCTCTCCCCTGCAAACCAGAGCTGGCAGGGAGGCGGTGCCGACGGCAGCCCTGCTGTCACCCGAAAAAAGGCACCACCAGCACCTGCCTACACCCTGCCATGATGGTACTGCCTCTGATTTCTCCACGTCAGCCCAACACTCCAGCCCAGAACATTTCCTGACAAAGCCAGTTTGACTAAAGCAGCATGGATTAGCTGGGTTTTGCAGCTCAGTGCAGACTGTATTTACCAGGAAGGTCTAAGTACACTCGGCGGGCAGGAGGGGCCAGACTTCCAGGGATGGGTTCCCAGTCATGGGCCACCTGACAACGTGCTGGTACAGCAGCAGGCTGCCAGTTGGGTGCCAGCTTGGTACTCAGCCTGGTGCAAAAACAGGGAGCAAAATTCCCAGTTGCAAAACCCCCACAAACCTGGGGCTCCACTGGGCTCCCTGCCTGTCCCCAGCCAGCCAGCTTCACCCTGCCAGCACCTGGAACACGTTTGTGCCTCAGTGCTGGAGCTGGCAGGGGTTATGCTGGCAAAAGCCATCATACATGCTTAGCCCTAGGAAAAAAAAGAAAGCCACGGGGCAATGCAGCTCAAAGCTTCAACCAGTGTGTAAGCAAAAGTACCTCTGCCCATCCTAAGTCACATTTAGCAGATGTGAAGGGGATGGGGGGGACTCACTTGCACAAAGTCTGTAAGGAAAACTTTGCAGGAAACGGAAGGAAGGTGGAGGGAGCCTGTGTACTCACACCAGGGACTTCCTTGGGTTAAATGAAGGGTCAGGGCCTCACCATGCCTTTCTGAGACAAGCTGCTCCAGCAGAAACAAAGCTTGACGGGCCATGGAGAGATGTGGCCGTTCCAAAAGCTGTTACAAAACCCACCACTTTACAACTTGTGAACCAGAGACACTACCCATGAGCTGCTGGTAAAGGAGAATCCCCCTCCACCCACGGCTTTGGGTGCTTTGTTTGTAGCAGAAAATATCTGCTGGTATCACCAGATGGACAGGATACCTAAGCTTCTGCTTTCAGACACAGTTCTGGGAACAGCCTTCAAGGGCAAAATCACCAACAAGAAATAAAACAGCTGTGAAAAGTAGCCCCAGATTTTTCCAGTCCAGAGTTTGCAGCTCATTCCCTGCTCACTCACTTCTTGCTAAGTCTAGAGCTGCCGGGTCGGGCCCCCGCTCTCCCCTCTGGCACCACTTCTCCTTACAGTTTGGAAGCTATTTTTTCCCACCCTGCTATCTAAAACAAAAATAAATTGGCATGAAAGCTTTTATCATCCTGAAAACATGCCAACTGCGAAGGCGACTCTGTGTCTCAGACGCCTGTTTCCTGGCAGATTTTAAGTCCTTTGCTCAACTGCTGGGATGGCGGGGGCAGGAGGTGCCTGCAGCAGCAGGCTGTGAACTGTCGTTCCAAACAGTCACATGTTGAGCTGTTGCTGAAGACCCAGGAGACCAGCATTTTCAAACAGAGGGCTAAGGAGCTAGACAGGCAGCCAAGTGCTGGCGTTGGCCCATCCGAGGTAGGGGAAAGGTGTGATGGTGCTCGTGTGAGGCTGTGTGTGTGGGGATGGAGGGTCACCAGCAGGGGTACAGCTGCCACGGGCACTGCTGAGCAGGGTCTCCTGGCTCAACACCTCTGCCTCATCAGTCACCCTTTCACTTCCAGGGCAAGGAGGCCTCAGTTCTGCTGGCTCCCAGTGGTCTGAAGGGAAAGGATGGGACCCAGCCGCCAGGCTGAGCAGGCAGGACGTGCTGGGTGGCCCTGCTGTTGGTGTCCTAACTTCCAGTGTCCAGCCCTCACCATCATCACCACAGCTGGCAACCTAAAGGTGCTGGGAAGTCCACATGCAGGCTGAGATCACAGGGACAGCCCCTGCCTTGATGCCACCCTGAAAGAGCTACACAAACCATAGATCCCTTCGCCCTGGTGATGGCTTTGGGGGCTCCAAAGTGCTCAGAGCTGGTTTTGGACACAGAAATCCCTTTTCCACTCCAGCCCCAAACTGCACGGGCTCTTACCAAAAACTGCACAGGATGAGCAAAGGAGACAGTCCCATCAGGCTTTACTCTTTGAGACAGAAGGTGATCTCCTGGTACGTGACCCACAGCCACCCCAGCCCCTACCTACAACCAGCCCTTCTGCCAGCTGAGGATTGTCCCCAACGTGGCAATTCTGGATAACACGAGCACAGGAAGCGTGGCTGCAGCTGGGGCTGCTGTTCAGAGCCCAAAATCCAACATGACCTAAAAGAAACACAGACATTGGTAAGAGAGCCAGCAGGAACTAACCAGGAGGTGGGAGGTATGTGGAGCTGTTTGACCCCACCAACAGCCCTGCACTGCCAGCTACAAGGCAGGGATTAGAAAAACTGCCTTTCTTCAACAGTGCCAGTCTAGAGGGAGGGGGCAAAAGCAGCATTACTAGTAGGGCAAGAGACAAGTATGATCAAGGTCCCTGCCTCTCCCATTGTGGCTGGTTTTAGGCACCAACTTTGGTTAAGAGCATCTGCAGCTTCCATGCTCTGCCTGGGCATGAGAGTGAATTTCTTCCTTACACGTTTCAGATCCTACTCATAGTTGACCCAAAACAGGCAGGCTGATTTTCTAAGGTTAAGAAGCAACAGAAAATTTTTTGTATGGTTCAAAAGACAGCATTGAGTGTCAAGTTGGGATCATCCCAAATGGCAAACTGCCCTGCCTTCTGTTTTCCCCAGGAAAATTCACTGGAGTTTTCTGAAAATTGGTGCTGGGTCTTAGGAAAGGCCTCCCCCAGCTGCAGTGGTTCCCAAGCCCAAACACATCAATGACCAGCTGAGTCCACAGCCTGCAGCCAGGACACATTTTGGGATGTTTCCTATAGGGCAGGCAAAGCAGGAAGCATGACATAGACCAAAAGTGATCAGTATCCCTCACGGAAAGCACACACTTCCAGGGTAGGAGGAAGGCAAGTCTATGAGTTGGGCATGATCTGCAAGGATTTCATGTGGCTTCTGCTGCGTGCCACAGCATCAGCCCAGCAGCTCACTGAACAGGCTGAAAAAAATACATTCTCTTAAGTCATTTTTCCAGTGATGGGAATAAAGCCATATTTCACTTAGTGTTTAGCAAAACAAGAGCCAGACAAACTCAGTGCTGTGTGAAAGTGTGTTTATTTCAAAGCTAAATTTCCCACATAAAGCAATGTCTCTGAACAGCAGCATTGGCCCTTCCACAGATCTATGACAGCCTTCTGGGCTCCAGGGCTGGGGGTCTTGAACCACCTCCACAGAACAGCAGGGAATCTCTTTTCAGAGTTGTCAGAAAGAGGAGGGGAGCGACAGAAAACAGAGACATTGCCACTGCTCACACAGAGAGAAAAGGTGTCAAGATACTTTGCAGGGATTTTAGCGTCTGCACAACCATCCTGCAGGACACCCTGCTCTCTGCAGGCTGCTTGCCAAAGAGCAGCTGCCATTGTCAGGAGAGAACTGCATTATTCATGCAGACAGAAAACAGGACTGTTGGGTTTACTAATCTGCTGAACTTCTTCCAAGGACTGAAGTGGCTGAGAGGTCATGTCAGTGACGTGCTCCTTCGCACCAGCTCCAGCGGGCACACTGGGTCCCAGCTGCCACCCTAGAGGGGTTTGCCTTCTTCCTCCTGCCTCAGCCTCTGGGAGAGATGCTCTGTGATGGCCATGAGGGGGTTGGCTCTGAACCTGGGATTGGTGATGACCTCATGGAACCGAGCCACTTCCTCCTCTCTGAGGAAAGAAAAGCAACACACAAATGCTGAGTGCCCTGATGCAAAAGGAACTGAGCAGGTAAGAACGTGACTCATGAAGCAGAGGGGTTTTGTACAGATAAAATGATCCTGAGTGTAAACCTCAGAAAGAAGCAGGGCAAGAAATAAACCTAATTTACCCAAGGGCAAAGCTCAAATTGCTGCCAGCTTCATGGGAGCCAGAGACTTGATCTCATGTCACAGAGACAGAAACAATCATGTTAGTGTCCAGCATCTCTTGAAAAACAAAAGGTTTTTAGAGCTTTTCCCTAGTAAATCAGAAACAAGAGACTGTGGGTATCTGGCAAATCATTAAGAATGAAAACAACTTGAGATTGGACTAGCACAAAAGCAGATTCTGCTTTCAAGAGCTTGCCTACTGACTCTCTTTAGTGCTCAACCTAGGGGCTTTGTAATCCTCTTTGCAACACTAGTTAGATACCACGGGAGGAGAGTGGCAGAATTACCTCTGCATGCTTGGACACAGGTGGTTGCTGTGGAAATGGTCTTGTCTTAAACAGCAAACAAGCAAGGAGGAACAAGAACAGAGCAGGAGTATAAAAAATACCCCAACCAACAGTGAATTTTCACCTAAGTCACATCCACTGTTGTCTCCCCATCTCCCTCAGACACTGCCAGGCTCTCCACAGCTCAGCCACACATGTATCCCCATGTTCTCAGCAGCAGCTGTGGATCAGCTCTTCAGCTTGCAGCTAGTTCCCTCCCTAGTCCAGCCCTTCCCTTCAACACCAGTCCTGCCCCTGCCAGAGGAACACAGAGAGAAGCCAAACCTGAAGCTTGGGTTATGGCAACTGGGGTAATAAGCTGAGGCTTAGGGAACCTCCTGTCCTAACTAAGATCCTGGAAAATAAATCTGAAGACCTTCCTCCTAACTTTTTCCCTCCCAAGAAGCAGAGACTTCCCAGGTGACTACCCAGTTCACCTGTCCAGCTCTGTGCAGAGGAGAGGAGAGTGGCCCACAGGGAAACATCAGCTTGCTGATACAGAAGATTGTGGTGGAGTTGCCTATGGGGATTTAGGTCTGTATACAAGGTCCTCCTCAGTGTTCCTCACACATGAGTTCCAGTGCAATGACACACTCACTGGTGGCACTCAAGGCCTCGGGCTCCTGCAATGAGCCAAGGAAGGACTCATCCAGAAAGGCAGAACTGATCAAGAAAGGCCTCTCAACTCCAACCCTGGCCAGTTTCAGACAGAGAAGGGTATTCAGAGTGTGCTGGAGAGCAGTGCTGGGATCTGTAGACTGCCTGACTTCCTCAGCCTCACTTTGGAGTTTAATGGCTCATAACTGACAGAAATCCTGGAAACAGGGATCACAGAAACACAGGCAGATCCAAGTGCTTAGCCCCAAGAGCTGTGCTCAGGGGAGATCATGTTCTTGATGCTTGATGGCAGTATGAAATATCCAGCAGAGGAAAAAGGCATTGCCAGACCAAGTCCAGGAATTACTCAATTATTCAGTGCTTCATTTCACAAGAAAAGGTTTGGCAGATGGACAGCTGTCCTTGCAAGGGACGTGCAGCACCTAAGTTAGCATCTCAGAGGTGTTCTAACCAAAAAGCTGTAGATCCTGATGCTGTGCTGGGTTCCAGGAGCTCTATACAGCTGCAGGAGGCTCTCCTGAAGGGTATCAGCTAGAGCTACGTGGACCTGCTGTCACAGGAGACTCAGCCACAGCTGGATGTTGCAGCTCCAACTCAGCAAGTGGAGACAAGGGATGCACCACTTGAATGGTGACCACATCATCCATGCAGCACAGAGGGACACAGTGAAGACATCCTCACTTGGTACAGCCAGTGGGTCCAGGAGGAAGACAATGCCAGCTGGTGTGGGTTTGTCCTGAAACCCCACAGACCATGCAAAGGAGGCCCAAGCCTTCACTTTCTTTTCAACGAGGCAGGGAAAGCAAACTCTTGAAGGAGCAAGTGAAGTCTTCTGTGTTCTCTTCGCTTCGATTTTACACGAGACAGAAGAAGCATAAGCAGAATGAATCCATTTAGAACTGACTCTGGCAGGGACCCACAAACATCCTGTGCTAGGTAAAGGGGAATATCAAAGCTGCCACTTCTTCTAGGGCCTTCACATGTGCAAGACTGAAACGCTGGAATGGACTGGCTAGAGAAGTTATGTGATCTCCATTCTTGGAGATATTCAAAAGCCATGTGGATGTGGTGCTGGGCAACCAGCTCTAGGTGACCCTGCCTGAGCAGGGGGGTTGCACCAGCTGCCCCAGAGGTGACCTCCAGAGGTCCCTTCCAGTCTCAACCAGTCTGTACTGCTCAGCAGGGACTAGACACTCAGATAATGGGTACTTACAAGAGCCGGTGTTTCTGAGCTTGTTTCATCAGACAGAAGTCTGCTGGCTCTGCCTTTGCTTTTACATGGCTGTGGAGAGAAGAAACAGAAGGAGTGAGTGAGTGTTACAGAGGAGCAGCAATTTAGCAATTGCTGTGGAGATGGAAAGAGTCCAGGGATTCTCCATCTGCCTTCCCAGAAAGTATGGGTAATTGTCCTGCATGGGAATTGTCCTGAAAGGCAATTATTTCCACAGCCAGACAGTAATGGACACACAAACTCCTTCTGCCACACACTGACAAGAGCTGAGGAGTTGGGCTGGACTGGGCAGGAGGTAAATGCACTGAAGAAAAATCAGGTCACTTCATTCCAGAACTGGCCACGAGCTGCCCAGCCCCAGATCACTTTCTGCCATCCCTGACCTGCAGGTCACACTGATTCTGCCACCTAAAGAAAGATCCCACTGAACCTCCCCTCACCAGCAGACACCATCACCTCTGCACATCTCCTGTTCCTTGCTAACAATGCAGAGCTCCAGCACGGGCAGACATCAGCTACAGCCCCATTCCTCAGCAAGAGGAGGGACCTGCCAGCCCTGTGGTGGTGCTACTGGGTGTCATTTATGTTTTGAGACAAAGAGTGGCAATACTCCTTTCTCCCTGAGAACACTTACCCTCGCCAAAGGCACGCCAGTTTAAGTCAGCTGCAGACAGACAAGCTAAAGAGAAAGCACAACAACAGCTTCAGCCTTTGCCACCAAGCACAGGTCCTAAGACCCCTGTGAAGTTAGGAGAGAAGGGAACACAGGATGGTGCACCACGTGCAGCTGAGGAACAGCAGCAAGCACAGATCTGCACTCCCTGCACCCACTTCTTATTCCTGGGCAAAGTCCAAGGAGACCAGAGGTGTAATCCCACCCTGCACAGGATACTGGAAGCACACGGTGCCCGATGCCAAGCAGCAGCAGAGATTTACCACAAAGCCAAGCACTGAGCCCAAGCAAGGGACATGCAGGAAGCACAGCAATTGCTTTTGGGACTGGAAGTGCAGAAAGAGTTTCTGGTAGAACTGGACATTCAGGAAAGAAGAAATTTCTGTTCTTCAGGATTACATAGATGGAGAAGTAAGCAGCAGAGAGAAGTGGGGAAGAGGGTCTGCCTCCAAAGAGCAGCTCCCCTCCAGCTTGCCCTGGGGCTGAGCCCCAGCACACAGCCCCAGGCAGAAAGAGGCTCTGCCCTCCACCCCTCTGCTGGGGCAGGGCTCAAGGAGAATGCTTCCCTCAGGGGTGGGTGCTGGGGCAAGGGCCTCCTCCACCTGATCTGCCTCTGAGACCTTCAGCTTTCTCAAGGAAAACCTGACAGTCCCTCCCTTCCCTTCTCTTCAAAATAGCAGGATCTGGTCTCCTGTTAGCAGAGTTACAGTGACCCCCCTCTTCCTATTTCCCTCTCTGATCCACAACCCTGTCTTTTTATTCTGCATTTCTTCTCCCTGTTCCTCCTTTCCTTCTCCTCCCTGGCCCCATATTCCTTCACCCCACTCACTCTGATCATCCCTTTCTACTCAAACAGCTCCTGCTCCTTCTCCCTATCTCTCCCCATCCTGGCCCACTTTATCTTTCCTCCAGGGAGATCCTGGTGGACCCAAGGTGCTGAGGGCTGCTCTCATCACTGCCCTGACCACATCTGAATTACCCTCAGCCCAGCACAGTGTGCTCCAGTGTCAAAGCTCCCTGCCAACCCAGACAAAGGCGAGGAGGGATGTCAGCCAGCCTCTGCAGCACTCAGGCTGTGCAGCACATGGCAGCCAGGCAGATCAATGCCTGCACGCTGCTCCTGTACCCTCCAGTCCCTCTCAAGGTCACCCCAGCACTGCTGGCATTACACAACAGGCCTGAGCTCATGAGGAACAGCGACCAGCAAGAGCAGACAAACAGCTACAGGGGTTCGAGCAGCTCCTGTCACACTGCTGAGCCCACTGGTACTGCAAGACACAGAGAGAGAAGGAAGCATCTCTGCTCTCTTCATGGCCATTAACTGCTCGACACAGGAAGAATTTCTTGTCTCAGCTTGTCTCGATCCCTCACAGAAGCAGAGAAACCCCTTCTCAGGTTGGATGGCAACCCATGGCCACTGGAGCAGGGGCTCACCAAACCTGTGCGTGCCACCTTGGCTGTCCCTTCAAGCTGAGCAGCTCTGCAGAGGGTGACAATGCTTAAAGGACAATCTTTCTAGAGTAGATCCCAGGCCCTACCAGACCAAGGGCTCAGGAGGCCATGTCTATGGACCAGACTCCTCTGCAGCACACCATGAGAGAGCAGGGCTGCTTCAGGCTGTGCAAGCCCCTCTGCCTTCAGACACCCCACTATTTGAAAGGGCTGGGTGCTTCGGAGGGCTTTTCAGTTCCACACAACAGCTCTGCCCCACTGGTCTGGCAGGTTCAAAGGGCTGCTGCCTGAACTTCACCCACCAAACCACCCACACACAGCCTGCTCACTTGGACCCTGTTAGTAGCCCTGCTTCATTACACTTCATTGCCTTCATTCATTACAAAATGGAATAAAAACCTCACTGTAATGCTCTTTTACCCTGCAGGAGATCAAATTCCTGGAGAATCTAATCTTTTATTAATAATGCTGACAAATCACCAGAGTATTACCCTTCATTTATGTAATGATTCAAATCCTGTAAAAGCCTCCTCTGATTATTTCAAACACTTCTGCACACACATCCTCATGCAGCCCAGGAAGCCACAAGTCAGCAAGGGGAAGAAGAGCACTGTTGCTCCTCCATGCCAGTGCCAAGGGGACTGCTTTTTGGTTGGCATGTCACAGTCAACCTGGGTGACACTGCTCCATGCCAAGCTCCCACCTTCACTGCACTGACTGCAGATGGTACTGGCCAATCCCAAAATTCTCAGCCAGGGCTGGGCTTCTCCACCCTGCTGTGTCACAGCCCTACTGGGCTTTCTAGACACCAGAGCCTTGCAGGCAAAGTAAAAACAGCCCGAGCACGAGCTCAGGTTTCCAGAAGAGAGAAGGGCTGCCACACTCCCACAGGAGGTCTGGGTTTGGAGGGAGTGGGAGCTGACAGTGCTTCTCTGAGGATCTCAGGCTACAGATTCATGCAAGACCACTGAATGCTTCCATGTGTGCCACACATTCCCTGCCATGAAGTGTGCTACAGAAGAGAAGAGTGAGTGCAGTAGCTGGAAGGACCATCTCGACCAGTGTTCTGCCTGCAGCAGATGGCCAGAGAGGGCTAAGACCAAGGCAAGCTTACAGGCACATCCTCTGCAGCATCTGCAGCTCAGAGACCTTGTGCCAGCTGCACTTTATGTACATGGAGTGACCCACCAAACCCTCACTGGGTTTGTCAGGTCTGACCTAAACCCACAGGCTTCCTCCAGCCACAAAATCCTGCAGCACAGAACTGTGCAGAGCAGTCAGCCTTCTGCTTGCACTGGACACATCATCCTTGTCAGCCACCTCTGAGCTTTTTCCAGTTCTACCCTATCTTCTGAGCTGGTCCAGAACTGCAGGCTGCAGTTACATACTGCTGCATACAATGTGTTAGAACTAGACCTGCAGCCAGCTGGAAAAGCAATCCCCAGAGGAAGCGTCCTGCCTGGCCTCCCTCCCCTGTCTGTACTTTCCCCAAGCCACTCTCCTGGACAGGAGGAGCTCAGCCACCGAGGGGGCTGGGGAAAATGATGAGGGGGGAATGACTCCTGAACACAGCTCAGAGGCCTCAGGTGGTCGTGGCACATCCTCACAGGAAGAAGTTCAGGCCCAGGCTAAGCCCTGGTCCCAAACGCTGTCCAAGCAACCCTCAGTGCTCTGCCTGTACTTTTGCTGTTCACCCCCACTGCAAGAGAGAGCAGGCTGGCTGGCTGGCTGCAGGCAGGACAGGAAAAAAAAAAAAAAGGAGAAAAAAATGCTACTCAAGGAACTAGAAGCCAAGTTAAGGAAGGAAATATTTTCCCATGCTTAGATACAAGGTTGGTAGCTGCTGTTTCTCTCAGGAGGGGCTTTCCAGAGGCACAGGGAACTGCCAACTCAACCATGCTCCTCTGTAGGTGGCTGTCCCACCTGGCTCAGAGTTTATTTTTGGGGCATCCAGCACATCACAAGAAGGTTCATGGTATCTCCAGCCTTGACAGGCAACCAAGGAAGAGGGTGCTTTGCCAGACAGCCTCCTTGTCTGTTCTTCAATTCAAATCCTTTCTTACTATGGTCAAAACAAGTTTCTAGTTCCAAGCCCTACTTGAGCAACTGGGGAGGAGGGACAAGCATTTGTGCAGCACACTCAGTGCTTCTGCTCTGAACTGGAGGATGCAAAAAGCAGCTGCAACAGTGCCTAGATGGTCAGGCAATGCACTTATTAAAGAGGAGAAAACCAAAGAGCATCCAGAACCCACCCTTATGGCTAGCTAGGATGGCTGATACACAGGTGTCAGAGGATCAGAAACAACCCCTCTCTTTCAGGACAATAAAGGGAATGGAAAACACCATCTTTCTGCTTCTGTCCACATGCTAAGCAAATGGGGTGAACAAAGAGTCTGGCCAGAGCCTAAAGCTCTGCTCAAAGGGCTAGAACTGCCTCAGGAGAAGGCCTGGAAGGACAGAACAACATGCTGTAACATGCCCTGAGGCTCACATGGGAAGGGAGTAAAAGATCCTTGCAGGCAATACTGTGCTTGGGACTCTGGCTTTCCAGATCCACTCCCCTCTGTCCCAGCAGAGCTGTGAACTGGGACAAGCCATCAACCCCAGCTTTGCCACTTGCAACACAACAATTTTCCCCCATTTTTTTATGCTGCAGATATAACCTCCTAGAAGAGAAAGGAATTTTCTTACTGAGTCAAACATAATTTCCTGATAGCTACGTTGAGGACAATTTTAATCATAAAAAATACACCTCAAGTCCATATTCTAAGGTGACTTCAGCAGCATTAGGCTCTGGACACTTGTGTGTCACTTTTGCAACTCTTGGGACATCTGGCTGCTCCCAGCCTGTCTCATGCCAGGCCTCCTCTGAGCCACACAGTTCTTATCTGTGGATTCAGAAGACACAGTTAAGCTTTTGTCTTGCAGCGAGTGAAGCATGGGAAGGGGTGAAATGGAGTGGAGAATGAGGCCCAGTGCTCCTGACCACTGGCACCAAGCTCGCATGGCCTGTAGCTGCAAGCTGAGCTGAAAGGCACTTCATCCTGCAGGGAGAAGGGAAGTCCCCAGCCCACCCCTAAATGGCACGTACCTCCTGGGTGGCTTCCTGCCCCTGCCACCTGTGGCCAGGTCAGAGAGCTCAGGCAGGGCTTCCATCAGTGGCTGCATGTCTCCCACCACAGGTGTTGCTTTCCTCTTGGCTTCGGCTTTTTGCTTCTGCTTGGCGAGCTTCACGCTCTCTATTTCTGAACCAGAAACAAGACATTACTGCAGGAAAGGGAAGCGTTTGCAAAGAGATAACCCTTGAGCTAAGAAATTCATCAGCTGCTTCACCATCTACAGGAACAACAGGCCAGAAATTATTTAAGCCAGGGAGAGACTGAAAATCCTGCAGCTGGGTCGTTCCCGCCCTCGCTGTGTTTGCTGGTAACTATAAACATCTCTTCTGACATTTGCAGTGGGAGGTGAAATCCCCAGACTGAGTTTGTCTGAACTGCTCCCATCCCTTGCACCGTGGCAGGTGAGACTGTTCATTGCTCACAGCAACGTGGCACAGGAGCCCTGGGGTGTAAAAAAAACCACGCTGAGCTTGCGTGGAACTGAGAGAGAGACCCGTGAGGGGAAGACACAAAGCAAACACAGTCAGCTCCATGTGTGGCACTGAACAGTCACAGCCTCATCTCTGCTTTGCTGTTGGGACAAAACAATGGTCTCCTAGCACAGACAAAAAAGACAAGGCTTCATTTCAGTTGTTTATTTAGTTTGGAGCAAGTCAAGGTCTCACCTCCATGACCCATGCTGGAGCTCAGTCAGATGCTGGATAAAGTGGGCCCTTAGAAAAGCAGGCACAGGGGCAGCTGGTGTTTCCTTGAGACCATGTTTTCCAATCTCCCTGCAGCAGCTCTGAGCAAGGCTGAAGGCACAAAGTTCTACAAACATTACGGCAGGCTCCTTTCTTGCCCATGGGAGGTGGGCATTGAAAGCTACTGGCTTCTGCCTCAGACCTTGAGGTTCCCTAGTGTAGAAATACATCTTGCAGCTGCCCAAACCTTCCAGAGCCAGCAGCTCCAGGGTCTTCTAGTGGGAATAGAAAAGCAGGAGAACATGTTGTCTCCCAGGACAGCCCACAAAAGCCCAGAACTGCTACAGAACTCCAGCTGAGGTCCAAACTGCCCCAGCTTGTCCCTGAAGTTCCCTGGCGATGCCACCAGAAACAGCCAGAGCTCAGTGGGATCCAGGAGCTCCCTTTCCTTCTTCAAAGTGATCACTGGGGCTGCAAACCTGCTGCATTGCCTTGGCACCCACAAGGGGCACCAGTGCCACAGGGCACAGGGTGGGGGACTCCACCTCCTCCATGTGTCCCCAGCAGAGGAACAGGCTTCTGCTTATCGCCTCAAAGAGCACACAGCAAGGATGAGCCTCAGTGCTGAGCTAGAAACTCCTTGCCTGGACAGGATGGAGCCCAGTGCCAGCAGCAGTGGGGCCAAGCTGGTGAAATGAGGAGGCCAAGAGCTTCCAAAGCAGCATGGTGACAGGGCTAAATTGGCACACGTATGTCTGGAGGGAACACAAAAGCAGCCAGTCCCACACTCTGTGGACTGAAGGCAAGATGCCACCTACAGTTCTGGGTCTAATTCTGCTGCCCACATCCAAGAAAGCAGAACTCAGATTCACTGGCTCCCCACTGGCTCCTTCAATTTCTTGGTCTTGTTGGCTCCCCAGCTCAGCTGAAGAGCAACAGTTTTTTGTGAACTGAAATTTTGCTGTACATGGATGTTTGTGACAAATCAGGACTGTAAATGCTTTCTCCTCACAGCAATCCCTGCCAAGAACACAGCTTTCTGTTCTGCATCACTTCTTTTTTTGGTCTGGCTTGATGAAGCTGACTACTTCAGTGCTTTCATAAACAGTGTGTGCTCAAAATTTTCAGACACCTGATTCTGCGCAAACATCCCAAATTCTTTTCCTATGAAGTCTTGTTGGTCTGAGGAGCCATGCGATGTATGTATTTTTAAATGTGCATACTTCTAATGTCTGAAGCATTGCATAATTTTTTTTCCCTCTCTAGTCTCAGGATCCTGAGATGATTTATTGGAATGGAAGAAATCTCCCAAGTTTGCACTACTGGGCTGAACTTTATTTCCCAGGGTCTTGGCATCCAGTGTCACAAAAGCAGCCCTGGGACAAGAAAAAACAACAAACTCTTGGGAAGACTTAGAAAAACAGAGATGTAAAGATAACAACTTCAGCAGCCCAAGCTGGGTTCTCTTTTGGGGGTGAGGGGAGGAAGCAAAGGCTGCGAGACCCACAAAAAACTGGCAGAGTTATCAGATAAAAAGCATCAGGTGAAAATCAATGTGTTTCAGTTGGCTGCAGCTCTTTAAGCTCCCAATCTTAGAATGCCAATTCCATTTAAAAATTGCCACCTCTGGAAACACCTGTTCATTTTGCTCCATCAGCTAATGATAATAATGTTAACAGTTTCTTTACTGATGTTTATATAGGCTCTTTCCAGCTATTCCATTTTTCTCAGGAACAACCTGCACACCTGGTACTAACACTTGCTGACTTTTCTCACAGAAATCCCTGGATATGTACTACCCTTAGCAAAGCATTTGTTGGGAATGCTGGTACTTGCCAACTGGCTGCAAGTTTAGTGGGGGTGTCAAGAGAGACAGCAATTTAGCTACTTCTGTATCTGTAAAGCACTTCCTAAAGTGTAAAGCACTACCTAATATCTTCTAAGACAGAGGTAATTTGGTCTGAAATCTTCTATCTTGTTCTCCCCAAAGTAAAGCCTCTGCAATTTCATTTGCAATTCCTCAGTTTAGTAATTTCAGAGCCAAGAAAGAAGGAAAAAGACCAACTAAGAAGTGTGCTCTTGAGAAAGACAGATGCTACAAAGGCATATCTACATATGCAGGAGAACAGTATTCAGGGAGTGTAGGGATCCTGCTCCTGGGCTTTTGCAAAGTAGCTGACCTCAACTGTGGGAGCAGTGCTGTCACCTAACTGCAGGACCATGCCTGTTTCTTGCAGAAGACACAAGCCCCATGTACCCCTTTTCCTGTGGATTCTGTAATGAAATGCTGCTGAGGACATGCCCTCCTCCATGACAGCTGGCACCAGTCCTGGTCCCAGGGGTGGGAATGCTCAGCTGTCCTCCAGCAGTCCCTTCTTCTGTTCCCACAACAGGACGAGACAAGGAGAGACCCTCAGGAGCACCAAAATTGCAGCTGGCAGGCCAGACATTAGCACAAAGCCATATGTGCTTGGAGTCCAATAGTGACACCAAGGGTTGGAGATGTCAAAGGCACTTGCAAGGTGCTGGTGGGTGATAGGGAGGAGTTTTCCTTCATGCTCGTGGTGTTAAATGATCAGCTTTTTATGTAAGAGGAGACAGAGACACCTTCACTGCAATGGGTGAAATCACAGGTTGATGGGCTTGAGCTCAGAGCTCAGGAGCAGACACCATATGGTGCAGCAGAAAGCCACATCCCTCAGCCCCAAACACAGTTTGCCAGCAAATCTGTTGGCTAAGAAGGTGTTAAGGGAAAGGCCTGTCCCAAGAACAGCTCCAGGTGACAAGGGGGATCCCTCTGCTATACCAAGTGGCACAGCATCATCTCTTACTGCGCTGAGATACTCAAAGCAAAATTACAGACACTTCCCCCAGGAAACAGAAGCCTTTCTGCCATGGGCTGCTTTTGTTTAGCTTCCATTTCACAGCCTCGAGAAAGGCCAGACTGTCTGGTAAGTGGGTTCACTGACCTGTGGCACGTGGGAAAGAGCAGTAACACAACCAGCACCATCCAGAGACCTCCCTTACTAAAAGGCAGGAGGGCTCAGGGCAGGCTTTCACCACAGAGCCTTGGGATTAGCTGGTGGCTCTGCTCCAGGCTGTCCCACTGTCCCCACAGCTCCTCAGGGAGGAAGAGCTCCACTATACAAGCTTGCTAGATCTGTACCATAGCTTTAAAAGATAGAGACACGTGCTCAACCCACATGGTCACATCTGGATAACTAAAGGTTTTATGTAGCCACTTATATCACATGTGGAGGAAGATGAAAAGAAGGTTTGGGGCAGTGACCCAATCTCAGTGCTAAACACTGAGAAACAATACCAGGGACTTGTACCCCATGTGCTGGGGAGCAGATGTGAAGGTTTCTGAGAAGCTTTCAGCCTCCCCCAGCACCACCCAGACCCTCCCACTCACACACCATGTACAGGGAGAGCCAGCAGAGCCACGCCAGGCACCGCCGTGCTGCGGAGGAGTACTTACTCTGTAGCCACCTCTCCTTCCTCAGCTTCATCTTTTCTTTCTTGGAAAGAACTGTTTTTTCTTCTAAACCTAGAGGAGAAGAGAGACATGAGATGGAGCCTGGCTCCTGCACACAGATTCAGCGCTGGACACTTCCCAAAGACAGCAGAGTCCATCATAATTTGTTAAACCTTTGATGCTTTTGAACCTGCTGGAGGGTCAGGGTGGCTGCAGGCAGACTGGGGGCTACACCACACCTCAACTTTTAGCCCAACAAATCCTTTAGTTAAGAAATAAGAACTAGGCAAATAGATCAGATCACCAGCACCTGTTTTCTCAGACTAGGTAGCTCTTTGAAAAAAGCTTTGTGAGAGACTCTTGGCCCTGTGTCCAGCATAAACCAGGCCTGGGAGCTGGCATTTTCTTCTGAAGACTACCCAGAAGTGATGGGAGGACCTACACGTTCCAGAATTGGGAGCAAAAACCAAGTTCTAATCTGAAAATATGCAGACTAATAAAGCTAGGAAGAAGGAAAAGACGGGCTGCAGACAGAGCAGCTGATTACTAACAGCCTGTAAAAAAAGGCTCGTACTAACTATATACCAAATGCAGTATTTGAAAACCAGCTGCTGATCACTGATACCCAAGACCAAGTAAAATGACGCAACAAATCTTTCTCCTGGAGATCTGCTGCAGATGCTATAAAATTTTATCTTATCTCTGGTGTTTAAAACAACAATTAGTCAACTTTTCTGCTGCAATGTGCCAGGAATACTGCTACAGGAATGCCAGTGGAGGGTCAAGCTCCACAAAGACCATTCCTCTCACCTTAGGTTATTCCTAAGTCTGGAAAAGAAAAAAAAATAGCCTTTTTCTCCTGAGAAGAAACAGGGGAAAATAATTCAATGCAACTCACTGAGCACTTTGCTGAAGCTGCGAATCTTTCAGGATGATTTAAGCACAAGCAGGATCATCATTTAGTCATTTCAATGCCTTAAGGTCAGAAAAAGCCTGCTGGGGCATGTTTTGTTGTTTTTTTTTTTCCACAAAGCCAACAATCACCACCACGTTTAGAGCTTCTAGAGGACACAGAGAACGAAGCTGTAGCTTTCACTGCCTCCTGTCCCAGAAAAACACACGTTCCTGCAGTTAATGCACCCAAGAAGTGAGAAATAAAACCACCCAAGAAGGCATCGCTTATTTACAAAGCTCAGGGGTGTCTCGAAGGGTTTGTATGTGACTGACGCTGGAAATTTCCATTTTTCCAT
Source organism: Apus apus (assembly GCF_020740795.1). NCBI lineage: Eukaryota > Metazoa > Chordata > Aves > Apodiformes > Apodidae > Apus > Apus apus. The sequence continues at coordinate 38,957,203 of NC_067287.1, read as the reverse complement.
CTCCTGCATAAAGCACCATGGCATGGGCACCCTGCTAGGCCCAGGCCAGCAGGACAGCCTCAGCCAGGTCTGGGGCCAGGCAAGAAGAAACACCTAATCAAGCTAAGGGCAAATTTCACAGGATCACAGAATGTCAGGGGTTGGAAGGGACCTCCGAAGTCCAACCTCCCTGCCAGATCAGGACCAAAACCAGGGCAGGTCACTCAGAAAGGCATCCAGGCAGGTCTTGAAAGTCTCAGGAGAAGGAGACTCCACAGCCTCTCTGGGCAGCCTGTCCCAGGGCTCTGTCACCCTCACAGGCAAGAAGTTCTTCCTCATGTTGAGGTGGAACTTCCTGGGCTCCAGTTTGAGTCCATTGCCCCTCGTCCTGTCACTGGGCACAAGTGACAAGAGCTTGTCCTGCCTTCTTGCTGCCCTCATGTATTGATAGACATTCATTAGATCCCCCCTCAGTCTTCTCTCTAGACTGAACAGCCCCAGGTCTCTCAGCTTTTCCTCATCAGGCAGGTGTTCCAGTCCCTTCATCATCCTTGTAGCCTCCCTTGGACTCTCTCCAGTAAATCCCTGTCCCTCTGGAACTGGGAGCCCAGACCTGGACACCACACTCCAAGTGAGGTCTCACCAGGGCTGAGTACAGGGGGAGGAGAACCTCCCTTCATCTGCTGGACACACTCCTCTTAATGCACCCCAAGATACCACTGGCCTTCTTGGCCACAGTTTCCTCAGCTGGTTTGCAGTGGCATTGAAGCAGATGCTAAAACAACAAACTGCATGTCCCAGAAACCAGCTCCCAGCTCCCCCTGACCACCCCACGTTTCTGTGGTTTCAGGGAAAGATGGGATGAATCACCAAGAGGCCAAAATGCAGATCACACCCTGGTGATCACTGAAGTGCTGCCTGCACAGGGCACCCCCTGCCTCTCCAGCTGCCCCACCTGCCCGGGGTGGCTGTGCTGGGGATATTTGCCCCCTTGGCTGGAAACACACTCATGATGGGAAAACAGCTCTGGCTGGATTCGTTAATGAAAATAATTTAAAAAAAAAAAACCAACCCTCAGCCAGCTGTACCAATTCTGGTAACAACATCCTTTCAGATTATTTTCTTTTTTTTTTTTCCCCTCCCCAAACGGCAGCAGCATATTTAAGGAAACACAAAAGCTGTTTTCTTGGCAGGAGCCCAGCCTTGCTGCAGGCCGGGGATGGTGGCCACCAAGCACCAGAGGGAAGGGAGCTGGATCCTTCCTCCTCTCGCCAAGAGCAAAGTGGCAAAATTCCTGCCCTTCTCTACCACCTCCTTGCCTGACACCTCCATTTTACATATCCCTCCCCACCCCTCGGGAGGTTGTTCTGCTGCTGTGCCAAGCAGTGTCTGGCAACTTCCAGCCGTGACGACGAGTGCCAAAGCTGCTGGAAACCCACTGGAGAACCGTGGAGGCAGAATTTAGCTAGTTAATTAACAGCACAGACTGTCCCCAAGGTAGTCTTTTATTTGTATTTAGCTTGCAAGCACCTCCAAGATGAAAGCCAGACCACAGCTCCAGTTTAATTATTTTTCCTGTGAAATCAGGAGGGTTTGGGTCTCCCTTCTCTGGCCCAATCCACGTGTAATTAAACAACACTTGCCTTTGAAATCCTGTTTATGGAAGAAAGGTGAGCAAAACCCACTTACATTAGCTGAGGGTAATTTACATACCATAAACTTGACAATTACTCCTTTCAGCAAGGATGTTTTTTCTTCGCTCTGATCCGCACTGTACAAAATATCTCAAATATAAACAGATTGGAAAAACAACCCAATAGCTTTTTGCCTCCTACATCAACTGCTTGATACTGGCAACTCTCAGGATCCTGCTTGCATGGCAGACAAGCAGCTTATTATTTTTTTTTTTTTGCCATGGCTTCCTTACTTTCAAAAAGGTTGAGGGTTTTTTTGGTAGAGGACTCCTTAAGACTGAAAACAACACACATTAAAAATGCATATATGTGACTGCTTCTCATAAAGGACTCCTTAGACTAATACACACACATATACATATACATCCTCCTCTAAAAATCCTCTCTGGACATTCAGAAAGAAGCTGGACTGGATGAAAGCCATAAAACTACAGGCTTCCCTGAGCCCCAAGATCCCACTATTTAAGTTTGATTCCACAGCTGAGAGGGTGGAAAAACAGGCTTCACAGTTCCAGGAAAGCACATTACTGCAAGGACTTGGGCAAGATCAGAGATCTCAAGTATGAGCAGAAAGATCAACTAAACCTGAGCCTATAAAATGCCACAGAGACACAGGAGGGTCCTTCAGCACTGGGCATCTGCTCCCCCCTGTGCAAAGCTGCAGTGAAGCCCCTGCCTCTGGTCTGAGCTATTAAGAAATAGCATGTATTATTAAGCATTATTCCCAGAACTCTGATGATGCATAACAGTAAAGCTGTTGCCGCTCGAAACATAATATTTTGGCAAAACAGGGTACCCTACAAATTGAAATTAAGTAACAACAGATGTGTTAATTTTAGCCTCAGTTGTGTAACTGCAGCAAAAGGCAGCATATGCCTACAGCTGTGGGATGAGTTCACTGAACAAATTCAGAGTACATCCAAAAGCAGAAGATTGGGTGTGGTTTGGTGTGGGGTTTTTTTTGGTTGGTTGGTTGGTTGTTTTAGTTGTGTTGGTTTGTTGGGGTTTTTTTATTATTATTACATAGTGTCACTTGTAAATGGTCTGATCCCTTTTCCACCAGAAGGGCCTGGGAAACGGTAGCTGCAGCCTCCTGGGGCAAACCCAACACTGGTGTGACCTGACAGATGCCAGTGCAGAACCTCAGAAGGTGTTCTTTCTCCTCCAGGAAGAAAGCTGAGGGAAACACGGGCCAGGCCAGAAGGTCAGCCAAGATGTCCTCCAGCTCCACTTCTCCTCCAGAAAGCCCTGACGCAGAAGTGTCTGGGGAGCCTGGGTCACCAGTGGGACCAGGGCTTGGAGGGGGCCAGGATAGAAGCAGGAGGTTGATATCCAGGCTCTTTGTCCCCTTGTGCTCTTACAGGAGCCCCCAGAGGCAGCTTGGCAGCCCCTACACGGTGCACAGAGACCAGGGCAGGGGAGTGCTTGGGTTTTACCCAGTTCAAGCCCTGCCACCCTGAGCAGGCTCGTAAACCAGTGTTGGAAGAGCAGATGACAGCCCCTGAGGGGACAGTGCAGGTTTCACCATGGATACAGCATCTGCTTTTTACGTTGCAAAACAAGCAACGTTATTTTTGTTCACGCTTAATCATTACACCAGCACACAAGCTTTCTTCCTCCTTGCCCCCGAGGAGGAAGGGATCCTATTTAAAGTGGGATCTGCCCTCTCAACCCTCCCAGATCCCCTGGTTATTTAAAGCAAAGCCTACTTCCAAGCTCAGCAGCCCATCCGAGACCCAGAGGAGCCAGGCAACTTGTGTCCTTGCACCAAGGTCATGTCTCTGCCAGGCCGAGTAAACATCCCCAGGCTCCAACCAGCTACAGCGAGGGCTGAAACCTCCCTCTGCAGAAGAGCCAAAGCTCATCTCTCGTTAGCTGCCTAAGTGCACAAGTGACATGCCATCTGAAGTGGGAGCAGATCCCCTCAGGAGCTGACCGAGAAGTCACAATCTGCACATTAGTCTGCGAAAGGCAACTCTGGAAGACAAAGTCTGTCCTCTTAAGCACTGCAGGCACACTCAGCCCCTGCTACAAGGTAGAAGTAGCTCCTCCTCTGCCCGAGACATTTTTCATGGAATCATATCCTAGACTCATAGAATGGTTTGGGTTGGAAGGGGCCTTCAGATCATTCAGTTCCAACCCCCTGCCTGGGCAGGGACACCTCCCACCAGCCCAGGCTGCTCCAAGCCCCATCCAACCTGCCCTTCAACACTGCCAGGGATGGGGCAGCCACAGCTTCCCTGGGCAACCTGGGCCAGGGTCTCACCACCCTCACACTCAAGAATTTCTTCCTAATATCTCACCTAAATCTCCCCTCTTCCACTTGAAAGCCAGTTCTTCTCATCTCATCCCTCCCTGCCCTTGTCCCAAGCCCCTCCCCAGCTTTCCTGGAGCCCCTTCAGGCACTGGAAGGTGCTCTAAGGTCTCCCTGGAGCCTTCTCTTCTCCAGGCTGAAAAACCCCAACTCTCTCAGCCTGTCCTTGTAGGAGGACAGGTTTTACTCTTTGAAGTCCCCAGTCTTTCCACCTGCACCCTCTTAGCAGCCTTTCCCAGCACAGAGGCTGACATTTCAGGAATCAGTCTCAGGCACACAGAGGATGTTGAAGGTGGCCCAGTGTATCACTGTCCTTAAAGCCACTTTTGCAGCTGGAAGGTTATTTTCATAACTAAGTCAGGAAGAGGTAACATGTCTCAGGGGACCTAGATTTCTGAACCAAGTGTGCCACAAGTACTGCAAAATGCCTTGTTCTGAGCCAGGTGCTTGGCATTGCCAGTTCATGGCACAGAGAGATCCCAGAAACCACTGTGAGCCTCCCGACGGAGAAGCTATGGCTTCCAAGAGAAGCTCATCTCATCTGCCAAGTTGCAGGCTCCTCCCTGGGAAAAGTTATCTTTTTCTCTTGGAAAAAGGTCAGCTTATCTGAGGAGTTATCCTCCCTGTAAAGCACAGATGGGGTACAAACATGGTGAGGTCAGAGGGAGGAATAACCTACCACAATTTCTGTAGCAGGCAGCATTCCTAAGGGAGAAATATCCAGAGAAGTAGCCCTGGGTGACACCAGGGCAACCATGTGGTCTCTGCTTTATTTTGTGCATTAATTTCCATTAGTGCCTTTCCTATATTACCTCCATCCTGCTGTGAACACCCTGGATGGCAGCAAATTAGGTCAGACCCATCACCAGTACAGAGCCCTGAAATGCTTTTGGTCACACTCATTTTGCTGGTTTTGGAAAGTTTCTCAGGAAAACTCCAAAGAAAGTATGAATTTACTATCAGCATGTCCTGCTGAGTCACTGGGTAGGCGGTGAGACTAAGGAGGGAGAATGAAACACAGGATACCAGACAGACAGTGCCCCTGTGACTCCAGACAGGCCACGCTGCTTCTCCTGTCCTGACCAGAAAAGCATGATGAGATGCAGCCAGGACCCACGGGAGACAAAGCAGCTGTAGAAGTGTTTGGTGGCACCCAGAGGAAGAGCATGACTTGCCTGCAGCAGGCAAAGTGAACCAAGTATTGAACTCACCTTTCAGAAAGCCTGGCTTTAAGCAAACCGAAGGGGATGAATGGTGACTGATCTACTAGGGCTCTTGAAACTCTGCATGCAGAAAGCCCCCTTTTTAAATAGCTTTTTCTTGAATTTGTTCATTGCAGACACACAGTTTTGCCTGAATAACGCAGGTGCTGCCACTCAGCATCCTTTTATCCTGCTGCTTGCACATTTGGCTGTGCTTTCTCCAGGATTCTTGGATGATTACAGTGAGGAACAGCCAAACCAACCTCTGTGCTCAGCAGCCTTGGAGGTACCATTCTTTAACTGAGCGTGGAATCAGTGAATGAGACAGCTCCTCACCTCTCTCTCAAATGCTCCCCTGGTCAGAGAGAAACACCATTTGGCAAAAAGTGCAGCTGCTGAGGATGCTGTTGCACCAGTGCAGAGCTCCACATTATTTCCTAGAAAAAGCATCCCCAGTTGTGTATCCTCACCAACCTGCCTGGTTTGAACACTTCTCTGTGATAAAAGGTGCTGCATTACTTTTTACTTCCTTCCATTCATGTCTCTTCTGCACCCATAAAAAAAAAACAACCAACCAAACAGTGCTCAATGCTTCTAAAACCACAAAACCAACGCAGAAAGGCTCACCCACAGACAGGTGCCCTGAAAAACACATGCTATGTCAGGGACTTCACAACACCAAGTATGATTTCATTCAAGAAACAGGGTTTTCCAGCTTTGGGAGAATGAGTTTGCTTTCAAGAAAGGACATTTCAATCCCCCCCTACTCCTTTTCATGTCCACAGGATTAAACAACAACAAAAAAAGGATGATGTACACACAAGTGTTTGTACACTTCTTCCATCAAAAAAGCAAGAAGTTGTCCAAAAGTATCCTGAAGTTCCACAACACAAAGAAGACATTCTTTGTCAAGGAATGGCATGTCCAAAAAAGATGACTTTTTCTTTGCTTTCTCTGGCTTCCTCTGCAGCCCCATAAACAGTTTCAGTATCTGATCACAGCAAATATCATGCCCAGCAGCTCTCAGCAAGGGCTGCCGCAGCTTGTACCCTTACAAAAGGTCACCCAGCCCAAAGAGAAGAGAAGCAAGGAGCTTGGGCATCAGAGCAGGTTTGAGACACTCCCAACAGCTCAGTTCATGGGATTTCTCTCAGGTTTTATGACGAGCCACCTTGTCCTTCCTGCACACCCTCCTCTGATCACAGCAAGTTACACAGGCAACAGCCACGGCAGGTGAGAATTTGCTGTGTCTGCATGTGAGGCAGAATGAATGGCAAAGCCTTCGTGCAGTCAAGCTGATCCAAGGAGTTGTAGGTCTGCAGCAGAGCCTCAGTTTTTCCACACTCCTCCATGAAACTTGACCATTCTCCCAACCTCCTGCCTCACTACTGCTAGCAGATAAAACCCATCAGCCAGCTTCTGAGGGCAATTTCGTGGTCCCAGCCACCTCAGAGAACCAACCAGGCTTTCTTTGCTTTCTTTGTCCATGTAGAAGCCTAAGAGTCAAGTCTCCAAGAACTGTGAGACAGTGGAGCTGAAGCCAGCTGCTGCTCCAGGCAGAGCCAAGGGAGCCTGGACCTGCAGTGCTACCACGCATTTCCCTCCCTCACCTGAGGGAAACAAGTCTAATCTGCTCAAAATATTCCTTAAGAAACAGGAACAAGTGCATCTCTGCCAGCTCTCAGGTTAGGAAGCTGGTGACCTTGTGCACTGGCATTACTGCAGCTTCCTCTGCTGTAATTCAGATAGGGGGGAATATGAGGCCACGCAAAGCCCTCCATGAGCCTGACCCTCAGGGGAAGGCTCCCCTGGGAGCTCGGCAGCCTCACTTCTCAGGGGTGTCAGGTGTTTGGGAACAAAGCTGTGGCACTCAGCCTAACAAAGAGTTTACTCATAACCCACCTTGGGAGTACACCCACTAACCTGTTTCCCTGTTCCTGCTGGGAATGACACCTGGTCTGACGGGATTAGCAGTGTCTCCTTTCCACTGCCAATTCCTTCCCTTCTCCATGAAGACTACCAAGCTCCTCCTCCTCTTCCTCCTCTCATCTAGCACTCACACTGTTTCTTGGAAGTAGCACACAAGCCTGGGGTGTGAAGCAGTCCTCCACAGTAGCCCGTGCACTCACAGCCTGGGTCAGCTGTGGTGCAAGCTAGGACTGAAACCAGCCTCATTAGCACCCTCATCTCTGCCACAGACACTTGTGACCTATTCCTTTCTCAGGTTTTGCACATTTCTTCCAAAGCAAAAGAAAAATAAAATTCTGCTCCCTTCAGCAGGAAGGCTGGCACTTGCTCTCTGCAAAGATGGTTTCAGGAAAAAAAAAACCCTAGAGATCTGAGAGTCCAGGCCCTCAGCTCTTGCTAGCAGCCAGTCTCAAGAGTCATGCCTGGAGTCACACAAACCCAACACTAAATAGCCACAGCACTTCCCTTGTGCAAGCATGACTGACACATGCAGTCACACCTTTGACATGGAAAGACCACAGAGACAAGAAGGTAAGTCACAGGAAGAGGTAAGCATGCCCAGAGCATTCTGCCACGTCACTGGGCTACATAAAGAGAAGGGACAATTGTTCCTATTGTTAAGGACTGACCTCTGAGAAAGGCTCCCAGCAAGGGAGACCTGCACACTGCTACAAGGCACTTGGAACCTCTCCACTGAGCTGGCTGTGGTATCACACCACCACTAGTGCAATAATGCCTGTGCAATAAGTGAAAAGAAACCGGGTGGGTTAGAGCCAACCACCCCGAGCAGCCGTCAAGGATGTGCACACCCCCAGATGCTGTCACAGCCTTCCACCAAGGGACCTTTCCCTCAGCTCAGCACTGCAGCTCCCCTCCATCACTGTCTTCCTCTTCTCCACCTGCCTTCTCTCCTTTGTGTCATATGCTTCCAGAGAAGCAACAGAGAGCAGCTGACCAGCTGGAGAGCATCTTTGCAGGTAAGGTCCTGAGGTCCTGGTGGCCACCAAGTTGAACATCAGCCAGAAACGTGCCCTTGCAGCAAAAACAGACAACAGTGTCCTGGGATGCTTTAGGAGGAGCATTGCCAGCAGGTCAAGGGAGGTAATCATTCCCCTCTGCTCAGCACTGAGAACACATCTGGAGTGATGGGTCCAGTCCTGGGCTCCCCAGTACAAGAAAGATAAGGACTTACTGAAGTGACTCCAGCTAAGGGCAACCAAGATGATTAAGACACTTGACATGATGCATAAATTGTTGATGAGAAGGAAAGAGGGAGCCAGTCTATTCCCAGTGGTGCCCAGTTACAGCACAAGAGGCAGTGGGCACACATTTAAACACCTGGGGTTGGGAAGATGTTTATGTTCTTTTAACTATGAGGGTAGTCAAACACTGGAAGAGGTTTCCCAAAGAGGTTATGGAGTCTCCAGGTCTCTGTGCAAGGTGATACTCAAAACCTGACTAGACACAATCCTGCACAACCTGCTGTATTGTGACCCTCCTTGGGCAGGGGCTGAACTAGATCATCTTGAGAGGTTCCTTCCAACCTTACATGCAACACTTAAACAAAAAATTGGGATAGTTTTCACAGGTGCACCTACTTTCAGCACCCCTACAGGGGGGCTACCCTTTGGGAAAGATACTTGCTGTAAAAGAAAAACACTTGCCTGGCAAAGCACTGTAGATTTTTCATCCCTACCTTTGCCTGCTGCTGCTTTCCAAAAAAGATCAGTGCCACCAGCAGAGCACACCAGCTTGGCAGAGATGGCGACTCCAGACTCAACACACACCCATCGCACAGGGTTGCAAGGTTTTGCTTTCCTGTTTCTTTTCCATTAGGCAACTGCACCAGAAGCAGAGAGAGCTGGACCTTCCCAGCTGCCCCAACAGGACACAACCCACCTTCCTGCCTGGCCAGCATGATGTGGACAGATCCATTCCCTTCTGAGCCCATCCACAGTTTACAAGCAGCCAGGGTAGCCCGCAGATCTGTGGCTCCCTTTGTCAGAAAAGATCTGCCCTTGCAAAAAGAGCATTTGAAAAGTCACCTTGGCAACGGAGTTACTTTGAGCAGGCATCTGTAAGGCAGTGACTCACAGGTTTGCCACTGCCACCTGGAAACCAGGCTCTGGGGGCAGGTAGAGGTGTAGTTTTGAGCTCTTCAGCTCCTGCAGCAATTATTAGTAAGGTTCCTACAAAGCCATGGCCACCACCATCAAGGTGGGCCAGCGAAGCAGACTCCAGGAAGTCCACAGCATGGTACAGTCTGGACAGTCAGCAAGTCCCCTTCCACTGAGGATGAACATGTCTATGTTAACAACAAAGATAGATCCACACACAAGAGGTATCTCAGTGGACACTGCAGTTTTGCTAGGGAGCAGCAGGAAGACCAGAATGCCAATTCCATCAAAGCTTAAACAGCAACAAATATCTGGAATGAGATTTATTCTCAGACCAAAAGTAATTCATGTTTACCAATGGGTAAATTCTCTCCTGAGGGCTTTACTGAGGGAGACACAATATTGAAACATCCCTATGCTTTTTGACAATGCCTTGCAGGCTTGTATTTTAAAGATATTTTTCTCAAAATACCCTTTCCATTCCTGCTAATAAGATTACCTTTGAGTACACTGTCCTTTGAAAAGCTGGAAAAAGCAGTAATTCCATACCTTCTGCAGTACTACATAGTGGAAGATCTAGATCTGGAGGTGTTACACTACTTGATTTTACCTGGTGCTTGTAATTTATGCAAAAAAATATTAATTTGTCTTAATTTCCTTGTTTTTTAATTGTGTATTTTCTAGTAGACAATTAAGTGGACATTCCCATGGGACGTTTTCCAGCCCCTGGTTCCTATAACCCCTCTTGCATTTCTTTTGGTACCTGACACTCTTTGACAAGTGTATTCTTACCTATCACTCCATATATACTCTTTCAGCTCCTTCAAGGAGCCAGCTCTGCTCAGCTGTACTTATTTGTACATTCTCAGTGCATGGATTTAGTGGCAACTCTACCAACCAGTCTTCAGTCTCCTTCCTTAGGTTTGACAACAGGCAGATTTTTGTCCCACCTGAATTTCTCCTCTTCAGTCATTAATTTCTGCAGAGCTCTTTTAACAGGACTGCTGCAGACAAAAGCCTTCTGTTTAATCCAAAGCACTGATTTGACTGTCCAGCAGTTTTATACAGATGAAGCCACCCTACACCTCAGACAATTTTATAGCTCCTGGAAGTTGTGCATGAGAGATTTAGACATAACTGACATTTGTTCATATTTATGAACACACTCCTGTGTTCATCATAGCTATGTTTTAACCACAGTATTTTTCCTCAAAATACCCATCAGAGTCCCTCAATTTATGCTGCATTTCCCCCGGTGACAGAGCAGGGGCCTGACAGGGTGCTGGGGGAAGGAGAGAGGGCAGATAACAACAGGCAAGAGAGGGGGGAAAAAAATTAGTATTTAAAGCTTCTGAAAGGAACTGCAAAAGCACAGAGACCGAGACTTGTGAGGCAGACAGGCAGATATGTCACTGTCAGGTTCCACTGCAGCACTGGCAGCAGACCAGCCATGTGCAGAAGCATGTGTGAGGTGACACCCAGAACGAGCTGTGGAGTTGGGTTCTGTTCCTCAGGGACTACAGCAGACACTCCCCTGTGTAGGTGCAGAGCTCTGCCTGGCCCCCCCACTTCTCCAGGTAATACATTTCATGGATTTGTTGGTTTGTTGTTAGAAGCACTGAGGTTTCCTCATTCCCTCAAGTTTAACCATCTTCCCTCTCTTCACTGGGAAAAACAAGACGAGGGAGAGATGCAGACAGACAGTATCATCTGAAATTATTTCTTTCAGCTGAAAGGGGAAGGATGGGCAATGGGACCACAGTCACTGTCTGACCCGGTGAAACAAGCGCCTGCAGGAACCACTGCCTTAACCAACAGGCAAGGCAGGGATGCAGCCTGTAGGAAGAGCTGCAGCTGGACCTCTCCTTGGACAGAGATGGAGGAAAAGAGGTAGAAGGAATCCCAAAGGTCACCCCTTCTGGCACTGCTGAGTGAAGGCAGTGTACACTTCACTTGGCAGTAAGAGCTGGAGAAACAAGAGACACCCAGAAAGCAGCTGCACAGCTCAGTGTTGTCTACAGCTCCAGACAGGGCTGCACCTTCCACCCTCCCTTTGCAGCTATGTCAATGCAAATACACATGAAGGTGCAGAAAGAGATGTTGTTTCTCCAATAACACTAGCTTCAAGATCCTGGCTCGGGCCAAAAATCCTGCTCTGTCCCTTCCCTGCCACCCCCTTCCTGGAGGAAGTCACAGAGGTTACAAAACCATCTCTGTCAAAATTCTTTTGCTTCAGTGCTTCTTAGTTTGTTTTCAAAAATGGTGATGTTGCAAAATGAAACATATTTAAAAGGGTTTTTTCCCCCCCAGTTTTCTTCGGCTCTTCCTCACAAGCAGGTCAGGAATACAAGTGGATTTTTATGTAGCTTTTAATCTGAAAATGCAAATTAGGAACCAGTCTATTACGGAAAAACATCTCTAAGACTGTCCCACAATCTCCAGAAATCCTGCAGGACCTGTCCATCAGATGCCTTGAAACATGGGAGAGAGTTGTTAATATCTGTACAACCAGGGAAAAAAATAATGACCAAGTTGTGTGTTTTACAGAGTGCAGGATGTTAACTGGGGAACACCTTCAAAAGCAGAGACAGCACAATGTGGGCAACCTGACCTGACATCGCCCCAGGCAGCAACTGCATTAACACAGGGAAAACACCACAGCAAACCATTTCATAACTGGTATTTCTAATGACAGACCTTCTCCCCCTTCTCCAAGTAGCACATCAGCTTGGTTTCCATTTATGGCTATTTTCAAGTCTAAATGTCCTCCCAATGTTCAAGTCCCACAAGTCAAGTCACAGCTCCAGTCACTCCATACAGAGTAGGATGTATCACAGGTACCATGGTCTTCAACTCTACAATCCCTCCACTCTATTTTAGGACAATACGACTTCAGCATTTGAAAATACCTCTTCTAGGTTTGTTCAGACCCTGTAGTTTGGCTGAGACTGGGTACTCAGTGTCACAGGAGGAGACCAGGTTAGTAGTAACCGCTGAGCTTCCAGCTTCTCCAGGAAATTTATGACAAGCAGAGAATAACAAGCAGGAACAGGCAAGGAGCAATGGTACCAGCAAAACAGCTCTGCCCAGCCCAGCCCTGGCCAAGGGACTTCCAACTGGTAAAAGGCAAAACTGAATGCAAACACAGACACCACTCCAAGGGCTTTCTACACCCTTCCCCTCAACACACGCCCACAACGCTGCTTAAGCTAGTAGGTTACTGGAATGATGTAATTACACATAATTAATATATTAACTAATTGGACAGCTGAGTGCACTGTGATCGATACTTAATTAAATTTCCAGGCGATATATCTATGTCAGTGAGAAACTGAACTGAGTAGACAATGCAGGTGCATAACTTCAGAGTAAAAACAAAACTGTCACACGAACAGCACCAAGTGGGACTTGTGCACAAGTCTCAGCAGGGTCCACAGAGTGGAGGGAACAGCTCCCATCACAGATGTCTTCACAGGGAAGGAGGACGAACTACTGAGCTGTGAAGGTCAAGAGAAGAATGTCAAAATTGACACGAAATGTTAGGTTCAAATGACAGGAAGGTAAGGATGAAGCTCTTGCAGAAAGAGAAAAGGGAGAAGAGCAGGAACAGCTAGGGAAGGGGCAGAAACAAAGGCATTCAGGGATGCTGGACATCCACAGGACACCATTCATTGTACAGTGAGGTTTGTCTTCCAAACAAAGCAGGGCTGCCAGGCAATTGATGCTACAGCAAAACATAAGCACACAGAAAGCCCTCCCGGGCTGACGTGAGGAAGAGGTGCTTTCAGGAAGGCAGGAGGACCATTTGTGTTCTTAGCCTGGTGGCTCCAAGCCTGATCTCTGCATCCCACCATTCCCTGTGGAGGCCACTATTCCAATGGTGACAAGGACTTGACCTAAAATTTATTCCTGAAGCCCTCCCTGCTTGACAAGTGTCCAGAAATATAAGGGCACAAAAGAAGCACACGTGAAACTGGGAGAAATTCAACGAAAAGTCTTGAGGATCCACACAAGTATTGTTCCCAGCTAAGAGTTTCCCTGCCTCTCCTTGGAAGATTCTCTAAATTACCATCTGAAGTGTGCATTGTCTTCCAGTTGTGCAGAACCCTGAGCCAATTTAGGCCTGAGGAAAACGATATGCTGGATGGCCCTCACTGAAGGCTTTCCTTTAACACTGTCCTGGCAAGCAGCCATCTCAGGACACCTTTTCAGCAAGGCAGCACACCCAGAGAGCAGAAGGGATGCTCCATCAGTAGAAAGGATTCACCTTGCCACCATGGTCCAGAGAGCTGGATGGCCTCAGGCTCAGTCTGCCTTTAAGTTCAGAGGACAGTGACAGAGGTGTGACAAGGAAGCTGAAATGTCACTCCTCTGCTCTCCCACCCCAAAAGACCTCCCAGTAAGCACAAACAATGCTTCAGCATCTAGAATCAAGCTGGGATGCCACCAAAATACATATTCCAGAAAAACATGTCAGGCAACAGACAAAAAGCCTGAAGTACAGCCAGCCACACCTAAGGTAAGCAGCCCTCAGCCTCTGCTAGACCAGGCATCAGGGAAGGAGTCTTGACTTCATTTAATAAACTTTCCGTTCTGTAAATCAGCTTTCTTGGCACACCAGCAGCCTCTTCCACTACATGCCTGTACAGGCACTGTTTCCAGCACAGCACTCCAAGGTCTCTGTGTGCCAACAGCCCACCTGCTGCTAAAGGGATTGCCCCCATCCCTCAGCCAATACCCAGCAGCACAGTGAGAGCAGTCGCTTCTGCGCGAGGGGCTCGCGTCCACCTTACAGATCAGAATAACTTCCTTTAAAAACAATTAGAAGTGAGCTAATTGCAGTTTCCATCCCAGTCTATGAAGAAGAGGGGACTCCCCTGTGTGAATGCACTCTTCAGACTCTGCTGTGATGCTGTCAGGATGCTCAGGCATGGTTAGAGAAGCAGGGAAGAGGTCTGGAAGGTGCTGACCTGCTCCAGGGAATATCGACTGCAATATTGGATTGCTCGTCTCTAATGGAACTAGAGGGAAAAAAAAAATATAAAATCAATTGTAATTGACTTCTCTGCTAATGACACAGAGTCAGGGCTGTTTCCTCTGGAAAGATCGATGTGCCACGTGCAGCAGGATCGACACCACTGTCAACACATGACATCAGGAAACTCGGCACGGAGACCACAGCAGGCAGGCTGCGGCAGCCGGCAGCTCCGGCTGCAGGCACACGAGGGCTCAGCTTGGCTTGCCCAGGAGCAGACTCCACCTTGCCTCCCCCACCACCTGCCCAGCTTTGGTGTGCACCTCCAACAGAAAAACCTCACTCGCTTCCACCCCGATTGGTTTTCTGCCAGTTGAGAGAGATGAACCTAATGAAGTCAACAGCAGGCCAGGAAGGCACGTGGTTGGGAGCAGGTGTCCTCTTCTTCAGCAGTGGCAGGTTGGTTGAGACAGATGGACTGAGCTTTCCAACTTCAGCCTAAAGCACCCATAATCCAGTTTAGACAGAAGTTAAAAATTATCAGTAGCAACACATCTCCAGGCCAACTGTTGTCTTTACTCCAGCCCTACATGGATGAGCAGATGAGCACTCCAGGTCCTCCAGACTGGGTCACAAGCAAAGGCAGAACCTCTCAGGGCTGGAGGAACAGGGGGGCTCAAAGGATTTGGCACTGGTGGCACCTACAGGTTCCTACTTCAGCTCACTGGTTTGTTTTTCACAATAGTTTTTAGGCACTGGAAGTTTTAAATGCCCAGCTAAGCATTTTGAGGAAAGTACTGCTATATTCCCCAGCTTTTCACCTGCTCATATGCCAAACTACGTGGGAAGGAAGGGAAGATCTCATCACAGTAAGAGGTTCAGCAGTGACAGCACTGATCCAGCCCTGGGAAACAAGGGAAACCTGAAAATCATTACTTCATGCCTCTGGCCTGGAGATCTAACTTGACAATTCCAGCAGTGGGCAGGACGCTGGGAGATAAGTACCATTTCAGAGCTTGGCTAGTGGAATTTTTTTGGTTTAAAGTTTCCTTCAAAGAGCCTGGATCAGAAAATCCTCAATGATCAGTTAAACTCAGGTTAAAAAAACCTAACAAGGGATGAAGGACCACAATCTGGGAATGCTGCTACCTTGTGCCTAAATAGATCAGGTGAACTGGCACCACACAAGGTAAATCTTTCCAAGGCAGAGTGTGGTCCTCCCCTCTCCACAGATGTCAAAGTCCTGTTGGTACTTTGGGACAGAAGAAGCAGTGAGGCTGAGCTGAAATACATCTTGATTTCAAGCTTCTTCTAGCTTTGTTCAAGCCAAGCACTAAAAATGCTGCTTGAAAAGGCTGAGAGCATGACTGAGGTGACCCAGCTCAGTGCCCAGTGGTTGGGCTGGCCCACCCCAACCCTCACCCTGCAGGCAGAGCTCCCCACCCACAGGAACCACAGAAGTGCAGAGTTTTTGCCATCAGAGGAGGAAGGGAAGAAACAAATTTCCTGATCAAACATCCCAGCACCAATTCCTACCCTGATAGCAGCCTGGAAGTACAAAACAGAAGTGGCTTCAGAAACAGTCCAGGGGTCAACATCAAACTAGCAGTTTTTGACCTGCTTTGACACCAGCATCAACACCCTGAAGAATCTTCCTTCCTCCCCAGTTTCACTTTCTCCTTTCATGTTTCCAGCAACAGCTTTCTCAGCTGGGTTCTGCCTGTTCCTGAGGACCTAATTAGAAGAACAAACAGCTAAAAGGCAGCTGCCCCAGCTCCACCAGGAAATAAGGCAACATGTGGCATGGCAGAAGGAAGGCGACCAGAGGCAGGACCTGGCATGACACCATGGCTTGATTTTCCAGCCAGACTCCAACACTACCTCAGATCTGAGTCCAGAAGAGCCCTGTTGTCAGACAGGAGGAGGTAAGGGGGGGAGCAGCTAGCAGAGGACTCCTCACAGGGAAACCTGGATGCATGCGCTGAATGAAGAGCTTATGGGGTGAACCCTGACCACATCTCCCACATCTGTCTGTTCAACAGTTACGATGAACACTGCTACTGGACCTCCTCCCTCAATTCTTTCCCACAGACAACTTGAGTAACAGCAAAATAGTTTCAGTCTGTCATGGCACAAGTGCCCTTCCTCTCCTCCTACAGTCCCGTAACTGTCCAATGAATGAGCTTTCCACCATCTCCACAGTACTCTCTTCCTTTCCTACTCACTCTCTAGGGCCACTGGGATGTGAATACCTCTGATTCAATACCTAGAAGGGAGATATTGGTAAGAGATCAGGCCACCAACACTATAAAACACAAGACCATGAGCTCAAAGCTGTGCCAGGAAGCTGTTGGTGCGAGCACACCAAGGAAGAAAGTGCCTGCACTGGTTCTTGGAGGGCAGCTGACATGAAGAAAGCAGGCAGCCCGAGAGAGGCTCTCCTGCAGAAGCCAAGGCACACTTGATGCAGCCCTACCGTGTGCTGGTGAGGGTCTCACGTGCAAAGGTTTCAGAGTTACATGAGATCGTAGCACCTCCTGCTAGAGCCACAGGCTCCTTCCTTCTGGCACGTCAACACCTCGACACTCCAACTGGACCTCCAACCTCCTTGTTTCTTGCTGACCTTCTCCAGACACTGAACTTTCCTCCACAAGTACCTCAGGAAAGAGAAAAGCAGGATATACATGTTGATGACGCAAGAAAAAAAAAAACACCCCAGCAGATATGCAAAACATTTGGTGACTCACACAGGCCCACCCTGGTGCTTGACTGAGATGGTCTCACGTGTCGAGTGTTTGCAAACAGCCAACTCGTAACTGGTCCCCACATACCCAGCTTAGGATACACATAAAATCAGTGGTACAGCATCAGGCCCCCGTGGCCCTGTTTGGGTCAGAGCACACACCCAGGGAGGAGTATAAAGATAGGAAATTCAAGATTCAAGAATGACAGAAACTTCCCCTCTGAAATGCGTGTGGGAATTTTACAAGGAATAAACAGACACAGCTTGAATTTTGGAATAAGCCCATGAACAGAAGAAAACAGAATGAGAAGAGAAGCACGAGAGAGGATGAAAAGCTTGAGCCTGCTGCAGGCAGTGGTGTCAGGAGAGGAGTTGGGTCTGGGCAGAAGACCACACAATCCAGGACTTTGCTGCATGCAAGGACCAGGCATCAGAGGTGCAGTTCACTGACTGACCCTGGGGACTGCTGCTATGTCAGCTAGCTTGGGCAGCCTCCTACTCCTTCCAAACCTCTGAGGGGTGGGCTGAAATCCAGTCCTACAGAACCCTATCAAGACTGGGAGTTTGTGATTCATTAAGCTAGCTGAGAGCAGCAGCACAGGCACAGAGAAACTGAAGGTTTCCTTGTCACCCCTGACACCCCAACGAGGTGGCCACTGTGTTTAACCAGACCTGAACTGCTGCAAAAATCCTGCCACTTGTTCTAGGGTGGAAATCTGTAACAGCAGCAGCTCACACAGCTGGGATGGCTGGGGAAGCAGGGGGGACACAGCAGGAGACTTCTGCTCCCTAGGTCAAGGCTTTCTAGGGGACAACTCGCCTCTGAGCTCAGCTCTCTCTGAAGGACTGAACAAGCTGTTCTGGCCTCCTCTGATCACATGCCCAAGCCCAGGAGAAGAAAATAGCAGACCCCAGGAAGGGCCATGCTGGGAGGTGAACCTTTGCTGGGACAACGGGGCAGGAAGAAGGTTCAAGCCTCTTCCAAGGAAAGCACCTGGTCCTGGGTGAGACTAAACAACAATGAGGAAGAAAAAGGCTTGCCCCACCTTACATTCTTTTGGGTAGATGATTTCAGGTGATGAGTTTTGCCTTTCAATGCTGTGCTGGTTAATCCTCTGCTTTCCACCGGTCTCCAAACAGTTGCTTCCCAGACACCTGGGCTCAGGTTACCCTTTTTCCAGACCAATAGTGTCAGCATTTCTATTGTCTACTATATTCTTATCCTTTTTGCTTGTTTAACTGTAATCTCTCCTCCCCCATTGCTACAGTAGCTGATGTTTCCAGTCTTGGATGAAGGCCTTGTTTTCCAGACAAAAGCTGCACACCCTAACTTGAAGCAAGAAACGTGAAGCAGATGCCTGGTATCTTACAGAAAGGCTCTGTGTTATATTTCTGTACTTCACCTGAGATTGCACTGCCAGCAAACTCTTGCCACTTGCAGTGAATTAATTTCTTTCCCTCACCAATGCATTACACGACAGATTTGGAGGCAAGCAGGAAGGGCCAGAGAGAATAAAGTTGAGACTAATGACTGCAGAACAGACAGGGGAGATTGAGCAATATTCAGGTAGTTACAAGAATGCTACAGACAGCTGGGATGAAAAAGCCCAACGCCTAACTCAGACCCTTGAAATACTTGAATAAGCTCCTCTAGATTCCAGCAGGTCTGCCACAGAACTGTATTAAAGGCAACTGTGCAAGGTCAGATGCTTAAAACTTGCATTTCAGATTTTAAACTGCACTAGAAATACAGTGACAACTTTATGCTAAAATAGCCAAACAGCAGGACTACTGCATGAATGTATTTGGGACTGGGATCAGGACGGAAACCAAGAAAAATCCACCTTGGCACTGCTTAGCTCTGCCCTCAGCCCCAGCTGTAGGTGTCTGTAGCTTTGGAAGACCAAGGAAAGCCACTGGAAGTGTGGGTTGGAGGGAAGACCCAGCATCCCTGCAGGCTCTTCACAGCACACAGAGGGTGACAAGAGCTGCCAAGGAGCCCGTGGCTCCGTAGCAATTCCTGCTGCAAGGACAGACATCCCTGCTGTGTGCACAGCCTAACGGGCAGAACGGATGAATACAGGGAAAGTCTCCAACATCCCTCTTGCACGTTTCCAGTAAGGCTACTGCCTCTACCCTTTTGGTGGTTTTCATTTGAATACCTCATCTTTGGAAGGCTCCCCAGAGAGTGACAGGCATTAATGGTTGGCATTCAAATAATTCAAGGTTAGCAGCCCACGTGCTTCACTTCACAAGAGTCCCCTCTGTAGCGTTACAAATCAAGTTATGCAGTAGACATGGTGAAAGCATCTGCAGAAATCAGGAGACACAACATCATCTGCAAGTGCAAGCCAGGGCTGCAAATGCAACAGAAAGCTCAAGACGTGAGATGCACAAGAGAAGCAGCCAGCCTGGCATAAAGCACCCTGGGAGCAGCCATGGCCAGCCCCCCTGTGCCTTCCCCTCTGTCCCGAGCCAGCAATGCTCCTGCCAACCATCAGCAGAGCCCACACACAAAAACCTTGCAGAGCTTTAACAGAAGCCCTTTGAGGACTTGAGTTTGAGCCTTGGTGTCCAGCTTTACCACTAGTAAATAACACCACCGGGCTAAGAACACACCAGGCCTGACCAAAGCTTCCTGCAAGCCAAGGCCACATGTCCGACAGGGCCAGCAATGAATGCCCCAATACAGAGCGAGTGCATTTAGTACCCCCAGTGCATTTTTGTTTTGGGGATCTGACCAGGTGCTTTGAAGCCCATGCACGTACCAGAAATTCAGAACACCTACTTGCAAGGAGCCCTGCAACTTAACTGCCATTTTACTGAAGGATCTTCACCCGTCCTGAACCCAGCATCTTACAGTTTAACTTGATTTCTTCCACCTATCTCAGTGGAAGAGGCTGGGAACAAGCCTAATCTCTCTTCACCTTTGTGGCAATCATATTTTACTAAACTTCATCAGCTCCTCTTCTCTTAGACACTCATCTTTTCCAGACAAAAGAGATCTGATCCATTTCATCACTGATCATATTCCATGCCTTAAGCAGCAATGCTGTTAAACTCCTCCACCAACCAACACAAACACTCTGAATGGACTGCACGTGACTGCAGACACTGCCACAAGCTCACCTAGCCAGGCTGGCTCATGGCTTTTCCCTCCGAGGTGGGCATGTGTGCTTTTCCTACCCCTTGTCCTAAAGAAGCTCAGTGAACCCTGGCATCACCTCCTGCACATCCCCAGCCACGAGTATCCAGGCTATGACTACGCACCGGCGCAAAGAGAAGTGGGAGCAGAGTTTCTAGAGAAGCTTTCTTACTGCTCTGATCAGAGTTTTCATGAAGTAATTACTCTGAACTTTACTCAGAGCTCGTTAGGACCACAGCAAAATTTCCACTAGGTTATTTTAACTGTTGATTAATTCTCCTTTCCTGGCAGATTCCCTTGGATTCTTTAACATGTCTGGTCTCAGGCTCCCTGTGGTGTGGGTTCCCCACTCCCAACTCCATGCGTTGACAGGGAAATGAAAAAAGTAATCACATGTCAGAGCTTGCCCTTAATTTTTAAGTCTTTGTGGCAGATTAGTGTTGTGTGCTCCCCCTCCCCATGCTGTCCTATCTATTGCACAACCATACGTCAAGGAGTTAATCCCACCATCTGCAGCTGTCAGAACTCCTACACACCAGGAAACCCAAACACCTAACAGTTTGGGAGCACCAAGGGAACAGAAAGTCCAACTGTATCTTCTACCACTGAACAGCCACATATTATATGTAATCACATTAATTTATTTTACCCAATAGCCTGCTTAGCCAACATATACAAGATAATTTTAGATTTAGACATGGAAAAGAGCTCAGCAACTCAGCCTGTATAAAGCCAGCAGACTTTCATTATTTACATAATCTAAGAATTATTAGCTCGATCCCAGTCACATTTTGATCAGTCAGTTCCAACACCACTTGCATTACAAGTGGCTTCATAAACTACTGCAAACACAGAGGACTGCAACACTAACATAAAGTAGGAAGGAGGGTGAGAATACCCAGGAGAGCTTCCCAAATTGTTTGCAACAGGCATTTATTTGACCTCCAGCCCCCAACTCACTGCTCAGCTTTGCCTACCTGCAGTGGGACCCTCAGGATCATCAGTGCATAAGGTTGCCAGAGTCTCACTGCCCACTGTTCCCCTTCCCTTTTATTGGAGCAGATTTCAAAACTGGAAAGAATTTGAAGAATGGAACTGGACAAATAATCACCTGGAGAAGAACAAGGCACAAAATCTACACTTCTCTGGTGGAGAATAACTCCATCCCAATCTCAAGAACCTATCTGCTGCACCCAGGTACCTGGGCATCAGCATACAGCTCTCCCAGCTCAAAGGGCTGGCAAGTTATGTTCACCCCAGAAAAACACTCACTTTTTTCTTTGCAGCCCTATAAAACTGACTGCCATTGTTAGGCAAACGCTTCACCACAAGATCAAGTCTGGAGATGCCCAGCAGAAGCCCCTAAAGCAGAGACAAAGGCGACCCAGTGTCTGTATTAGGACTGTATGACCATCACAGCCCTTGAACCTTGAAAAAGCCCTACTAATCCCAGCATTCCAATCTGACACAGTGAACTACCTTTTACTTTTCATGGTGGTGGTGCTGGTGTTGATTACACAGTCCAACAAGCCTAACCCATAAAAACACTCATTCCACGATGTGCCCAAGCACCTTAAGTCTCCTTCCCTCCTCCACGGGTACACAGACTGCCCGATAAGTGGAACTGGTCCAAACACTGCTTCACCCCCTCTTCCAGCCTCTGGTATTTCTGGTGGCTGCAGCTTTAGTGCTGTCTCAACTGCTCTTATGCTTCAGTGACCAATTTAAAGCTCCCAAAAGCCCTGAGGCACTAATATGATCACCAGCTCTGCCACCTTATGCAACACACAACACTCCCACAGCATCTTCAGCCCCAGACTGCCCTACAACCTCCTTCCTGCTCCCCTTCTGCCTTGCTCCAGAGGAGCACCATTCTGCAGCTTTACCAAGCCTCTTGACAGACCACTGTGATCATTACCTCCCTATAGACCTCCTATGGCTGCTATCTCCTGCCAAAGCTGAACTTGGCCACTCTGCCAGGGACCCTTCTTTCCCTCTATGATTCTCACACAAGACAACTTCCTTTTTTCAAACAAACAAGACACTTGACTCCAATATGCCTATCTGGCTGACTTCACTGAAGACGAAGTCTTTAAAATAGATCTGGCCCCCTTTAGGAGAGGTAGAAGTTATGTTTTTCTTCATCCCATCACCTCTTCCCCTTTTTTTCCACTTGAAACTTGCAGGACAGGATCACTCGCCCAACCTGGAACAACATTCTCCTGGTAGAATTGACTCTAAAGTCAGCAAAACTTCAAAAAATTAGCAGGACTACCACTTTGCACCTCCTGCTCCCTGCATCCCTGCCAGCAGCACAGGCAGACAACAGCAAGCCTCAGCAAACAGCACGCCCTGCTGTACAGCATTTATCCTGTGCCTGCCTTAGCTCTCACCACAGCCCCAGCCCGGCTGTGCCGTGATGAGAACAGCAGCTGCCAGAAGAGCTGCTGCATCAGCACCCATCTCACTGAAAGAAGTAACACGGGGCAGGGAAGGACCAAACCAGAGATGGTGCTCCCTGAGGTCAGTTTTCAGAGCTGCCAGACATTTGGCACTGCCTTGACCTTCACAGGTCTGGGACTAGATCACCAAATCAGAGAGCCCTGAGACCTGCCTGTCCCCTCCCCGAGCCCCAGTATCCCCAGGCTCATAGGGAATGCCTGGCACAGCTCCTCTGAAGAAAGTGTTCCTCAGTCCAGAAAACCCACATCCCCCTTCCCATGTGGTAGTCTTGCAATACTTAGGCTCACCATGCCCAAAATACACCTAACTGAGAAGACCCACATCCTCAACACAACATCTTATTAGGTCTTGGGAGACTTTCACTGTGAAAGGAGGGCCCAGGCCAGCAGGAGATCTTTCCACGGTGCACAGAAGATGCTGGCAAGAAGCACGTTTCTCTGGCAGTGAGGACTGCTGGCGTGAGCACTGTGCCTGCTGATCTCCTAATATGGACCAAGCAGTCAAGTGGGTTTAGATCCACACATCCTGCACCTACAGACTCATCACTCAGTGCAAGGCTGAGTTTCATCCTTTTACCCTTTTGACAGGATATTAATTTTTACCTAATGGACCAAGAGCTGCCAAGTGCTATGAGTAATTTTTCACATTTTTCTAGCTTTGTTTGGCTTCCCTTTCCTGATGAGGACCTTCCCACTAGTCCTGCCTTCGCTGAGGTGTCACGACCAAGACACGTAGAAATGCCAGCTTCCCAGTAGATCCCAAACCATGAGTGCAAAGCACAATCTGGACTTCCCCAGGAGGTGGGACTGATCCAAGTCGCTGTGCCAGGAACAACATTTGCCAGTATCAAGAAGGCTATTCCACTTCAGAGGTTTGTGGGCTTGGATACTGCCTCCCTAAAAAAAACAATGTAGGACAGAAAGCAGCAGCCAAGTGCACCCTGCTGTGCTAGAGCCCTTCCCCATTTGAGGAACATACAGCACCTACCAAATCCTGAGGAACCTGCAGCTCTGTGCCCCTTAGGGTGGACATGTGTAAGGAAAAGGGAGATAAAAGAAATTTGCAGGGTGTAGTGTGAAAACACCCAACACATTCTGGGAAAAAGGTGTGGTGTCTCCCTTCACCAATCCTCACACGTGCTCCATCATCAGCTTTGGGAAGATTCAGCAAAGGCTCTCAAGAAACAAAACCTATTTGCATGTCTCTTCAAATATCAGTTTATTTCTAGTTAAGGAAGTTTTGCTTCCACTTGCAAAATCAGTCACCTGTTGGAAACCAATGGCTGACGCTGTTAAAACTGAAAAATCCAGTTTTCCTGCTATTCCAGATGCCCTGACCCAGCTGACATCCCCCAGAGAGCTCAACAGCATGCAAATGTTGATCATAAGAGGTGCACTGAAGATGCTCACTCCTAGCCAGGACTTCAACACAGGGCTTTCTGCAGCCAGAAACACACTAACTGCAAAGTCAAACAGCACTACAGCCTTCTTTTATGAATGTTACATAATAAATAATGTATTTGAGTATTGTGATGTTGGGCTCCAAATCCCAGCCTCACTTAGCCTTTAAAGACTAAGGCACAATTATTTATAGTATTTATATTAAAAGGGGGTGTGGGGGGGGCACAATGTACCATCAAATCCCATTTAAAGATTACTCTCAGATGAAGCAAGTCTGGCTGTTTAACATTTCTCACAAGCAAAAATAGGTGGAAGCAGCAGCTGGGGTAGAGCAAAGAAATCTAAAGATGTGTATGGACATAAAGGTCAAATAAAAATTAGGCTGAGCAGAAAACAAGTTAGCTGTGACACACTCCTTTGGCTGCTTTTCCACATAAGGTGCTAGCTGCTGGTGGGCTGATCTTAGAGAAGCTCCACCTTGCTGAGCCTACAATACTCTGGAGCCTTCAAGCAGCTTTTACCATAATGCTCCGTGTTTCTTTACACTGGGTAACATTTTCATATGAGCATTGCTTTTTTTTATACACATGCTGCACTAGGAGAACCTGAAGGAGGAACTGGAATATCTTCTTCTGTGTCCTGCAGAGCAGAAAAACATCATTCAAAACCACAGAACTGACCTAGAAAATCGGAGAGTTATTCTGCTGCCCTCTAATGAGCACATCTAACATCTGAAAAAGAGCACTCTCAAGGAGAGATGTTCTGCTCAGCCACAGGAACATCCTCTTCTGCTTCAGAGCTGTCAGCAATGCAGTCCTAGCTGAAGCAAGGCTGCACCTCCTACACAGCAGAGACAGGCAGAAGCAACATCTGGAGGGACCGAAGACCTATTCTGTACTTCCTTGAACTTAGAGGGGAGTATATGGCTGTGCACTGTTCTGCTCCCATTCCTCCCCCAAAGAGAGGGAGGAGGGAAGAGGTTCCTAATTCTGACCTTCACAGACACCAGCAAGTATATCCATGAGCTTGTTTGGGGATGATCCTCCCTCTAAAGTACATTTGCTGCATCCACCTTCTGTGGCCCTTCCTCGGGTCTGTCTAGATGCATTCATATGTTGGATCTCTTCACTCAACCTAGCAAATACTGATTCCTCATGATATGGAGCAAGACCATATGCTTCACTGCCACAGAGGGCCATGATGTTGTTACAGGTACTCAGGTTCAACAGAAACATGGAGAAATTACTTGCTTAGACATCTGTGTTAATGAAAAGCAAAGGAATTCAGGTTGTCTCTGGATCTGCATGATGCTCAGAAGACATTCAGTTGAAAAAGGCAGGCAGAGGAACAGCCACGGAGCAACAGCTCTACTCAGTCCTGAATTGAATCTCAACTCGTGCCACGCCATGGTAATGTGGGGAGCTGACCTTGGCCAGCTGTCACAATGCCCTCCCAGCCACTCCCTCACTCACCAGTTACCACCACAGGCAAAACTGACTCCACTTCTGGAAAATTAATTTAATGTATTGCCCAGTAAGAAAGAATCAGGTAGTGAGAAACAAAGCCAATAGAACACCTTCCCTTACCCAGTGCCCTTCTCCCCAGGCTCAGGTTCACTCCATTCCTGCCTCTACCTCCTGCCCTGAGCAGCACAGCAGGCTGGGGCACAGGTCTATGGTCAGTCCATCAAAGCTCCTGTTGCTTCTCCTCCTTCCTCATGCTTGTCCACCTTGGTCCTCTCCAGTGACTGGAACACTTCCTCTCCTCCTTCTGTGACCATGGTGTTCACAGGGCTGTTTCTCACATATTTTTTTCCCCTACTCCTCTGCCTGCCCAGCATTTTTACCCCTTCTTAATGATATGTTTTTCCAGAGGTGCCACCATCACAGTTGATGGGCTCAGCTGTGGCTGCAGTGGGTGCACTGGAGCTGTCTGGACCCAGCTGTGTCTGGCACAGGGTAGCTCCAGTCTCTCCACCTGCCAACAAAACCTTGCTACCTACACCCAATACAGGTAAACAGGGAAACACCCTCTATTCTGCAGGAAGAAAAGACATGAAGTTACCATAAACCCACATAAACAGTACCTACACAATTGTATGCTATTTCCATAAATAAGTAGCACTCAGGTACAGGCACTAAAGCAACAAGTGCAGCTGCAGAGGAGCACACATAAGACCAGTCCTAGGGTCACAAATTAGTGGCATTAATCAAAAGCAATAGCCAGAAGCTTCAATGAGAAGAAGATGAAAGTGCCACTGAAGGAAGCAACTTAAACTCAATATTGTGATGTCTGTCAACAGAATTCCTGCAGTCTGGAACAGCCTTCCTGCACCACCCTGACAACAGGCACGCCAGGTTATTTCAGCTCAGAGTGCATTTCAAAATAACTGCTGGCTGTAGAGACACAGGGTTTGAGCCTGCACCCATCACAGCTGGGAATCTCCCACCCATGCTAAAGCAGCTCATTCCCAGTTACATAAAAACACTCAGTGATGCAAATTTACAAATAATCATTATTTTGAAAGGAAGGGGAGGAAAACAGACAGAAGTAAAAACAAATTTAAGAAGCCATGTAACTGGGAAATGCAACAGAAGGAAATCAGCCCAGAACATGCACAGCCACGTTAGGTGTGAACAGCCACAATATCCACAGAAGCCAAAATTCCTCAAGCAGATCTACTGATGTTCTGCACATCCTCCATGCACAGCTGAGCACACGGCAGCAGGGGGTCAGGAAACAAGCC
The DNA here is from genome assembly GCF_020740795.1 of Apus apus. Lineage (NCBI taxonomy): Eukaryota > Metazoa > Chordata > Aves > Apodiformes > Apodidae > Apus > Apus apus. Next base: position 38,930,457 of record NC_067287.1, on the reverse strand, counting down.
TGTGTCCCCCACTTTCCCTCAGATATCTTGCCAGGGACCGTCTGAAACACTGTGTTTCACTGCAGTTTGTTAACTGCACCCCAAAATCACGTCAAGGCAAGTCAGAAGGGGCAACCCAGAAGGAGGACACCTCTCACCTCACCTACCCTTCACCAGCTTCTGCCAGTTTTCTAAATAGAGCGTCTATTAAATATTAAACTCCCAGGACACGCATTTCAGAAGCACGTTTGACAGCCTGACACAGCTCGGTACCAACGCTGGTGACAAGGGAAGGGCTCTGGCTTCCAGAGCTGTCAATCTGCCCTCCCCACAAGCCTTTCTTCATCCCTCTTGGGATCCAGTTTCTCAATTCACGCAGTGTTAAACTGCTCCTCTCCTGCCCCACGAGAGGGTTTCGTTAGCAGGACCTGGGCCAGGTGGCACCTCTGCCAGCAATGCAGAACTGTGCCTCCCTTCTCTTTGCAGCACTTCTAATTTTGTAACTTGGTGATGCCAAAGCTGTAACATCGGAACAGCAAAGGATTTTGGTTCATAAACCTCTTTGATAACCCTGCAGCTTCAGTACCCTCCTAAGCAGGGCTGATCTATTTTTGTGTAAGCAAGGATGTCTGACCATTTAAAACTGATTTAGCAGGAGGGTACCCGGGTAGATCAGTATCCTTTTAAAGCTTTGTGAATCATAATCACGGAGAGCAAGACATGGCTGCCATGCCCCATCACACCTGACCAGCCCCAAACTCAGCAAACCCTCCAGCGACACAAGAGATGGACACATTTCACCTAAAAAGCACCTGCTTGAGCACCCAGCTTTTACAAATGCCAGAGGAAAGCTTCACAGAAGCCAAGAGCAGCACCACGGAAGCCTCACCAGGTGAGGCTCCAGTCCCCCACCAAGCTCTACCCTCCTCTTCAGCCCCCCAGCTCCAATGCAGCCCTCACAGCAGCACGTACAGGCTGCTCCAGGGTAGGTGTGCACCTCCCACCATCGCTGGTGCTGAACGTCACACAGCACGGGCAGCCACAGGAACCACCACGGTAAGAAACTATAGGGATCTGACACGTCATTCCAACTCCCAAGACTCACTTCAGACTCCTTCCACTGCCAAGAGCCTCCTCTCCCCGGAGCTGACTGCAAACATGTTGGCAGCTTTGGGACTCTGGAAAACTTTACTGTGTTTGTGGAGTGCTCAGTTGGAGGATTTTTATTTTTTTTTAAAAGCACTACTTTTAAGAACAAGGACTTAGCCACCAGTAGAGGGAGGGGAAGAAAACGAAGTTAATTACTGCCATAAATATTAACAGAACTCATTTCCCTGACCTGGCATAAGGTACTCACAACATGGAAATGGTCTGTCTCCAGAAGGGAAGTCAAAGCACTTGAAGCAGTACACAAGTTACAGACACTTGTTTAGCTGTTTTCATTTAATTGCACTGACTCAAGCTCCCATACAAACATTCTCACAGTCAGCACCACACTGCACAGACAAGAAATTGTTGAACTGGTTTCAAGCACTGTGAATTTTTTACTTTTTAAAAAGTATAATTGCTTTTATTTAAGGCACGAGCGTCCTCAGCTTTCAGTAGGATTCCCACTCCAAATTATCCCAGAGGTTACCCACAGCAGGTCACTGTCCTCCATTTCAAGAGGTTCTCACAGCTCTTCTCCTCTGCTGGAGAACTTTGTCAGCTTGACTCTCAGAGCAAGTTCCCACTGATTTTCAGTCTCTGGACTGAAGCAGCAGAAGAGCCCTGTGGCTTCGAGGCAAGTTTTTGTAACCTACAGTGTTCTGTTTGTGTAGACTGAGGGGCTCCCCACGCCACAGGCCACTCCTGGAGCTCCTCTGAAACACTGTGCAGATTTATAACAGCCTGTTACAAAACAGCCAGACACCAAAATTGACCTTACAAGGTGGCTTCACAGTAAGAGCAGCTCCTAACGATGCAGTCAAAAACCAAATAAATCTCAGCCAAGTAGCAGGGACAAAAGAACATATGGAAAACTGCTACCTAGAGCAATCAGTCCAGGTGTGGTCAAGTGCCATCTGTCACCTGATCAAACTACTATCAAGACATGGAAGGGTGCAATGCTTTTTGGGCTGTGCTTCTGCAAACAGAGGAACTGCTCCCCCAGCTCACGTGCAGAAGACAGAGTGTCCTTCACAGCCATTTCTGGCTGCCAAGCCAGCCTGGGGAACGGGAGGGGAGGTAAAGAGGATCACTTTGCCTGTTTAATCCCTGCCCAGCATTTTCCCTATCCTGAGAATTTTTCCTTCCTTGCAAACTCTTTTATTGGAGGTTTCAAGCACTTTCATGCACACCACCAGAGAAAACACCAGCTTACAGAGGGGAGTATGCAGGTCCCTCGAGCCTTTACAGGGAAGGGGAGCCAGTCTCTGCCCAAGGCTGGATGCCTACTGGCATGACTCCACAATAAACAAAAACGACCCCACAATTACCTCCCCTATCCTCCATCAAGCCTTAGGTAGCATCCTCACCGGCCTCCTAATCACATCCTACCTCCCACCCACAAAAACCCCACCAATAACCATACCAATTCTAACAAAAACCGCTGCCATCGTCGTCACAGCCCTCGGCATCATCCTAGCCCTAGAACTACTAAACATAACCAACATCCTAAACCACCCAAAACCAAACCCCTACCTAAACTTCTCATCAACACCAGGCTACTTCCACCCCCTAACTCACCGCCTTAGCGCCACCAACTTACTGAACAGCGGACAGAAAGTCGCCTCACACCTACTTGACCTATCATGGCACAAAAAAATGGGGCCAGAAGGACTCGCCGACATACAACTCATAGCAACCAAAGCCTCACCCACCTTACACTCAGGACTAATCAAAACCTACCTAGGATCCTCCGCCCTATCAATCCTTATCGCCCTGCTACTAACATAAATAACATACTAATGGCCCCCAACCCACGAAAACCCCACCCCCTCTTAAAAATAATCAACAACTCCCTAATTGACCTACCCACCCCCTCAAACATCTCTGCCTGATGAAACTTTGGGTCCCTCCTAGGTATCTGCCTGGCAACACAAATCATTACTGGACTACTACTAGCCATACACTACACTGCAGACACAACCCTAGCCTTCTCATTCGTAGCCCACGTATGCTGGAATGTCCAATAGGGATGACTAATCCGCAACCTACACGCAAACGGAGCCTCATTCCTCTTTATCTGCATCTACCTCCACATTGGACGAGGATTCTACTACGGATTCTATCTCTACAAAGAAACCAGAAATGCAGGAGTAGCCCTGCTACTAACCCTCACAGCAACTGCCTTCGTAGGCTACGTCCTACCATGAGGCCAAATATCATTCTGAGGCACAACAGTCATCACCAACCTCTTCTCAGCAATCCCATACATTGGCCAAACCCTTGTACAATGAGCCTGAGGTGGATTCTCAGTAGGCAACCCCACATTAACCCGATTTTTCGCCCTACACTTCCTCCTACCCTTCCTAATCGCAGGCCTCACTCTCATTCACCCCACCTTTCTCCATGAATCAGGATCAAACAACCCCCTAGGAATCGTATCAAACTGTGACAAAATCCCATTCCACCCCTACTTCGCCACAAAAGACCCACTAGGATTCATCATCATATTCACCCCACTTATAACCCTAGCTCTATTCTCCCCCAACCTCCTAGGAGGCCCCGAAAACTTCACCCCAGCCAACCCCCTAGTAACACCACCCCATATTAAACCAGAATGATACTTCCTATTCGCATACGCCATCCTATGCTCAATCCCCAACAAACTTGGAGGGGTACTGGCCCTTGCTGCTTCCGTACTAATCCTATTCCTGAGCCCATTCCTCCACAAATCCAAACAACGCACAATAACATTCCGACCCCTATCACAAACCCTATTCTGAATCCTAGTAGCTAACCTACTTATCCTGACTTGAGTGGGAAGGCAACCAGTAGAACACCCATTCATCATCACTGGCCAATTAGCCTCCCTCACCTACTTCACTATCCTCCTAATCCTCTTCCCCCTTATCGGAGCCTTAGAAAACAAGATATTCAACTACTAAAATACTCTAATAGTTTATAAAAACATTGGTCTTGTAAACCAAAGAACGAAGACTTCACCCCTTCTTAAGAGTTTTCCCCAACCAAGCATCAGAAAAAAGGACTTAAACCTCTATCTCCAACTCCCAAAGCTGGCATTTTTCATTAAACTATTCCCTGACCACCCGCCCAACTGCCCGAATCGCTCCACGAGAAAGCCCCTGCACAAGCTCCAATACAACAAACAGAGTCAGCAATAACCCTCACCCACCCCCAAAAAACATCCCCACCCCCCCAAGAATAAAACATAGCCACACCACTAAAATCCAACCAAAAAGAAAACATTCCCCCACCATCGACAGTCACCACCCCCAACTTCCACTCCTCCCCTCCTACGTCTACTCTACCTCTACTCTACTCCAAACCTCCTACCACCACCCCCAAAACCAACACCAATACAAACCCAGCCCCATACCCCATAACAGGCCAATCCCCTCACCCCTCAGGAAAGGGGTCAGCCGCCAACGACACAGAGTACACAAAACCCACTAACATTCCCCCCAAATATACCATAAACAAAACCAACGACACAAAGGAAAGGCCAAGACTCATCAATCACCCACACCCCACAACAGAAGCAACCACCAAACCAACCACCCCACAGTAAGGAGAGGGGTTAGATGCAACTGCTAACCCCCCCAACACAAAACACACCGCTAAAAAAACAACAAAATCATAGAATCATAGAATCCTAGGGGTTGGAAGGGACCTCGAAAGATCATCCAGCCCAACCCCCCTGCCAGAGCAGGGTCACCCAGAGCACATCACACAGGAATGTGTCCAGGCGGGTTTTGAATGTCTCCAGAGAAGGAGACTCCACAACCTCTCTGGGCAGCCTGTCCCAGGGCTCTGTCACTCTCACAGGAAAAAAAATTTTCTGATATTCACCTTAAACCTCCTATGCTCCAATTTGTATCCATTACTCCTTGTCCTCTCACTGGTCATCACTGAAAAAAGCTTAACTCCATCTTCTTGACACTCACCCTTTACGTATTTGTAAACATTGATGAGGTCACCCCTCAGTCTCCTTTTCTCCAAGCTAAAGAGACCCAGCTCCCTCAGCCTTTCCTCATAAGGGAGATGTTCCACTCCCTTCAGCATCTCTGTGGCTCTGCGCTGGACTCTTTCAAGCAGTTCCCTGTCCTTCTTGAACTGAGGGGCCCAGAACTGGACACAATACTCCAGATGCGGCCTCACCAATGCAGAATAGAGGGGGAGGAGAACCTCTCTTGACCTACTACCCACACCCTTTCTAATGCACCTCAAGATGCCATTGGCCTTCTTAGCCACCAGGGCACATTGCTGGCTCATGGTCATCCTCCTGTCCACCAGGACCCCCAGGTCCCTTTCACCTACACTGCTCAAAATAAATCATAGAAGTTTCTACTTGGCTTTTCTCCAAGACTTATGGCCTGAAAAGCCTCCGTGGTTACTTCAACCACAGAAACACAGCTCCCCACAATAACATATCACCCTTCCCTCATGATGTACCCCCCCCACCCCCTGTAAACAGGGATGTTCCTACAATTACTATATGTACCACTAACCTTATGTCGCACAAGCATTGACTTACCTGCCCCACTGACATTACATTATCTCTGGAGTATACAATCTAATGGTCGTATTAAAGTCAGAAGTTGTTAACGATGGTAGTTAATGTTTTGTCACGTTTATCTGACATGGGTTAGAGAGTGTAATGTTTTATTTCTTAGTTTACAGTTAGCGTACTAAAACCATAGTGTCCTTGGCTTATGCATAAGTCCTTACTCTCATGAGGAAGTATCTCCAGCACTGTTAATGTTATCTAAACTATTAAACTGCTAATGTTGTCTAAACTACGTATGCCACTCTTTCTTGCTGTGCCAGTAGCTGTCACACTGGGTTATTTATTAGTCGTGCTCCTCACGCGAGACAGCTACGCCCCGTAGCTTCCTAACTACGTGACCAGCTTCAGGCCCATTTACTGCCCCGATAGTTGGATCGTACGTCCCGGTGAGCCTTGCTCTTTTGCGCCTCTGGTTGTTTCCTCATGACCATGGCGTGGTCCTTCCCTCTACTTGTCTCTTCACGAGGCCTCTGGTTCGATATACGTGTTCATCTCACCCGTGATCGCGGCATCTGGATCTTCTTGGCGCCCCTGGTTCTTTTATTTTGGGGGGGCTTCTTCACAGATGACCCTTCCAGTGCACTGGGTGAATAGAATCTCAAGACGTGAGCATCTCGGGGTATTCGTCCTATTTTTTGGCCCTCAAGGGTGGCTCAATGAGACGGTTTGAGTATAGGGGGAATCATTTTGGCACCGATGCACTTGCCACAGCATTTGGTTATGGAGTATCCACCAACTATCTACTGTGTTGCTATTTGATTCATGCTTGCTAGACATAATTTTTCAATTTTTTTACATCCTCTAAATTTCTTTAATTCCATAAACGATACCAGTAACTTTTCAACTTATCTTCTTAAACACATTTCCATCGTATTTTTTCCATATTTTTTTTTTTTTTCAATATTTTCATCACATCATCACTTATTGTCACCCCTGAAGTTACATACTTTTTATCCTGCTGGGCAAGGGCTACTGCAGAGCTCTGCTGCTAGCCCAGAGACCACAAAGAGCAGCCACTGCTGCCATTCACATCAGGGGCAGCAGTGAGGGGGCCAGGCTGGGAGCACAGCTTCCCGTGATCAAGGCTGAGCCTTATCCAAGCAGCAATAACTGAAGGCTCCTTTAATGGAGCTTGAGAGCCCTGTTTTAAAGGCATGTTGATATTTAGTCCCCACCCCTGGAAGCAAGAAATCCCAGCTCAAATGCCACTCAAACAGCTGCTCCTCCTGGAGCAGCAGCCACATGCCAAGCAGAGACTTTCAAAGCAGCAGAAACCATTGCAGTTCAACACCTCCAAGTGCCTCACCAACAGGCTACCTCCGACACCAGATAAGGGAGAGCATTTCAATGCTCCCACAATTCACATAGACCCAAGCCTGGCCAGCAGATAACAAAGACAGATGGGGCAGGAACATCTTGTCATTTTGGACTAGCGCAGTAAGGTGCATTTTAGACACACACTGGAGATGGTTCAGCTGCTCCTCACAGGCCACTCGCTGACACCCTCAGTTTGTGGAGCAAACCATTTTCACCCCGTTCCATCTGAAGAGTGTTATGGTGGGTAACGGCTTGAGAAAGGCTCTCAGCACATAACAAACACAAGACAGGCACAACAGCTGCCAGCACAGAATTACATCCTGAAGAAAAGTGACAGCAGCAGAATTGTGAAGATCCAGCAGCTTTCCAAAACAGGGACGTGGCAAATGACAAACACAAGCAGAAGATTTAAAGATACCCCAAACCTGCATGAAAAAAAGCAGCGAAGGCTTAAACCTGATATTCAGAAAGGATGCTTTCATTAAAACAAGAAGGATTCGTTTTATTATTTTTTTTATTCAATTGCTAAACACTGCAACATGCCAGAAAAGAAAACCAAAAAAAAAAAGCCCAACAAAGCAAACAGGAAACATCCAGCTTCAGGAGAGCAGACACTGCACAATGGCCAGGAAGGCACAGCTGAAGGAGACCACACGAGGTGGCAGGCAGCACACTGTGCAGGAGGGGAGGAAAGGCCCAGCATGGACCCAGGGGGAAGGCTGCCGACACCCCTGCCCCCTCTGACCCGTTCCTATCCCCACACATCTGGCTGAAGAAGGTGCAGAGCACTGGAAAGTGGCTGGAGGGCAGACTCACACCATGCTCTGCAAAATAGCACAGGAAGCATCTTCCCAGCAGAAGCAACTGCTCCTCTCAACAGCTCAGCCCTAGGATTTGCACAGAAGCACTTAATGGAGAAGCGTGACGGGGGTGAAGACAGAAGAGGAAGAACTGGAATATGTAAAGGCCATAAACAAGCAGAAATCCAACAGATAGCACTCAATTATGAGACATAAAGATTGGGATCCTGTCAGAGCTCCTGAAGAGTGATGGGGAAGTGGCCAAAGCTGAAATTTTGCAAGCATCACAAAAGTGGATCCACTGGAGTAGTAACCAGAGTCCAGACGCTGCAGCAACAGCGATGCTGGAAGAGGAGAGGTCTCACCTGGATTCTGCCACGTCACCCACTGAAAAAAAACAGGAAAGCAAATCTTGTCATATGAAGTTAATGCATGGTCACAGGGCAGGACCATGATGCCAACCAACAACAGCTTTCTTACTTCTCATTTGAGGCTACAAAAGGAGAACAGAATTGGATATGTGGCTGCAGAGCCCAGGGAGAAGGAAGCAGAGACTCAACAGACACAGCAAATCTGGAACATGGGAGCAGAAGCTGAGGTGCACACCAGAAGGGCACAGTCAGTGACTCTGCAGAGGCAAGCTTGATAACAAAAGGAACTCAAGAATATCTAAGGAAGGGGAAAACCAAGGATGTACAGCCTGCAGACTCCAGCAAGTTCAAGCTGTCACGTTCCTGCTTGGAATATTCTCTCCTGCCTCCACATTTCTTCAGGAGGAAAAGGGACTTCCTTCTTCATCAAATGCTCAGTAATTTCACTCCTCTGCTCCCCTCTGAGCCAATGACAGAGGAACCCATGCTGCAAGACAGTTCTGGTCATCAGAGGATGAAAGCCTTCAAGATACAAAGGGAAAGTCAAAGATATTACAGCATGCATGCCTGAAACTCCCCTCTAGCTTTGCATCATGTCGTGATGGCTTGGGCAGCAGCACCACATCACTCTGTGTCCCCCACCTCATGGAGCCACAGAGCTGTCTGGGTTGGAAGGGACCTTTAGAGATCTTCTCGTCCAACTGTGCTTTCATCTTTCACTAGATCAGGTTGCTCAATGCACTGGGCAGTGTTGCACCACCCTCATCACAAAATAATGTCTTCTTCATGTCCAATCTAAATCTACCCTCTGGTAGACTTTACAGTCTCCTTAAGGACCTTTAACTGGCCCAGGACCAGAGGCAGCAAATGGTTTCAATCCATGGCTCACAGTTTCCTGGCTCACCAGTGGCACAGGATGAGCCAGAGCAATCTGCAGGAAAAGCTACTCCTGCCACAACCTCAGAAGTCAAGGTGACAAGCTAAGGTTTTGTAAACAATTCTGAAGTGGCCATGCTTTCCTAACAACACATCTTCTCACAGTTCCCTTCTGGAGAAGCTGAAAATAAAGCAGGAAGCTGCCAGTTCACTTTGTTCGTATCATTCCACAACTGGTTCATCATCCACTCCAAAAAAAGAGACATACCCAGGCAATTGTTTTGCCAGAGCCAGGCTTGAGAAGGCCCTTGCTTCAAGGAGAAAACACCAAGAAAGGAGAGCTAAAGCAAAAAAAAAAATAATAAAAAGAAGCAACCCCCCAAAATGACAGACCATTATTTCTGAATTAGTTGGAAACATTTAAATCCCATGCTAGAGGCTCACCCAGATGAGATTAATTCACTCACACTAGTAACAGAGGTCCTTGCATGGATTAGATTATGGCAAAGCATTTGATTTACATTACATCAGTGGCTAAGTAAACTACACTGATAGGAAACAATCATTCAGCCAGCAACAAGCTTCTGGACTTAACTGCACCATTCACAGGGATGCTGCTGGCTTTTGTAACCTATGAGCATGTGGAATTCATCTGGAATCTGGTGTTAAGATGAGCTAATGATTACGGACAAGAAGCAGAGCAGGAGAAAGGAGTCGCAGCACGTCTGCTCCACAGCACAGCTCAGAGCTTCCTGTACTAAAATACTTTCCATTTGAGACCACGGGCTTTCTACCGTCACACACTCAAGACTCACCTAAAATGAATTCCACTTTGGTGACATTTTTTGTTACAGTTTCACCCTTTCCTTCTCATGCTGCACGAATTACTGATCCCAAAACTGCCTAAACTAGCACCTTACACTGATCACAAGCAGCATGCTGGATCAGCCTTGTGTCTGAGAGAGACAAGAACGTTAATTACCATCAGAATAGCAGGTACCTGGACTGGGCACCCCACCTCCAGGAAAATGGAGCCTTCACTTGGCAAGAACCAATGCCACCAGTTTATCCTCCCAAAATATGGGGCTTCTTTTCCAGCCTCAGCACACACCTGTGTGGGCAAACATAACCCCTTGTGCTGAGACTCTCACCCTGCTGTAAATGCTGAGCTTTCCAACTTGCCTATCACATTCCTCCCTGTCCCACATTGTCCTGGTGGCAGCCCAGGTACCCTCCCTGCATATCCCAGTGGCTTAAGTCACAGTTCCCCAGCTACCTCTCTGGTGCTGCACACAGAGAGCTTGTTGGATTTTGGACCAGCTCTTAGGGGCATGGGAAGCCTGTCTCTAGTGCTGCTGCAACACTAGAGGCCATTTCCAGGCCTCAATATCTATTCCTGTTTCTGTCCAAGACCCAACTAGAGCAGAACTGCTGTGCTTCACCTGCATGCCCCAGTAAGAAGCCCGGACAGCCCCTCCATCAACCTGTTCACCCCCTTTCTGAACCCACAGAAGGACCCAGTGCTCACAGCACACACAGACATGGAGCCTAGAGCTGAATTCATTGCGTGAGACACAAAAGTCTGCAGGTTGCTTTGAATGAAGACAGGGCAACTTGAAACCTGCCTTAAGAATGAAGAACATGAGGAGAAGGCAGCCACCCTCTTCGACAGCAAAGCTGAACACACACCCTGAGGATAAAGTCTGTTCAGGTCAGGCTGGGAGAGATGATCCTTACTACAGATGCTAGCCCCAATCTCTCATAGCATTGGAGGCTTTCACAGAAACACTTGCTTTTCCCTGCAGCTTGCTCCCTCAGCTCCATCACCTCCCAATTCTAAGGTATTCAGAAGAACTGGGATATGCCAGGGCACAGTCAGCTCATTGTAGACACAGCAATGTAACAGTGGAGTGAAACATCTCCTCCAGCTGCTGGTCACACATTCCTCATTTACCTCTCTAAACTCCTTGTATTAGAAGAAAAAAATGACAGGAACCAAGAGTCACCTCATCTTGTCCAGAGGAAATGAAGCAGAGTGTCTTGTCGCGAGCAGAGATACCTTCACAGCTGGACAAAAGGTAATGAACTTCTGCAAAAGTGCCCAGGCCATGTGGGAGAGAGGTAGCAACCACACAAGCATGTCAAGTAGGCAGAAGATGGACAGAGAGAAGGCGGGGAGCAACAAAGTAGGTTCTAGGCAGAGAGTGAGGACAAGAAACATGAGAGAAGTAGCCAGCTAAAGATGTACCACCATAGTCACCTACTCATCCCAGTTAGAGAAGGACAGAGAGACAAACCAGAGAGGAAAAGGAGCTCCACAACCCTCCAAGTCTTTCAGGCAGCTCCACAGTAACAGACCTGACTGGCTCTTCATCCTGCACCACCCTCTCAAACTGGTCCAGGAGTAACTGCTGTCCCTGGATCATGCTCTGAGGAGACCAGGCCTTCCAGGTCCCTTCTGCTATTCAGCCAGCCACTATCCTCTCATAAACAGCGAAGAAGTGTGCTGACAGGTAGAGATGCAAGCCAGTATCACCATCTCTTTTTCCTTACTTTTCCAGCAACAAATAACCTCCAACCCCACATATCCTTCTGGGCCAGCTCCAAATCTGACAGCTTGGGAATTACCAGAGAGCACTCCAGGGCACATAGCTCTGGTACTTGGGCTCTGTCAAGACAAAAGTTGGATCCCTTAGTTCAAGGACAAAGCCAAAATGTGAAAGCCCAAGTGGAGAACGGAACAGAGGCAGAACAGCAGGTCAGATGTTTTACCCAGAAACACCTTATGCAGCTACCTTTGAGCAAGCTGCAATGCCATGGAAGCACAGCCATGGAGTGATGCTGCCCTTCTGGGAACTACATCTCCAAAAGCAGAGGGATGTAGGGTGTAAGGAAGAGAGATAACAGAGACAAAACCCATAACTGCCAGTTGGGTTTGGTAACCCAGCAGAGTGTTTCCTGCCAGGTCCAAGCTCTGTAACCACTCCCTTGTTTCACTCCTGCCCTCTTTAAACCCATGCTGAAGCCTTCCCAGCTGCCCCTGAAGTGTCACAGCACAAGGTCAGATCATCATAACCCCAAACAGAGAGATACAGCCATCTTGGATAATGTGAAGCAATCTTAGGTAAAGTGAGGCACTGGTGCACGTGAACACACAGGGAGGACAAATACAGCAGATTTCTCAACTGCCACACAACACCCTTGACAAAAAAAAAAAGCCATTTCAGCTGTGAAAAGCATGGGGGGTGGAAAGAGTAAGCCTACCTACAGTCCGCCAACTCGACCTTCTCAGAGCTTAAAAAGCAAGTGGGAGAAACACTTTTTTTTGTCTTGCTATCAAATCTTAAAATAACAATGTGTGGGAGAATCCCACCCCCCTGCCCTGTGTGCTGCGCTAACGGGGTACAGGAAGAAAGGGGTTGTGGGAGTGGAGGGGGGTGCGGTTGGAGTCAAGCTGGATTTCCTGCTGAGCAGGCTCTAAACTGATCAAAGACCCCAGGAGAAAAAGCACATCTGTCTAGAATCTCTTTTCTAACTGCAGGGTGACTGCCATTGTATGAGCAGCCTAGTCACGGTTCACCGAATTAACACCACAAAATGATTTCATTTCCATAATGCCAAAGCCTCCACATGGCTCCAGAGTGATACAAGGAGAAAGGGCTCAACAGCTTGGGAAGATCTTAAAAAAAAAAAAGAGAAACAAACCACTCTTTGCCTGGCTGAACTGCAGTTTTGAGCCCCCAAAGAGCGAGCTAATTTTAGCTGCTGATGTGGGAAGCGCGAGGGCGCGCAGAGCCCGGGGGTCGGCAGGGCTGTCTGCAGCAACCAGCAGGCAGCCTCCCGAGAGGGAGCAAGCACAGCACATCTGCATCAGCAGCACAGCACAGGGACCAGCAGCACAGGGCTATTTATAAACCAGACATGTACAGCTGGAGCCTGCAGTCAAAGCCTGGATTGCAGGCTAGCGGCCTTCAACGACATGCTGTCTCATTTAATTAAAGAGATGACTAGTTCACAGGCACACGCGTACGCACACAGGTCCTGTTCTCAGGAGAGCTGCAAACAGTGGGTTCAGTGTTGTGAAAACAATACATTTCACAAAGGTTTCTGTGCAGGGGGCAGGCTGTGCCAGCAAATGTGTCCTCACACAACCTTCCCTTTCCCTCACTCTGTGACCACATGTGACAAATGATGGACTACGGCTGACAAAGCTCACCACCAGCCCTGGGGTGGTTACTGGGCTTGTCTGCAGCCCTGGACATGTCAACAAAGGCACTGCAAGGAGAGAAAAATTAATTTAGTCTGCCAGCAATGTACGTGGGAGTCACACACATCTTCTGCACAAGGACAGACTGCTGTGACATCAGTTTCCATTTAGCGAGGTGAAATTCGGGTTCTGAGACAAAGCTGCCTGCCACTATGCGGCTAGAGGGAGCATTTCCTCCTCCTGAGACTGGAAAACAAAAGCCTCTATCACCTCCTCCCTCTCATTCCTGAGCCTCCCTGATGAGCCGGACTCTGCTGCTCAGGAGTCCTTGAGCCAGGGACCCAGCAACAGCGCCGGGCAGGAGGGGAGAGCCGGCTGCCATCGGGCTGCCGGGGGCAGAGCGCTGCTGAGGCACAACGAGCAACCTGCTGCCAAAAACCAGGGCAGGAATGGCAGCTGCTGCTGAGGCTGAAGCAGCCACAGAGGAAGCCCAGAGATCCAGGTCACAGCCCGGGCTCTGCTGTCCCCTCAGTCCCTGGGGGCCACGAGCCTTAGGCTGCATGAGGACACCCACAGGTGGGGGCTCCAGCTGAACAGCACAGCCCAGCAGACCCAGGTGCCGGGAGGCCAGTTCCCCACCTAAGGAGCACGGAGCACATCCATGTTTTCCTGCCTCCTCCCCAGGCAGAAACCACTTTTTAACACTCTGGCAGGAACACAAGAAGTTGTGCTTGGGTCCAAGTCTCCTGGGCTTGTTCTGCAAATACAGTTCCCCAGCGTCTTTGCTCACAACCAAACACAGCCCTCATTCAAAAAACAACAAACCTGTTCTGGAGGAAATGATGCTTCTGGAGTCCAAGTCAAGCTTCTTTACTAGAGTGTCTGGGTCAATCTTCAGCCCAGAAAAGACACCAGAAGATGAGAAGTCCCAGTCCTTGTGCAAAAGAAACATTAAGAAGGAGTCAGTACAAACACCACCAGGCAAAGTGCATTTAAAAAAAGATACTAAATCAAACCAAACACCATCCAGCTGGGAACAGGCTCCAGTGGCAGCATGCAGGTGCCCCTCCTGAGCAGGCAGGGGTAGGTAAGGCACCCCCAGCCTGGCCCCCTCAGGCTCTTAGACCCAGAAGGATGTTTCATAAAGTCACATTTTGGACTGTTCTATTCCTAACAGATTTCTGCCTGAACTCAACCTCGCCCCACTCAAGTGAACTCAGGTCTTACTCCTCGGAAGACTGAGAGCAGCACTCTCAGCAAAAGCAAGACTTATTGCAGGTGCATAAGTAACAACACAAGATAAGCAACAAACGAGCAGCTAAATCCCAAACTGATGGACACTAAGCAGATTTGGTGACTCCTAGCAACTTCAGGATCTAGTTCCTTCAAGCATGCAACACCTCCCTAAGCTTTGCAGTAGCTTC